>NC_135959.1:57320272-57990435 GCF_053455715.1 Rhinoraja longicauda
AAACCACTGCCTGCAGTTTAAGGTTCACCCAGACTCTGCCTGTGATTTCTGGTCTACCTGCCTCCAATTACCTCCTAAACAAAGTTATAAATGCTCGGTGATCTTTTGAAATAGCATGGTACACGGCATTTGAAGCTCACATTAAGCACCCTAAGCATTGAGAATTTCCTGTTTATGCATTGCTTTTCATTTATCTGTGTCTACCTGCAGTCCATGACTTCCCTGCTATTTATTAGTCACAATCCCAATTTTGGTATCACTAGCAAACATCTTCACTGTGGTGCCAATTGTTAAGTCATCCAACTGACCACGAGTTGGAAACAAGACAATAAGCAGGCCAGATAAACTGCAGAATAGATTGCAGTTATCACCTGGGAATTCTATCAACAAGCTCATTTGCATTGATCAGGTGAGGCACTTAGCAGTGCGGTTGCCTTTGCATTTTTCTAGTTAGTTGTCCCAATTAACTGCTGTAGACAAACAGTTGAGGTTTCCAGTTCTGTCCTCATAACATACAAACTACTTTGCTTTCATCACTACTTGTAAACCTGATAAAATTCTGATGATAAAGATCAGTCTGAAGAAGGGTCTCGACCCGAAACATCACCCATTCCTTCTCTCCAGAGATGCTGCCTGTCCTGCTGAGTTACTCCAGCATTTTGCATCTAAAGTTCTGATGAACATCTTCATTCTGAAATATTAACTCTGTTTCTCTTTGCACAGATGCTGAGTGTTCCAGCATTTGGTATGTTTACTACTATCAAGCCCAGCTATCCAACAAATTCCTGAAAAAGGGTGGCACCAGGTCTAATCTTATCCGTAGTGCAGGTGAAAATTAAAAAATAAATAAAACTCAGTTGAAAAGTGATTGTTTTATAAAATGTGAAGATAATGTTCTATCATGTCTCCTTCAATCATACATATTTCCCTACTTTTAGTGTTATACTCTCCTCGTTGAACAGTGTACTAGTAACTCAGTATATAACCCCACACTTTTAATTTAAGTTCTGCTGTTAAGAGAGTAAATACATGTTGATGATGCCATTACATGGCAAAAAACATCAGAGAATTGACATTGGCGTATGGGCAATGTGCCCTGGCACAGTTTAAAAAAAAATTCTGCCACTTTCCTTTCTCTTTCAGGAGGATTGGTATTTTACCATGAAATGTGTACACAATGCAAAAAAATACCCCAAATCATTTACAATGCACAACACATCGATGGAAATTGATTTTTTTCTCATCCACTTTTTAGGTAACATCATGAAAAAATCCAATTTGCCCAGTGCAATTATATTACCCCGTCTATTTTCTAATATTACATTTTTGCCATTACTAGACACTATATTTCCAACAGGAAACAGAACAAAGCATGCTCCATTAATGAGTCATGAATGGCAAAACACAAGATTCAAAATTAATAGGTCAAATTAGTGTCCACATTTTATGTCTGTCTCTGAACCACATCTCTTTGCTCTGATAACTGCACTTCTGAAATGAAATGATTGTAATGGGAAGCCAAATTAAACATTAATTACAGTATGCACTGAAGCGAACTAAATGACTGCTACTGGTCATTTATGAATTTTGATTATATTCAGCCAAGCACTGAAGTCTGAAATGACCTGGTAGTCAAATGCAAGTGTAACTAACCTCAGGCTCTACTGAAATCAACGGCGGTGCTGAGAATGAGGATTGGATTAACTGTGCATTGTGCTCACAGCCTCACACCAATCTAAAGTGGCACACAGATGGTGAATGAATTCCACTGACATTGTGGAAAAAGGCAAACACAGTTAAAGATTTGAATTATTTTACTTCATTTTAATGATTTTGTTTTTAGCATTTTTAGCAAAAGGGGCAACCTTTTCACTCAGAGAGTGGTGGGTAGATGGAATGAGCTGCCAAAGGAGGTAGATGAGGTAGGTACAATGACAGCATGTAAAAGACACTTGGGCAGGAAAGGAAAGGTTCAGTGATATGGACCAAGTGCAGACAAATGGGACAAGCTTACGTAAGGGATCTTGATTGGCATGGACTTTGGCTAAAGGGCCTTATTCCATGTTGTATGACTCCACGACTCCTCATCTAGATAAGGTAACTACAGGTTAGTGTATTGTGGGCAGTGAGTCCAGCAATGAGATGGATTCAACATGATCCAATCCCCTATGTCTTTGTAAATGTTTTATATTATCTGGACAGCTTCACCTTAGTGCTTTTCACATTTTAGGAAAGATGTGGAGGGCCTAGTGCAACTACAGAAAACAGAATGTTTTCAGGCTGAATGATTTCAGTAACAGGGTTGGACTGGAAAAACTGTGATTGTTTTTCTTCTTGGGAAATTAGTTGACAGTTGTGTAAAAGACTAACTTTACATAAGATAAATGGAGAGTTGTTCCCATTAATGGATAGATCAAGGAGTTAGATTCAATGTGATAAGCAATGTACACAGGGGGAATGTGAAGATGAAACTTAAAAAAAAAAATAGTGGTTATTATCTAGAATTCACTTTCTCCAAGAATTGTAGAAACAAGACCCACTCAGAACTTGCAAATGTTCATTGGATGTCCATATGAGAGAAAATTAATTTGCAGGGTTATTAGGGAAAAAATGGGAATGGCTTTGAATTCAATTGCTCTACAAAATATTGGCATGGACTTGAAACATGGACATCAAATGTCCTCCTTTTGTACTGTAACCATTCTATGATTCTATTGAATATAATATTAAATAGATTGACAATCAACTTCCACTGTTCACCTGGCACCCTTCATCCTTATTTTATTCCAGATGTCAAAGATTGAGTTAACAACAAGATTTAAATAAAATCACTGCAAACTTTGACAAAGTCGTAATTATTATTTCCAACTTGGGCATTTCTCCAATTTCCTTTGAAATGCCATTCAAGTTATGAAATTCATTGCTCTGTGACTCAAACTTAATATATGAAGCATATAACCAAATGCAATACGCAATCCAATTACTCCAAAACATAAGCAAAAAACAAGGAGGAACTCAACGGGCCATCTGTGGTGTAAATGTATAGATGACGTTTCGAGTCAGGACCCTTTTCAAGAATGATGGAGAAGTGGGAAGAAAGCTGGGAAGAGGAGGGGTGCAGCAAAGGTTGGCAAGTGATAAGTGAATACAGGTGAGGGTGGAGGGGTGGAAGTAAACGATAAAGGCTAGAAATGAAAAAGAGACAAAAGGGTGTCAGATAAGGAAAGAAGGAGTAAACCAAAACCCAAAGAGAGGAATATGGGTGGAAGGGGACAGGAAGGAGGGGGAAAGAGGTGAGATTAAAAGGAAATATGTGATTCAGATAGATGAGTTTATGGAAGAAGGGAAAGGAGCTGAGTGACTAGGGTGGTGGGAGAAATGCATGCGCATTGGGGTGGGGGCATGTGAAAGGAAGGGAGTGGTAAGATATTATTAGAAATCAGAGAGTCCAATGTTCATACCATTTGACTGTAGACTACCCAAGTGGTTTTTGAGCTGCTTTTTGTTCAGTTTACATACTCTGGCAATGGAGGAGGCCTAAAACAGAAAAGTCAGTATGGGAATGGGAAGGGGAGATAAAATGATTAACAGGCAGAGCGCGTGTACGGTGAAATGGTTGCCTAGTCTACGTTTCGTCTTGCCAATGTAAAGAAGGCCATATCGGGAGCTATGAATGCAACAGCCGTAGTTGGAAGATGTGGATGTGAACCTATGTCTTACCTGGAAGGGGTGCTGGGGTCCCTGGATAGAAGTGAGAGAGGAGGTGAGGGAAAAAGCCTGGGGAGTGGGTGGGTTGGGTAGAAAGTGATCTTAGTCTGCAGCTATGAACATGGTCTGCAGCTATGTCCGTCTTTTTGTTGGATTCATTGAACAATCCTTGTTCCATATGTGCCATAACACCATTCCTTAACTCTTTCTCCACTACTTGATGATTTCATTATTGTACTTGAGCTTGACTTAATTGGATTCATGTATGGCATATCTGATCTGTTTGGATAGCATGTAAATCAAAGCTTTTCACTGTTCCTTGGTATACATAACAATAAACCTAAACCTAAACATATAGGGGAAAGAGAGGATGGAATGATAGAACAAAAGGAAGCTTTTTGAACAATTGGACTCACAATTCTCACTGAAGTCCATAGACTCTAAACTGAGTAGTAAAATATGGGAAATATATATTTGAATCAAAGGGCAGCACGGTGCGCAGCAGTAGAGTTGCTGACTTACAGCATCCGGGTTCGATCCTGACTACTGGTGCCATATGTATGGAGTTTGTACATTCTCCTCTTGATTGCGTGGGTTTTCTCCGGGAGCTCCAGTTTCCTCCCACACTTCAAAGACTTACAGGTTTGTAGGTTAATTGGCTTGGTAAAATTGTAAAAAAATTGCCCGTAGTGTGTAGGATTAATGCTAGTGTGCAGAGATCGCTGGTCGGCGCAGACTCGGTGTGCCGAAGGGTCTGTTTCACGCTGTATCTCTAAACTAAACTAAAGATGGGGTATTTATGCAGGCTTAAAGGACAGACAGAAAAGAGAAATAAAGACTAAAACTTTTTTTCCCTGAAAATCTGTAACATTATTTTTTCAGAAAGAATATAACAGCACTTGTAAAATTACCTTTTTTTGGATTGAGAGATTGCTCAGTGTTATTTATCACTTGGCTCCTCTATGTAAAAGGCTAAACATATTCAGAGATTTTTAAAGAGGCATCAATGAGTAATGACCAGAAGTTCTTGGCATTATTTCAGTGCCAAGCCAACAGGCAGACAACTCTAAACTGCAGCTCCTGGGTTGCAGATTTATTTTGGCACGTGGGAATGTTAGATGCTATTAGGTTTACCTAACAATACATATCAGCACTGTTATGCCTAACCATTAATTATTTCTACAAAGTTGGCCAAGAGCTTCCTTTCTCTTAAACGTCTTGCCTTATTTGATTTCCAACATTTTCCAGTTTTGTTTTCCTGCAAGTGTAACATTTTGTTCCACATTTTGGAAACCAATAACTGGCTGGGGCAATAGGGTTTGTGTCAGAAACTAATGTTAAGTGATACTAAATTGTGCAGCACCACCAACCAGCAAGTACCTTCCCCAACAACCCTTTCCTTATCTTGTCTGGTAAAATGCAATTAGCAGGCAGAGCTATTGTTGCAGTGAAAGTCTGACAATTATAATAAACCTACTATAATGTAAGACTTTTCAATGTATTTCAAATGGAAATTTGTTTGTGATAGGAATAGAATGAGCAGATTCAAGGTAACTGGGAAAATTGGTTGTCTATAACAAAGCATTTAGAAGATGTAAGGTGTCAATCATAACTTACGGGCGGCACTCTTTCCAATGAATAAGAAAGTTGTAGATTTAAGGCAACTCCAGAGATCTGAGCATCAAATCCGGTTTGATACATCAGGCAAAGTGCAAATTTATAAACATCGTACTTGATGCAAGCCGTAGCAGAAAAGCATTACAGTTTTCACATTGAATATTTGACGGTCCACTAAGCACAGCTCTCACATTTTTTGTCTTCGTACTATATTGTCTACCGAGTACAATGTTTATATATCTGTTATGTTACTGCAAGAAAGAATTCCATTGTTCCATTTTGAGACACATGATAATAAAACATTCTTGACTCTTGAAATACCATCACGACAGGTACAGATACACGACAATGGAGTTATAGTGAATGCTTGATCCATGTCCCTAATTGAATGTATAATTAATGTTATACATAATTATAAGCAATGACATCAGAATAATAGAGGACACGTGTGTTTTTAATAGATACCATGAAATATGAAAAATCATAGAAAATGCAGCATTAAATATTGCAAAGGCTCAAAAGGAGCACTTCAATAATTGAACAGCCAATTTAGCATAGGAATGAAAGAGGTTTACATCTACTAATTTAATTAATTGATCGTCAAATGTTCAGTTGACTGCAGCTGTCATGAATAATGGGTCTTTGGAAGTGGTTAAATGATAGAATATATGATGAACTTCATTAAAGCATAGACCAAAACCTTCCAAAAATAGATTAATAGACAATAATTGTGGGAAAAATTGAGAATAACATCAACGTGCTTGATATTTCTTCAACTTGACAGTAGAAATAGACAGTAGAAATTCTATTTATGTACGTATCTAAGGATTACACTGGCATTACGGCAGCAGATGAGGAATTTAAGGAAATTTACATAACAATTTTTGACATCTCTGCAAGCCAAGCTGGATAGGTATGCATGGCTGTGAAAAGACATTTATAGATCGGCATGGTTGTGGAAAAGGAACACTGCTGAATTAGGATTTCACAGTAATAAAGGATTTTCTAAGCGGTACAACTTGTGAAGGTCTTTCCAGCCCTAACTGTCATTCATGTGTTTCAGATGATGTGGCATCATCTTTATAGGGGCTAATCATACTAATGAATGAATTAATCAGCAGTACTAGCTAGGTACAGTGAAATGCTTTGTTTTGCAGACAACCTAGGCAGTACACAAGTGTCACCACCTGTTGGCGCCAACAAAGTTACAAGAGTACCGAACAGTCCTATCTACTGCTTGCCGCCCCATGTGGCAGCAGGCCCCTCTTCGTTCTTGGCATCCCCCCTGCTGGGCTCCCCTTCTCCCTCAGCGGCTCCCCCCATGCCGGGCCCATCTTTGTTCTCAGAGGCCCTCTGCCGGGTCCCCCCATTGCTCTCACTGGTCCACCTCGCTCTCGGTCCACCTCGCTCTCTGCAGTGTGCTTCTCATCGATGTCAGTGGTTCGGGGCCAATTCGGAGTCTGCAGTGGGTGAGCTGGGCCTACGGAATGGGCCCTCCAACATCAGTCCTCGTTCCTCTGTCCACGGCAGGTGGGTCCTCCGTCGTCGGTCTGTGGCAGGCGGGTCCTCCATCGTCAGTCCACGACGGAGGAGTTGGGCCTGCTTGCCGAGAGTGTCCCGGCCCACTGTTTGCCAAGAGATGTAATGTAAAAGCAATCCAACAATAAAGTGGATAGCATAGCTATTGAGAATTTGTTCTAGTTTTAAAAGAACAAAAATATTAACGTTTCAGATTTAAAATAAAAATCCAAAAGCTTGCAACGTGTGGGAAGAGAACACTTCAAATTGTTGCAATATTTTGATAAAATGTCGACATTGAAACATTGAAATTCTTTGTACACTACTTGCACCCCACCCCATCTATGTCCCCAATGAAGCCTGTGAGCCCTTCCTTCCCAGAGTCTCATTCAGCAAGTTTTAAACTAACAAATGGGTCAGATTCACGTTAAAAATCTTGGTGATGCCTGCATTGTTGCAAGTGAAAATTTTCTGATGCCCAAACATTGGGATATTCCTTGGTCCAAGCAGTGAAGGAATTAACTTACCTGGCAAGTGAGGATTCAGAAAGTTACTTGTTGGGTGAGCAGCTGGTTGTTGGCTCCAATTCACCCTTTCAAAATTTAGAGGATTTTTGCAAGTTAATGAGAATGTTTTACAATTTCTGCAAATTAAGCGTACTATCTTGTGCAAGGGTCTATAAATTGAGATTGGATCCATGCAACAGTAATCTACCCATCCTTTGAACTTTCTCTTTGCTCCTGTGGAGATAGAGACATAATGTCCTCCTTATCCAGCTACAATTGCCAGTGTAGCCACGTGACTGTGGGTTGAGCATTGGATGCAGTCTGACAGCGAGGATATTTCACCAATTCTGGCTTTCACTTCCAGGCCACACCGAGCATATAACACTGCATTGTTTTATGGCATGTTCCCTGTTCATGCAATCCAATGTGCTCCCACCTAAAGTGGCTGATTTACATTAGTCGATGTACCTGGTTTGCAATTGGCATGATTGAGGAGTTAACATTGATTTTAGAATTATACAATGGCAGAAATGTAAAAGAATGACAGCTATGTTTCAAGCATCATGTTAATATTTATTCCACTATAAAATATATCTTCCCAAGACTATACATGAAAGATAAAAGCTATTCATGATATATCTACCCAGACAGTTGTCATGAGTTTGTATCTGGAAAAAAAAAGAATGACCTTGGCCCCATATACAGTATAGTTCTTCAGCATTTCAATTTAATGCATTATGCCAAGCAAAATATACAATTATTCCTACCCTGAGAATAATCATAATTTATTCATGCCTGCTACAGGCTAATTGCCCAATCAGTTTCATTAATAAGTAGCTAAAGCATATTATCTATACCAGATCTGTTTTCTTTCCACATCTAAGTATGGACATGCTTGAATTTTTCTGTACATGTTGACACTAATATTTGCTAAGTAAATTGAATGACTCTGCAAAATTAAATCACAAGAAAAACATAACCTCTCCAAGGAATGACAGTGACTGCAGAATAATGAGTGATGTTTCAAGGATCACGTTATTATTAATTCCATCATAAAGTATTTTGAAGCAAAACTACATATGCAAGGTAAAAGCCATCAGAAGAAGAAACCGGACCACCAATCTCAAATCAGAATGACATAACAAAAGCAGGGGAGGAACAGCAACATTTATATTGAGGCATATGAAACAACAATACTTGAGATGGAGTTGAAGAATATCAGGATGATTTTTTCTGGAATTTCGATTGGCAAATGTAAAGCAGATAGACATTTTGCCCCCGAAACTAACAGTGAATTGAAAAATAAACAGCATTGAGACAGAATATCTGAGTTGTTATCAAATCAAACACTCAGTGTGTTAAAGCACAGGAACAGGCCAATTGAGTCTGCACTAACCATAGAACACCCACTTGATTCTCCTCACCTTCTCACCCCCCCCCCCCCCCCCCCCACACAGGTTCACCTACATACGAGAGGCCATTTCCAGTGGCCAGTTAATCTATCAACCTGCATCTCTTTGGGATATGGGAGGAAACCAGAACACCTGGGAAAATCCTATGTCATTACAGGGAAAATATGCAAACTCCGCTCAGACAGCAGCAAAGGTCAGTGTCAAATCCAGGTGCTGGAGCTTTGAGGCAGCAACTCTCTTTGCTTAGCTACGTGTCACTCCAAAGTATTAAGACCACTAGGTCTAATTTAATGTTCATCACAGTTAATTCAGAATCTATTAATAAAATTATGTAATAATTTATTACAAATGCAACATAATTGGCATGTCCCCTACGACTCTCAACTTCTACAGATGCACCATAGAAAGCATTTTATCAGGATGCATCACAGCTTGATTTGGAAACAGTTCCATCCAAGACCGCAGCAAATTGTGGACACAACCCAGACCATCAACACAAACCAACCTCTCATCTATTGGCTCCATTTATACCTGACACTGTCTCGGCAAGACCAGCGGCATAATCAAGGACGAGTCGCACCCTGACCACTCGCTCTTCTCCCCTCTTCCATCAGGCGAAACATACAGAAGTGTGAAAACGCACACCTCCAGATTCAGGGACAGTTTCTTCCCAGCTGTTATCAGCCAACTGAATCATCCTACCACAACCAGAGAGCAGTGCTGAACTACTATCTACCTCTTTGGTGACTCTCGGACTATCCTTGATCGGACTTTGCTGGCTTTACCTTGCACTAAATGTTATTCCTTTATCACATGTATCTACACACCATAAATGGCTCAATTGTAATCATGTATTGTCTTTTTGCTGACTGGATATATTGCAACAAAAGGTTTTCACTGTACCTTGGTATATCTGACAATAAACTAAACTAATAACCTAGAAACTTACTTTACTTCTTAATTAATTCCATAGCAGGAGATAAGCAACAAGGGTAAATAACTTAATGAAGTTGATGAGATAATTAACCTAACAGTACGATTGAATTATGATCATTCCCACATAGTGCAATAATATTTAAATTTAAATATTATTCGTTAAATTTCGAAGTTTATTTTTCAAAGAAATTATAATGAAGATAGAATTATGCACATTACGTTATCACGTTGCTAATTCAATAATATTGTGCAAAACAGCAGCCAGCTACATTTTATAATGAACTAGGGCATTTCACATCACTCTGGTGGCTCGACGAGGCAAGGCTTATTGTAGTCACACTTACACATCTTTTCACATCAGACATGCATCGTGATGTCATTCTCCATGCAAATATTATTTTAGAATATTACCGGGAGTAAGTACTAGGACAACCATTATTAAAGATGCTATGATAGACCAGGAGTGCCTTAAGTATATATCCTTTTTTACCTTCAACTGTTTGGCTCTCCATCATGCCACTGACCAGACTCCTTCAAAAATCTAAACTCTTTGCCCCTACATTATCCTGGCACTAATCAACAACCTCTAAACTCCTGACTTTCCATGAACTTAATTCTCTTATTATCTCTGACCCTTACTCCCCAATCAATCCTGGGCACAATTCCACCCGTTAATCTCCTCCCCAATCTGCCTCATCCACTCTGGGTGGTATCACCAATATTCATCCTCTCCTCACCACCACACACTCATCCAGCTCGCTGGTCTTTCCTTCCTCCAGGCCCCAATGGCCGAAGACCCACAGGACACAACTACTGACGGCTTGCTCTCTATGTTTTAATCAAGACTGCAATCACTGGTCCTTCCCTCTTCCCCCAGTACCTGGGTCACTGCCCAGATCATATCTTTGCACTCCTGCCTTTGTATACTCAACAGCATTCAGGTCCGCAAACATCTCAAGGACCTGAATTGTCACCTATCTATGTGCTCCAGAGATGCTGCCTGACCTGCTGAGTTACTCCAGCACATTGTGTTTCTTTTTGTAAACCAGCATCAGTAGTTCCTTGTGTATCCTTAATGTTTCTCCCTATTTTTCATGGGTGGCACAGTGGCACCACTGGTAGAGCTGCTGCCCCACAGTGCCAGAGACACCCGGGTTCAATCCTGGTGCTGTCCGTAAGGGATGAGGAAGGGTTATGTGGGTTTCCTCCAGGTGCTCCGTTTTTTTCGCACATCCCAAAGACATGCATGTTTTTTAGGCTAATTGGCCTCTAAAATAGGGTTGACCCCAATATGTAGTGAGTGAATGAAAAGGTGGGATAACATAGCACTAGCGTGAATGGGTGATCGATGTTCAGTATGAACAGTGAGCCAAGGAATCTGTGTCCATGTTGTATCTCTAAAACTCAAAAACTTAAACCTAGTACCCAGATTAATCATTCATTCCCAAAAACTCGAGGACAATGCAGACACTGCCAATTTTAGATTTATTAAAAGCTAGAATTAACTTAGTTAGCTTAGTTATAGCTCAGAAAGCGTGGAAACAGGCCCTTTGGCCCACCTTGCCCACACCGACCAACATGTCCCATCTATACTAGTCCCACCTGCCTTCAATTGGCCTATATCCCTCCAAACCTCTCCTATCCATGTACCTGTCTAATTGTTTCTTAAATGTTGCAATAGTCCCTGCTTCAATTACCTCCTTTGATTGCTCATTCCATACACCCACCACCCTTTGTGTGAAAAAGCTACCCCTCGGATTCCTAATAAATCTTTCCCCCTTCGCTTTAAACCTATCACCTCTGGTTCTCAATTTCCCTACTCTGGGCAAGATACTCTGTGTGTCTACCCACTATTCCTCTCATGATTTATACACCTCGAAAGATCACTCTTCATCCTTCTGCTCAACCTCTCCCTATAGCTCAAACCCTCAAGTCCTGGCAAGTAAATCTTCATAAAGGAAACATGGAGTGCAAAGATCCCTGGGTGTTGTACCTCTTGAGAACAGGTTCACCCACGTGGAAGCTGACGGGGAAGACGACGTTACCACACTGAGCGGCAGACTGGCTTGCGAAGCAAAAAGTGCTGTTGAGCCTAAACTAAAGAGGCCGACGTCAGGCAATGCCGTGGTAGTAGGAGACTCCATTGTGAGAGGTACGGACAGGGGTTTCTGCGGCAACAGACGGGATTCGAGGATGGTGTGCTGCCTCCCTGGCAGATGCGTGGCAGATGCAGTATAATATAGATAAATGTGAGGTTATCCACTGTGGCGGCAAACACAAGGAGACAGATTATTATCTCAATGGAGTTAGGTTAGGTAAGGGGGAGGTGCAGCGAGACCTGGGTATCCTTGTACACCAGTCACTGAAAGTTGGTGTGCAGGTACAGCAGGCAGTGAAGAAAGCTAATGGAATGTTGGCCTTCATAAGGAAACCCCGGGTCCAAACACGAGGATTTCAGTATAGGAGTAAAGAGGTTCTTCTGCACTTGTGTAGGTCCCTGGTAAGACCACATCTGGAGAATTGTGTACAGTTTTGGTCTGCTATCATATCATATCATATATATACAGCCGGAAACAGGCCTTTTCGGCCCACCAAGTCCATGCCGCCCAGCGATCCCCGTACATTAACACTATCCTACACCCACTAGGGACAATTTTTACATTTACCCAGCCAATTAACTTACATACCTGTACGTCTTTGGAGTGTGGGAGGAAACCGAAGATCTCGGAGAAAACCCACGCAGGTCACGGGGAGAACGTACAAACTCCTTACAGTGCAGCACCCGTAGTCAGGATCGAATCTGAGTCTCCGGCGCTGCATTCGCTGTAAAGCAGCAACTCTACCGCTGCGCTACTGTGCCGCCCTAATTTGAGGAAGGACATCCTTGTAATTGAGACAGTGCAGCGTAGGTTCACAAGATTGATCTCTGGGATGGCGGGACTGACATATGAGGAAAGATTGAAAAGACTAGGCTTGTATTCACTGGAGTTTAGAAAGATGAGAGGGGATCTTATAGAAACATATAAAATTATAAAAGGACTGGACAGGCTAGATGCAGGAAAAATGTTCCCAATGTTGGGCGAGTCCAGAACCAGGGGTCACAGTCTTAGAATAAAGGGGAGGCCATTTAAAACTGAGGTGAGAAAAAACGTTTTCACCCAGAGAGTTGTGAATTTATGGAATTCTCTGCCACAGAGGGCAGTGGAGTCCAAATCACTGGATGGATTTAAGAGAGAGTTAGATAGAGCTCTAGGGGCTAGTGGAATCAAGGGATATGGGGAGAAGGCAGGCATGGGTTATTGATTGGGGACGATCAGCCATGATCACAATGGATGGCGGTGCTGGCTCAAAGGGCCGAATGGCCTCCTCCTGCACCTATTTTCTATGTTTCTATCTATGTTTCTATGTTAAATCTTCTCTGTACCTTCTGCCTTCCTCTTCTGTAGTCAACAATCAGTTCCTTGGTTTTACTGATGTTGAGAGCAAGATTGATGTTTTGGCACCATTCAATCAGACGATCGATCTCCCTCCTATACTTTGACTGATCATTATCTGCAATTCATCCAACAACGGTAGCATTGTCAGCGAATTTAAAAATTGAATTAATCTGTGTCCAACTAGACAGTCATGTGTATAGAGTGAGTAGAGCAGAGGTCTGAGCACACAGCCATGGGAGCTCCTGTGCAGATGGTTATCGAGGTGGAAATGTTGCCATTATATACAGATTGCGTTCTGTTGATGAGGAAGTTGAGGATCCAATTGCAAACAGATGAACAGAGATCCCAGTTCCCTGAGCTTAGTAACAAATATTAGAGGGGATGATGGTGATGAAGGCAAACTGTAGTCTATGAACACCAGCCTTAATGTATGTATTTTTATTGTCCACGTGGTCTAGTGCAGAGTGGAGAGCCAGCGAGATCTCGTCCATTGATTTATTGTGGCGGTAGGCAAATTATAGTGGGTTTAGGTTCTTAGAGGTAGACATTGACATGCAGGACCAACCTCTCAAAGCACTTCATCATCACAAACATAAGTGTCACCGGTCGGTATCATTGAGGTATGTAACCTTAAGGGCCTGTCCCACTTAGGCGATTTTTAGGCGACTGCCGGCGACTGTCAAAGCCGTAGCAGATTGCTGAAATTTCCTTTTACTCGACGACAATGACCACGACAATGCCGAGTCAGGTCAAGATTACACCGTCTTCAGAAACATTGCGAAATTCCCACGCTGTCACTGCTTCTCCAGCGTCCTGATTTTCACTGAAGTCGAAGTCGGTAAGTACGAGAGCTTTGAAATATACCATCTTGCCCGGGTTACTTGAAAATCAAGCTTCACGGTTACAAGGCATAAACTGGATTGACTTCCAGTTTACTAATAGAAGTATTAAGAAATTTAATTTTAAAAGTGGTTAAATGGATTTTTGTGAAAAGTGTGTGGGTATTCTTTGAAAATGTACGGGAGATGCATATCTGGTTTCTGGGTTGCATATCTGGGTTGGGAGCCTACTTTAATGTGATCGCTGATGGCCATAAACGTCGCGAAAATTCCCATGCTTACCTGACCATCAAACTGTCACCTCCAATCTACCTGTCAAATGTCCTGACGGTAAATAAATTGGTTAAACATAAGCATTTTATGGTATCTTGAAATGACTTTACTTATTTTAATATTATATGCTTCTAAATGCATCTAACACATAGAATTGGAGTTACTGGCTGCAGTAGAGCTGTGAATTATATTGTCTAACATGATTATTCTAGATGAACAGGAACAACCTGATTTTTTGTTTAACTAAAAATTATAATTCAAAGAAAGCTTACCTCCTCAAAATGAACTCCAAGCAATGAGCATGTCAAACCTAACAAAATAGATTTTTTTTAAATTTGTTTTTATTAATTAATTTCATTATGGGATGAATCACATTCTTCACTAATGAAGCATTAATGGCTTCAAACATGTGGCTATAAATTAATTATTATATTTTTCAGTAATTCCACGTACATTGTGTTCTAGCCCTGGTTTTGGGTACTCTTTAAGTACTTAATAACTGGATTATCTGTAGGTGAAAATATTATGACTGAACTTTCTGTTTTTTATGGTTCTCCCACCAGGCAATTAAACCATTAATTTAAATGGAACTGAAAATCTATTAACAATTGCCTGATGGTTGGTACAAATAAATACAGCAAGTATGTAAATTTGGAGACATAAGGAACTACAGATGCTGCAATCTTGAGTTAAAACACAAAGTGCTGGAGTAACTCAGTGAGCCATGCAGCATCTGTGGGGAGAGTGGATTGGCAATGTTTCGGTCGGAACCCTTCCTCAGACTGATTGAAGCACAGGGGAGAAAGCTGAAAAAGATTTGGACGTGGGATAACGCCTGGCAAGTGATAGGTGGATACAGGTGGGGGGGGGGGGGGTTGAAGGGTGGAGTAAGTGACAAAGGCTAGGGATGAAAAGGAGACAAATGGGTGACAGATAAGGAGAGAAGGGGAGTGAGATGTAGAGCCAGTGGGAGGAATATTGTTGGAAGAGGGCAGGGAAGGGGTGGGATAGTGGAAGAAATGCACCAGGTCAGTGGGAGGAGAGGGGGGGGGGGGGGGGGGAGCAGGAGGAGGGTGCTTGAGCACAGGAAAGAGAGGAGTGTTACTTAAAATTGGAGAATTCAATGTTCAAAATGTTGGTCAATTTACTTTGTAAAAGTTGTTATGTATATAATTATTCTTCTTAGTCTATTAATTTGTTTTGGAGGTGTCAATACCAAGTTTTCCTGACATAAACAATATTATCTTTCATAAGATCCCTTGTAGGGTTCGATTTGTAAAGGTAATGTGTCTGAATTAGCTTAAATATTCTAAACGAGATATGTGGGTAGAATAGGGACAGTTTGTGCGGTGGGGTGGGATGAGGCAAAAATAACAAAAGAGGAATAAGACAAAAGCAAGGACATAGAAAAATCCCTTGAACTTAACGGCAAGACCACATTATCATTTTTTTCTCCGTTATTGGGCGGGCCGACGGCTAAATTGTCTGGTGGTGGGATATGCAGAAAATCTGTGGTAGGAAGCTATAGAAAGGATTCTCAATGCCGGAGAAATGTTAAGTCTCCTTGAAAGCCACCCTCCCCCCATCTTTAATGTTAAAAGTCACAAACATTAAACATAAATAACTGTCAAATTGTAAAGAGAGTGATATATAAATATAATATATATAATATAATAGATATATTTATATATAATACATATATAATATATATAGAGAGAGAGTAATAAAATAGTAAGTCAACAGAATAAAAGATCAGGAAGCTGACACAGGGATATAACAGCCAGCCCTCAGAATCTTATTGCCTTGACAATGAGTATGGCGTGGTTTTGGTCTCTCTACTTACTTCTTTTGAGGGAATTGTAATCTGAAGGGGATCTTTTAGTCCTTAGGTTGGTAGAATCTTCTTGTTCACATCTTGATTAGTAAGGGCATCAAAGATTACAGGGAGAAAGCAGGAGAATGGAGCGGAGGGGGAAAAATAGATCAACCATGATTGAATGACGGAGAAGACTTGATGGGCCGAATGGCCTAATTGTGTTCCTATGGCTTATGGTCTCATGGAAACCTTTGATTCATGTTTTTAAGAGTTTTGCAGCATATTTGTTCATTTTATATTTTGTGCTTTTCCTGACTGTCATTCTCATTCAGCTAAATATTATATAGCAGAAAAAAAAAGGTTTTCCTGTGAAAGTGTCCTTTGTTGCCAGATCAGGTTTGAGATTTAACCTGCTAATCTCTTGTTTGTTGCATCTGCAGGTGCTGCTGCATTAACCCCGCACAATTTTGAGAGAATGGTTGTAAGACCCAAGGTTACAATGAACATGATATTCAATATATGTCAACAACAATTGCACCATATTGAATTCAACAGAAAAACTAACTACTGTATTCCCAATGGAGTTCAGCAGGGATGTTGAGAGTGAAGAAAAAGCACACATTGTGGCTGTAAACATTTAGAAATTAGCTGGTGCCAATATTTCAAAAGACCCAACCCAGAATCTTTGCGATTTAAATGTTTTATTAAGCAGCATATATTGCAGTAAGTTTCTAGAAAGGCAATCAGTACACAGATGGCTTGAATAGAGTTGAGTGGCACTTGCACAAACTTTTTAACTTGGCTACAGATGTGATAGATGGACAGCCCCTTGGTGGATCAAATAATAACAGTGGTACTTAAGTAATTGCTAGGAAATTCATGGATAACTCTTTATGCATGAAATAAAAACAAAAAATGATGAGTGCACTCATCAGGTCAGGCAGCATCTTTGGAGAGAGAAATAGAGTTAAGGTTTCAGGCTAATAAATCTTAATCATAAGTTTTGAGTTGTTAACTCTGTTTTTTGTCTGCATGGCCACTGCCTGATATGCTAAACATCCTCAATTTTTCCAGTTTTATTTCAGATTAATAACCGTTCTTTGCTTATCATATTTTTCATGGATACTTTTTTTCATTGATTTCTTCCGTTTTATTTGGTCCTTTGTGTTCCTTTACTTGTTCTTTTGGAATCTTTTGTGAAAACTGTTCCTTAAAAAATATATTTAATTTATTTTAGAGTTACAGCTTGGAAACCAGTCATTCCGTGCCAGCCAACAAACACCCGGACACTAGCTCTATCCGACACACTAGGGACATTTTACAGAAGCCAATTAGCCTACAAATCTGTACGTCTTTGGAGTGTGGGAGGAAATCCACGCAGTCACAGGGAGAATGAACAAATTCCATAGACAGCATCCAAGGTCAGAATAGATCTTGGATCTCTGGCGCTGTGAGGCTCTACTATTTGTGCCCCTGTGACATCCATATTTAGTACATTGAATGAAAAGTTCTACATTAAGAATAGTTAACTTTGAATTATATGCATCTCAACATATATAGAGGCAAGCACACTCATGAAATAAAGAATCTGAAACCATATGGTACAGAAGAAAGGATTGTTGCCACACACATAACACCGTTGGATTTTCATTCCATTTGTACATCCACAATATGATATATATGGTATCATTCCTCTATGATAACTGTGAAAATACTTTGTTGCTAGCATCTTTCTGTTGCGGCCATGGTAAAGGTAAAAGATTTTCTGTCACACAGGATAAACATCTTCTCAGTGTTGTTTTTGAATAGAAGCTCCTATTTATCATCTACTAGACCAAGTGGACCTATTGGGCACAAACCTCTCCTGCATTGGCACAGCACCCTCTCCTCCAACACCCCCTTCCCTCTCCCCCTTCCCCCCCTCCAATTTGTAGTCCACTACTGGTCTCCATGACGAATCCAGTTCTGGAATGACTATCAACAAAATGCTGCCAAACAATTTTCAGCAAATTTCAGAGTTGGGTGCTTCCACATGCATGTGGAACTGCTAGTATTTCCTACATGGATTCCTTAAACATTTATTTGACATATTTATGCATGACATTAAGGAACTATTGTCAACAATTTAGTAAACGTGGTTCACTGGACATTCACTCTGTATATTACACAAAGAAAAATCAATGCAAAACTTAGGTCTCTGATAGCATTTGAATTTAAAGTAGAATGCATCAAATGTTGAAACGTAGTGATTTTACTTCTTGCTTTTGTATAGAATGCCTACCCTAAGAATTGACAGCACCTTTTCAATAGCTTTCAGAATTTTTCTATGGTATTTCTTCAGCAAAATATGATTTAGGCATAAAAGTGTTATTGCTACTGAAAGCAAGGGCTTTAAGATTTTGTTGCAAGATGGGGCAAAGGAACAATGTGAAAATACTCTTGCAAACCTATTATAATGAAGAAAAATTGTTGACCTGACTCTGTTTCCCTATTATCTGACCCGATACGTACTCCCAGCATTTTCTGTTTTATTTTAATGGTTTAGGTCAGTATGATGATTTGGTGAAAATGATTCGTTACTTTTGTCTGGCCTACAATTCTTTTGGCTGTGGGAAATAGTGGAGAATAAGGCCACATTAAAACAAAAAAGCAGCCCTTCACACAGGAAAGATTCACTGAAGCTATGGGCAGTAGGACAACTTCTGAGCTGGTAATAATGCCTGAATACGTTCCAGGAACCACCCAGATTCTCAGAGTTCAGATTGTCAACAGTTGTTGTGGGCCAGGATGGGAGCAGGGAGAGAGAAAGTGCCTCAGGGGGAAAATTGTCCTCTAGGCAACCAAACCATCACCAGTGATAAGGTGTCACAATAAAAAAAAAATGTCAATAATTTAGCCTCAGAGACATCACTTTAATAACAGATTTTTTCCTAGCGTCTGCAGAACTGTCAAGGTAAAAAGGAATTTTATTTTGCAGCACATTCACCTTTCCTCACTGCTGTGCCAGCTGCTGCAGTGCTCACAACACTCCCCTCCACTCTCTGACAACCACTGCGTACACTTTACCTCATCTCCTTCACAGTTCACGATTGTAACCATCAGCTCTTCACTGTTCCCATCTTACGTGACATCTGCACTATTTATCAATGTCAGGCAAAACACCGTCAGTAGAAGGAGTAAACCACAGTCCCTTGCACTTGCTCCACTTTTCAATAAGACCATGGCGGATCCTGTGTTTTGAGTTCATTGTTCTGTCCAAGACAATCCTGATTTACAAAATCTATCAAGCTTTACTTTGAATATAATCAACAACCGAACTTTGAATATAATCAACAACCGAACCGAATATAATCAACAACCGAACAGAGGTATACCGTTCCACAGATTCATGATTGTTTAAATTATTTCTCACCTCTGTTCTAAGCGACCATTTATCCTGATATCTTACCACCAATTCCCAAACTGCACTTGCCTACTCCTTCCACACACTAAATCGAGGCTCTCCGTGGATAGAAAATCTTAGCATTTAATCTGTCAATCCATCTCAGCATGATGTGTCTTAAGGCAAATAATCAATAGAGGCCCCCCTTGCATTATCCTCCTCTTCACAGTAAAGTTGTCTGAGGCAGCAGTCTGTCTCGACATCACAAGAAGACATGTTCAGGCAGTGAAAGGATTGCTTGAGTACAACAATGGCTAGGTGAAATTTCCGTTCACCCTGTGACTTCTTCCATGGGTCTGCTCCACCTCTGAGAATGGTACAATGCTCCTCCACAGGGTGTGATGTAGTAGGTTCCTTATACATGATATTGAGAAAATCAAATATTTATAAGCGAGCCATTCTATAAAACGCCTTGAATAGGTAAGCTTTTTTGAATAATGCTAATATAAATAAATAATTGCCCAAATAATTGTCTAACAATTTATCTGGCCAATGCAGAAGAGTGTCAGGAGCAGTCTTACTGAAAAACGAGGTGCCAGTCCAGTGAAGCAGCAGTACAGCTCTGCATATTTGATAATCAGCATGCAGTAAATAGAGCCAACTCTCTCACAATGAATGAAAACAAATCTCTGCAGTGCTACCACATTTAGTCATCGATGTTGGTGGACAATCAAACAGATGATGGAAGGTTAAGGCTCTTAGTACATTCTTATCCTCATCAGGACCCAGCACGTGAGTGCTAAAGAAGAGGTTGAAGTATTCACAAGCATGTCCAGCAAGAAGTACCAAATAGATGATTCATTTCAACTTTTTCCTCAGATATCCATTTGCCTAATTATTTTTAGCTGTTTGATCTATTTTTAGCTGTTTGATCTATCATAAGGTTAGAAATGCTCAACGTTCAATTTTGTTGGCAGATCCTCAGCAAATGAAACTGCCCATGCTTGCAAAGACTGCAGATGCTGGTTAACAAAAAAAAGACACAAAGTGCTGGAATAGTTCGGTGGGTCAGGCAGCATCTCTAGAGAACACGGATAGGTGCTGTTTCGGGTTGGGACCCTTCACCAGTCTGAAGTAGGATCCCGACCAGAGAAGATCCCTGACCCTCTGAGTTACTCCAGCACTTTGTGTTTTGCAATCTGCAGGACTGAAACAATATTCAGATATTTAGTGCCAAGTAGCAAGCAACATTCAGATCAGAAAGCTGCAGCAAATACCCAATGACAAGAGAGAGTCTTACCTACCTACACCTGACATTCAATGGTATTAACGCTACTGAGATCTCCACGATCACTGACAGAGGTTAGCTGGACCAGCCACATAAGTACAATTATTATTTAAACCAGGGTCAGAGGCTGGGTATCCTGTGGCAAGTAATTCATCTCTTAACACCCAACATACTTTCTTCCACTGCAAGGCACAAGGCAGGAGCATATTAATGTATTTACAAATATAGTGTAGAATTATGTTTGGCAAATATGTTTGGCCTGTTCATCTGTTTAATGACATCACTACAAACAGATACTAGAATTACGCCACAGTCAGACACCCACTGATATCAGGAAAATAGAAATACACACAACTAACAATGCTGGATCTTTAAGGCAGTTTCCATAATCACAAGTTCAACTGTGATTTCGAATACAGGCTAATCTGTCTTGAGACAAAAGATCATCATAATTTTCAACAATCCAAATTATAAGCCTGACTTGGTATTTGGAAAAAAAATCTCCCCACTGAAAACACTGAAGACCTTTTCATAAAGTGATTTCTAAACTCACTTTTCATAAAGTGTTGCTAAAATTAGAGAGATAGCGGTTGAAGGTTTATTAAGTAGTGATCAGTAGACAGAAGCTACAGTTAACTCTTGGGTTACAGAAATTAAAAACATATCAAAAAGGTTCCCAAATTTGCAAAGAATACTGATTCTGTGCATTCACAGATTACAGTCAAGAAGTATTTTCTCTCTTGCAATCAAGCTCTGTTTAGTACATTACCTTTACCATGAAAAGATGATTTGTCCCAAAATGCTTATTTTAGAACACCAAAAGCAACAGATTAACGCATTAGATGTCGAGACAATATCAGAATAATGAGAATAAAGATGAAAATTGCTGCAATGACTGAGCATGGGCAAAATGGCATGAAGATATGAACAGGATGTGGGCACTACTGTCAAGGCCAGTATTGATTATCACGTGCTTTAAAAGATGCACCACCAAATCAGTGCCAATGAGCAGAAATAGGTTCATCCTTATTTTGATTTTCTCATCAGTCTGGCTCCTTTTCCAACAGAACCTGATCAGTTCAGTCAATTACAGAACCACTGGTGTCTCCCCCCAACCACTTATAGGCTGGCTAGTGTGGAATTATTGCCAGCTGTATATCTTTATGAAAATTTTAGCAAATTACAATACAAGGCAGAATTCCTTATTCTGGGATGAAATATCTTTATCTGAAATCGAGCAATTACAGAAATCTCAATATACCAGCCAGCATGATAACTTCCCTTTTTGGATCCTCGCCATATGTAACCTGAACGTTGAACTCTGAGCATGCTCACAACTATTGTGTTTGTCCATCTCCCAATGATGAGGTGAGGCATGACTTCTAGTGACGGACTCCTATCTCTGAATGCAGTCTCTTTCTGGCTGAGAGTTCTAACTATTGAGGTAAAATTAAAAATAAATATAAATTGCATCTTCCTCTTTGATATGAGTCTAAAGGGCCTGTCCCAGTTACGCGACTGCCGGCGACTGTCAAAGTCGTAGCAGATTGCCAAAATTTTCTTTTACCCTACGTCAATGACCACGACAATGCCGAGTCAGGTCGATACAAGTTACTTTTTTTGTGAAACTAGCACCTGGCTAAGAGATTACACCATGTTCAGAAACATGGCAAAATTCCCACGCTTAAATGACCGTCAAACTGTCGCCTCCAATCTACCTGTCAAATGTCCTGACGGTAAATAAATTGGTTAAACAAAACTATCTTCTGGTATCTTCAAATGCCTTTTTTAAATTTAGTATTACGTGCTTCTAAATGCATCTGCGACAAGGGTTTTTCAGTGAACCTCCAGCAGAACCAATGCGTTCCCATGGGAGACTTGGAATCTGGTTTTAACGTGACGTCCGGGACTTTTCCGAAAGACAGCGAGAACCCGACTGCCAATACTGTTGTCCCCACTGTCTTTGTATCAGCCTCCCCGGTATCAACATCTTTTTCTTATCCAGTCCCGCTGAAAATCCCACGGCCACTCTTCCTCCCACTGTTGGGAGATCCGATTCCTTGTAACCTGCTGCAGTCAGGTCGAAGAAAATAGACACTAAAAAGCTGGAGTAACTCAGCGGGACAGGCAACATCTCTGGAGAGAAGGAATGGGTGACGTTTGGGGTCGAGACCCTTTCTTCAGACTGAGAGTCAGGGGAGAGGGGAAATGAGAGATCCCTCAACGTTGGTAATGGTCTGGCCGGACCTTGCTGACTTTATGGTCAGGTGTCCATACCCCCTTTAACAGCATCACAGTAACTCCGTTTGTCTTTGTGTTAGTACTGTCTGTCTTTGTGTGAGTGTTTGCCTTTAAACGTAGTGAAATGCTTGTGTATGTGTTTGCGTCCTTGATCAAAATAAATGAATGAAAAGAGTTCTCATAGTGCAGTGCCTGTGTCAGCGTTTTATTTCATTGGTCAAAATGAATGAGACTAGAATCTTTGAATGAGATGCCATGATAAAGTACTTAGAAATACAATAAATTCAGGCTCTAATTTCTTTAAAAATCACCAAAATCAACTTTATTACAACAAACTATATTCCTATGAAAGATGGATAACTACATGCCAAAATATTTTTTTAAATACGGACACTTTAAACGATCACAAAATATGCCTAAAAATTTCACTGGCTGGACCTTGCCATCGGTTTGTTCAAGTGTCCACCCACCTTTGACAGCATCACGGTCTCTGCCCCTATTCCACACCTGGCTGTTGCAGCTGCACTTCTGTCAGCTGTCAAAACGGGTTTTGACAGTTCCTGTTGGAACTTGTCTTCTCGTGATGCCTGTACCTGTCTCCGGTTGACGTTGGTAGTCAACAATGAAATTCATCCGTCCTCCGTACTGGCGACAACCTAGCAAACCTGGGGACAGCATGTGACAGCGCCCGCAATAAGCTACGATACCTGGCGACAAGCCAGCTGTCGCCGAGAAATTTCTTGCAGGTAAATTTTTCCGCGACGCACCGAGATCTGCTATGATTCATTGAAGACTCCTCATGATCATGCCCGCGACACCCCGGCGAACATTCGGCGACAGCCTTGTCGCCGGCAGTCGCCTTAAAATCGCCTGACTGGGACAGACCCTTTTGTATCCCCTCACCCCACTATCCAGCTGTCCTTAGCAAACAGTACTTCAGGTCTCTTCTTTCCTGTGCCAGTAATTTGAATTACACTTCTCCTGATTAAACACTATGCTTTAGTTTACTTCAATAACATTTCAGGTGAAAATTGTCATGATATTACACATTTGTAAAAGGACATAGATATTTTTGCTGGGGATAATAAGAGGTTTAAAATCTTCATACCATCTGTTCTTTGTTGTTGAACCAAGCTAACTCCATACTGACATGCTCTGTAAGATCAGTTCTGACTGGATTGGACCTACCGACAGATCATGATGGAGGAATCTGGGATGTTGAAAGATAATGTTCTGTAAGTATGAACAGAGGCCAGAAAATGCTGAAAACGTTTAATTAAAAAAGTAAAGTCCTATAACATAAATTAGACTCAATGTTTAGATTTAAAAACAGCATTTATTGTACTTCAAGTGAAAATATTTAAAAGATGAACAGTGAATTGCTTTTCTAAATTTAAGTGTAAACAACTCTAACGCTATGACCATAATTGCTAATATCCAAATATAACAATTTTGCACAATCATTTGCTTATAGTAAGCACACAACAGAATTTGAAATAATTTTGAATTTGCATCACAGGTTTCTGTGCACTGCTGCATTCTAGAGCTCATAGGCAAATAATTGTATTTCAGTAAGAACAGGGATATTTACAGAAATCTAAATTTTACATGGGTGAAAAGGTCATATTCCACATACATGTCTATTGAGAGAACCACACATTTACTTGCCTCACTACTGAGCCTTCCCCCTTGCAAGCCCTTCGACAAGAAATATGTGCACAAACCATGAATGTTCTGCTTGCCATGTTTGATTTGCCAGGCTTTCTACACAGTGTTTGTGAATTAGGTGAATTAGTTGCATGAAATACTTGTGGATTGTGTGAATAAATCATTTTAATGGAAATTATGCCCCCAGACCGGCATATTAAAAGAGACTGGTATTTTGATAATGCTAATTTCAGTGTATCCAATTTCAATTGTTATATTCAAATAGCTTTCTTTATTTTCTTGATTAAATCTATCATCTGATTGATTTATTTGACAATTCAAGCTCACCTTACCGTAGAGAAAGGAAATACATTTGGACAGATTTAGTCAGTTTCTTTCAGTTTTGTATGAATGAATTGATTAGCTGAGTAATTATTCTTGTGCAGCTGAAGGTTATTGGCGAACAATACATTTCTTCAGAGATACAAGCAGATATGAGATGGAAACTTTAACACATTACAAACTACCTGCAATATTAGTGAAACTCATTTGACTTAATTTCCATCTTGTGGGATGAGATCATTTTCATGCTATATCCAAAGCTATGAAACAGTGAGGCACATTCTATTGAGGCCCCAGTATTGGAAGATGTCTAATACATATAAAATATCTAGGTAAATATAATGATAAAACACTCATTAGGATAAAGTTCAATTGAGTAGCAATGAACTGCAAATGCAGGTTTAAACCGAAGAAAGACGCAAAAAGCTGGAGTAATTCATCGGGTCAGGCAGCATCTCTGGGGAAAAGGAATAGGTGAGGTTATGGGTCCCTTCTTCAGACTGAACACTTCAACTCCCTTTCCCATTTCCACACTAACCTTTCTGTCTTGGGCCTCCTCCATTGTCAGAGTGCTGCCAAACACAAATTGGAGGATCAGCACCTCATATTTAGCTTGGGCAGCTTACAACCCAGCAGTATGAATATTGATTTCTCTAACTTCAAGTAACACTTTCTCTGTCTCTCCCCAACCCTAGCCATCATACGAGTTTCACTGTCGTTCTGTTGATTTTCATTGTCTGAATAACTCGTTATCACCGAGCCCACAGCCAACAATGGACCATTGTGGGCCGCATATTTCTTTGATCATCGTTACTTTTTTGCTTATCTTTCATTCATTTAATCTATATCTCTCTATATCCCTGTCAATATCTCTTGTTTCCCTTTCCCCTGACTCTTAATCCGAAGAAGGGCCTCGACCCGAAACATCACCTATTTCTTTTCTCCAGAGATGTTCCCTGACCCTCTGAGTTACTCCAGCTTTTTGTGTCTATCTAAAATGAAATTGACCACAAATGAAATTTTGTTACAGTTGGTTGCCCAATAGATTATTAATGCATGAATACGGTAGAATATATTTAAAATTTAATGCTTAGAGAATTCATGATATATTTTAAAAACTTTATAATTTGCAATGAATTGTGAAATATTCTTTCATTTGCTGATGATTGATGTCAACATGCCCTAATAGTGAAATGGAAATTGAGCTACTGGTTGTGACAGCTTGTTTATTCTACAAGGTTGAGAACAATTCCACTGACCGGCAGCTCAACAACAACAAATGCTTCAAAATCTTCATTTTCATTTCTTTTCTAAATGCTTTAAAATCTATTTTCAAGAGAATACTACTCTTTAGATCCATGGCATTCAGATATGAGCCATTATAGTTTTTGCAGAAAGGATAATAGAATATATTTCAAGATTGCATTGATACAACACAGTTATAGAAATATTGTAGTTGATTCTTGTGATATAACATGGGAAGTAAAATGTAAGTAAAAAATAAATTCTAACGAGTTTTTTTAAACTATTCACATAGGTTGAGCAGAGTTGGACCGGAGGAGAATAATTAGACCAAACAAGGGTGTTCAAATGAAAGTAATGATCAGGGAAGTTGAATAGAGGTATAACAGCAAAGAGAGCTGGGTGAGGCGGGAGGAAAGAAGAAATTCTGAAAGTGAACGGTAGTGGGCACAAGAAGATGGGTGAAGAGAGTCAATAATTAAGGAAAAGGAATGTAGAGAGGATAAGGTATAGGGGGAGGAGTTGGAAAAAAAATGCAGAAGAGGACAGAGAAAAATCAGGTGGAATTAGAGATTTCGCCAGAACGGCAGAAAATAAAATGACTTGCAGCAGGGGATTTGGAGATCTTCAACGTAAGTCCAGTTGAAAGAGTGCATGAATGGATGTGGGGATGATAATAATTAAGGGAAAGGAATGTAGAGATGTTTGAAGATATTTAGTTCTTCGTGGTGAGACTGTTGAGTCAGACATCAAACACTTTTAATCCTCAATCTTTACTGCTATATTCTGAAAGCTCCTTCCACGTCGAGCCCATCACACATTCTTAATGCCTTGTATTATATGAGCCACAGACAGCTGTGGAAGCAAAGCCTTTGGGTATTTTTTAAACGGAGATTGACAGGTTCTTGATTGGTAAGGCTGTGAGAGGTTCCGGGGAGAAGGCAGGAGAATGGGGTTGAGAGGGAAAGATAGATCATCTATGATTGCATGGCGGAGTAGACTAGATGGGCTGAATGGCCTAATTCTGGTCCTATGACTTAAGAATTTATGCCTGAAGATCAATTGCACAAAAATACGGATATCTAAAAAAATTGCAATGTTTGCTTAAAACACATAAAAGTTTGTGTAAATTATTCATTCTAGATTAAATAAGTCTCTGCAGCACAACCCTTTTCACTGTGGCACCTCACTATACAAATGCTCTGTAATTTGACACAAAATAAAATTTCCTATAAATCTGAAACAAATAATCTTGCAATCATGGCATATTGCCTGTTGAGTACAAAGGTAGTGAAAACTTTCACACGACACTCACATTTCCTTTATCTTTTATGACAATTCTGTGAAACCAACCTTTCAAAACCACTCACTGATGAATCTCTTTAAACTCACCATTTACACATATAATTTTAAGTGCAGCCAGAACTATATTTTTTAAAATGTAAGATTTTGCCTCACTGAGGCATAAAATGTACTTTCTGCAACTCCGAATGCAACTTTATTGGCACCAGAACGATCTAAAGTGACACTCCCAAAGGAGCCTAAAGTGACAGCTGGAAATTAACATTTGTTCATAAATACCATCATTTTGCTTATGTCAGATAAACTAATCTAATTTTAGTTATGCTGGGTTTTACATTTTGACATATGCTTATGAACTTTCCAGGAAATATCAGCTTAACTCATTGATGGAATAACTGCAGTAAATAGTTGTAATTTGCTCTTCCGAGAAGTTCTGGCCCAAATGATCAACTTCATTATAAGTGCACTGAGAGATATTGTGGAAAGGTGCAGTATTTGGACTATTCTGGAGATTCTATTTATTCATGGGGTGTGAAACTCTCTGGTGAGGCTAGCTCTCATTACCCATTCCTAAGAAGATGGGAGCGAGGCTTCCATCTTACATCTCTGTGGTCTCTAAGGCGAATGTTCTGCCACCATCATGATGGAGAATTTCAGAATTGAATTGAAGAGAAACACGGAAGTACTGCTTTCATGTCCTTTTAGGTGATAAGGCTTTTGTGTTTGCCAAATCAATTGAGCTAAATTGAAAGGGATTAATTTGGCCAGTTGCCGTAATTTGGTATGTTTGATATTAACATAAAAGGGTCTGAGTTTACCACTCCCTTTTTTAGGTGGGCAAGTGTTAAAGTGTATACAGTGCTGCAAATATCAGACCTGGGCTGCCTTAACTTGTTAATATGTTATTGTAGCCACATTCCATATGTTCTAATCAGGATGTTGACTGCAGATGACTGCTGATAATTAGGCAAATATGGGGAAAGGGGTTCTGAGGGAGCTTTGGCGATGGACAGTGAATGGCCAGCCAGAAAACCAAAATTTTACCGTGTGAAAAGCTAAGGCTTGTCCACAATTTTTTTCATGTCCCTTATCCAAAAATAAGCTACCTTCCACTCTATATTCCCATTGCAGGAATAATTTTAATATATCTCCCATTTCAAATCCTTTTATTATTTAAAATACCTCTGTTTGATCATCACTCAATCCTCTTGACTCAAGACAGCATAATCCAAGTATATTAAACCTCACAATTTAACACACTAAGCCCTGGTATAATTCTGATATACCCCTGGTCTTCACTCAGGTCATTGCATTTTTTGAAAGGTGCAGTGCCTAAGGCTGAATACTGTGTTCCAGATTAGCAAAGCTGAGATCAGCAGTGTGAGATCTTAGCTATTATGAATGGATGAACAAGCTGGATCTGTTTTATTGAAAGGAACAGCCGGGGATTGACCTAATAAAATAATGGTTTGATAGGGTTGGGCGGGAGGGGGATGGGGATGGAAATACTTCTTGTGGTGAATAAAAGGAAAACTAAAGGCTAGAGGTATAAGAAAGTCATCAGAAAATCTAAGGGACAATTCAGCAGAAATATCTTCAATAGTACAGTGCGAGTATATAACCTAGTACCATAGGAAAGTGTTTGTTGCAAATAGTATTAATGAATTTAAATAGAAACTATATAATATATGACAGACCTAGGAGGACGTGGTTAAACTGATTGAATGAATGAGGTTCGATGATAGTATGGCTGGAGCATAAATGGCAGAATGGGCAGGATTGACCAAATGGCCTATTTGTGTGTTGCATCTTGTATGAATTACAAACCTCGGGGAGAAAAAACACTTCATTAGTCTTTTTGATTATTTTTCATATCTGTGGACCAAACTTCACTAATATGGTAACGTGGTTACCAGTCCTAAGTCCCAGTGATCCATGTCCCTACTTGCTCTGGACAGATAGATTTACTGCCCAACTGAAACATTGTTTTAAATTGCAGGATCTGAGTGATTTGAAGCTGGTGAAGTAGCATGCATTTTACTTGCCCACTTACATGACAGATTGGCTGTCTGGACCAGGATTTTTGAGTAGAACCACTGGTAAGGCTGAATCAGTCAGTTCACTCCGTTGCGGGACTGTTTGGATCTAATGATGGAGCTAGCTTCTAATGGGGAAAGTCCCCATTAGATGAATCTGAGACCCCAAAGATTTCAGGGATTTGTAAGCTTTCATGGGAAAGGTAGGTTACTTCCATAAAACAATATTTTAGTTTAAATTATTTGTTTGTTTGTAATTTCTAGTGCTCCGGCCTTCTTCAATTCACCAAAATGTCACCCATTCCTTCTCTCCAGCTGTCCTGCTGTTACTCCAGCATTTTGTGCCTATCTTCTTCAATTCTCTCTTCAGTTCCTATGTTTCCGCCACATCACTTCCTGACTTTTAAAAATCCACTTTTTAGAAATCCAAGTTTCGGTCCTTGATCACAACCATCCCCGTACTTCACCTGACAACAATCTCATTTTGTTCATGATCTATTTTGTCCTGAACAACATAGGAAATGGAAGCAGGAGTGGACTAAGTAGTCTGTTGAGCCTGCTCCACCAGTCCGTAAGATCATGGCAGAACTAATCTTGGACTCAACATTTCCTCACTCACTCCCCAAATCTCTTGTGGTTCAAATTTCTGTCTTTGTTTTGAACATACAAATTAACCTGTATTCCAAATTGATTTTAGTCTCAAGAGTCAAGAGTGTTTATTGTCATATATCCCAAAATGGAACAATGAAATTGTTATTTGATAATTCTTATATGAATGAGATATCTTTCTAATACCACTGAGTTTAGACCAACCTGCTCTATAATCTTAAAATCCAACTCCTGTGCTGTTTCTACCATCAAAACTGCTATGGAATTGATAGTTACTGACATTAACTCCACATTTACTTCAATCTAACTCCTCCCAACTGATTCCTTCTGCCCTGTGGATGCAGCAGGTTGTTCCTGTTGTTTCTGCGTTCATTTTAATAGATTGGGATCAGTTTCCTGACATGCTCAGTCTTCCAGAATTTAACCTGCTACCCATACCTAATCCCACATACTCACTGAGATTATTCCCTTTTGTTTCTTCCTATTCAGTTCAGTTCCAAGATAAATCAGTAATAGTAAACTCATACTCAACAAAGGCTATAAAAATCAAACAACCATCACATATTGTTTCATTACAATATTTTTCTATAGAAGCCGCTTTCAAGCAAATCAAGTGTTATGATTTGGAATCATAGAATTGTTGTAAAAGAAGAGGCTATCTTATCTATTGTGTATATGCAGGCTCCCATAGAGCAATCCATTCAGTCCCTCACTGCAAATTATTTTCCCTCAAGTACTTGTCTAATTCCCTTTTTAAAACCCTGAATTCTGGGTATGCAAAGGAAAGGATCAAGGGAAGGGATCAAGGGATATGGGGAGAAAGCAGGAACAGGGTACTGATTCTGGATGATCAGCCATGATCATATTGGATGACAGTGCTGGCTCTAAGGGCCAAATGGCCTACTCCTGCACCTATTTTCTATGTTTCGAAGTTGGGACAGGAAAGAAGAGTTCTTCATTTGCTCCTCGTAATGTCAATATTAGTTTGTTTAACTGGCCGCTCAACTTGGTGACCACAAAATAATTGTTTTTCTTATCAAGTTATGGAAATGTCTGAGCTTCTAGAACTCAAGTTTGTATATTATGATTTGCACATCAGCCTTCACTCCCCCCCCCACCCCTCTTCCCCCCCCCCCCCCCCCCCCCCCCCCCCACCCCTCTTCCCCACTGCCAAATGTTGTACTTGTGTCCTGAGACATACATACATACTTAGCAGTTCTGGCTTATCAAACAGAAATTCTCAAAGTTTCAGTAGCTTAATTTGTAAACAGTTTCTTTTGTGAACAGAGTCAAGTGGCAACAAAACTTAATAAAATCTATTTTGAAACTGGCAGGGATGATAATGTTTTCCAACTTTTGTACTGTTACTTTTCAAGAAAGGAGCGAGAGAAAATGGGGAATTATAGACCAGTTAGCCTGACATTGGTGGTGGGGAAGATGCTGGAGTCAATTATTAAAGAGGTAACAACGGTGCATATGGATAGCAGTAAAAGGATTTATGAGGGGGAAATCCTGCTTGACTAATCTTCTGAAATTTGTTGAGGATATGACAAGTAAAATGGATGAAGGAGAGCCAATGGATGTAGTGTATCTAGACTTTCAGAAAGCCTTTGGTAAGGTCCCACACAGGAGGTTGGTGAGCAAAATGAGAGCACATGGTATTGGGGGTATGTATTGACATGGATAGAGAATTGGTTGGCAGACAGGAAGCAAAGAGGAGGAATAAACGGGTCCTTCTTAGAATGGCAGGCAGTGGAGAGTGGAGTGCTGCAAGGATTTGGATGATGGAATTAGAAGTAAAACTAGCAAGTTTACGGATGACACGAAGCTGGGTGGTAGTGTGAACTGCGAAGAGGATGTTAGGAAGTTGCAGGGTGACTTGGACAGGTTGAGTGAGTGGGCAGATGCATGGCAGATGCAGTATAATGTAGATAAATGTGAGGTTATCCACTTTGGCGGCACAAACAAGGAGGCAGATTATTATCTCAATGATGTCAGATTAGGTAAAAGGGAATGAGACCTTGGTGTCCTTGTACACCAGTCACTGAAAGTAAGCGTGCAGGTGCAGCAGGCAGTGAAGAAAGCTAATGGCATGTTTTTTCTTTCTTTCTCTCTCTCTCTCTCTCTCTCTCTCTCTCTCTCTCTCTCTCTCTCTCTCTCTCTCTCTCTCTCTCTCTCTCTCCCTCTCCCTGTCCCTCTCCCCTCCCCCTCTCCCTCTCTCCCTCTCTCTCTCTCTCTCTCTCTCTCTCTCTCTCTCTCTCTCTCTCTCTCTCTCTCTCTCTCTCTCTCTCTCTCTCTCTCTCGAGAGAGAGAGAGAGAGAGAGAGAGAGAGGATTTAAGTACAGGAGCAAAGAGGTCCTTCTGCAGTTGTATAGGGCCCTGGTGAGACCACATCTGGAGTATTGTGTGCAGTTTTGGACTCCTAATTTGAGGAAGGACGTCCTTGCTATTGAGGCAGTGCAGCTTAGGTTCACGAGGTAAATCCCTGGGATGGAGGGACTTATATGAGGAAAGATTGGAAAGACTGGGCTTGTATTCACTGGGGTTTAGAAGGATGAGAGGGGATCTTATAGAGACGTATAAAATATAAAAGGACTAGACAAGCTAGATGCAGGAAAAATGTTCGCAATGTTGGGGGAGTCCAGAACCAGGGGCCACAGTCTTAGAATAAAGGGGAGACCATTTAAAACTGAGGTGAGAAGGAACTTTTTCACCCAGAGAGTTGTGAATTTGTGGAATTCTCCGCCATAGAAGGCAGTGGAGGCCAATTCACTGGTTGAATTTAAAAGAGAGTTAGATAGAGCTCTAGGGGTTAGTGGAATCAAGGGATATGGGGAGAAGGCAGGCACAGGTTACTGATTGTAGATGATCAGCCATGATAGAAACATAGAAACATAGAAAATAGGTGCAGGAGTAGGCCATTCTGCCCTTCGAGCCTGCACCGCCATTCAATATGATCATGGCTGATCATTCAGCTCAGTAGCCTGTACCTGCCTTCTCTCCATACCCCCTGATCCCTTTAGCAAAAAGGGCCACATCTAACTCCCTCTTAAATATAGCCAATGAACTGGCCTCAACTACCTTCTGTGGCAGAGAATTCCACAGACTCACCACTCTCTGTGTGAAGAAATGTTTTCTCATCTCGGTCCTAAAAGACTTCCCCCTTATCCTTAAGCTGTGACCCCTGATTCTGGACTCCCCCAACATCGGGAACAATCTTCCCGCATCTAGCCTCTCCAACCCCTTAAGAATTTTATATGTTTCTATAAGATCCCCCCTCAGTCTTCTAAATTCCAGCGAGTACAAGCCCAGTCTATCTAGTCTTTCCTCATATGAAAGTCCCGCCATCCCAGGGATCAATCTGGTGAACCTTCTCTATACTCCCTCTAAGGCAAGAACGTCTTTCCTCAGGTAAGGAGACCAAAACTGCACACAGTACTCCAGGTGCGGTCTCACCAAGGCCCTGTACAACTGCAGCAGAACCTCCCTGCTCCTAAACTCAAATCCTCTTGCTATGAATGCCAACATACCATTCGCTTTCTTCACTGTCTGCTTCACCTGCATGCTTGCTTTCAATGACTGGTGCACCATGACACCCAGGTCACGTTGCATCTCCCCTTCTCCCAATCGGTCACCATTCAGGTAATACTCTGCTTTCCTGTTCTTGCCGCCAAAGTGGATAACCTCACATTTATCCACATTATATTGCATCTGCCATGCATTTGCCCACTCGCCTAATCTATCCAAGTCACTCTGCAGCCTCCTAGTATCCTCCTCGCAGCTAACACTGCCACCCAGCTTCGTGTCATCCGCAAACTTAGAGTTGCATTCAATTCCCTCGTCCAAATCATTAATATACACTGTAAATAACTGGGGTCCCAGCACTGAGCCTTGCGGTACCCCACTAGTCACTGCCTGCCATTCCGAAAAGGACCCGTTTATTCCTACTCTTTGCTTCCTGTCCGCCAACCAATTTTCTATCCACCTCAACGCTGAACCCTCAATACCGTGTGCTTTAAGTTTGTACACCAATCTCCTATGTGGGACCTTGTCGAAGGCCTTCTGAAAGTCCAGATATAACACATCGACTGGTTCTCCCTTATCCACTGTACTAGTTACATCCTCGAAAAATTCTATAAGATTCGTCAGACATGATTTGCCTTTGGTAAATCCATGCTGACTTTGTCCGATGATTTCACCACTTTCCAAATGTGATGCTATCACATCTTTAATAACTGACTCTAGCATTTTCCCCACTACCGATGTTAGGCTAACTGGTCTATAATTCCCTGTTTTCTCTCTCCCTCCCTTTTTAAAAAGTGGGGTTACATTAGCTACCCTCCAGTCCTCAGGAACTACTCCAGAATCTAAAGAGTTTTGAAAAATTATCACTAATGCATCCACTATTTCTGAGGCTACTTCCTTAAGCACTCTGGGATGCAGCCTATCTGGTCCTGGGGATTTATCTGCCTTTAATCCATTTAATTTACCTAACACCACTTCCCGACTAACCTGGATTTCCCTCAGTTCCTCCATCTCTTTAGACCCCCGGTCCCCCGCTATTTCCGGCAGACGGTTTATGTCTTCCTTAGTGAAGACAGAACCAAAGTATTTGTTCAATTGGTCTGCCATCTCCTTGTTCCCTATGATCAATTCACCTGTTTCCGACTGCAAGGGACCTACATTTGCCTTAACTAATCTTTTTCTCTTGACATATCTATAAAAGCTTTTGCAGTCTGTTTTTATGTTCCTTGCCAGTTTTCCCTCATAATCTATTTTCCCTTTCCTAATTAAGCCCTTTGTCCTCCTCTGCTGGACTCTGAATTTCTCCCAGTCCTCTGGTATGCTACTTTTTCTGGCTAATCTGTATGCTTCATCTTTTGTTTTAATACTATCCTTGATTTCCCTTGTTAGCCACGGATGCACTACCTTTCCTGGTTTGTTCTTTTGCCAAACTGGGATGAACACTTGTTGTAGTTCATCCATGCGACCTTTAAATGCCTTCCATTGCATGTCCACCGTCAACCCTTTCAGCATCAATCGCCAGTCTATCTTGGACAATTCACGCCTCATACCCTCAATGTTACCTTTCTTTAAGTTCAGAACACTTGTTTCTGTATCGACTTTGTCACTCTCCATCCTAATGAAGAACTCTACCATATTATGATCACTCTTGCCCAAGGGGCCTCGCACAACAAGACTGCTAACTAACCCTTCCTCATTACTCAATACCCAGTCTAGAATGGCCTGTTCTCTCGTTGGTTCCTCGACATGTTGGTTTAGAAAACCATCTCTCAAACATTCCAAGAAATCCTCTTCCTCAGCACCCCTGCCAGTTTGGTTCACCCAATCTATATGTAGATTGAAGTCACCCATTATAATTGCTGTGCCTTTAGTGCATGCATTTCTAATTTCCTGCTTGATGCCATCCCCAACCTCCCTACTGCTGTTAGGTGGCCTGTACACAACTCCCACTAGCGTTTTCTGCCCCTTAGTGTTTCGTAGCTCTACCCATATCGATTCCACTTCCTCCAAGCTAATGTCCTTCCTTTCCACTGCTTTAATCTCCTCTCTAACCAGTAACGCTACCCCACCTCCTTTTCCTTTCTGTCTATCCCGCCTGAATATAGAATATCCCTGGATGTTGAGTTCCCAGCCTTGGTCACCCTGGAGCCATGTCTCCGTAATCCCAACTATATCATAATCATTAATAACTATCTCCACATTTAATTCATCCACCTTATTACGTATACTCCTTGCATTGAGACACAAAGCCTTCAGGCTTGTTTTTACAACTCTCTTACCCCTTGTACGATTATGTTGAAAAGTGGCCCTTTTTGATTTTTGCCCTGGATTTGTCTGCCTGCCACTTTTACTTTTCACCTTGCTACCTGTTGCTTCTACCCTCATTTTACACCCCTCTGTCTCTCTGCTCCAGATCACAATGAATGACGGTGCTGGCTCGAACGGCCAAATGGCCTCCTCCTACACCTATTTTCTGTGTTTCTATGTTTTACTTAAAAAGGTCTAGTTTGCTCTGGTTGGAAATTTTAACAAGCCATAGCGTGCCAATTTTTGTCACAATAACTATCAGAGAAAAATTTGCATTTGAAATAAACAAATTTGAAAACTTTGAGTGGTTATAATATTAATATATTCGTTGCAAGTAGTGACTTTAGTCATTTTAAAAAATGCTTCTAAAATAAGTTTAGCAATCACTTTTTCAAAGGTAAAATGGTATCATAGATAAAACTAAAACTGATTATGTCACATCAAAATAATGCCATTTGATAATGATGCACTGCTCTTCAAGCTTTATTTCACCTTTTTTTACAAAGACAATCCTTCATCTACTTAAAATGCATAACTTTTTAACAAATTGGTGTCTTTGAGAACTTCAATGAACTATCCACATTAACTCAGTTGTAAAGCATTGGATAGAGTTTTGCAGTGCACTTCACTTAAGCTCAGCTAACCTTTCAAATCAATGCTATACCTCAATATAGTACTGGGATATTAATGCAAATGGAACAGAAAGAAAACACTTATTTATTTATACATATATACATACATAATCTAAGCACTGTCGTCAGGCAGATTGTTGAAGATCATTATGCTTACAAGGATAAAGTGTGCTGTTAAAAGCATTCTCATAAATCTATAATAGACACACTGTTGAAATATTCCAACAATGGGATAAGTGGCAGAAAGGTAGAACAAATTCTTAACATTCAGTATGTTATGATGGATGACAAGGCAATTAATTACCTCTTCTACTAATACTTAATGGTCTGTTATTCACTAGCCAAGATGTTCTTCTTATTTTCTCAGCATGTCAATTTTAACCCAGGAACGTAGCATATAGTTAATCTATAAGATGTACAAAATAGCAATTACCCCACGAAAAGATCTACCATTCCAGTTTTAAACTATTGACAATATTATTTCTCCCTGTGAGGAACCCATTAAGTAGTAATGAACCTCGCTAAATTTGGTCCAAAGGGACCGGGGATTAACTTAGTTTTTACGTGAAAATGGGCACAGATATCATGATGCAACATGAGCCTGTGCCCATCAACAAAATGAAAAAAGCACATCAACTTTATGCTGCCTGTTCATGAAAATGATTTGTGTTCTTAGTGCTGTTTATTGACTGCATTCATCAGCCATATCATTAGTAACATTCTCAACTCTGTCCCTTTCTTCTTCGTTGTTTTTTTAGTATGTGTTAAATGTATGTTTTTAGTGGTTTTTAGCTTGCCTTTATGTTGGGGGTGGGGAGTGGGGGTTGGGGGAAACTTTTTCTAATCTCTTACCTCGACAGAGATGCGGTTTTTTTCTGTATCGTATTTCCATCTGCACTGTGGCCTAACATATGAGGATTTGGCGGCCTTTGCTGGAGACCGAGTTCGAGAGCTCCACTGCGGAGCATGCAGGACTTTAACATCGCGTAGCTCACGATCCCTTTGCAAGGGATCGACCTCTGAGCTTTACCACAGGTGCCTGCGGACTTTAACATCGCAGAGCTCATGGTCTCTGGTCAGAGACCGACTTCGGGAATTCCAAGCCGCAGGAGCTTCGACCGCCCCGACATGGGGGCTTCGATCGCCCCTACGCGGGAGGTTCGATCGCCCTGACGCGGGGGCTTCGATCGCCCCGACGTGGGGGCTTCGACTACCGGCTGCAGGAGCTTCGATCGCCCCGACGGACGGTTCGACTGCCCCGACCGCGGGAGAAAAATGAGGGAAGAAGATAAGACTTTATTGCCTTCCATCACAGTGAGGAAAGTGGGGAAGCCGCTGTGGTGGATGTTTATGTTAACCTTTATGTAGTTGTGTGTCGTGTTGCTTTTTTAGTATGACTGTATGGTAATTCGCATATCACTGTACTTTAATTGGTACACGTGACAATAAAAGACCTTTGAAACCTCTCAAAGGGGATTGAATTGTCCCTGGAGCAGGAGAACAGCTCCAAATACCTGATGCAATGCTGGAAAAAAAGTTTAATGACCACATTTAATAGCCTATCAACTGCACCACCAGACACAGTCCATACACCAGAACATATCATGATAAGTCTTCTTGCTATTGAAGAGCATATGAAAGAACAGATAGAACTTAATTTGCCTCAGTGGAATAGATTCTGGTGGTTTCTGGACCTTCTCACTCCAAGGTAAGTTTCATTTAACATTTGAGTCAATAGTCAACTGACTCAACTTCGTTCCGAGCACAGAATTCCAGACCCTTATGTCTGCTCAGTGGCACCAAGACATAAGCTTGGAAATCGGATATTACATAAATGTGCAAAAACATTGCATTGCCAATACACTGCCTTGCCTCACCTGAAAACAATGCTAATTTCATGCATTTCTGACCAATGTGCTAGAACAAAACCTGATTCCTATCATTCATTGAGTCATCTTAACCGTTAATAATTGCAGCAGATTGCATGATTGTGAAATGATTGCACTCGTGCCACAGATGCCAGGTTATTCTGGCAGAGAATGAGTTTCACCTCCAAAATTTGTCAAAACATGCAAGAATCTGTGCAGCACATTGATAAGGTTTAGCATTTTGCAAGCTGCACTAATGTTGCTTCCACCATTGATACTTTGTCCTTCTGCCTTGTTAAATATCTTGAAATGCCCTATTGTTGCGAAAAATGAACTTCACCGAGTCTCATGAGGGATTTCTTATAGCTGAATGATTGCTCATCTCAATGTCTTGTAACGTTAGTCTCCCAATGCTCACTGAATGCCAAAATAATCAATATATTGTTGTGTGCAAAGATCTTAGCTGTACTGGTTACAATGCTGATGAGCCACCTGCGATATGGAACAGCAGGCAAAGGCTTCAAGATTTCAAACAGAAATTAGAACTGTAGAGTAGAGCTCATACAAGGAAACTATATTTTCTGCAGAGTTCAGAGTTTCTTAAGCAAAGTGCCACTCACTAAGAAATGTCTCATTTTTTCATGAAGACATGGAGGGAAGTTATTTGGTCCAATAAATCTCTGCCGCTCTCAGAGCAATGCCATCCATCCTGGTCCCTCACTTACATTCCTGAACTCATTCTGTCAAACATGCCGATTGATAATCCCCCGATTCTTTTTTCTCCTACCATTACCTACACAGGGGGGCTATTCACAGTAGCCAATTAACCTAATAGGCAGCACGTTTTGGGATACGGGAGAAATCCGAAGAACCGGTGTAACCCCACAGAGTGACAGGGAAAGCATGCAAGTTCCACAGCAGTTTTTACCAAGCCATTGCACTAATTAGATCAGGGAATCATATACTCACACATTATAATCAGTGCAGGTGACTTGCAAAGCTGGATCTAACAGAATATTATGTAACTATTTCTCTTCCATGCCTGATTGTAGGCGTTTTATGTTGCTACTAATAATTGGCATCTGGAGAGTCACTTTAGATTCAATGGATCAAGGAACCCCGGGTTAGGTGGGCCACAGATTCACTTGCACCTCCTCCAACCTCATCCACTGTATCTGTTGTTCCAGGTGTGGACTCTTATACATCGTTGAGACCAGGCGTAGATTGGGCGATCGTTTTGCTGAACACCTTCGCTCAAGTCTGCCTTGGCATACACAATCTGCCAAACACTTTAACCCCCCCTCCCACTCCCATACTGACCTTTCTGTCCTGGGCCTCCTCCATTGTCAGAGTGAAGCCAAACATAAAATGGAGGAACAGCACCTCATATTTCGCTTGGGCAGCTTACAACCTCGCGATATGATTATTGATTTCTCTAACTTCAAGTAACCCTTGCATCCCCTCTCTCTCTTCGACCCTCCCCCACCCTAGTTGTACTCGTTTCACTGTCGTCTTGGTGAGTTTTATTGTCTGTATAACTCGTTATCATCTAGCCCAAAGCGAACAATGGACCGTTTCCCTGATCATCGTTACATTTTTGCATATCTTTCATTCATTTGTCCTATATCTCTCTAATCATCGCTATATCTCACGTTTCCTTTTCTCCTGGTTCTCAGTCTCAACCTGACATGTCACCTTTTCCTTTTCCTTTTGACCCACTGAGTTACTCCAACCTTTTGTGTCTATCTTTGGTTTAAACCAGCATTGGCAGTTCCTTCCTACACCTATAGAGAGAGGTTGGACAAATTTGCATTGTTTTCACTGGACCATCAAAATAGAGGAGAGACCAGTTAGAAGTATAAAAAAATTATGAGGCAGAGACAATCAAAACCTTTTTTTCAGGATGGATATGTCGAAGACCAAAGGGCAGAGATTTGAGAACAGAGGGGGAAGTTTAAAGGAGATGTGTGGAGCAAGGTTTTCTTTTACACAGAGAGTGGTGGGTACCTGGAATGCACTGGAATGGAATACACTGGTGGAAGTAGATATGACAGTGGCATTTAAGAGGCTTTAAATAGGCCCATGGATATGCAGGGAATGGAGGGATATGGAACACATGCAGACAGAGGAGATTAGTTTAATTTGGTGTCATGTTCGGCACAGACATTGTGGGCAAAGCGACCTGTTCCTGTGCTGTACTGTTCTACATCCTAATGTGAACTGCAAAGAAGTAAAATTATTTTTAAATCAAAGCTTGCTGAATATGGAATTTAGGGCATTTATTTATGTTGCTACTCTGGACCATAGGATTATTTTGAGAGGTAGTTAGGCTGAGACAAAACAAGTACATTAAATCTACTGGGATACCACGAAAGAAGTATGGTACACGAAACAAGAAGGGCCAGAACAATGCTTAAGAGAAATAAGGAAAATATCAAGGGGTTCAAACTTTCAAAATGTCTTGCAGCTGAAGCAAGCAATATTTATGAAAGATATTGAGACATTTAGCAAGAAGGTGTCATTCATGGAGTAGCTTGATTTGTGAGAGTAAGGAAGGATGATCACGAACGTTTCATCTGAAAAATAGTCTGATGGTAGTAATGAATGAAACATACACATAAGATATAAGAGAAAAAAAAAAAGAGAGAGAGAGCCCAGGCTACGGAATATTTCCCGGGAGCCGGCCCCACACAACTTGAGCCGCCTCTCCCAGATGCCCAGCGTGCCGTTCCGTGATGCAGGCAGACGTTTACTGTATAGGATGCTCCTGCACACTCTGCACCTCCTCGCCTTCGTCTTCCGTCCGGATACGCCTTGGCGATCCGTGTTGCCACCTGATGGCGGGGGTGGTCCCCAGTGGAGGTCTCTCTACAAGGGAGTCCTCCCCCTTTACATCGGGGACCTGGGTGGAGAGTGTTGCACAGAGCCGTTGTGTGTAATAAAGTTTTGAGCCGGTTCACGGACTCGCCGGCCGCCTGTATTTTCTGCGGCGAGGAAGAGTCCGTGTTCCACATGTACATGGAGTGTGTGAGGTTGCTGCCCCTGTATGAGTATCTAAAGGGGTTGCTCCTCAAGTTTTGGCTGCATTTCAGTCCTACGATCCTGGTGTTTGGGCTCGGGGCTGGGAGTGGGGAGGGTCGGTCAGGAGGGTGGGATTTCCCTGTCGGTTTGCTCTTGGGCCTGGCCAAGATGGCCCTTCGTGGGTCCAGGCAGCGGGCGGTCGATGGTCTTGCCAGAGTGGGCTGCCTCCCCCTCTTCCGGGCCTACGTCCGTGCGCGCGTGTCCCTAGAGAGAGAACACGCGGTGACCACGGGGACGCTGGAGGCCTTCCGTGAACGCTGGTCACCGCGGGGGGTGGAGAGCATTGTAAATAATGAAGGCAACGTTGTATTATAATTACTTGATGTTTTGTAACCTCTGATTGTGGTTTTGATGTGATGTATCATGTGTTTGTGCTGAATAAAGTCATTGAAAGAAAAAAGAAGAGAAAAAAAAAAAAAAAGAGAGAGAGAGAGAGAGAGAGAAAGAGACAGAGAGAAAGAAAGAGACAGAGAGAAAGAGACAGAGAGAAAGAGACAGAGAGAAAGAGAGAGGGCAATAACTAATCCTGTTGGTAATAGGCCATAGCAGAAGGAAGATTTGACGGATGCTGCAGGTGCTCAGATGTTGACCGTCTGAGACATAGTGGAACAGACTGCGACTGTCGACATTGTTTTGTCTTGCTATTCTTTGTACTGGATAAGCTTACCTATCAAAAGCAATGTGATTATAGCCAATATAATTGTTTAGACTTCATTTAGACATTGGAGATACAGTGTGGAAACAGGCCTTTTGGCCCACCGAGTGCGCGCCGACCAGTGATCAACCAATACACTAGTACTATCCCACACGAGAGGAACACTTAAAAAATTTACCGAAGCCAATCAACCTATAAACTTGTACGTCTGTGGAGTGTAGGAGGAAACAAGAGCACCTGGAGAAAACCCACGCTGTCACAGGGAGAACAGACAAACTCGATACAGACGGCACCCTTATTCAGGATTGAACCTGAGTCTCTGGCACTATAAGGCAGCAATTCTACCACTGCGCCACCCCCCCCGTGTCACCCCCACCCCCATTTGTGTTCTTGTTTGTTGTCGTCACTTGAAATAGGTTAAATTAAAAACAAATCGGCAAATGTTATAGATGTCGGATCCCTGAGGATTCTCTGCAAGTAGGCTTTTTGTGCCTTTGCCTCCTGCCTCAAGATCCACGACCCAGCTTGAGTACCCACCTTCCCCACGATAATGACCCAAGCAATTGAATTACATCATTGGTGCTACACTGAGGGACTCATGAAATGAGTATCTCAGCAGCCAAGTGCTGGATAAGCAACCATTATTAGCTAAAGCACAATCTACAGAATTTCCAAGATGTCTGAGGAGCCTACAATCATTTCTGAAGCTGCCTAGTCAAGTCTCCAGATGTCAGCCGAGTGCCTGTTTAAGTGTCAAAAAAAGCAATAAACTAATTCAAGTCCTTCGTCATTGTACAGAACTTTGAGCTCCACTTTATATCAGTAAGGGTGGAATTGGGCTTTGCAATGAATAGTGATGTCATTTGGCTTGAGCCACTGACCAGGAGTTCTGTAACAGGCAGAAGTAAGTTTTTCCAGGCACAAGGTGGCCAGGATACTCTCAGCCAACCGAGCTCGGGGACCAAACCACCTTTTGCCACCAATTTGCAGACACACAGCAGCCCTCCCCACACTGTGGAGAGAATCTCCCTGCTTGTGCTTTGGCAGACAGCCCCCCTATTCTACATTTTGTGTAGACTTCAGAACAGCCCAATGGAGCTGCTGCCTCAAACCTCCAGTGATAAGCATTCAATCCTGACCTCTGATGTTGTCTCTGTGGAGGTTGCATGTTTTCTCTATGAATGTTTGATTTGGTTTGGTTTATTAATATTGTCAAGTGTACGGAGATAGAGTGAAAAGCTTTTGTTTGCGGGCTATCCAGTCAAATCAAATCACACTGTACAAGAGTACAATCAAGTCATACTCGAGTAGAAAATACCAGCATTGCAGTGTTACGGTTACAGAGAAAAAGTCCAACATCCACAATGAGGAGGTTGGATATTCCAGACCACACCCTAGCTTATCGGAGGACCATTGAGTAGTCTGATAAAGCAGGGAAGTAGCTGTTCCTAAATCTGGTGGGGGGGGGGGGGGGGGTTAGTCTGTGTGATCCCCAACTCTCTGCAATCTCTTGCGGTTCAGACAGAGCTGTTCCAAAACCAAGTTACCCTAATAATATGCTTTCTACAGGTGCATCTGTAGAGGTTGGTAGGGTCATTGGGGACATGCCAAACTTCCTTAGTCTCCTGAGGAAGTAGAGGTGTTGGTGTGCTTTTTTTTGGCCTCAGCTTCATTGTGGTCGATCCAGGACAAATTCTTTGTGATATTTATGCCGATGAGCATGAAGCTCTCAATCATTTCCACTTCAGCACGGTGCTGCCGATGGGGCATGTAATCCGAGATGTTACCTCGATGTTCCAGAGATAAGTGCAGGGCTAGAGAGAATGGAGCCTGTCAAAGACTTGTTGTGATGGTAGGCAAACTACAGTGGATCAAGGTTGTCTGGGAGGCTGGAGTTAATGTGTGCCATGACCAGCCTCTCGAAGCACTTCATGATGGAAGAGTTAAAGATGAGTTAAAGTAGAGTTAAAGATGTCTGAGAATATTTCTGCCAGCTGACCTGTGTACATTCTGAGGATGCGGACAGAGTTTCTATCCGGGCCATTTGCTTTTTACGGATTCACTCTCAGGAAAGCTGATCTGACAACTGCAACAGTGCCCTTGAAATCGTTTGGAAGGGTCATTTTTGGGACTCCTCATGGTGCTCCAGGGTCCTCCCACATCCCAAAGGGGATCCAGAAAAGAAATACGTTCATGGGTGATTGAGGGGAGGGATGGGTTGGTTGTATGTTGAAATATTTTAAATTGTTATTTTTTCAAAGACATACTGTACATTTCTCACATAATTAACACTGATGATATTTCTCAGCTGCATTCTCATTTGGGATGGGTGGTTGTTGTCTGAAAGGACCAAACTGAAATCATCTGAAAGAACCAAACAATGTACTTCATCGGCCTACATGGTAGCTGGTCACACAGACTCTCTCAGCGTTACAGAATTTGCCAGAGGTGAAGTCAAGAATCCAACAGCCCAGTCGATAAACAGCAAGAGACACACGTGCTAATTGTGGTTAGTTGTGGATAAGCTACAGGCAATGGTCCATTGGATGATCTGGCCTAAATAGCACGGCAGCTTCCAGAGAAACATTATATTCAATCAATGTAAATTATGACCAGAGGTGTCCTGTCCAATCTCATGATTGGTATGATTTCACCTAGAAATGTTCCTTACGACAATCTACTTTGGGTAAGATGAATTCAAGCTGTGAGCTTTCAAGTTGGAGGACCAAGAGTGTGACAATAAATCAGGGTTCAGTGTACTCCTTTTGGCAACTTAATAAGCCTCTTCCCTTAATTCAATACTTTATTTACCATGTGTTATTAGCCACTATTTTACCCTTTTGGGATTGTATGTTTATTTTGAATTAAAAATCTTTAAAACCTGGAGCCAGTCCTTTCAACAATGGAACTGATGACCTCCTCCAACTGTGCACTATTTAAGACATACTTACGACATCACATGACTGTCAAACGTGACATACTGTGTCTGCTGATGTCTTAGTTTTCATTACAGCACTAACACCATTCACCCAAAATCTGGGTGGTGCAGCAGAAGCTCACACAGCGGTCATAGTTTCTCATGTTATCTCACTCTGCTGCTCTGGGTATGAGTGTGCAAACCTGTTTTCAATGTAATATAGCATTTGGTCATCAGTTCTCAAATAGATCTGTCCCTAAAGAGCATCTACAGAGATTGGTTTCATACTGAGGGTCCTTCCCCTGCTCATTTTGCAAGTCTACCTCTTCCCTACTGCTCCTCTATATTCTAGCAGCTTGTCCTGCTTTACACGGCTTCTGCATAGCCTTCAGTAACGCTGCATGCCAAAAAGCTTCCCTAAAAGACTCCCAATGTCTGGAAGCAACTGCTTTATTTGTAAGCCTTTAAATCACCGAAATATTACATCTACATCTGCCATGGCATACCATGTTTAAAATTACACGATTTTTTTACGAAAGAGACTGAAAATACTGTATAAAGTCAAAAGAAACAAGTCATCGGAGATGTCCTCATTCTTTAGGGAACGGGGGTTCCCCTCTTCCATTATGGATGGGGCTCTCACTAGGGTCTCCTCGATATCCCACAGCTCCGCTCTTGCTCTCCCTCCCCCCATACAGCACATAACCCCCCCAACATTTTCGCCACCTCCAATGGGATTCCACATCTTCCCATCTCCACCCCTTTTTACTTTCCGCAGAGACCTCTCCCTCCACAATTCCCTGGCCAACTCGTCCCTTCCCACCCACACCACCCCCTCCCCAGGTTCCCCTGCAACCGCAGGAAATGCAACACCTGTCCCTACCAGCCCCTCCGCCTCGACTCCGTCCAAGGACCCCGACAGTTTTTTCAGGTGAAACAAAGGTTCATTTGCCCTTCCTCCAACCTCATCTACTGTATCCGCTGTTCCAGGTGTGAACTCTTGTATATTTGCGAGACCAAGCGCAGGCTCGGCGATCGTTTCGCTGAACACCTCCGCTCAGTCCGCCTAAACCTATCTGATCTCCCGATTGCTCAACACTTTAACTCCCACTCCCATTCCCACACTGACCTTTCTGTCCTAGGCCTGTTCCATGGTCAGAGTGAGGCCCAGCGCTAATTGGAGGAATAGCACTTTATATTTCGCTTGGGTAGCTTACACCCCAGCAGTATGAACATTGACCTCTAACTTCAAGTAGCCCTTGTTCTCCATCCCGTCCCCCTTTCCCAGCTCTCCTACCAGTCTTACTGTCTTCGACTACATTTTATCTCTGTACCTCCCAGTACATCAGTCTGAAGAAGGGTCTTGACCCGAAACGTCACCCATTCCTTCTCTCCAGAGATGCTACCTGTCCCTTTGAGTTACTCCAGCATTTTGTGTCTATCTTCGATTTAAACCAGCATCTGCAGTTCTTCCCTACAGAAACAACTCAATTGCCTATGATCTTGCCAGAAGTTTAGTGTCTGAGCTATAAAGTGATAGCTCTGACATCAAATTAGTGTGTGGAATCATAATAAGCGTGCTGCTGCCATGGATGTTTAGTGCATACACACCAATTCCTATATGGCCAACCACACTTTGTGGCAGAAATATGCAAGAGTGCTATAGTTGCCATTTTGGAGCCATCAGAAACAAACACTCCACTAAACTCAATTGCATCTCTAATATGTCTTCAAAAATATTTATGCAGCATAGCTTGTTTACATAAGGGACAAATAACCAGAAAATGGAGTTCAAGAATTTTTGAAGCAATAAACTGGGTTAGTGTACAGTACTAATGCCTGTATTTTTTTTCCATGCATTACAAAAAAACACAAAACTGCTTGAAAGCATCTTTAAAAATACTTTATATCCAGAATTAAGGGCTTAAATGGGATCTGTACTGTTTAGCAAGGCAGACATTTCAATTTAGTGGACTTCCTTTGCTTTAAATCAATCCAAAACAGCACCAGCCTTTAAAAGAGAACTCTCCACAAGTCAGGGATAGCATAAAAACACAAATGCCCAAACATATGGCTGGGATGGAGTCTGGCTCAGCGACAATCCTGTGTTCCTTGAAGTAACGTCACAGCATGTTTCATGATTTCACCAGGTATGTCAAGATTAAAAGCTTAAAACCATAAAAAGGATCTCTTTGATACTGACTTATCCACTCACAAACAGCAATTGATACAACATTCTCTCTTCTACAACATTATCGCCTTTACATCACCATTTGCATTTGAGCACTTCAATTCCTGCTGATAGGTTATTCATTAAAGTAGAAACACAGAAGGTCCAGCGACCTTTACCTTCTCCATTTCGGCAAAGGTTCCAGGAATACGAGAAAGCCAACGTACATGGGTGGGAAGCACAACAGAGGACGGTGCCTCGCTAAACAGTAGTTAACCTCGTTGAGACTGATAAATCAAATGGCCGCTCAGCCGCAGAAAGGTGGGAGAGCACATGGGATGCAAGACCTGTTAGGTATTTCAATAGTATTTTGCTCTGATGACATCCCTACCCAGTCTTTCAGTAGGGCACAAATTTACATAAATCTGTACTACCATATCAATATGAAGGTATCGATGCCATGGGTTATAACTCATGCTATCTGTTATTTTGGCTGCATGTAATATCAATGGAAATGGTCCTGCCTCGGAAGAGGAAAAATAAATGCAGTAAGAAGCGTCAAAGTGGGTAGACACAGGAGGAAAATGACAAGAAAATTGAAGACTTGCACACTCCACCATCATGCATCAGGACACAATCGTGACTGGAAATACATTTTCTGTGCAAGGGGAAATAGCGCTTGGGAGGGAAGCTGGCACATGGCAGAAAAGAGAGTAAAGGGTTCTGCATAAATGCTGACAGGCTTGGATGGAGCATAAATACCACCATAGACTGCTTGACCACTCAGTAATATCAGAAACACTTTAGGGTCCATTCACAACTCCTCAATGAATCGATCCATGTCTGCCTGCAGCAAGCACAAGACAACATTCAGGCATAGGTTCAGCAAACGGTTACTCTTCCACTTTCTTAGATCACTTTACCATAGTATTCGTATTTCTGGACAATTATATATAGTATCTTTAAACTTAGCTTTGGTTCCTAGAAATTATTAGTGCATAATGATAATCTCATCTTGGCCTTAGCTGGTAACTAGATAGACGGCAGCTCTTGGATAGGTATGCATAAATGATGTGGGGATGCCCAGCAGTGGATTTCCATTGTACATTTTGAAAATGATGCTACTTCCTTTAATAGTATGAAAAAGGAGCAAAGGAGGCTACCTTAGATAATTGACAGTCAGCTGAGAAGCAAAAGTACAAAACATACTTATTTCTGCAAAGAGGGGCCAAAGAGGAACATAGGGAAGCTGGGGTTGCCTTTTCTGATAGCCCGTGTGTTAATCAAGTTAGAAAGCTTGAAGATTAGAAGAACCTGTGAGCATCTGAGGATTCATTAAATTGTAAGGGATACACAATCACAGTAATCATTGCCGACCTCTATGTTGATCAGGCATTCCAAATACAGTGCAAGTGGAAGCTGATAACGATGGGTCATGGTGATGGAGGTCTGCTGAGTCGTAGATGTTGGTCAGGATGGATTTAACTGTAGTCTCTGTTCAATCGTTAAGAGTAGATGGTAGTTGTGGGGTTGTCATTGTGAGATTCGGGAAATTTAATGGTTATCAGAGGGAATTCCAAAGTCGTCAGGGAGAAGAGACAGATTTTGCAACGTAAGGATTTATTGGAAAGCTTGATGGGCCTTAAAGCTCTCGCCTACTAAAAATATTATAACGGCAATTATTTCATGAACTCAGGCTTCTCAGTAGTTTTAGCTGTTCATTAAGAGAGCTGGAGTGTCTGGCTGTATGTGGTTAAAACTAAAGGGCTGACAAAATATAGACAAATTTATATGACTTCCTGCCATCATCCTTTCTCCATTAAAACCAGGACTAAATTGAGGCTCTTTTTTTTTGTATTCTAATGTCTGAACTAAATCTATGGTCTTGAGGGTGATAAGATTCAGCCAGCTGTTCATTTCAATAATCTTTCATTAGACCAGCTTTGAAAGATCATTTACCCTAATCACAATCCAATCCAGTAGATAAGACTTTGAAAATAATTGCAGGTCCCGACTACTTGTAACGGTGAGGAAAATTCTTATCCTAAGTCAATACATTTAATACATCACCAGGAAATTCTTATTTGAAAGCCAACTTGAAATCAAAAGAATCGGAAGCACCACTGACGGGTTCTCCAGTAGATTCCTGGCTTTATTTCAAACTATTTGGAGAATGAGTCTGAGGCAATAGAGCCAAGAAAAATATCTGGAGTAGAATTTCAAAAATGCAATAGGAACTGAAATTGAATTAACGATGTTGAAACTTATTAACAAAGCTCACCGCTCTTCCAAGCTTTCATTAAAAATAATGGGTCACTATATTCTATGGGACCGAATCCAACAGTGTGAGCTGATAGACTTTTTGTCTGGCACAAAGAATTACTATGCTATTTAAAAGACATGCTGGTTGGTAGGTTAATTAGCTACTGTACATTTACTCCTAGTATATAATGGTGGTAGAAGAATAATTGTGCAATTGACGGGGATTTGAGGAACATAGAGGTTGTAGTGTGAGCTGGCATAGCTTAAAAGGGTGAATGGCTTCCTTCTCTGCCATAAGGAGATAATAGATATGAGATAAAATAGTACTTGCTTATAGACGGTGAACATTGCACTCCCTTGTGCACTGAGGCCATATTTAACATGAAAATATAGAACAACACACGATTCTTTGCATTTGAACACTCGGATCAATGTGACTAGTCTTTAACTGCCATCTGAAATGGTGGTTGTGGGGTGGCATTTTAGATCAAGAAACAGGGTGAGCAGGGCCACAGTTCAATGACAAATAGCAATAGGCACTGTATGCAGGCACCTCGATAATGCCCACGATCAGTGAATGAATAACATTTACTGTTCAAGGACCAGAAATTCATAAACTGATTAAAAAAAACAGGCACACAAGTGGTACTGCCTGGGGACCACATGTTTATCTTGCTGAGAGATATTCATATTTCCACCAGCTTGCAAGGCTTTGCAAAGTACACAGTGCCTGAGCAATTTTGGGAATATATTGCAGCTAGTGAAGAGAGCACCGACAATGTCATGCTTTGGTCACTTAAAAAGCAGCTGACCGCTAAATCATACTACTGCTGGAAGTGATCGCAGAACATCCCAAACATTGTCAAAATCATTGGCCACAAACAAACAGTTATGGTGGTCCCATTGATCAGGGCTGCACTCATGTTGGCAAGTAGATATGTAATCTTAAGATATATGTAGTTTTACAAGATTTCTGCGTCCCAATGATAGTAACTCTATGGGAGAAAGTCCTATCTTTACCACTACACTGATAACCACCACACTCTGGTGCGTGGCTCATGCCTTTTTGTGATCAAATGTGATCTGCACCAGAGCATAAGAAGCCACTGAATGTCAGCCATTTTCTTACACTATCTATATTTGTAAACAATTAAAGATTAGGGTATGGGAGTAAAGTAGGACGCGAGAAGGAGATAAGAAGCGAGAATGATGAAAATACTCAACAACTCAAGGAGCATTTGTGCAGAGAGAACAAGGTAAGATTTTATGTTAATTACCTTTTGTCAGAACTGAGAAAAGTTACAAGTCAAACATATTTAAATTGCAAAGAAGGGAGGGTGATGAGTGATGGAGAGAACAAAGCGAATGTTTGTGGAGACCAAATATCACCAGAGGTGAGAGTCAACACTTGTTAATCGCAGATAATTTGGCTGGCAGAGATGTAATTGGAGGAAAAAAATGAAAACAGAGAAGAGTGAAGGGAAAGAATAAAAAGTGGGCATAGAGTCATACTGCATTGAAACAGGCCCTTCGGCCCAACTTGCTCACACCGACCGACATGCCCTATCTACACTAGTTCCACCTGCCCGTGCTTGGTTCATAACCCTTTAAACCTTTCCTATCCATGTACCTGTCCAAATGTCTCTTAAATGTTATGACAGTACCCGCCTCAACTACCTTCTTCGGCAGCTCGTTCCAAAACCTATGCCCTCTGGCTCTCGATTCCGCTACTCTGGACAAAAGACTCTGTGGAAGACTCAGGTGAAACTACGGATAACAAAATGGAGAAGTAAAACACTGCAATTGCTAGCAATCTAAAATCATAAGCATACCAGAAATTCTCATTAGGTCAGGAAGCACCTGTACTGTGAGAATCAGAATTAATATTTCAGCCTGACGATCTTTCATCAGACCTGGGCAACTTTGTTATCACCAGCGAAGGTTAGTTATCTGATATTGTTGAATTCAATGTTTATTGGAACAGTGTAAGAGTCTAAAGACAGTGAAACTAGAGTTGGACTAGGAAGGAGAATCACAGAGAAGGGCAACAAAATGCTTATAGACTCTGTCAGGGGCTAATCAGAGATGCTTTACAAAGTAGTCACGCAAACTATATGTGCTTTTTCCAATGCAGAGGAACCTACATCACGAGGAATATGGTTTACATGCAGGCAGATGAGATTAGTTTACCTTGGCATTATGTTTGGCACAGACATTGTGGGCTAGAAAGCCTGTTCCTGTGCTGCACTGTTTATTCTATGTTACACAGAATGCAATATGCTAAATTAGAAGTCCAAATGAATCACTGTCTCATGTGAAAGAAGTTTGCAACCCCGTGATGACAGAAAGGGAATGGGTAAAACACAACAGGTATTACAGTTGCTGTGGCTGACTGTTGCCTGGCTAGTAATGCAGAACATTGGACACCAAAATTAGTGGAGTTGTGGACATTGATATTGCTGTCAAAGTATACAGCTAGGCATAGATCAGCTACAGAAATGGGAGGTGGAAATTAATCCAAGCAACTGTGAGGTGTTGTACTCTGGGAGGTTGAACGCAAGGGGAAAGTATACAGTTAATGGCAAGGTCCTTAGCAGCTTTGACACACAGAGGGATCTTGGGGTCTAGGCCAATAGCACCCTGAAAGTGGCACAAGTAGATGGAGTGGTAAAGAAGGCATATGGAATGCTTGGCTTCAGTGGCATGGAGTATGAGTCAGGAAGTCATGTTTCAGCTTTATAGGACTTTGGTTCAGCTGTATTTGGAATATTGTGTTCAGTTCTGGTCACCTCATTGCATTAGTGGCTTTGGAGAGGGTGCAGAAGAGATTTACCAGAATGCTGCCTGGGTTTGAGGGTATTATCTGTAAGGGGAGGTTGGACAAACTTGGGAGTATTTTGTCTGGAATGTCGAAGGTTGAGGGGAGACGATAGAAGTACATAAAATTATGAGAGGCATAGTTAAAGTAGACAGTCACAACCATTTTCCGAGGGTGTAAATGTCAAAGACTGGAGGACTTAGCTTTCAAGAGAGAGTTAGATTTAGCTCTTAGGGCTAAGGAATCAAGGGATACGGGGAAAAAGCAGGAACGGGGTACTGGTTTTAGATGACCAGCCATGTTCATATTGAATGGTGATGCTGGCTCGAAGGGCCGAATGGCAGATTCCTGCACCTATTTTTCTAAGTTTCTATGTTTCAGTTCCACTTTCTCAGAGTCTTCGATACTCAGGAGCCACAGACTAGTTTAAGGATTGTCAGCTAACTTTAACTGATCCTGGCAAGTTAAGTGTCCTGATAGTCTATACAACCAATCAAAACTACCAATTGCACACAGATAACATTTTACTGAGTAAATAGAACAAAGTCAGCAAAATATCTGCTCTATAATTAATAGCAGTTTGCATTCTCCGCACAATTTTCAAAGATTATCCGCAAAGAATTTGCACAGCCTCTTGTTTCATAAACTCCATATAGTTGCCTTTGCCCCAGCCTTCAGCATTTGATTACCTATTCATAGAGAAGCAGGCAAGGATCAAATGACTTGCTGACACAGCAGATGACAAATGTATTCCCCCTTCCTACAAGCAAACTAATCATTAATAGTTTAATATCTGAAACAAACAACTTCAATGCAGCATACTAACCACTTTTTTTGCTTTCTCTATTTCTTTTGAACTTTTAGAAATACTTGATATACTGTTCAGCCTGCCTATTTAATTCAGCTCAACAATGCTTTCTGTTTTTCTAACTCTAGTTCCATTCCCCAATTTTAAAAAGTCATAGAAGCAAATAAAACAATCTTAGTTTCAGCAATCATTTGATGTTTTTTTCAATAGGAACAACATTTGTTATAACTCAAGAGTTCCATTGTTTCATTGGAGTTCTTAGTTACTTTTATTTTATGTTCAAATTAATTACTCATTGGCAAGAGTCTGTAATTAATGATTCTGGCTAATTTTACAAGTTAAGAAAGAAACACATTTATTGGTTGGTATTTATACTGTGCTAAATATGTAAACATGGCAATAGCATTACTGTTTTCAAGAAAGTGGGTCACGCTAGGAAAGGATGGATTATTATTGTAATATTCTCCTGTGAAATGTTACAAATAAATGTAATTTTTACTATTTCTATGAACAAAACCAACAAACATTCACAATGCCGACCCCCTTTAAGCATTTCAAATAGTAAAATACAACCGTTTATTGTGAAAACATTGTTTATGTATATTACTTTTAGAACAGTACATAATTTACATTTTTAATATTGTATGATCATAAGTTTTTACTAACTACTTATTCTGAATTTTTTGGGGACACTTCTACGACATAACAAATTGTCATTGAGGTATGAATATTTTTTATTTGATTCAGTCCTTGTTATCAATCAGATCAAAACATAAATATTATAGTACCAGATTACAAATCAAAGATGATAAAGTTGATGACATGGGAGTAATAGTAATTCTAATGCCTGGATAATAATCAGGAAAAGTGAATTTTCATTCCATTAGGTGAATTGGTAGGATCTTTGGAATCTGTTCCCTCATGAGGCAACCAAGCTTCCTGTCATATATGTGCTGTATTCCTCCACAACCCTGCTCCAACTTGGTGAGTTACACGTTGAGTATTGGGCAAGTTGACCTAATGAGTCTCCAGTTCAAAATGGACTGGTTCTCATGTTGGAGGAATTAGGTTGTATTTTACACCAAAGCTGGCTCTACGTTTAAAAATTCCCCTTGTACTTTGTGGATAGGGTAATGTTAAATATGCTTGAACATCAGCTTAAGACAAGTAATCAACATTTCAAAAAAAATTGTAACTATCTGTATTTAAATCAAAAGCTTTTGTATAGAAACTACATCGAACAGTACAGCAGAGGACCAGGTCCTTCGGCCCAAAACTACACCTGCTGTAATTTTTTTTCTTCTATTATTCCACTTTAAATTTATTTAGAAACAAAGCATAAGAGGCCTACCAAAGGCTTTATGGAACTCATTGTGTGAGTAATGGCTTTTATCTAATCCTTGTATCGTTTCATACAATGTGTGGGTCACTGTTTCAGAATTGTAGGCTCCCTTAAAACTGAATATAAGTGAAATAAAGATACTCGCACGGTTTAGAAAGCTCGTTCCTATGTTCCATAATCAATATTGCATCAATTATTTCAAAGAAACCAGTACATGCACCTGCTGGGAAAAGAAACAGCAGGTAACATAGGAACCAATAAATAGGAAAGAGATGCTCCTTAGATTCCTATAACAAAATATTGGGCAATCAGTTCCAATCTACAAAAAACAGAAGACAATTAAGTAAATTACACAAGGGTTAGAAATAATCCATTTGATGCTAGAATTAAATATCCAACATTTATCTGAAATTCTTTTCTCTGCTACTTTAACAGATGCTTCAGGTCATGTAGTTTATCAGGCTAATTTGTCCAATGAAGTGATAAATATTACATCCCACAGTTTAACCTCAGAACTATTTTGACAAAATGCATTCACACTCTTTCACCAACAAATTATTTACATTGCCAAACAAATTTTCACTAAATCAATATTAATTGAAAAGGTTAAAAAAATAATGTCACAAATAAAACTTGGCCTGAATATGTGCTGGATGCAATCCTAACTTTTGTCTCTTTGCATCTCTGCCAATACTTAAAGATCTATCCAAATTACCTCATACACCTCCTCTTTCCCAATCATAAAGAAAAAAATCCTTTCAAATACGAACATCATTGCAGATTCTGTTCATTCCTCCATTTCAAGCTCCATTTCTCCATTTCAAGATCATGATGTCATGCTGCTTAAAAAACATCCTCATGTGCCAAAGTATTGCGTCTGATTACCGATCTCCATTAGTGGACAGTGTGAGGCAATTTGAGAGCACAAGAGTTAAATTTGAGGAGTTAAATATGTAAATATGACTGTGCATTTGAAACCCAAAGTAGCTACACATTTAAATCACGCTTGGGTAAACCTTGTAGGAAAGGTTGGAAAGTTTAGAATTGAATTATCAGTTTGGGACTCTGGCTCAATGTGTGTGGGTTTTTTGAGCTTTCTGGAACTCACTAGTGAAACAAAGTGAACACTGCTTATTAAGGGCTGAAGATTTGGCAGATAAATATAGCAAGAGATGCTGCAGCCGGATAGTTTCGACCTTGAGTGACACACTGAAAGGTTTATAGAAATTATTTTGGGAAGTAGTTCACCATACCTTGGAGGAAGATTTGTTGATACTTGTGCTAAGTTTATGATTTTTGCTGTTCCTTCTCCAGACTTTGTTCATACTAACTCCTTACTGCACTTTGCGCCTGTATGGCCAAACTGCAGATGTCTTATTTATTGCAAAAATCATAATATAAAAATGTCAGAGCCCAACTCAAGCCTCAACATTGATTTAACCACATTAATGGAATTGTAGGAGAACTTGAAGGAAATTGAGGAAACCACTTTTCATCCAAAGTGTGGTAGGCACTCTTGTAGGCAGCGGAATTTGTAATGGGGAATAAGGAAATGGCAGAGGGACTAAACCATTACTTAGCATCTGCCATCACAGAAGAAGGAATATTCTTTTGGAACAATATGTATATTCTTGTTTAAGAATACATTAGCAATTCGGCTGAGAGAAAATGTCAAATTTCCAAGTATTCTAACAGTAAATAACGAGGGATTGTTTTACAGAAAAGGATGTAAAGTGCTTCAAGGGGATTATGAACAGCAGTGAGTGTGTGGGAACATGGCATATGGAATATAATGTGGAAAATGTGAGGTCATCCATTTTGGTGCACATAACAGAAAAGCAGAATATTTGTTGAATGATGAAAGATAAGGTAATATTAATATTCAAAGATACATTGAGAGGTGCTCTTGTACAGAGGTTACTGAAAGTCAACATGCAGGTGCAGCAAGTGATTAAGTGGGCAAATACTATGTTAATCCTCATGATGGGGAGCTTTAATTACAGGAGTAAGGAATGTCTGATCAAGGGATGGTGAATTAGTCATACGAGGAGAGATTGAGTAGGCTTGTACGATTTTGTTTTTAAATTTACAAGCATGAGAAAGTATCTATTCAAAATTTACATTTTAAAAAATCAGTTAAAAATCATTTACATTTTTTAAAAGTAAGTTTTGGACATCATGTTATAGGAAAGATATTGTCAAGCTGAAAAGGATGCAGAGATTTATGAGGATGTTGCCAGGACATGAGGGGCTGAGCGAGAGGGAGAGGTTGAGCCGGCTAGGACTCTATATTCCTTGGAGCACAGGAGGACGAGGAGAGATCTTATAGAGATGTAGGAATGAGAGGAATAGATTGGATAAACGCACAGTCTCTTGCCCAGAGCGGGGCAATTGAGAATCAGAGGACATAGGTTTAAGGTGAGGGCGGAAAGATTTAATAAGAACCCGAGGGAAAAAAAATTTTTTACACAAAGGGTGTGGGTGTATGGAACGAGCTGCCAGAGGAGGTAGTTGAGACAGGTACTATCGCAACCTTTAAGAAACATTTAGACAGGTACATGGAAAAGACAGGTTTAGAGGGATATGGGCCAAACACAGGCAGGTGGGACTAGTGTAGATGGGACATGTTGGTCAGTGGGGCAAGTTGGGCCAATGGGCCTGTTTCCATGCTGTATGACTCTATGAATCTATGATGGACAGGTTAGATGCAGAGATAAGGTTTCACCTACAAAGGAGTTTGGAATCAGGGGTCATGGTCCCAGAAAAGAGGGCAGGCTATTTTGGGACAGATATGAGGAGAAAGCTCTTCCCTCAGAGAGTGGTGAACCTTTGGAATTCTCTATCCAGAATAGTTGTGCAGGTTCAGTTGTTGCAATTACTGAAAACAAAGATCAATATATTTCAGAACTTGAAAAGAACTAAGGGTTATAGGGTAGAGCTGGGCAATGGCCTAAGTAGTATAAAATCAGCCATGATCTTGCTGAAGAGCAGAACAGGATCTAAAGGCCAGAAAGCATGTTCCTTTTCCTATACCTTATGTTTAATGACCCAAAATGTCAGCTGTTCATTTCCCTCCACAGGTACTGTCTGACCCAATGAGTCCTTCCAGCAGTTTAGACACAAGGAACTGCAGATGATGCTATCCAACAGTTTGTTTTTTGCTCATAATTCCAGTATTTCTACTCTCTTGTATAACCTTTTCTTGAGTCATGTCAGCTGTTGGATGTGAATGGAATAACATCATCCCCAATCTCGAGCACTGCTGGGGGAAAGTAGGATGTGTTGTTCTGATGGGAGCTTGTACCTGGCCACTCAGCTCCAGACGGGTTACTATCGTGCTACTTGCTCCGCTGCAATGTAAGTAAACAGAACCTCTATGAGATCACAACGTGGCACTGGGAAACCAATTCAGGTAGCCTGCTTTAATGTACTTGCCAAATGCCAAATGCCTCACATCTCACTTAATTTATAAGCCACAACATAGTGACCAATTAACACACTTCTGAGGGCAGCAATTAATGTCTGTTGGCAAAGATTTTGATTTATACAATGACTTTTAACGTTGTGCAATATCTCATATGTGTTACCGGTCATTAGACAATACAAGCTTAATAGAGGACAGATGAGCCAATGCTTGGTCAAAGAGTCAGTTTAGGGAGAATCTTATTGGAGGAACGACATATAAAGTATGCAATTAAAAATCTAGGACCAGAGCTGGCTGACTGTGGAGATCTTGCTGCATTGTTTGGCTATATAAGCTGAAAAGGAGCACGGCTGCAAAGGAAACTGCAAAAAAAAAAAGGATGTTTAACATTGAGAAGTTGCCAAGCAACAACAGAGATGAAGAAAAAACAGAAGTTGTTGTGAACTGGGATACAAGAAGTAGAATTTTAGCCAAATTCAAGTTTGTTTAGGGTGGAAAATAAGTAATCAGCCAGAAATATTGCAATTACTTGCTATTGAGGGACAGCGTAGGTTCATCAGGTTAATTCCCAGGATGGCGGGACTGACATATGATGAAAGAATGGATCGATTGGGATTATATTCCATGGAATTTAGAAGGATGAGAGGGGATCTTATAGAAACATATAAAATTATTCAGGAATTGGACAGGCAAGATGCAGTAAAAATGTTCCCCATGTTGGGGGAGTTCAGAACCAGGATTCACAGTTTAAGAATAAGGGGTAGGCCATTGAGGAAAGACATTTTCAGCCAGAGAGTTGTGAATCTGTGGAATTCTCTGCCACAGTAGGTAGTGGAGGCCAATTTACTGGAAGTATTCAAGAGAGAGTTAGATATAGGTCTTAGGGCTAACGGAATCAAGGGAGATGGGGAGAAAGCAGGAACAGAGTACTGTTTCTCGATGATCAGCCATGATCATATTGAAGGGCCGAAGAACCGAATGGCCTATATCTAGCACCTATTTTCTATGTTTCTAAGTACGTTGGAATAACCAAATCTAGAAATAACAAAAGTATGGATGAGGACTTCAAATACAAATATGCTAAAGCAGTTGAATTATAAAGATGAACGTGTTGATAGAACAAATACGTAACTAGAATCTCATCTCACGATCAAAAATAGACAATAGCTGCAGGAGTAGGCCATTTTGGTCATACGAGCCAGCACCACCATTCAATGTAATCATGGCTGATCATTCTCAATCAGTACCCCATTCCTGCCTTCTCCCCATATCCCCTGACTCCGCTATCCTTAAGAGCTCTATCTAGCTCTTTCTTGAAAGCATTCAGAGAATTGGCCTCCACTGCCTTCTGAGGCAGAGAATTCCACAGATTTACAACTCTCTGACTGAAAAAGTTTTCCACATCTCCGTTCTAAATGGCCTACACCTTATTCTTAAACTGTGGCCCCTGGTTCTGGACTCCCCCAACATTGGGAACATGTTTCCTGCCTCTAACGTGTCCAACCCCTTAATAATCTTATATGTTTCAATAAGATCCCCTCTCATCCTTCTAAATTCCAGTGTATACAAGCCTAGTCGCTCCAGTCTTTCAACATGGTCACTTTGAAAAAAATTGTATTTGCTGTGCCAAGGGCAGGAATCTCTTGGAAGAGGTTCCAACACCGAGCCACAGGAAAGATGAACAGGATTTAGGAGGTCACAGAAGGGTTTTGATGATAAAAAAAGATTGCAGTAGGAAATAGTTTTCAAGAACACAAAGGGCAATAATATTAGCAACAAGACATAACTTGGAGGAGGGAGGAGGTCAGGGATATAAGTTCGATGATTAGCATCTTGGTGAAAATAGATCTGCAGGATCAAGAGGCAGGTCCCAGTTCATGAAGAGATGGAGAGAAATTGGACATGTTCAGGATCATGGTGGCAACCTACTGGTAAATCGGCCTAATGGATTAAGAAATGAAAGGGAAGCAACAGAGGAAGCTGAATGAATTATCTCAATTTAGCGACAAAGTCGTCATTGAACTTCCCCCATTTACTGGCATGGTGGTGAAAAAGATAGGGAAATGGGATTCAAAAAAATGTTTAAGATGGTTGGAGAGGTAATGGTAAGCGGAATAGTTGAGAAAATGGAGGTCATCTCTAGATTTTGACAATGAACAGTTTTAGTTGAGGAGAGGAGGACTTAACAAACTTTACCTGGTCTAGCGAAATTAGTCATAGCATGGCTAAATAAATTGTGAACCAGATGAACAAAAGCATTTACTTCATATTTAATTAGCATTTACGGACTAATATTTCAGGATTATGCTGGGAGTTACAAATGTAAAATTTCACTTTGTAATATATAGACATTCACTCTGTTACTCCTTCCACAGATGTTGCCGGATCTGCTGAGTGTTTCCAGCATTTTTTGTTTCCAAGAGTATTTAACCCATGCTCTACTAAACATTGGGGATTCTGTCTTATATATGTTTGTCTTCAAACAAAAACTCTGCATATGAAGAAACATTTAATCAATGCATACTTATGCAAGTAAACAGATGGGGTGGGGTGTGAGAGGGCAGAACTGAGTGGTAATGAAAATTACACCACGTAAAAAAAATCAGATGTTCCCTGGAATTATGTACAGTGAAAACCTGTCGAAGCTAAAAATACAACATGTTTATTATTGTTTGATAGAAATAAGGTGCCACAACTTGCGGTTGAGATAAATGAATGGTTAAAAGTTGTCAGGCAAAAAGAGACATGGTGGTGATGAGAGAAACAGACATTCTGGAACATCTTGTTTACTTCAGAGTAGAGCTTCAATAAGGTAGAGGATTGTGGAGGCCTATTTGTGTCCAGTTGTGCTATTATTGTTCAGAAAGGAAAGGCATTATATTTGTACTACAGCAGTGAGATCAGAAGTAGTAAGATCGGAAATAGGACATTGGATCCTGTATTGTAAAAAACAGACCATTTCAGCAAAAATTGAGTTATCATTTGTACAAGCAGCACAACATTCCAAACCCTTCACAAACAAGATGCTTCAAAGACAAGTGGGAGATGTTTTTGCATCTGTTCTCACACAATGCCTGGGAACATCTGAGTTTGCTGAATAAAACACGTTGGGCGGACTACCGCTAGTAGTGCAGAAAGGCTTATGATTGGCTCCAGGAGGGGATATGGCAGACAGATAAGAAATACCAGAAAGGATGGCTTTGGGCACCCTTGCAAGAGGAGAGAGCCCCAGCCATGGATCGTGTCGCAAATGGTGCCAGGTGATCAACAACAGGAACATCCCCGCAGCGTGCTCTGCTGTGTACTCAGGCTTTGCGAGTGCATACGCAGATGCGTGAGTCTATCTGCCTTATTTGGTAGTGTAATAAAATACCTTGTTACTCACACTCTGTTGTCTGAATCCGGTGATTTATCGAAAACAACAGAGTGTGAGTAACAAGGTATAAGTCCTATCTTTCAAAATTATCAGGGCTGATCAGTTCTTGACCTCAGGTTCAGTTGTTTGGATTGTTCTCCATAATCTTTTACTCCCATATAGATCGGAAATCTGCCTACCTCAGTCTTTAATAGATTCAATGATTCAGCCTTCACAGCTCTGAATATATTCAGAGGTTCAGCCTGTACAGTTCTCTGAGGAAGATAAATCCAAAAGTCCATAACCCTTTAGGAGATGAAACTCATCCTTGTGTCTTTTTTAAATTGGCTACTCCTTATTCTGAAATAATTTCTTCTGGTTCCAAGTTCCATCTTTGGTATGCTTTGTTAAGGCCTTTTTATTATCTTCTTTCAATTAGATCACTTTCCATTCTTCTGAACATCAATGAGCAACAGTTCTTTTGAGTCATTCTCTTCATCCTGGGAATCATCTATGTGAACCTTCTCTGAACTGCTCACAGTGCAAGTACATCCTCTTTGAATAAGCAGACCAAAACTGTGTGCAAGTCTTTCCTACTTTTATACCTCATTCCGTTTGCAATAAAGGTCAATATTCCATTTCTAATTACTGACTGTACCTGCAGGTAGATTTTCTGTGTTTTATGTACAAAGATACTCAAAATGCCTTTCTTCAGCAGCATTCCATAGCTTCTCTCCATTCAAGTTCTATTCCTTTTTCTATTCTTCCTGCTGAAATGGTTAACCGGATGACTTTACAATCCCCCACATTGCAACCGAGTGCCCGTCCTTTTCCCGCTCACCTGACTAGCCTGCAACCCTTTGCACATTGCAATTGAGCTCACATTCTTTCCCCACTCATCTAATCTAACTGCAGGCCTTTGAATGCTTTTTATCTCCTCTTCGTGATGTTCCCATCTATCTATATATTACAGCGGATTTGGCGACAATATGCTCCGTCCCTTCTTCTGGCATTAATATAGAATGCATATGGTTGAGGTCCATGACACACCATTAATTACAGCTTGCCAATCTGAAAACAATCCAGTCTGAAGATGTGTCTCAGCTCGAAATGTCACCTATCCATGTTCTCCAGAAACGTTGCCTGACCTGCTGAGTTAATCCAGTGCATTATGTCCTTTTCAGTCATCCCAAATTGGTCTTCTGTTAGCCAATCCTCCATCCAATGCAATGATCTCTTACTTATATACTAATGTTTTATATGACAATTTACTGTATGCCCTTCAGAAATACAAATATACAATATGCAGTGTTACTTTATCCACTGTGCCAGTAACATCCTCAAAGAATTTAATTACATTTGAAACACAGGATTTCATTAATGAAACCAAGTTCACTTTACTTGACTGTCCTAATAGTGTCCTTGTAATAGACAGTTGATTGCTAAAAGGGAATCTATATTTGGCCAGGGGTGGATTATCCTAATAGTAAAATTAGAGTCACAGTTTCCCACAGCAACATCTCTGGCAAACATGGATAGAGTCATGTTTCATTTTACTACACATTTATGTGTATGTAACAAATAAACGACTATTGACTATTGACTATTGACTATGGTCCTTCATCTTATCTTGTCTATATCAATCTTTTTGCCCATCTACATAATCCTACTTGTCCACATTCTAACTGTATTATTCTATGCTTTGCCTATTTAAGTGTCTGTCTAAATACCTCTGAAACATAGTAATTGTATCTAACACTTATGATATAATGGTACTTAAAAATATTATGTTTGCATCCTTAATGTCATTGTGAAAGATTTTTTAACATAGAAATAAATGTATCCTCAATCAGTAGTACTGAACATGCCATGTCGAATGGATGTCAGAGGCAAATGACTATGCACTGATAGCATAGTATAGTTTAGAGCATATTTAGCACAATCAATTTCCAAGTAAATGTGTGCATCTGCCATTACGCACATCAGCCGATTTCATTTAAAAACTGAACACTTTCATGTTAAGGTATATCATTTACCATTTCTCCTCTTCTTGCAGGAGAAAATTCCTCATGACAAACGTGTGAGAAGCTGACAGAAGGCAACCCACCCCAAACTCTCACTGTTTCCAAAGCCAAGTAATGACTCATGATCAGAGACAACTTGGAGCAGTCGAGGATTGTCTAATCCTATCTGAGAGATGAAGCTAATATCTTGACCCAGAGTAAAGACTAAAGGCAGAACACAATACTTTGGATTTAATTTTCATTCCTGTGCAGTTTTCACTAAGTGAACTTTAGTTGCAATTTAAATCTGACATGCTGCTGCTGAAACAGTCTGCAGCATCTTTTCTCTGGAGATTCATTATAATCTCACTAGCGGTGCTGGCTCAAAGGGCCAAATGGCCTCCTCCTGCACCTATTTTCTATGTTTCACATATAGTTTCCCATTGAGTTAGCTAATCTGACAGAAAACATTCCTTCTTTCTGGTCATCATTTCAAGTGAATTAGTCAGAAGCCTATTTCAGTTAAAATATCTCCAAAAACAAGATTACATTTCTTTCAGCTTGTTTTATTTTGAAAACATTAACAAGAAATCTAAAAGGAGTAGGAAGCAGGTGCAAATTTCTCATCAAATTCTCTGTAGATGCTCTTTGAAAAAGTGAAGTTGTTCAAGAGGTTCACAGCTGCCAGTTGCTGAGACTGGAGGGCTTGACTCATGAAGGGAGACTGGATGTGCTGTGGCTCTTTTCCCCAGTGCACAGGCAGTTGAGAGTTGAGCTTAAAGAGATATATGTAATCATAAGGGGCATAGGTAAGATAGGCGAGTCAAAAACTGAAGGGCATGGATTTAAGGCGAGGGGATATATCTAGAGGGGTAACTTATTCAGACAGAGGAGGGTGGTGGGTATGTGGAAAGTACTGCCGGAGAGAGTGGTAGAGGCGGGTACAAATACATTTAAAAGTGATTTTGTACATGGATAGGAAAGGTTTAGGTTTATTGATATTGTCACACATACTAAGGTACGGTTAAAAAAATTGTTTTGCATGCTATCCAACAGACCAAATACACCACACATAAATAAAATTAGTTTAAACTCAACTACAATAGATAGAACAACAAGGAAGTACAGAGTGCAGAATATAGTTCTCAACATTGTAGCACGTCAGTTCTTTCGATAAAGTTAAATGTCCTCAATGGGGAGCGGTGAATTGAACAGCACCATAGATTATGGAAAAATCATTCAGAAGTCTGATAACATAGGGGAAGAAGCTATTCCCGAGTCTGGTGATGCATGCTTTCAGCCTTCTGTACCTTCTGCCGGTCAGGTGTCGGGAGAAGGATTATGTCGGCTGCCTTTTCTGAGGCAGCGTAAAGGTTGATGGAGTCAATGGCGGGAAGTCTGGTCTATGTGATAGACTGGGCTACGTCTACAACTCTGCAATTTCTTACTGTCTTGGGCAGATTTAGTTCCAAGCCAAACTGTGATACAACATCACAGTACGCTTTCAATGGTCTCTCAGTACGCTTTCATGCCAAATTTCCTCAGTCTCCTCAGGAAGTAGAGACATTGGTCTGCCTTCTTGGCTGTCAACCTAATTGGTCCATGCCAGATCATTAGTAATATTAATGGCAAGGAACATGAAACTCTCAACCATTTCCACATCCACACCATTGATGCTGTTTGGGGCACCATGCTTCCTGTAATCAATAACCAGTTGCTTCTTCTCGCTGACATTGAGGGAGAGGTTATTGTCCTGATACCATGCCAATTAGTCTCTATCTCCATCCTATACTCCATCACGTCGTTGTTCGTGATACAGTCCACCACAGTGGTGTTGTCTGTAGATGGAATTGGAGATGAATTTGGCCATACAGTTGTGAATGTAAAAGGAGTACACCAGGGCACAGGGGACTGAGAACGCATCCTTGCGGGGCACCAGCGTTGAGTGTTATTGTGGAGGAGGAGTTGTCACGTATTCTCAGTGATTGAGGTCTGTGGGTCAGGAGGTCAAGGATCCAGTATCAGAGAGGGGAGCTGACTCCTAGGTCCCGGAGTTTGGATGGGAGTACAGAGTTGAAGGCAGAGGTGTAGTCAATAAATAGGACTCGAACATAGGAATCCCTGTTGTCTAGGTGTTCCAGAAAGGAGTTTAGGGCCAGGGAGTTGGTATCTGCTGCGGACCTGTTGCGACGGTATGCAAACCGCAGTGGATCAAGGCTGGCTGGGAGGCTGGAGTTAATGTGTGCTATTATTGGTCTCTCAAAACACTTCATGATGGTGGTTGTCAGAGCCACTGGAAAGTAGTCATTAATGTATGCTATGTTACTTTTCTTCGGCACTGAGATGATGGCGGGCTTTTTGAAGCAGGTGGGCACTTCAGAATAATGTAGCGAGAGGTTAAAGTTGTCTGCGAATACCTTTGCCAGCGTTTCCGCACAGGTTTAGAGGATGTAGCCAGGAATTCCATCCTGACCAGCTGTTTTCCACAGATTCACTCTCGGGAAAGCCAGTCTGCCTCAGTAACCATTGGTACAGATGCACAGAGACTGGCAGGGCAGGTGGCATTCCATTGACAACTTTATGTCCAAAGTGGGCGTAAAATAAATCGAGCCCATCAAAACATCGGTTTGGAGGGATATGGGACAAAAGCAGACAAATGGGACTAGCTCAGACAGGATATTGGTCAACGTGAACGAGTTGGCCTAAAGGACCTGTTTATATGTTGTATCTAAATCTATGGCTCTAAACTCCTATTCTCTAGAAGTCCCTGGAAGTTGTCAAGACCCTTCTTCAGACCCGAAACGTCACCCATTCCTTCTCTCCAGAGATGCTGCCTGTCCCGCTGAGTTACTCCAGCTTTTTGTGTCTATCCGGTTTAAACCAGCATCTGCAGTTCTTTCTTACACAGATGCAAAACTATCGCCACTTCCCTAAAGTAGTATGGATGAAAATTGCTCTCTCTGAAAGTTATGGCAGCAGTCTTTGTCTCAAGCTGCAACCCCTCACCTGTTGTTGATGCTTACTCCTCTTGTTATCTTTCCCCTTTGAGTTATTCTATCCCAAATAAAAAGTCAAAAAAGCTTCCATAATAAACTGAAAATGCTTGATCAGATAGAGAAAAACAAAGAAATCCACATGAGGCACATCCTAAGTTTTTTAGTTTAATATAGTTTAAAGATCTAGCGTGCAAGAAAAGGCCCTTCAGTTCACCGAGTCCAAGTCTATAGAAAATGGGAGGAAAATGGACTGCCCGAAAAAACCCCACACCTGTCATAGGGAAAACGTACAAACTCTGTACAGACAGCACCCACAGGATAGTCAGTATAGAGACTCTGGTAGTGTAAGGCAGTAACTTCACCGCCGTGCCACTGTGCCGTCTCTAAATTATAAAAGTACGGAGATCATAGTAATAAAGAGCATGTGCGTAGGTTCCATTTAAAATATTGCTTCAAGTAATGTCAGTTTCTGAGGCCACTGACAGGACCTAATAAAAATAATCAAAGAAGAATGTTTAAACCCATAGATTGGATTCTAACCAGGCAGAGTGTATTAAACAAGAAGCATGCTCTGCTAATTGTTAAAATATAGTGGTTTGAAGAGCGTTGCAGATTAAAAAGCAGATGAGGGATGCAGCATGGCTTGACTGTACTCATGTATAGTATGATTTGGCTGGGTAGCACGCAAACAAAGCTTTTCACTGTATCTCGACGCATTAGATAATAAACTAATACCCAAAGTATGCTTTGAGGCTTTGGCAGTGAGTGAACAGTAAATAATATGGCAAATATATTAGACAGATAGGCCAAATAGATCAATTGTGTGTGTTTCTTTATACTTTACTATTATTAAGGCACCAGTACATTATATATTTATCAGAAAAGTACAGTAACAAAAGAACACCTGGCCCTGCGAAAAAGCATGTTCCGAAAACATCAACACTTAACTGGATCAGAAAAATGATAACTTTCTTGATGATGCAAAGCTGGTAGGAATATTGTGAAATATTGTGCATAGTATCTGATTTCCCCACTTAAGGAAAAATATACTTGCAATGGAAACAATGTGCTAAAGTTCACCAGATTAGTTCTAAGGATGGTTGTATTGCCCTGTGTGGAGATATTAAGCAGACCAAGCTTGTAAAAATCAATATCTGGAACAGTAAACAATTTGAAAAGTAAATTGTGTGTTCACCTATACTGCAAGATAATTTGAGTACCAGAGTAAAAATGTATTACTGCAATTATATACTGCAATAGTGTATCTAGAATATAATTTACAGGTTTGGTATCCTTACTTAAGAAAGGATATACTCTTAATAGAGGGAGGCTGATGAAGGATCACCATATTGATTTTTTGGGATGGAGAAACTGATAAGAGATTAGTGACAGATTACAAGCCTCTTCTGAAGTTTAGAACAAAGAGAGGATTAAATTGCAACATTTCTTCACCCAGAAGGAATAAAGTCTTGCAAGTCTGTACCCAAGAAGGATGTGGAGCTGAGCCACAGAGAACATTCAAAGCAGAAATTGATATATTGTTGAATAATTGAAGAGGGATTGTGTTTATAGAAAGTGGGATTATGTAAAGGATTAGCCACGGTTGAAAGAATGACGGAAGAAGTCAAAAGGCACCAGTAGCCTAATTTTGTTCCATGATGATTTTCCTGATGGTAAAATGCTACCAAAAATATAAAATTCCAGTAATGTAGGACCATGTAGAGCCATAATTAAGAGCCAAAACACCCCCTCCACCCCTATTCCCCCCCCACCACAATTCCCCCCCCCCACCGCCACTCCCCTGCTCCCTCCCCCCACCCACCCCCCACTCACCCACCCCATCCCTTTGGGTTCTGCGCATGTGTGGATCCGGCGGCCATCTTACGTAAGCATCAGATCAACGGGCCCCAACCGCGCAGGAGCGGAGCGGTTGGCGACACGCACATATTTGATGAATGGGACCCAACTGCGCAGGTGCGGATAGATTGGCGACAGGTAAGTATTAGATGAACGGGCCCAACTGCGCTGGCGCGGACATGTAAGTATTAGATGAACGGGCCCCAACTGCGCAGGCACGGAAGTGTTGGGTTCCCATTGTGACATCAAACACGTGGGCCCATTGGGTTCCCATTGTGACATCATACTCGGGAGATGGAAAAGTGATTTTTTAAACTTTAAAAAGTAATTTTGAAAGATTAAAAAGTGAAAAATAAATTAAATATAACATTCATTTGAACCCCAGGACAATGGTGAGTAAGGTGGGCCTAAAATTGTCGTGCTATCGAACACCGTTTTGGCTGTATTTCCAGCACAAGGCCAAATATATAAATATACACACAAACAAGATGAGAGTTTTAGTAATATAACGAGACCAAGTGGATCTTTTGGGCCCAAACCTATCCTGCATTGGTGCAGCACCCTCTCCTCCCCCCCTCCCCTCCCACTCCCCTCCCCCCCATCTCCCATCCTCCCCCATCCCTCACCCCCTCCCCTCCTCCCATCCTCCCCCCTCCCCACCTCCATCCCCCCTCCTCCCCACCTCCATCCCCCATCCTCCCCTCCTTCTCCCCTCCCCCCTCCCTCCCCTCCCCCATCCTTCTCCCCTCCCCCTCCCTCCCCTCCCCTCCCCATCCCCCTCTTCCCCTTCCCCTCTTCCTCCCCCCTTCGCCTCCCCTCCACTCCATCCCCCTCGACCCCCCTTATCCTCCCTCCTCCGCCTTCCCTCCCTAGCAGATAGATTTAAACTTTAAAATGTGAATAACTTAAAAAATATAACACCGATTTCAATGAAACCTCTTCCATCAGCACCAAAGGCAAGACGGTGAGTAAGGTGGGCCAAAAATTGTCAAGCTATCGTGTACCGTTTTGGCTGTAGTTCAGGAACAAACCAACAAACAAACAAACGAGAGTTTTAGTATATAGATAATAACAGATAAACAAAAGAACTGTTAGATGCAGAACACAATAAATAGTATCAAAGCAATTAGAAGGTAGACATAAAATGCTGGAGTAACTCAGCGGGACAGGCAGCATCTCTGGAGAGAAGGAATGGGTGATGTTTGGGGTTGAGACCCTTATTCAGACTGATGTCAGGAGAGCAGGTGGTACAGAGATAAAATATAGTTGGAGACAGTAAGACTGGTAGGAGAGCTGGGAAAGGGGAGGGGATGGAGAGAGAGGGAATGCAAGGGCTACTTGAAGTTAGAGAAGTCAATGTTCATACCGCTGGGGTGTAAGCTACCCAAGTGAAATATGAGGTGCTGTTCCTCCAATTTGCGCTGGATCTCACTCTGACAATGGAGGAGGCCCAGGACAGAAAGGTCAGATTGGGAATGGGAGGGGGAGTTAAAGTGCTGAGCAACCGGGAGATCAGATAGGTTTAGGCGGACTGAGCGGAGGTGTTCAGCAAAACGACCGCCGAGCCTGTGCTTGGTATCGCCGATATACAGGAGTTGACATCTGGAACAGCAGATATAGTAAATGAGGTTGGAGGAGGTGCAAGTGAACCTCTGCCTCACCTGAAAAGACTGCCGGGGTCCTTGGACAGAGTCGAGGGGCAAGGTAAAGGGACAGGTGTTGCATCTCCTGCGGTTGCAGGGGAAAGTACCTGGGGAGGGGGACTCTGTCCTTGTTATGAATGGGGGGGGGGGGGGGATGGGGAGCAAGAGCGGAGCTGCGGGATATTGAGGAGACCCGAGTGAGAGCCTCATCTATAAAGCAATTGTTACCTGGGCAATCTTGGTCTCCGTCTTATCATAGATTTTCCTTTCATTCTCACACCCACCCTACAATTTAAAAAATGCTTGTTTTTTTACTTTCCACATTCAGATGAAGTTATTGACCTGAAACATTGTCTTTATTTCTAGCTCCTCCGGTGTTGCTTGACCTGCTTGGTTTTCTAAGTATTTTGGTTTTGTTACAGAAAATGTGCAAATGAGTCTGGAAAAAAAGCTTTGTGTGTTACATTTAATGTATTATTAAAATTCCATCTCACCCATCTGTTATTTTCTCAGTGGTTCATTCAATTTTGTCTCCTTTTCTTCTCTATCACTGACTGAAGTGAGCGAACCACTGCTACAACTGGAAGTTACCAGTAATAAACTGCAGCCTAGCAACAATAGATAAGGAATCATGCTGATCACTGCGTGATGACATTATAAATGCTTTCAGCAAAAATAAATGATATTATACCTTTGACCAGAATTTTAATGCTCATGATGGGAATGCTTCAACAGTTTTATATCTTTACATTTGGGTTTCTTCAGTGACTACAAAAAGTGCAATCACTGTTCCCGACATGCTGCACATAAACAACAGCAACTTCAGACATTCTGCGCATATCCTAAAATTGCAGTCAGGTTGTTCATGTCAATTTATCAACAATAGTTTGATATTACACTTCATATAAAGAGAAGGAAGATGCGGCATTTCCTCACCAATTATAGCAGGGAATCCCTTACTCCATTTATTTCAATATTAGAAATTGTTTGATTTGGGATTTTGATTCTTGCTTATTTCAATTGTTTCAGTTTATTTCACGTTTTAGCTTTATAAAAGTGATTTTATTCCAACGCTTAATCACCCTGATCAACCCTAACCACAACCACAGTGTAAAGGAGAAAGATAGAACATCTGATTGAGTGGTGCCGCAACAACAATCTTTGGCTCAATGCCAAAAAAATCAAGGAACTAATCGTTAACTTAAGGAAGGGGAAGACGGGATACCATGCATCAGTTTCTTTGGTAAGTTAGCAGTGGCGAGAGGTATCAGCTTCAAATTCCCGGATGTTAACAATTCAGATGAACTGCCGTGGGCCCTGTATGTTGATGTAATCACAAATAGAGTGCGCTAATGCCTTTACTTAGAAGGTTAAAGAGATTTGGTATATCACTGACAAACTACCATAACTGCACTGTCAACAGTAACCTGACCAAGTACATCATGGCCTAGGATAGCAATTCTAATACAAAGGAATGCAAGAAGCTGCAGAGTGGTGGGCAAACCCTGGACCATCAGGGGCACAGTCATTCACACTCTTGAAAGCATCCACATGAGGGTTGTCTCAAGGTGGCAGCATTTATCATCAAGGATCCTCACAACCAGTTATGGCTGTCTTCTCCCTGCCACCATCAAGCAGAAGGGTCAGAAGCCAGAAATTCAGGACACCAGGTTCAGCTACTTTCCTACAACCATCATGTTCTTGAACCGCCTGATACAACCCTAATCATGCCTTGACAACAGACTCTTACAGACCACTTCTTGCGCAAGCATGGACTTGCTTTTTTTTTTTAACCTTGTTGTGTTTTGCACTAATGCCTTGTTTTTTTTGCAGTCTTTTTTCTTTTCACTCTTGCAGAATTTATGAGGAATTTACGTTTAAGTCATATATAATTTATGTTTCTATGTGCAAGAAGGAACTGCAGATGCTGGTTTAAACCGATGATAGACACAAAAAGCTTTTTTACTCCAGCTTTTTGTCTCTCTCTAATGTTTCGATGTGTTGTCCAAGTCTACGTGCCAGTGCTACGATACGATAAAACTTTATTTATCGCAGGAGGGAAATTGGTCTACAAGCAAGATTTTCATTGTACCTGTAGCTCACAGAACTTGTGTATATAACAATATAATTCAACTGATTTGAACCCAACGTCAGCACCACAATGAACTTTGAACAACTAAGGTTGTACTAATTTATTGTATATTTGATATGTTTTTGCATTTAATGTACCTGCAAAGCTGCAAGTAATAACTTCATTGTATGCTTGACAATTGACATATGACAATTACACACTTGAGATTTCACAACTTTTTTGTCATTTTTAATATATAACATCATTTTAATATAAGAAAATAACTGCAGATGCTGGTACAAATCGAAGGTATTTATTCACAAAATGCTGGAGTAACTCAGCAGGTCGGGCAGCATCTCAGGAGAGAAGGAATGGGTGACGTTTCGGGTCGAGACCCTTCTTCAGACTGATATCAGGGGGGTGGGACAAAAGAAGGATATAGGTGGAGACAGGAAGGTAGAGAGAGATCTGGGAAGGAGGAGGGGAAGAGAGGGACAGAGGAACTATCTAAAGTTGGAGAAGTCGATGTTCATACCACTGGGCTGCAAGCTGCCCAGGCGAAATATGAGGTGCTGTTCCTCCAATTTCCAGTGGGCCTCACTATGGCACTGGAGGAGGCCCATGACAGAAAGGTCAGACTGGGAATGGGAGGGGGAGTTGAAGTGCTCGGCCACCGGGAGACCAGTTTGGCCAACGCGGACCGAGCGCAGGTGTTGAGCGAAGCGATAATTGTTTTGACAGGAATGATTTAAGAGCATTTTTGTAGGCATGTCTTATTTCACTCCTCCCTCATATAATGCCATTAACATTATGATAGTCCCTCCTTCTACACAGGGCATTGCTGTTGTTTTTGCTAGCAAGGTTGCGATGAGGGATCCATGTTAAGTGACACAGCAGACTCACCACGAACAGCAACTGCCAGATTTGTACATTTGTATCTAATATAAAGAATTACAACCTAACAATACTTTGATAGATAACACATAACAAAATATTTTTTTATTTTATTCATCATTCGTCTTACATTTTTGATATTTTGCCTTTCCATCTTATAGTCTCATTCTAATAACCTAGAATTTCTTTCGCAGTAGTAGCAATCAAATTATCAATATGTGCCTCTATTATAGAACAAAATATGCTGCAGCTTCTGCAGTACACTTGTGCAGTTAAACATAGAAGTCCAGAATTTGCTGTCAATAAATCCCTGTTTTTCCCAGGATCCATTCCTTTAAAAGTTGTTTATGGTTAATTTTGAAGAATCAGCAACATTTATAAAATTGCCAGGTTTTTATGATTAGCTATTGTAGTAAAATATCCTGAAAATATTGCATGACGTATGACTGAATTTTTAACGTTACACCTTTAATTATTAGTTAGTCATCTCTCTAGCTCTTAACTAAAGCATATATATGGATTGTCACTCCATCATTCATTTAAAAATCTTGTGGATTGGAAAAATAATGTGTTTTCTTTAATATTAAAAAAACTTTAAAAATTATGCTATTTCTTCAGCTAGTTTAATCTTGTCCGCATATTCCAATCGTCACTTCAAGCTTTCCAAGTTGTTAAAAAATTTAAATGGTGCTTTTTACTTGCTTGTTTGCTGTCTATGTGTTTTCAACATGACTGGTGCTCAATTAACTTGATGACATCACTTTTATTGGCTAGCTCCATTCTAAAATTGACACCTGAAAATATCCCACATTGCAAAAGGGGAGGACGAAACCTCAGACTTTGTTGACTTTTTTCTTGAGAGCTAATGGTGCAAGGCATTGCTTAATGTTTGGCTGCAGAATTAAGGCCGATATTCACCGTGCTCCCACAAAGGTCCTTCAAACTACAATATTGAGATTGGTACATCTTAATGTTATGAAAACTGCTGTTTATTCCCAAATTAGCAGGATCTAAACACATATATACTCATTGTTATTTAGCTTTGGTACTTTCTGTCCATGGAACAGCTTGATTATTCAAAATCTTTGACACTAATTGCCACTTTGCACTTTTCACCTTTTTTTTAAACTACACCATATTCCCTATTAATTACACCTTTACTCTTTTATACTGGTACAGCCATTTTCTTTCACTTCCTATTAATTTTCTTCTTATTGATAATTAATAGTAGAATACAATTAGTCAATATTAAAATAATTGGCCATTTGACCCAACTGTTATATGCCACTTGATATGGTCCATTAAAAGCCTCTTTTCATACCTACTTCCTCATGTCATGAATGTTTCCTCAAGATGTAATTGCCATTTGCCTCAATTACTCCTTCATACTCTTTGCAACTTTAATGTCTTCTTTAAAAATATACATTTTCTGGGCATTGGTAATTGTTTGGCGTCTTTCCCTAGCTAATTGTACTGCGGGTAACTCTTCCAAATTTTCTCTGGGGAATGCTGGGCACTGGAATTGAGAAGATAGAAAAATACATCATCCAAGTTGTCCATGTTTGGCACAGTACTTTGCCGCTTCTATATTTTTTGATAATACATTTACCTTCATAATTTCTCCTGTTTTGTTGCTTTTGATAAGGAAATGTGAATATTCTTTAAACTTAGGTTAAAGAAAAAACAAAAACATTTCCTCAATAAACCAGGAAACAAGCAAAATGTTACGTCAATTGCAAGAAACCAAACCAGATTATTTAATCTAATAATTCAAAGAAAATCCTTTGACAATAACAGATCCTGGAAATATTGCATTCATGTGAATATATAAATTAAGAGGAGAAATGGACCTCTTGCCCTTCCCAGTGTTGCTTCTCCATTCAATAAGACCTTTGTTGATCTGATTGGAAACTCAACTCTGTATTCCCACCTACCTCGAGTAACCTCTCATCAAGAGGCTTTCAAGAATCTGTCTCCTGTTGTCTTCAAAATTTCACACATTATATTCCATTTGCTAGATCTTTGCTCACTCATTTAACCTATTTATTTTCCTTTATGGCAGCTCTATGGCCTGTTCAGCAAATTACTTCCCTGCCTGCCTTTGTGTCATCAGCAAACTTAGCAGCCATGTTTTTGGTTCCTTCACCCAAGTCATTTATACAAATTGTAAAACATTGAAGTCCAGCACTGATTCTGATGGCACAAATTTGTTGCATCTTGTTAACCAGATAAAAACACATTTATGTCTCCCCGCATTTCCTATCAGTTGAATAACCTTCTCTCTATGCCAATGTGTTACCTCTTACACCATGAGTTTTTATTTTCTGCAATAAACTTGATGTGGTATTTTGATAAAATGGCTTCTGAAAGTCTAATTATAATACATTCACTGGTTTCTCTTTATGCAAAGCACAAACTACTTCTTCAAAGAACTTCAATTGTATTTTGATCAAATACAATTTCCCTTTTACAAAACCATGTTGACTTTGCTGATAACCTTGAATTATTTTACGTGCTCTGCAATAACTTCTTCAAAAATATCTTATAACATTTTACCTATGATTGATGTTAAATTAATTGTCATGTGGACTCCTGCGTACCATCTTCCCCCATTTGAATGGTTAATTTCACTATTTTCTAATCTAATGAATATACAGTATTAGACTTAATTAAAGTATATTTCAGGTCATGTCATAATCAAGCTGGTTCACTATACCTTTGAGAATGCTTCAATTGACAGCTTGTTGAGTTGTGATAAATTTAAGACAGTTAATCGATATTGTAGTTCACATATTTGACTTGTTAACTCCACATCGAACTGATGAAATGAAACTTGATATCATCTAGCATTGATTATTGTACGCAAATCTCATTAAAGCATTCTGAAATAAAGCATTAATAGTTCCAAAATATTTTGCAATGTTTCAGGTATATTCAAAATATAAGCTATAATATACCTTATCTACTGAGTTAGGTTTGATTCTCTATTGTGTGACATCAGTGAACGATTAAAATTAGGTTTAACCTAAAACTTTCTGAACATAAATATTGTTTACCACACACAAACACACGAGTGAATATTTAGTTCTATTTTCAGCTCAGTCAGGTGAACGAGGAATTAAAAGGTATGTTTGCCATGAAATTGTGCTTCGATTTATCAACAACATTAGCATTCTTTGAATTCAGGAAATCCTGAGCAACAGATCAATCAATAATTATTCTTTTATAGAAAACTACAAAAATGGACTGATTGTAAGCCAACGTGCTAAGAAAGAGTCACATTATCTTCTATAATGTAAGATTAGCTGTATCAAATGTTTTTCCATTCACAATGGAATCATAATGAAAATCATGATAGGCTAATGGAAGAACGGAGCCTTCATAAAATATTTCAAGGAATTCAAAGGTTATGCTTCCTCGGAAAACTGCGCATTTTGCATTAGAAATAGATTAATTCTTTGCACTTCTACACCTCAAGATAGGTAGATATTTAACTCAAAAGTAAGAACAACAGAACAACATTTGAATGTTCAACAAAAACAAATCAAGTCATCACTTCCTCAAACGTTATTTTGACTATCACTATTGCGTATCCAACTCTCATCTTAATATAGAGGGATGCAATGCCTCATTACTGCAATTCAAAGAGAGACAATGCTCCCATGTTTCAGATAAGCACTTTTTAACCCATTCAAATCCTTCCCCTGTTTTCTTTTTCCCAATTTCATTTAAACAAGAAAAATATTTCCTCTCTCAGATCTAAGTGGCATCTTTTTCCTCCCTCCAAAACACTTTGCTTAATTTTGCACTAATTCAATCCTTGAGTTTAGGAATGGCACTCTGGTATCTTCTTTGTAGTAAGTGCGACGATTTTCTCTGCACTCCCTTTCAGTAAATGGTAGCTATTGTACTCCACTGTATCTCTAAAGCATCATGTCTAACTTTCTTCATATCACCACAAGCTCTAATCCAAGATTGTGCCCTCCGCTCTCCCTTTTCTTGCAGATAATATTCATCATTCCCTCTTCACTACCTTCATACCTTCAATCACATTCATTTTCACCTTCAATTTTCCTTCCCTTCTTTGCATATTTCCCTTTCTTTGTCATCCATTTTCCTTTCTTTCATTCATTTTTATCTTTTACTCTCATGATGTATTTTACTCATTGTACTGCTGCTCATGGAAGTAATTCATGTACGCTGTACAGTACACTGTATCCTGTAACAGAGAACGTGCTGCCCTAGTGAGAATACAGCTTTAGCAAGGAGCACTTACATTAGCAGTCAGATATAGGTTAGAGCACATTTACTGTACTCATTTTGACACCAAATGCTACCACAAAAAATTGTAGTTGCCGCGAAAGAAGCAGTAGGAAAAGAGAATTCAATGTCTGATACCACCTGCCTTTCTCTTCCTGCACCACATATAAACACAGAACGAAGAATGACTGTGACAAAGAAAGCAGCTAAAAAAAAATCCCTACACTGAGAAAATAAAAGGAATGATGACTGGTTCCAGAAGAAATTGAAATTATTATACCCAAGACCTGATTTATTATTTAAACACAGCTGTTTCAAAGTTATTAAATATATTTTTCTCCACTCTTGCCATTTTCCACTTGATGCTTACAAATGATTAAGGAAGATAAACAATTTTTCAACGGTTTCAAAGGTTTCCTAGGGTGTACCAACATTCACTACATAGCTAACAACTCAAGGTACATAATCATATGACTCACTCATTATCTTCATGAAGACTCACTTAATTTTTGCATTAAGAAGAATTAACTCCTTGTTTTAAAATAAAATCCCTGAGCATCTGGACAGATGGAAGTTGATAACTCTTTGCACTGTGCATTTATGGTCCCACAATTAATTACCTGCCTATTATTTTTCAACGGACCACACAGAAATATATATTAGAAAATGACAAATCTATTTCCCCAGAAAAGTAGACCAGATATAGAAAACACTACGAAGGAAAAGACAAACCAAACTTCCATAATTTTCTTCTCCTTTCAACAGAGGTTTGTTTTCCATAAGGCTCAGATTTTGATATCAAGAGTACATTGCACATTCAAATCTGCCAAGAAGCATAGGCTGATTATACTTAACAGAATTCATAGCCAATAGAAAGAATTGAGTAACAACAAGAACTATAGCACCTCTCACATCACCACCCAGTGGTAGAGCTAATTATAGAAAATCTGCATATATACAAATATTTCACTGAATGTAAAGATGCGAAGATATAGTTGTTTTCAAAATCTAATAATAAAGGCATGAATCTTCATTATCTATGCACATCATCTCATGCAGAACTCCAGATGCTGATGGAAAGGTAGCCCCAAATTAAATAAAAGGACCGTTGTTACCTCAGTGGAAATAGCATTCCAATGCAAGGTTTGTCAATCACTGACTAAGCATGACCTAAATTATTTTAATAATATTATGGCATGGGAATTGGATTGCATTCTTTCCCATATGTAAAATGGGTTCAATATGAAAGGAAAGGTTTGGAGGGATATGGGCAAAACCCAGATGCGATATCTTGGTCGACATGGATAAGTTTGGCTGAAAGGCATGTTTCAGTGCTGTACGACTCTCTGATGCATATCTACCTGACCAACAAAAGCTCATCCAACATACATACTGCAGTCAATTGCTACAGATTATCAGTGGACGAAAGTGAAATTTAAGAGATGCTGGTGGAGGGTATCTTTGAACTTCACCCACAAACAGAGTTATGCCAGGCTCCTTGGTGATTTAATGGTTGCTGCTGCAGCTCACCGCTTGTCTCACCCCAGATTGTCCTCACAGACATGTCAAACTCAGCTGAGGATCTTGGCCAGCTTCCAAATGGGGAATGGGGCTGTAATTGCTACCCATCCTTACAGCTAATGAGCCAATGTGGCCTGCCAAATTCATGCTCTGATTTTGACCACATTAGGTATGTGGAGCTTGCCCTAAATTGACAACGTGCCCCTCTTTAGTTATGATCCAATTTCAGTTTAGAGGTATATATAAATATATAGATTATAATTTATGTAACAATATAAAATTGAGTAAAATTGAGCAACTAATTGAGTAAGTGGTAGATAAATGTACTTACCTTACATATAATGAGCGCTTCTGGTTGGTTCTTAAGGAGCCAGACCCAGAACTCATACTGTGATTTAGCATCTGTTCCCGCAAGTCATGGATTTTTGCCTCAAAATGGCTGTACTCTTGGTAGGTAATGTGGAGAGGAGAAAAAAAAACAAATAAAAATATTTGAGATTTCATTTTACTACAACACATCCAATATTAGACTAATTAGCAGTAAAATTACAACAGATATTGAGACTTCCTTTACTTTTCCCCCACACCCCTCCCCCCACCATGCACATCCACAACAGGAAACAGTGTGGTTTAAATACTGTTCATAGGAATTCATACACTTCCACAGATACCTATAAAGGCCAATCTTGTTTTATACAGTCTGTTTTTCATTGTTTCATACAGACGCACAATGGGCAGGTTGCAGCTGCAAAGTTAAAAGATTTTAATATTGCAATCAACCAATTGCACAATTCTCAGCACATTGCTGATTGCATTCTGGAATATACATTAGGCTTCTTCTAAAACATCGTTAGACATTTTACATAAGAAAACTGCAGATCTGTGGAAGATGCACAGAGAAAAATTCCTTATAGGAAGCTATACATTATTTACACTGCAACAAAAAAATTAAACAACTTGTACAAATTCACTACTAACATACATATTCTCCTTGGCATTTACATTGATTTAATACCATACAAAAGAATCTTCATACTGATAATAAAAGTAGCATTTTTAAAACAGTGCAAATTCAATATTTGCAAGGGTATATGCATTTTTCAAACATACTGATTTGTAGCTATTATACAGTAAAATAATTTTCCAGATTCTCAGGATACAAGAAAAAAACACGATGAATACAATCAGAACCTAGTACATCTGCTGATAGTTATATACATCAGCCTGCACAATACCTGCAGTCTGCTTCCGAATGATTCACCGTTACAAATGAAAATGATGTCTTAGCAAATATAATAATCCTACAGCTCTTTACACTTAAAGAGCAGAAAACATTCACCTATTATTTCAATTGAACAATTAATTTACTAAACGAGTTTTCAAAAGTCTGTTTTTTCTAAATATAATCACAATATAATCACTCATGAAGGAAAGAGTTAGGAAAGCTGGAATATACAATAACTCCTTCAAAGCACAAATACCAAATTATATTGCAAACCATAGCAGGATAACCTCGACAGTCAACTGAGAGAAATCACCAGGGAAACCAAACACATTGAAATGGATTTCTATAAACCTCCATTCCAGTTAATTTGAGTAGAAACATTTTAAACTGGCACCTGAAAGCAGCATGCTATTATTATTCCATAGGTATCTCTTTTAAAAAAAAACAATTTCTCACCTGAAAACAAGAATACCTTTCCAGTTATGTTTGAATCTCCCTAGAAATAACAAGGAATCAGAGCTAAGCTGTCACAGCAGCAGCAGCAGTGGAGCTCAAGAAGGAATGACCCATTAAAAATGTGCAGTCAAACCTAGAATCATTTGACCAAGTTGAAGCATCAGTGTTTTCTGTTATTTCAACTCGGCATCCTATCACTGGTGCCGATGATAGCACATGATGGAATGGTTTAATACCTCATATCATCAAGCAACAAATGTCTTTAAATGCTGACAGCAGCTTTTTACTGCAGATGGTAATCATTATCAGACTAAATGCCCTCTATTCTGTTCACCAGAAGGTTTTTTGCATATCTTTATTCAGAGGAACAAGACTTATTAATTATTTCCTAATAATATGCAACTCTAATTCCCACTGCTCCCCCGTCTACTCCCCCCACTCTATCCGGTAGTTAGCATGTTCCATTTTAATTCATTTGTTTACAGGTTTCTAAGATTCTCAGATCAAAAGAAGGGATGAATAAGGACATTTTAAATACATTCATATATACAAAAGAAAACAAAATTCTTCATTTACAACCACAGTGGGTATTATTTTATACTTTGCATATTAGGAATGAATGAGTGACTTGGGAATGCATAAGTTTATTTCTATTTTATTGCAGTAAGACTGAGGAGAAGAATTACATGCAATGTTTTTTAAAAAGCCATTATTATTTGGAGTTGCTGTCAGCATAAACGACTATAAGAAATTTCCATTCTTTGACTTTGTTCAGCAAAATTCATGTTCATATTAAGTGAGGGATGCCACAATAATTTTAAGGAAGTCTTCTAAAATACAGATAAAATTATTTAATAAAAAGTAAACTCTTATCAACAGCAAAGAGATGCAGCACACCATTTAGCCATTTCACTAATTTTATTACTACTTTCAACAAACAAGGAATTGAATTTTATTTTAAGTAGTCACCTAATTTGCTTTTCTTACTCTGTCTGTGAAATATCAGAATAGTCTGGGAAATTTGAGTTAAATTAGACAATTAATATGAAGGAAATAGAAATGGTAACATAAAATCCAGAATCTAAGTAACTTTAGTTTCACTCCTTAAATTGTACAATCAGTTGTTATTAGAAGCCAGAGGTGCATGAGGGCATTATAATTAATTTCAATGTTCGGACAGAGGAAAAAAAAATTCAGTCAGTCTCCTGCTGTTCATCATTATCGAGTGACCCCTGCTGGAAAGTGTGATTGTCAACAGGACTAGGTTCGGCCAAGATATCCACATTAAATACCCTGCTGACTTCCTCAATTCTTGCAGGATCTAGAAAGCAGCCATCAGTTCAAGTCTTTCTCTCTCAAATGCTTAACTAAGTTCCATGAGCTAAATTAAATAAAGTAGATATAGTTTTCTAAAAACATTTAACTTAAACTTATTTCTCCAAATATTATTTTCTTGGAACACATTCACTTTCTGAAAACTAATGAATTAATTAATTAAGGAGATATCGAATATCACATCAAATTTGAGTAAATATTTCAATGTATAGTGTCACTATAATTCTAAACAGTATTTTTTCACAAATATTTATATTTAATATATACATTGTAGCATTTGTGTAATATCCGATTAACTCTTCATTGAGTATATTGAAATCAAAGTCCATTGTAATCCGGCTTTCAGAGGGCCAGTGATTATTAGTGCAGGGTTCAATATTATATTTTGAAGTATTTCACAGTAAAAATCACCATTTTTTCACTGCTTACTGATAACCATTTAAAATTCAATCTCACCATTACCATCATAGTTTAGTGCTAAAGATGTAAGAACAAGATAGATGCCTAATGCTTCTAGTTTTGATTCTACAAGCAATTTTGAAAATATTGAGTAGCAATATCATGTGGAAATAATTGCCATAATTGTGAGAAGCGATAAACATGTCCATAATAACATTCCCTAATATAGCGTTACACTCTGAAAAAGCATTTGTGCAATTTAGATTTCTTAAATTTTGCAAATAGACTTTATTCATTAAAAAACCCCAAGAAATATGATCCAAAAGTGGATGGCTTTCATTATATTCATAATGTTGTTCAGTTTGTACATTCGGTGTGTTATCAGATCTCTGCATTTGTACTGTAAGTATATCCTATGTACAAGGCACCATTGCCGTGGCCTCTTTGGACAGTATACACTTGAGTGTTTGAGAAGCTTTTCCATTGGACCTAGGCCTTTGGTGCCGGACCGTACATCGTAGTCCTTCCCAACAGACTGTGTTGGGACTCCTGCAACATGTAATGTGCCAGGTAGCAGCATTTCCTTGTGGACCAATAGATTTCAGGTAGATCAAGGTGCATGATCAGGAAGATCAAGCTGATGATCTTTCAGCAGTGCTTGAAGTTTATCTTGATATGCTTCCCTGGGAAAATCATGTAGATCAACAAAACCTCTGTTGTGCAGCTGTTCAGGATGAACCTCATCAAGGACTCTCGAATCCTTTTCCAGAACTTCCTTGCAAATCTGCAGTCTACAAAGAGATGAACAATTGTCTCATATATAGTGGGTGGGACACCAACTATAGAAGGATCTGATGGGCCCCACTCACCACCTGCCAAGTGAGTTCTTCCTTCTGGTCAAAAGGTATTTCTTTCAAAGGAACTTTTCCACAAAGGATAGGTAGTGCGGCAATGTCCAACTGAATGGGACATTGCTCGGACCATCCTTCACAACGCCACTGACAGCCAGGACCTCCACATGAAGTGATAACTTGGTGATTTCTTATCAGATCTAAGTACAGAAATTAGTCTAAATTCTAAGTATGTGCAATGTTCAACTTAAAAAAAACTTCAAAACAAACTGCATTCATAAAAAATATATACGAAAGACAGTGGATGGCTTTGTTTATATTCATAACGTTGTTCACTCTATACATTCATGGTGTTGTTGGTACTATCTTCATGGCACTACCTACGTACAAAGCACTATTACCACACATGTTGCCTCCTTGGACAATGCAAACGCAACAATATGCTTGAGAGGTTTTTACACAGTGATTAGCATGGCAACATAATGGCAGGATGACCTTGGACTGTAGACCTTCCCCACAGACATTGGCTGTATCAAGCTTCAAAGCATCCATCAGCATGTACTCCTGCAATCTTGAATATACCGGTCGGCAGCATTCCCTTGCAGACATCTCGCACTACTAATATTTTTCGGGCAGGCCAAAGTACCTTTTTTAATGAATTGATGATTTACCAGCAGCACTTGATGTCTGACTCCGCATTCAACCTTTAGAGCACCCTAAAGATCAGAGTGTCTTCTGTTACTTAGATGCTCGGGATGAACCTTGACAAGGGTCCTTGCATCCTTTACCAGGCTCTCTTTGCAATTGCACAGTCCACAATGATTTTGGGGAATGTCTCATCCTCATCGCAGCTGTGGATAAGATGCCGACTATATAGGAAGGATCTCCTCTCACTGCCAACCAAGCAAAGTCTTGGTACTTATTGGTGATTTCTGTTGATGAGGCATTCAGCCAAATGATTTTGACAGTCAGCTCGGAAAAAAATCCCACAGAATCCAATGTTTCCATCTCTGCAAGTTCTGCAGGACCTTTTGTGCTGACCACTGCCTGTTGGAACTGGTGTTGAAGGTATTTTCTTGAATTAAACTTCTGCAAAGTGCACCAATATCAACTGAATGGAACACTGTGTGGCAATAAGACCAGAAGGAACTATACAGATTGGAGAATGTGGTCCCTCTGACTCCCTGATGTACTTGTGTAAAGCAATCAAGGTGAACATCAGAAGGTTCGTTGTCATCAAAAGGTTAAGAAAGACAGAGACAGAAGGAATTGTGTCAAATCCAGACAAACTTGCAGAACCTTCTCCTTCTGCAGTTGAGGGGCTTTGTTGTGATGGAGTTCTGAGAGGTGAAGAGCAGTAAGCCTCACTCTTTGCCTCAAAAAACTCTAAGATCTTCTTCCAATCAGAGTTCACTCCATGAAGCAGAATGAGGCGTGCTCATATCAACTCCCAATTTAACAAGAACCTGGACCCACTACAATTTGCCTACTGCCACAACTGGTCAACGAAGAATGCGATCTCGCTGCCTCTCCACTCTGCACTGGCCCACTTGGACAATAAAAAACATACATCAGGCTATTGTTCATAGACTACAGTTCGACATTCAACTCCATCATCCCCTCCAAATTGGTTACCAAGCTCACGGAACTGGGTCTCTGTGCATCCCTCTGCACTGAAGCCACAACTTCCTCATCAACAGAACACAATCAGTACAAATTAGCTCCTCGATAACTATCATCAAAGGAGCATCTCAAGACTGTGTGCTCAACCCCCTGCTCTACTCACTCTATACCCATGACTGTGTAGCTGGACACATTTCCAACTCCATCTTCAAATTCACAGACGACACCACCATTGTTGGACAAATGACAGATGATGACGAGTCAGAGTATAGGAGAGAGATCGATCGACTGACCAAATGATGCCAGACTAATAACATTGCTCTCAACATCAGTAAAACGAATGATCTGATGACTTTTAAGGCCAAAAATCCACAAACCTGCCTTCATCGACGGGGTGGTGGTGGAGAGAGACAAAATCTTACCCATCATCGAAGGGATCTATAGGAGTCGCTGCCTCAAAAAGGCAGCCAGCATCATCAGAGACTCACACCACACTGGCCACTTCTCATTTCACTCCTGCTATGAGGAAGAAGGTAGAGGAACCTAAAAACTGTAATGTCCAGGTTCAGAAGCAGCTTCTCCCCAACAAACATCAGGCTATTAAACATTACAATCTCAAATAAGCTCCTAACTATAAAGACTTGGGGGCTGTGTTCTTGTCTTTGCACTAAAATTGTTTGTTTCTTCTATATATACTGAAGCTTTTGGTGTTGTTTATTATGGTATTTACAGAGTACTATGTTTGCATACCTGTTGTGCTGCTGCAAGCACAAAGTTCAAGGCTCCGTTTTGGGAATTATGACAACTATTTTGCACAGACATCAATAGCACAGTCCAAATTAAAGGGTGAGAAACAGAGATTTTCGTCATCAAGTCTGTAGTCAGGCAGAGTTCCCCACTTTCCCCTATTTGTTTGCAGCATAGAACCCTTTGTCAAAACCATCATAAGGATGTGGGCATAAAAGGAGTGACAATATCAGGTGCTAGGGGCATCCAGATCAAAGCCTTCCTGCACTTCTGCTTGGATCCAAGGTCAGTCTGTAGATTGTTCAGCACCTTCGCCTAGTTTGAGCTTGCCTCACGGACCGAAGTCAACTGCAGGAAGTGCAAGGCCATACTCTTTGGCAACTGGCTTGACTGGTTCACCATTCTCTTCACGGTCAAACCTGACTACCTGAAGATGCTGGGGATCTGGATTTCTGAGCGGCTGAAGCATGTAAAAAAATTGGTAGAGGAATGGATAGCCAAGGCTAAACAAAAATTCAAACTGTGGGAGCAGCGCTCCCACGTGACGACTTGCAAGAAGTAAATCATTAAGTGCAAGGTGCTCTTGGTGTCACTGTGCTGGTGATAGTGTGGCCCATGATTGGCAGTCACCCAAGTTATCTTCCATTTCATCTGAATTGAATTGAATTAATAAATACATTTTATTAGCCAAAAATATATACATACAAGGAATTTGTCTTGGTGCTTTGCTCGCAAGTAACAACACGATATACAGTAAACAATTAAAATTAAAACATTATAATTTAAACATGTGAAGAATGAAATAAAATACCAGAGCAAAAGGCAACAATGCACAAGTGCCCAGATGATGAAGTGAAAAGCATACCCAACATGCCTTTGATGACTATCTATGTGTGTGGCCGCACCAAACTATGTTGGAACTGAAATACGCAAGCACCGAGTGTCACTACATGCTGATATTCTACCTGTACAATTTTGAAATACTGTTCACAATGTTCTTCATTAGCTCTTGCTTGGTGCATTTGTGAAACTAACCAGCGCCGACTGACATTATACTGCACCACTTAACGATGAGGTGACCACTGCACCCAACCACTGAATCCAGCAATGCAGTACAGCTATAATAATGGGTGTCCTACTTCACTGACATCGACAAAACGAAGACTTGCATGGAGGTGGTACTCACTGAAGGGCTTAGAAAGCACCCAAGGATAGAAATATAGTACCAGGAGGACTAGGTGGCGAGCAATTGAAGAAATAGAATGAATTCACACATCTAGTCAAGGTCAGTGTAAAAAGCAACAAAGCGCATTTGCTAACATTGCATTCATATACTTCGCACTTTCTCACTATTTACATACATGTCATGGATCTTACAGCTAATCAACCGTATTTGCCACATTATATTCCATCAACCACATTCCTGATTATTCCCATAAACTCAAGCCTTTCAGCATCACTCTCACTGCTCATATCACCATCAGTTTTGCATTATCTGCAACCAGGGGCGTATCTACGGAAAATAGCGCCCAGGGCAAGCACTGAAATTGTGCCCCTGTCCAAACATCTGACACCCATCTTTTAGATAACTTTACCATAATATCAGCTCAAAAATACAAGTCAAGCTCGTTAATCTTTCAATTAACAAATTATGGCACTACATGAAAATTATAACTGCACCTTCCTTGCTTTCACTGATGCAAATTGGACTATGATGTGATCAAAGTCAGTTTTTTCAGTTTCTTCTCTTTCTACACTCAGCAGAGCCAGATCACAGAGTCTGCCTTGACCCTTGGAGGTTCAGATACAAAACATCAATGTTAGCACATCAGAGACCCAAATCAAATTCAAACAAAATGGCACAAAGAAAAGACTGCATAAGAAATTCCATGTATTAAATATATGCAAGAGTAACTCAGCGGGTCACCAGTATCGCTGGAGAACATGGATAGGTGACGTGTCGTTTTACCTTAAAATTAGGTGCTGATGCTGCTGGTCTGCACCAGCGAACCCTTCTTCACCCACTGCACTATCCGGTAACATGGCTGTTGTTGCGGCTCACATTGTAGCTCCTGCGGACAGTGCTTTCTTCAGGCAATGACTGACGAGGCGATGCGCGCAGTCACTGTGGAGCTCCCTCCACAGTGGCTTTGTCTGACTTTAATAGAAACTGCCCTGTGGCGCCCCCTTTCAAGTGGCACGCAGGGCACGTGCCATACCTGCCATACCCTAGATACGCCACTGTCTGCAACATCTCCCATCCAGATCATTGATCTAGATTGTGAAAACCTGGTGCTCCAGCAAGAACATCTAGCACCCTCAGAATCACCATCTACTATCCCAAACATGATCCCTTTATTCCTTTTTTATCCTATCCATTCAGCAAACCTAAATCTATACCAGTAAACACTCATAACACAATGGGCTCTAATTTTGTGTGATAATCTATTGTGTGGCGCTTTATTGAAAGCATTTTGAAAGTCCACATATACCACATAAACGAATTCTTCTTTATCTGTTTAGAGATACAGCTTAGAGATACAGCACGGAAACAGGCCCTTCGGCCCAACGGGTCCGCGCCGACCAGCGAACTCCGCACATCAACACTATCCTATACCCACTAGGGACAATTTTTACATTTACCAAGCCAATTAACCTACAAACCTGTAAGTCTTTGGAGTGTGGGAGGAAACCGAAGGTCTCGGAGAAAACCCACGCAGATCACGGGGTGATCGTACAAACTCCGTACGGACAGCACCTGCAGTCTGGATTGAACCCGGGTCTCCGCCGCTGCATTCGCTGTAAGGCAGCAACTCTTCCACTGCGCCACCATGACCGCTTACACCGTGTTAGTTACAATTTCAAAAATCCATGACAGATTTATGAAACATGATTTCCTTTTAAAAATCCAAGTTTGCTGTCAATACTATTATTATTACCTTGGTGCCCCATCAACAGATTTTAGCATTTTCCTTACCACTGACGTCAGGTCCACTTGTCGAGAGACCAATTTCTATCTCCCTTTCTGTGGAAACCATTCTAAACTCAATGATATTTTAGAAGATGACAGCATATGAATTTACTACCATAGCAACCTCCTTCAAACCCAGAAAGAAGGTCATTCGGTCTGAGCGAATTATCAGCTTTCAGTCCCATGAAATACTCCAATACATTTACTTTTACTCATGTTCATTTCTTTTAGTTCCTCATTCACTCTAATTGTGTGGTGTTCCATTAAATCTCAGCAGTTTTGGGGTCTTTTTTTAGTTTAGTTTAGAGATACAGCATGGAAACAGGCCCTTCGCCCCACCGAGTCCATGCCAACCAATGATCACACTAGGGACAATTTACAGAAGCCAATTAACCCAAAAATCAGCACATCTTTGGAATGTGGGAGGAGACCGGATCACCTGAAGAATATCCACGCAGTCACAGGGAGAAGGTACAAACTCTGTACAGACAGCACCGGTAGTCAGGATCGAACCCGGGTCTCTGGCAAGGGAAGGCAGCAATTCGACCGCTGCACTATTGTGCCGCTCCGGCATGAAGACAGACACCAAATATTTTTCTTCCATATCCTTATTTCCTAACATGATTTATTTTCTCTCATTCTGTAAGAGACCAATATGAAGTTTACTTCTTCATTTTGTATTGAAGCTCTTGCCGCATATTTCATGTATCTTGCTAGCCTGTACTACTTTTCAACTTTCCCTATCTTTATCAATGCCTTGGTTTTCCACGATAAACAATTCACACCCCTTGGTTTCAGAGTTTGCTTTATTCAGATTCAACACCATAATTTCAAATTGAACTAAATCACTTTAATTTTTGTATAAAGCTTTATCATATTATGATCACTGTTCCCCAAAGGCCCATTAAGATAAGAAGTCAATTAATTCCTTCTCACTACAGAATATACATCAAATGTAGCCTGTTCCCTCAATGATCCCTCCAGTGATCTGGAAAAATTATCTGCTATATACTTGATTAATTTGTCGTATCCACTAATAAAGCTCATTTGATTTGCAAAGGTTATATGCAGCTAATTCCCTTTATTATTGTATTCACCTTGTTACATCCATTTCTAATTTTCTGATTAATATTCTGCACCGTATTGCCATTATTGTTTGGGAGCTTATATACAGCTCCCACCAATGCTTCCTGTCTCGTCCTGTCCCTAGCCCCAGTTAAACTTACTTACGTTGATTTTGGGGTTCTGGGCTAAGATGCATTCTCTATACTGCCTTTTTACCATTTATAAAATTGAAAATTTGAGGTGCCAAGCCACCTCCTTTTACATTCTGTCTATCTCTTTGAAAAGGTAAGTATCCTGGAATATTTAAATCTCAACCTTGGTCACTCAATGTTTAATTGCGTTGTATTCCTTGTCAGGTGGACTGCTAGCTATTTCCGTCTGCACTGTTAGCGGTGTATTACCGGCCACATCCACAGACGAGCACCAGGTCTTAATCTCATACACCATTTCTGATTTCATCACCTCCGGCTGTCTGCCTTCCACAGCCTCCAACCTTATCGTTTCCCAGCCCTGCACAGCCTGGTTTTATCTTCTCCCCAAAATTCATAAACACAACTGCCCTGGCAGACCCATTGTTTCTGCCTGCTCCAGTCCCACTGAAATGATTTCCACATACCTCGACTCCATCCTATCCCCCCGGTCCAATCTCTCCCGACCTATGTCCAAGATACCTCACATGCCCTTCGTCTCTTTAATGAATTCTGCTTTCCGAGCCCCCACTCCCTCATCTTTATTATGGACTAGACCAAGTGGACCCGTTGGGCCCAAACCTCTCCTGCATTGGTGCAGCACCCTCTCCTACCCCCCCCCTTCCCCCTCCCTCCCCTCCCCCTCCCCACCTCCCCTTCCCCCTCAACCCCTCTTATCCACCTTCCCCCCCTCCCTCCCTACCCCCACCTCCCTCCCCCTCCCTCCCTCCCTCCTCCCTCCCTAGGAGATAGATTTAAACTTTAAAATGTGAATAACTTAAAAAATATAACACCGATTTCAATAAAACTACTTGCATCATCACTAAAGTGACAATGGTGAGTAAGGTGGGCCTAAAATTGTTGCGCTATCATGCACCGTTTTGGCTGAAGTTCAGTCACAAACAAGATAACAAATGAGAGTTTTAGTAAATAGATGTTCAGTTACTCTACACCATCCCTCACCAGGAAGGCTTTAAAGCCCTCCGTTTCTTCCTTGACCCCAGAACCTTAGAATTTCCCTCTACTGACACTCTATTCCGCCTACTGGTCCTCACCCTTAACAACTTCTCCTTCGACTCCTCCCACTTCCTCCAAGTCCAAGGCGTAGCTATGGGCACCCGCATGGGCACCCACATGGCTCCCAGCTATGCCTGCCTCTTTGTAGAGTATGATCCTGTTCCAGGTGTACACTGGCCCTATCCCCGAACTCCATCTCCGTTACATTGATGACTGCATCGGTGCTACCTCCTGCACCCATGCAGAACTCACGCCCTTCATTAACTTTACCACCAATTTTCATCCTGCACTCAAATTTACTTGGACCATCTCCGACACCTTCCATCTCAGGAAATAGACTATCGACTGATGCCTATTACAAACTCACTGACTCCCACAACTTTCTCGACTACACTTCTCCCCACCCTGCTTCCTGCAAAGACTCTATCTCCTATTCCCAATTCCTCCGTTTAAGCCGCATCTGTGCCCAAGATGAGGTGTTCCATACCAGGACGTCCCACATATTCTCATTCTTTAGGGAACAAGGGTTCCCCTCTCCTATCATAGATGAAACCCTCACTCGTGTCTCCTCGGTACCCCGAAGCTCCACCCTTGCTCCCCCTCCCCCTAGACGCAACAGAGACAGAGTCCCTCTCGTCCTTACCTTTCACCCAATCAGCCGTCGCATACAACACATAATCCTCCGAAATTACTGCCACCTCCAACGGGATTCCACCACCAGCCACATTTTCCCATCTCCACCCCTTTCCGCCGTTCCAAGACCGTTCCCTCCACAACTCCCTGGTTAACTCGTCCCTTCCCACCCAAACCACCCCCTCACCAGGCACCTTCCCCTGCAACCGCAGAAGATGCAACACCTGTCCCTATACCTCCTCCCTCGACTCTGTCCAGGAACCCCGACAGTCCTTTCAGGTTAGGCAGTTCACTTGCACCTCCTCCAACCTCATCTATTGAATCCGTTGTTCAAGATGTGGAATCTTTTACATCGGCGAGACCAAACGTAGACTGGGCGATCATTTTACTGAACACCTTCACTCTGTCTGCCTGAACCTACCTAATCTCCCGATTGCAAAACTCTTAAATTCTCCTTCTCATTCCCACACAGACCTTTCTTTCCTAGGCCTCCTCCATCATCAGAGTGAGGCTAAACGCAAATTGGAGGAGCAGCATCTCATATTTTGCTTGGGTAGCGTAGTGGTATGAATATTGATTTCTCGAATTTCAGGAAACCCTGGCATTCTCTCTCTCTCTATCCCTTCCCCACCCAAGTCACAATGGCTTCTTGTCTTCATCCTACAAACAGCTAACAAAGGCCTGTTTCCTTTATCATCGTTACTTTTTTGCATATAGAATCATTGTTCTTTATCTCTCTACATCAACATCTATATCTCTCATTTCCCTTATCCGTAACCAGTGTGAAGAAGGGTCTCGAACCGAAACGTCACCCATTCTTTTTCTCCAGAGATGCTGCCTGTCCCGCTGAGTTACTCCAGCTTTTTGTGTCTATTCGGTTTAAACCAGCATTTTTTTGTGCTACTTTGGAAGTTTGGCACTTCCTGAGCCGATCTAAGGAGTAGTCTGCTTGGCTGAGGCATGTAACCTCAGTTCTTTGTCCTGATGCAAAGCAGCCACATCTCAAATTGATGCCAATATAATGTCTGTGGGTTCCTTTGTGTTTTCTATTTCAAATGCAAATAGCAGAGCACCAGCAGAACATCCTTTATTGAAGACAGTAACCATCCATAAATGGGAGTGTCTTGTACACCAATGTATCAAATGTCACACGCAATGGTAATTTATTGTTAAAGGAACACTTACATTTATATATATATTATATATATATATTACATAGGTTAGGCAGCTGAAGGTGGTTCAGTATGAAGACTTACTACAAGTCTTGTGGCTAATATGATTGGCTTCCAACACCCACAACCCACAAAGTATGGGCTCTAAGCACTGGCGTGTTTTCTATCAACACTGATCAAGTATACTTTTATCACTCTAATTCAAATGCTAATTTACACTTATCTAAAGCCAATTTACCTACAAACCTGTATGTCTTTGGAGTGTGGGTGGAAACCGAAGATCTCGGAGAAAACCCACCCGGTCCCAGGGAGAATGTACAAACTCCATACAGACAGCACCATTAGTCGGGATCGAACTCGGGTCTCCGGTGCTGCAAGTGCTGTAAGGCAGCAACTCTACTGCTGTACCATCGTTCCACCCTAATAATCTGAATAATTAATAATCTGCTTTTTTTAAAAGGTGGCCATTTTAATGATAACCCCAAAATTATTGAATTGAGGTTATTAACATATCATAATTGCCATGCAAAGATAGAGAAAGAATAAAGCTAAATGCACTACCCATCATAGAATTATACACTTAATTTGGACAAGGCTAAGTTATGCTCAGCTCATTCAACATTGTAAAGTCCTCCTCAAACCACTGACGACTGGTGAATATGTTAGGAGAACCATTCCACACATGAGTTGAGCAACACCCTGCCAAAATCTTACTCATAGTATCATACCTTCCATCGCAATCCCCGGCCCATACTGTCCCAGAAGGGGATTAGTAGTATACAAGCAAGCTAGACCTGGGAGTCTGGAGCATTAACTTCAGACCCAGTGAAATCTTCTTGCATTGTCCAACACAAGCATGCTCCTCCTTCTACCACCTAATGATTTCAGTCAAATGATGATCAGTGTTCCCCCATGTTAATCAGTAACAGGGAGAAGTAGTGAAAGTAGAAAAAGGATAGAATGTATTCCACCGGGTGGCGCCACAATGGCAACCTCGCTTTCAGTCTGTCTGTCTTTTTCTTGTTATTTTTGGTGTGTTTAGAAAGTGTTAATGTTCTCTGGTTTGTTTAATGTGGGGGGTGGGCCAGTGGAAACATTTTTCAATCTTTTACCTTGCCGGAGATGCGATTGTTTTCCGGATCATATCCACAGTTGCTCTGGGGCCTAACATCATGGAGCTGGAGGCCTTGCTCGGAACTGACTCTGAGCCCCACTGCAGGGCGTGGACTTAACATCGGAGCCAATTTCTTGCCTGGGATCGATGCTCCAACCGTGGCCTGCGGACTTTAATATCGAGGAGCTCGCAATCTCGGGTTGAGACCGACATCGGGAAGCTCCGAAGCCGCAAGAGGTTCGAAGGTCCCGACCCGGGTCCAATCGCCTGGCGCGGGGAGCTGAGATCCCCCCCAATGCGGGAGCTTGATTGCACAGGCCCGCCGCCGGCTACGGCAGTAAGATTGTCCCGTCAACGGAAGGTTAGAGGCCCCAGACCGCCAGGAGGACAAAGAAGGGATTGAACTTTTTTTCGCCTTCCATCACAGTGAGGAATGCAGAGGAGTCACTGTGGTGGATGTTCATGTTAAAATGTAGTTTGTGTGTTCTGTTGCTTTTTATTGGTGTGACTGTGTGGCAATTGAAATTCCTTGTATGTTGCAAAACATACTTGGCTAATAAAGTATGACTTGACTATGATTATGATTATTATGATTATGATCTTCACTGTAGTAGTGCTGACCCAGCTAACAAATCCAGAAATTCATGGGCTAGGTCTATGTTAAGTAGTAAGCAAACCAACTTGAAAGGAAACTTCCTTGACTTTGTCTTACCAATCCATCTGCCCATGACAGCATTTGCAGCAGTGAATGCCATGTACTATGGATAATGGAGAACTGATGGATGCACTGTACTTGCATTTGATAAGGTACTTTATCAAATTTTATTGATGAGAGCAAAAGCTCATGGTGTAGGAGATAACAAAGTGGCATGGATAGCAGGAAACCAAGAGTCGGGATAAATGGGTCTGTTTATGGCAGGCAGGATGTAATGAATGGTATGCTGCACAATTGATACTGAGGCCTCACCTTTTTTACAATTCATATAAATGGTTTGGATGAAGACACAGAAGATATGGTTGTTAAATTTACTGATGCACCAAGCATAAGTAGGAAAACAAGATGAAAACAAAAAGGAGTCAAAAGAATTGTAGTTAGTTTAAGTAAATTGCTGAATATCTGGTAAATGGAGTATACTATGGGAAAAAGAGAAATTGTCAATTTTGTCAAGAAAAACAATAGCAGATTATCTAAATGAAAACTGATTAGGAGCTCTCATGATTCCCAAGGCTTGAAGAATGGAATACAAATTCCAGAAGTCTTGGCAAAGATCTTGTGTCTTCTCTAGCCACAGGTGAGGTCCTGGAGGACTGGAGAGGAGCTAATGTTGTTCCTTTATTTCAGGAGGGAAGTAGAAAGAATCCATGAAATTATAGACTGGTGAGCCCCATGTCAGGGTTAGAGAAGCTATTGGAGAAGATTCTTTGGGATAGTATTTACTCCCATTTGGAAGTGAATGGGTTAATTATGATTGTGATGAAATGTTTCAAGGGCTTTGCAAATAAACTCCTACCTCAGTTATGACCCAGACCCACTTCCATTTGCCCACCGTCACACCAGATCGACAGCGGAAGCGATCCCACTGACTCTGGATCACTTGGACAACAGGATATGTACATCAGGTTCATCAATTATAAGCTCAATGTTCAACACCATCATCCCTTCCAAATTCATCATCAACATGGGGAACTAAGTATCGGCTCCTCCATATGCAACTGGATCTTTGACTTCCTCATCGGCAGATCTCAATCAATACAGATTGGCAACAATACCTCCTCCTCTTCGCTGATCAACAGCACAGGGCCACCTCAGGGCTGTGTGCTCTGTCCCTTGCTTTACTCTATATCCATGACAGAGTAGTCAGACACAGCTCCAACAGCATCTTTAAATTTCCTGACAGTACCATTGTCATTAGACGAGTAACAGGTAAAGATGAGTCATAGCACAGGAGGAAAATCGATAATCTGGTCACGTAGTACCAGAATAACAAACTTGCTCTCAACGTTAACAGGATCATGAAGCTGTTGACTTCAGGAAAGGACAGTCAAGGACCATGCAACTGTTTTCATTGGCAGAAAGGCAGTAGGGCGAGTCAACAGCTTCAAGTTCCTGGTGTACACATCTCTGATGATCTTTTCTGGGCCCAGCACATTAATGCAATCACAGAGAAAGCTCACCAACACCTTGATTACCTCAGATGTATGAGGCGATTTGGCATTTCACCAAATACATCATTGAACTTCTATCAATGTATAGTAAAGAGCATGCTGACTGGTTGCATCATGGCCTGATTCAGAAAATTGAGCTTTCAAGAATGAAGGAGGTGGTCCAACACAGGTACTGACCTTCTGACCATTGAAGGGATCTACAGTAAGCAATGCCTCAAGAAGACAGATAATGTCTAAGACCTACATAACCCTGGCCATATTCTCATCTTGCTGGTACCATCGGGAAGAATGTACAAGAGCATGAGAACCATTACCTGTAGGTTCAAGACCAGCTTCTTCCCATCAGCCATCAGGTACCATCGCAACCCTACCTCAGCATCAAATTACTATGAATTTTGCACTATTAAGATTGCTCTGCATACTTTGGTTTTGCAATATCATGGTCTAGTTTACCTAGAAAATCTATTAATTTATATTTATATTTATTGCCGTAGTTGTTAGAGCCAATGTGCCTGCAGAGCTGCAAGCAAGTAAGAATTTTGTTGTTCCAGTTCATATGGCAACACTATTGATGCATGGCCATGCCTTGCTTCCCTGTGAAATATTTTGGGACCTCCAAATTACTGGCTCAGAATAGAGGGTCAGTTTGTAATTAAATGCCACAGGACTCCTCATTGATTTTGGATTTTAAGTGAAAGATTATCATCCTGTAACTTGATATAAAGCTCCACTCTGCTGTTCCAACATTTTAAATGAAATCTATATGTACATATATTGGAGTGTCTCATGAAAAATCCTCATCTTTTTTGTTGCTTTTCATGAGCAGGACTAGTGCCTATTCCTCACAACGTTCTGGGAATTGCCATTGACCAGTAACTTACCTGAACTTACAACAATCTGAATTATCTGAACTTGAAGCTAATTAATACAGCATTATGTCAGTAACAATGAAAAGGATAGTCTGAATTGAAAGAGATATTTGCCAAAGCTCCAAAAACGATGAAGAATGCTTTCTACTTGCCTCTAAGTGCAGCCCCAAAGAAACTAAGAAATATCAAGAGTCAATTGCCATATGGACCGAGACCAAAACAACAGAATTCTTATTTATTGCAGCTTTACATTTACATTAATGCACCACAACAAATAAAATGTATAAACAATAATGTCATAAATTATCAGTTATTATAGGTAACCAGTCTAACACGTGGTGCAACATTGTACAAAATCCATATTAGTATGATGCTGAAGTAGGGTTTTGGTTAGGGTTGTGCAGTGTGGTTCAAGAGCCTGATGGTCAATGGGAAGAAACTGTTCTTGAAACTGGAGGTAATGGTTCTCAGGTTCCTGTGCCTTGTTCTGCAATTGCTCCTATCTATGTAATTGCAAAGCTACTAAAGAATTGTCTACCTCATTCAACACAAAATATTCTGTTACACTGCTAACCGGATGAAACATCCTGAGGTTTTAATGCAGCCCAACACTGACACAAACAACATTGCATTTGCTCTTTTAGCAACTAGTGAAATCTTCTTCCTATCACATACCAAAACCTTGATTGATATCTCATAAACTAAGGGTAGTTATTGTTTGGGCACCTTAACAGGGGATTCTAATCATACAATATTCTCACTGGGAAATATCTAAATATCCTTCCAGAAATGCATGTTCTTAATTTATTTTTACAGGATGGAGCACAGAATTTATTGCCTCTTTCTAACTACCCTTAAATAAATGATGGGGGGTCACCTTCTTGAACAGCAGCTGTCCTTCTATTACAGCTAGTCGGATAATTCTGTTGAATAGGCACTGTTGGGATTTAGACCCGGTGATGATGGAGCATTTATATATATATATTATATTTCCAAATTAGTGCGTGTGCAGGTAACCATGTTCACATATACCTGTATTCTTTGTCCTTCCTGGCCTATTTCAGTAGGTTACGGCAGTATTTAAAAACAAAACAAGGAAATTTCAAAGTTTCCATGGTTGATCTCTCTGATGAAATTGATCTACCACAAGGTGACCACTCAGTTTGTCTCTTCCTTTCAGTACACGGCATACTCATCATCCTGACTATCTTAGGTTAGTTTAGAGATACAGCCAGGAAAGAGGCCCTTTGGCCCACCAAGTCCACGCCGACCATCGATCACCCATTCTCACTAATTCTATATTATCTCTGCAAGTAAGAATGCATTCCCTACACATTCACAGCAATTTGCAGAGGCCAATTAACCTACAAACTTATATGTCTTTGGGATGTGGGAGGAAACCAGAGCACTTGGAGGAAACCCATGTCGTCACAGGGAGGTTGTGCAAACTCCACACAAACAGCACCAAAGGTCAGGATTGAACCCAGGTCTCTGGCACCATGGGGCAGCATATCCCCCAGCTGCAACGCTGTGCTGCACTGTCTATCTTATACCACTTAACCAAATCCTTCACTGGCATAATCATTTACCTTCAACTTTATGAGCTTTAATTTTAGCTCACAGATTCTTACTGAATGTCTTCCAGAAGTTTATTGAAACTTCATCCATCAAACTGCCCCTGACTATAATTTAGGGTAGAAAGTAAAACTAGCAAGGGATACAAAAAGTGCTTCTACCAATATATAAAAGAGGTTACCAAAGGTAAAATTAAATGTTAGTCACATGGAGGAGAAAACTGGAAAATTAATAATGGGAAATAAGGATATGCCAGAAACTTTGAACATATATTTTTTCAAAGTAGAAGACAGAAAAAACATACTATAAATATGCCAGAAATAGGCCACACAATGGCACAGCGGAAAAGCTGCTGCCTCACAGTGCCAGAGACCTGGGTTTGATCCTGACTACATTTGGTTTCTGTGTGCAGAGTGTGTGCAGAGTTTGTACATTCTCCCCGTGACCATGTGGGTTTTCTCTGGATGCTCCGGTTTCCTTCCACATCCCAAAGGCATGCAGATGTATAGGTTAATTGGCTTCTGTAAATTGCCCCTAGTGCGTAGGATACCAAGAGTCAAGAGTGTTTTATTGTGATATGTGTTAAAACGGAACAATTAAATTCTTACTTGCAGCAGCACAACAGCGAAACTGGGATAACAGAGTTAGTGTACGGGTGATTGATGGTTGGTGGGGACAGTGGGCCAAAGATTCTGTTTCCACGCTGTAACTCTAAACTAAACTAAACAAAAAGTGGAAAATTTAGGGAAAAGGGAAGGAAGAAACCTGACACATTGTTAGAAAGTATAATGTATTTAGCAAATGAATGGGACTGGACCTGATTCTAGATTCTGCACATGATGATAATAAACTTAAACCACCAGTCGTGATACCATCAGACTGGACTATCCCAATGCTCTCCAAGCCAAGTTCCTATTCTTCATCCTCTGTACACTTCAACTCATCCAAGACTTACGCCAATTCCTTAATGTATAATGAATTGTCACAGTTCTTACTGAACTATTTTGGCTTCTGGTCAGAAACTGTTAAAAATGTCCTGCTTAAATAATTATGCTTAATTCCCTTCTTGTTCCCACTATTCCCTTCTTGTTCCCACTATTCCCTATTTCTGTGGTTAAAGAAAAATAAAATCAAGAGGTGTAAATGAGCTGCTGAATTGCTCCCTTCCATTTTGTGCTATTGCCAAAGACTAATTACACCAGCCAAATGTCTATATGGGCGGAGATGTAAATAATCTTTTCCTCTGGTGCAACCACAGAAATAAAAATGAAGTCACTGGCATTACAAATAGTGCCTTTACAGTACTTTACAGTTCTACTGAATTATTTTGAATATACATATGTTCCAGCTGTTTGATCTATCCTTCTAGATAGAATCATAGAGTCATGGAGTCATATAGCACAAAAAGGCCCTAGTCCATTTCTTCTATGCCAACCAAGATGACTCATCTAAGCTAGTTTGGCAAACATTTGGCCCATATCCCTCTAAACCTTTTCTATCTATGTACCAGTTCAAATTTCCTTAAATATTGTTATTGTGTTTGCCTCAACTACTTCTTCCGGCAACTAGTTACATATACCCACCAGCCTCTATGTAAAATAGTTGCTCCTCAGGTTCCTATTAAATCTTTTTGCTCTCACCTTAAAACTATGCCCTCTAGTTCTTGATTTTCCTACAATGGAAAAAGGATTCTGTGCAATCACCCCTATCTATTCCCCTCAGGATTTTATACCTCCAGAAGACCACCTCTCAGCCTTCTGCATTCCAAGGAATAAAGCCCAACGCTGTCCAATCTCTCCCAAAAGTTCAGGGCTTCGAGTTCTGGCAACACCCTCATAAATCTTCTCTGTAATCTTTCCAGCTTAATTGTATCTTTCCTGTAGTAGGATGACCAAAACTGAACACAATACTCCAGGTGCAGTCTCACCAACATCTTGTCCAACTGCAATGTAATATCCAAAATGTTATATTCAATTCCCTCACTCATGAAGGGCAGCATGCCAAATGCCATCTTCACACTCCATTTATTAGTGATGCCACTTTCAGGTAAATATGTACTTGTACTCCCAGACCATTTGCTAATACAACACTCCCCAGAACCCTACCGGGCCTGTTTAACTTCTCAATACGCAACACCTTACACTTATTTGAATTAAGCTCCATTAGTCATTCCTCGACCCACTTGCCCATCTAATGAGAATTGCACTGTAATTGCTGATAACTATCTTCACTGTCTATGACATCACCATGTACATACTTATCTAATATTTTTATGCAGATGACTCACAGCAATCGGCCCAGCAACAATTCCTGAGACACAGCCTCCAGCCCGAAAAACAATCTTCCACCACCACGCTCAGCTTCCAACCATGAAGCCAATTCTGTATCCAGCTAGCTAGCTCTCTCTGGATCCCACGTGATCTAACCTTCTAGAGCAGCCTACTATGCCAAACCTTATCAAAGGCTTACTGAAATCCATATAGACTGCATCCACTGCCCTGCCTTTTTCAACATTCTTGGAATCTTCTTCCAAAAACTTAATTGAATTCTTGAGGCACAATTTCAATAGATACAATAGACAATAGGTGCAGGAGTAGGCCATTCGGCCCTTCGAGCCAGCACCGCCATTCAATGTGATCATGGCTGATCATTCTCAATCAGTACCCCGTTCCTGCTTTCTCCCCATACCCCCTGACTCCGCTATCCTTAAGAGCTCTATCTAGCTCTCTCTTGAATGTATTCAGAGAATTGGCCTCCACTGCCCTCTGTGGCAGAGAATTCCACAGATTCACAACTCTCTGACTAAAAAAGTTTTTCCTCATCTCTGTTCTAAATGGCCTACCCCTTATTCTTAAACTGTGGCCCCTGGTTCTGGACTCACCCAACATTGGGAACATGTTTCCTGCCTCTAACATGTCCAACCCCTTAATAATCTTATACGTTTCGATAAGATCCCCTCTCATCCTTCTAAATTCCAGTGTATACAAACCTAGTCACTCCAGTCTTTCAACATATGACAGTCCCGCCATTCCGGGAATTAACCTAGTAAACCTACGCTGCACGCCCTCAATAGCAAGAATATCCTTCCTCAAATTTGGAGACCAAAACTGCACACAGTACTCCAGGTGCGGTCTCACTAGGGCCCTGTACAACTGCAGAAGGACCTCTTTGCTCCTATACTCAACTCCTCTTGTTATGAATGCCAACATTCCATTGGCTTTCTTCACTGCCTGCTGTACCTGCATGCTTCCTTTCAGTGACTGATGCACTAAGACACCCAGATCACGTTGTACGTCCCCTTTTCCTAACTTGACACCATTCAAATAATAATCTGCCTTCCTATTCTTACCACCAAAGTGGATAACCTCACACTTATCCACATTAAACTGCATCTGCCATGCATCCGCCCACTCACACAACCTGTCCAAGTCACCCTGCAACCTCATAGCATCTTCCTCACAGTTCACACTGCCACCTAGCTTTGTATCATCGGCAAATTTGCTAATGGTACTTTTAATCCCTTCATCCAAGTCATTGATGTATATTGTAAATAGCTGCGGTCCCAACACCGAGCCTTGCGGTACCCCACTAGTCACTGCCTGCCATTCTGAAAGGGACCCATTTATCCCCACTCTTTGCTTTCTGTCTGTCAACCAACTTTCTATCCATGTCAGTACCCTACCTCCAATACCATGTGCTCTAATTTTGCCCACCAATCTCCTATGTGGGACCTTGTCGAAGGCTTTCTGAAAGTCGAGGTACACCACATCCACCGACTCTCCCCTGTCAATTTTCCTAGTTACATCCTCAAAAAATTCCAGTAGATTAGTCAAGCACGATTTCCCCTTCGTAAATCCATGCTGACTCGGAACGATCCTGTTACTGCGATCCAAATGCTCCGCAATTTTGTCTTTTATAATTGACTCCAGCATCTTCCCCACCACTGATGTCAGACTAACTGGTCTATAATTTCCCGTTTTCTCTCTCCCTCCTTTCTTGAAAAGTGGGATAACATTAGCTACCCTCCAATCCACAGGAACTGACCCGGAATCTATAGAACATTGGAAAATAATTACTAATGCGTCCACAATTTCTAGAGCCACCTCCTTAAGCATCCTGGGATGCAGACCATCAGGCCCTGGGGATTTATCAGCCTTGAGTCCCATTAGTCTACCCAAAACTTTTTCCTGCCTAATGTGGATTTCCTCCAGTTCCTCTGTCACCCTAGGATCTCTGGCCACTAGAACATCTGGGAGATTGTTTGTATCCTCCTCAGTGAAGACAGATCCAAAGTACCGGTTCAACTCTTCTGCCATTTCCTTGTTCCCCATAATAAATTCCCCTGCTTCTGTCTTCAAGGGACCCACATTTGCCTTGACTATTTTTTTCCCTCTTCACATACCTAAAAACGCTTTTACTATCCTCCTTTATATTATTGGCTAGTTTACCCTCGTACCTCATCTTTTCTCCCCGTATTGCCTTTTTAGTTATCTTCTGTTGCTCTTTACAATCTTTACAATCCTCTGGCTTCCCACTCTTCTTTGCTATGTTATACTTCTTCCCTTTTATTTTTATGTTGTCCTTGACTGCCCTTGTCAGCCACGGGTGCCTCTTACTCCCCTTAGAATCTTTCCTCCTCTTTGGGATAAATTGATCCTGCAACTTCTGCATTACTCCCAGGAATACCTGCCATTGCTGTTCCACAGTCTTCCCTGCTAGGGCCTCCTTCCAGTCAATTTTGGCCAACTCCTGCCTCATGCCTCTGTAATCCCCTTTGCTATACTGTAATACTGACACCTCCGATTTTCCCTTCTCCCTCTCCATTTGTAGAGTAAAACTTATCATATTGTGGTCACTGCCTCCTAATGGCTCATTTACCTCGAGTCCCCTTATCAAGTCAAGTCAAGTCAAGTCAATTTATTTGTATAGCACATTTAAAAACAACCCACGTTGACCAAAGTGCTGCACATCTGACTAGGAAAAAAAAAGAAACATACAGTGGCAGATATCAGGTCAGGTTCATTACATAACACTAAATCCAGAATTGCCTTCTCCCTGGTAGGCTCCAGTACAAGCTGTTCTAAGAATCCATCTCGGAGGCACTCCACAAACTCTCTTTCCTGGGGTCCATTACCAACCTGATTTTCCCAGTCTACCTGCATGTTGAAATCTCCCATGACCACCGTAGCATTACATTTGTGACATGCCAATTTTAGCTCCTGATTCAACTTGCACCCTATGTCGAGGCTACCGTTTGGGGGCCTGTTGATGACTCCCATTAGGGTCTTTTTACCCTTACAATTCCTCATCTCTATCCATACTGATTCTACATCTCCTGATTCTATGTCACTCCTTGCAAGGGAGTGAATATCATTCCTTACCAACAGAGCTACCCCGCCCCCTCTCCGCACCTGCCTGTTTTTTCTGTACGTTGTGTACCCCATAATATTCAGCTCCCAGCCCTGGTCCTCTTGTAGCCATGTCTCAGTGATTCCCACAACATCATACTTGCCAATGTCTAACTGAGCCTCAAGCTCATCCACTTTATTTCTTATACTTCGCGCATTTAAATACAACACTTTAACTTCGGTATTTACCTCCCCGGTCACAATTGACCTTTTCCGATGTACAAAACCATGCTGACTATCTCTAATCAACCTGTCTATCCAAATGCATGTATATATTATTCGTCAGAATCCTCTCCAGTAACTTTCCCACTACAGATGTTAGGCACTTGCCTAGGATTCTCAGGTTTTGTCTTTGCAGCGCTTCTTTAACAGAGGCATCATTCTTCACAAGATTTCCAGGCAAAGCCTTTACTAATCCTACTAAAGCAAGCTATTCCCACACACGGCTTCAGCTAGCCTCTGATTCATGTCACCTTGGAAACTACAGTTTTTATGCGTGGATGTCATTTTGCCATACACCACCATAAACAATTTAAAAATAAACTAATTTATGTTAGTTTACTCTTGATAATAGTCCTGTGATTTTACCGTGCTCTTTACCATATCACTTCATTTGTGATATTATTTTGATAGTTGGAAAACCCCCCAGATTTTATACATTAACTGCTGTCTTGGCATTCAATATGGAAATGATTCTATTTGAAATGTGGATGCCTCGGGTTTTGCTGGCCAGTGGTGTTGAGGGAAGGAGATGGAGGGGAGTGTGTTTGGCGAGGGGGTGGGTTTGGGGAATGGCATGGATGATAGTTTATTATTCTACGTAATGTTGGTGTAAATATCTTTACTAACAGCATTAATGTGGATGGCTGTGACTCTCCACTCTTATCTGTTATAGGAACATATAAAATAGCTATTATGTATTATATTATATCCATATATTATCATATTTCCATTAAAAATGTTGCATAAATATTATGAGAATGAAAACTAAATTTTTACACTGACAGTCATAGAACTTGGAACAGTACAGCACAAGAACAGGTCCTTCAGCCTACAATGAACGTGCCAAGCACAATCGAGGACCAACTCTCACCTGCCTGCACATAATACTTATCCCTCCATTTGCCTACCCAAATGTCTCCTATGCCACTATGATATCTATCTCAACCACCACGCTCGACAAAGCCTCTAAGTAAAAAAACTCATCCTGCACATCTCCTCTCACCTGAAAGCTATGCCATCTAGAATTTGATTTTTCTACCCTGCGAGAAAGGTTTTAACTGTCTATTCTATCTAAGCCTTTCATAATTAATATACTTCTATTAAGTTTCCCCACAACCTCTGGCGTTCCAAGGGTCTATCCAACCGCTCCCTGCAGCTAATACCTCCTAATCCAGGCCTCATTCTGGTGAACCTACTCAAGTCAAGTCAAGTCAAGTCAAGTCAAATTTATTTGTCACATACACATACACGATGTGCAGTGAAATGAAAGTGGCAATGCCTGCGGGTTGTGCACAAAAAGAATTACAGTTACAGCATATAAATAAAGTTAATAAGTTACTATTAGTGTCGACAAAAATTTAGTCTCTGGGGTTATAAAAGTTGACAGTCCTGATGGCCTGTGGGAAGAAGCTCCGTCTCATCCTCTCCGTTTTCACAGCGTGACAGCGGAGGCGTTTGCCTGATCGTAGCATCTGGAACAGTCCGTTACTGGGGTGGCAGGGGTCCCTCATGATCTTGCTTGCTCTGGATCTGCACGCTTTCCAAAGCCTCCACATCCTTCCTGTAAAGGGGCAACCAGTCTGCATGCAATACTCCATCCTGCATCATGAGTTCCTGCCTCTTAAACTCAATGCCCTGATCTATGAAAGGAAGCCTATCATATGCCTTCTTTACCACTCCATTTACTCGTGTTGCCACGTCCTGGGAGTTATGGATTGGGAACCCAAGGTCCCTCTGTAATCAATGCTGTTTGTAATGGCATTAATTGTAGATTTCCCCTTCACATTAGACTTCCCAAAGTGCCACACCTCACACTTGCTCAGATTAAACTCCATCTGCCATTTCTCCGTACATTTTTGTACCTTATCTATATCCTGCTGTATACTTTGACAGTCTTCGTTACTGTTTGCTTCCCCAACAATCTGGTGTCATCAGCAAATTTACAAACCAACCCATCTATGTTTACTTCCAAGACATTTATATATATATTTATATAGGTCCCAGCACAAATCCCTGCGGAACTCCATTGGTCACAGACCTCCAGCCTGAATATTGGCCTTCCGCTACAACCCTACGTCTTCTATCAGTTAGCAGTTCTGCTTTCATATGACTAAGTCACAGTTAATGATCTGCATCTTAACTTCTGGATCAACCTATTATGGGGGACTACATTAAATGCCTTACTAAAATCCATGGTGCCAACATCCACCGCCCTACCTTCATCGATCACATTCATTACTTAATCAAAAAACTCGATCAAGTTAGTAAGGTATGACCGGCCACGTACAAAGCCATGCTGATTTTCCCTATTTAACCCATTCTCTTCCAAATCCTCTCTAAAAGCTTCCTCACTACCGACATGAGACTCACTGGCCTATAATTTCCTAGATTCTCTCTACTTCCCTTCTTAAATAAAGTCAGTCTTTTTCAACTTCTAGAACAAGTGTTGTCAAATGTTTTAGAAAAATGGGGTGTCCAGGAGACAGAGGTCCAGAAAATGTTGGTAATGCACAAAACTTTAGTAATCCAAATAAAGCCTCTTTTTTTGTAAATCAATTCTGTATTTTCAAAATGTGGATAAATCTGGACTCAGTATTTCCAGATTCAGATTAGTTTATTGTCATATACGCCAGGGTGCAATTAAATTCCTTGCTCACAGAATAATACTTACAGTAACGACAATGATAAATATAACAATAAATAAATGCCGAATGTAAAACAGCACGATGATGCAAAGATTGAGTTCAATCTGAAGTATTACAAAAGTAAAACTAAAGTAAAATGAAATGCTATTAAGGGATATTGGACTGAGAGAAAATGTTACCATTAAGATGATGTCTGCACATTTTAGGTATATAATGAAAACAATTGGCAAAGGATAACTAGTCTTAACAATTACCTTCTTTGCCATTCTTTATTCTGCAGTGGCTTTCATTCCTTTTATAAGACCTATAAAGTGATGAAATGTACTTTCCCTAACAATTTTAATGTTATTGCTATCAATGGTCTGTGCACACCAGGTATAAAAACAAATCAGCAAAATAAAATTGCCAACATATACAAAGTTAAAAACATCGCAAACAAACTAATTGGTATTCACTTACAGGATGTCATTCTTTAGCTTTGAACTGTAAATTATTTTTCTTGTATATATTTTCCATTAATTTTATTTTTATATATATTTCTGATAGAGTAACACCAAGCTTTACCTATGAAAAGGGGAGTACCAAGAGTGCAATAATGTGCATCAAATCATATTTAATCAAACTAATTGTCAATACATTGTTGGAGTGCAGGAGCAGCCTTCTGTGTGAGTCGACTGTGGACAGCGCACTGCAACTGGCTGGCTTTCAACTACACAGAGCGGACCGCGACGCAGAGGCAGCGGGAAAATCAAGAGGAGGTGGAATATGCTTCTACACTAACCAGGACTGGTGCAGCGACATCACGGTACTGTGTAACTTCTGTTCCCCCAATCTAGAATCGTTCTTTATAAACTGCAAACCCTTTTACTCTCCGAGGGAATTTACCTCTTTTATTCTCGCTGGAGTTTACATCCCCCCCCCCCCCCAAGCCTGTGTACGTGAAGCGCATACACAACTCGCTGACCAGGCATTGAGGGTAGAGAGTGACGTCCCGGACTCCATGGTCATTGTTTTGGGGGACTTTAAGAAGGCCAACCTCAGTCGTGAGCTCCCAAAGTACAGACTTCATGTTACCTGCCCCACCAGAGGGGAAAGGACACTTGATCACTGCTACTCTTCAATCAAGAACGCATATCGCTCTGTTCCTCGGGTGGCTCTGGGTCTCTCCGATCATTGTTTAGTTCAACTACAGGCAGAAACTAAAATCTGCTAAACCTGTGGTCAGAACAACGAAAAGATGGACAAGTGAGGGCATTGAAAAACTACAGTCCTGCTTTGACTGCACTGATTGGAATGTGTTCAGGGAAGCAAGCACAAGCCTCGATAAACACACAGACACTGTGACATCCTATGTCAGCTTTTGCGAGGACAGTTGCATTCCCACGAAGGCCCGGATCTGGTTCAACAACAACGAGCTCTGGTTCACAGCAGACCTCAGACAGCTCCGCCAGCCAAAAGATGAGGCATACAGGAGCGGGGATACAGACCTCTACAGGCAGGCCAAGTACAAGCTGAGAAGAGGAATCAGAGCTGCCAAGGTAAGGTACCCTGAGAAGCTGAGGAGCAAGTTCTCAGCTAATGACCTTCTTCAGTTTGGAAGGGCTTGCAAGAAATCACCAGGTACAAGAGGAAAACCCCACGCTCCTTGGACAATCGTCAGCTGACCAACGACCTGAACAAGCTTTACTGCAGGTTCAAGAAACAGAAACATAACACCCTCCCCCCACCCCCCACCCCCAATCACCACTTCACACGTACTCAAAGACTGACTCCAGTTTGCAAAGACTGGATCCGTCCCCACCCACTCCTCCCCAAGCAGCAATTTACACCTACTCAGAGTCTGGCTGGAGTTTGCAAAGACTGGCCCTTTCCTCCCCACCCCTCTGCAATCACCAATTTGTACATCCTCACAGAATGACTCCAATTTAACAATATAAATTGTGGAGGTGGAGAGGCTATTCAGAAAACAGAAAAGCCGGAAATCTCCAGGACCGGGCAATGTTTCCCCCTCCACCCTCAAGCTCTGTGCCGAACAACTGGCACTGACCGATCTACACAGACATTTTCAACCAGTCCCTGCAAACCTGCACTGTCCCTGCCTGTTTCAAGGTCTCCACTAGTGTCCCTGTACCGAAAAAGACAAGGATCACTGGGCTTAATGACTACAGGCCTGTCGCACTTACCCCTGTAGTCATGAAGATCTTTGAAACACTTGTGCTGGCCCAGCTGAAAAACATCGCAAACCCCCTGCTGGACCCCCTGCAGTTTGCATACAGGGCCAATAGATCGGTGGACGAAGCAGTCAATCTAGGCCTGCACTACATCCTCCAGCACCTAGACCGCAAGGGGACCTATGCCAAGATTCTGTTTGTGGACTTTTGCTCTGCTTTTAACCCCATTGTGCCAGAGCTACTACACTACAAACTCTCCCAGCTGACTGTGCCTGAACCCCTCTGTCAGTAGATCATCAACTTCCTGACAGACAGGAAGCAGCATGTGAGGCTGAGAAAGCACATCTTGGACCCACAGACCCTCAGCATAGGAGCACAGCAAGGCTGCGTACTCTCCCTTCCTTTACTCTCTCTACACCAACGACTGCACCTCCACAGACTCCTCTGTCAAGCTCAAGTTTGCGGATGACACTACCCTGATTGGACTGATCCAGGATGGGGAGGAATCTGCCTACAGAGGGGAAGTGGCACAGCTGGCGTCCTGGTGCCATCGCAACAACCTGGAGCTCAATGCTCTCAAGACAGTGGAACTAATTGTAGACTTTCGAACAGATCCCCCTCCCCTCCCCCCACTCACCATCAACAACACCATAGTCACATCTGTGGAGTCATTTAAGTTCCTTGGAACCATCATCTCCAGGGACCCTAAATGGGGGGCCACCATCGACTCCACAGTCAAAAAGGCCCAACAGAGGATGTACTTCCTGCGGCAACTGAAGAAACAGAATCTGCCACAGGCAATGATGGTCCAATTCTATACTGCTATCATTGAGTCCGTCCTCACCTTCTCCATCATGGTCTGGTTTGGCTCAGCCACCAAGCACAACATCCAGAGGCTGCAACGGATCGTTCGCACAGCTGAGAAGGTTGTTGGCTGCAACCTTCTCCCCATTAACGAAATGTACACTGCAAGGGCCAGGAAGCGAGCGGGCAAGATCATCTCTGACCCCTCTCACCCTGGCCACAAACTGTTCGAAGCACTTCCCTCTGGAAGGCGACTCCGGACTGTCAAAGCAGCCACAGCCAGACATAAAAACAGCTTTTTTCCACGAGTTATGTTTCTACTCAATAACCAAAGTCTGTAGTCTCCTTTTTGCTCTGGTTTATTTTCACCCACATGTTTAGACCGTAATGTTGTATCCTTATTGTTTTGATGTGGTTATGCTTTATTCTTAATTGTTAACTGTATGTTTGTGTTGTCATTTGTGAGCGGAGCACCAAGGCACATTCCTTGTATATGCATACTTGGCCAATAAACTTATTCATTCATTCATTCATTCATTCATTCATCATCAATATGACCATGGTAATACATGGTTTATGATACACACCAAAAATGTCGTCAAGGCTTCAAAAAGCTTTTCAAATATAAGCTGTATTTTCTGCAGGAAGAGAAACATTTTGTCATGGAAACCAGAATCAATTATCTAATAAAGAGTACTTTCAGATTCTAAAACCACTGGAGTGGCAGAATTCGATTCGTTTTAATATTACATGAACATATTAGCACTTCTGTATGTTTTCTACTCACTTTCCATGACAAAGGCCACCTTGCATCTGAACCTAAACATTAATGGCATGTTGTTGAAAGGTGATAGACTAAATTGTTACTCATTTTTCACTCTCTAGTAGGGCAGCCTGACCTGCTGAGTATTTCCAGCAACCGTAAGAGCAATTGCTGTTTTTATTTCAGATTTCCAACATCCTAATAGTTTGCTCTTGTACAGTGATTGTTCTTCCTTTACTGCAATGGGAAATTAGTTTTAAAAAGTAAACATTCCAGATTCTTTACTGCACAAAAAGCAGGATCAAATGGAAAATCTAATTACTAATGCACTATTTAATTTTACTTTCAAAACCGAATTACACTTGAACACTAATTTGATGATGCACTGAAACACGGGTGCATTAAATCACCCTTTTCTCTGCCTCTCCGACTAAACATTGATGTGAAACATTTAATTGAGTTTTGCTTTGAAGGAGGCAATCCAGTTTCCATCACCACAAAATAAAATCAGAAATTTATTGCTGGTCAATAGATGGTGTCCAGGAGGGTATTAGTGAGTTAGCTAAAATGAATAAAGAATTGTTAGAAGTGTTCTAGATTATGCATCCTCTCGGTCTCAGATCATATAGCCAGATGGCTTTCAATTTTGTTTTCCAATTTGAGTGTGTATTTTTTTAGTCAGAGGCACACATTGGCACTCTGTAGTCAGAGGCACACATTGGCACTCTGTAGTCAGAGGCACACATTGGCACTCTGCAAAAAGGGGGCCTTGTTTTGTCATTCTTGGTGCAAAGTAACTTGAGACCATCCTTGCCAAATTGAGCTATGACAACCAGGCTAGCACCTTGTGTTAATTGTGCACAGGTTGTGCAGTTCATAGCAAGAATGACTCCGCTCATGCTATCCTTATCTATTAAACGGATCTTCAATGATGTTAGGTTTGTTGCTGATTGAGGTGGAAATTACATCATTCAAAAGAATCACTGTTTGATGAGATAATATTGTGTCTGCACTTGTAGCAGCAGTGTGCATTTCGGGAGCATGGTGAAATGTTCTCCATTGATCCAGAAAAATCCGATATCAGCAACACTCAAGATGCTCGATATCACAGAGGAAGAACCTGTCTGCCTGATTTGCAACCCTGAACATTCTCTTCTTCCAGAACATTGCACCATAAACCAAGCCCCAGTCTTCGTCAACTGCATCCGTCAAAGCATTGCCTTCACCAGAAGGGCAAGAACAGTAATTGCTCGGAAAAACCACGGACACTCACAAACTGACCACCAAGACATGCACAATCATGACTTATTTCCTCATTATCACTGAGTTAAAATCTTGGACATACATCAGCCAATACATTATGACCACTGACAGGCGAAGTGAATAACATTGATTATCTTGTTACAATGGCACCTGTCAAGGGGTGGGATATATTAGGCAGCAAATAAAAAGTCAGTTCTTGAAGTTGATGTGTTAGATGCAGGAGAAAAGACCTGAGTGACTTTGACAAGGGCCAAATTGTTATGGCCAGACGACTGGGTCAGAGCATCTATGAAACGGCAAGGCTTGTGGGGTGCTCTCGGTCAACAGTGGTGAGTACCTACCGACAGTGGTCCGAGGAGCGACAAACCACAAACCGGCGGCAGGGTGTTGGGTGCCCAAGGCTCATCGACGCGCGAGGGCAACGAAGGCTATCCTGTCTGGTCTGAACCGACTGAAGGTGTACTGTGTCACAAGTCACAGAATTTTTTATGGTGGTCACGGGAGGAATGTGTCATGATACACAGTGCAGCACACTCTGCTGCGTATAGGGCTGCACATGGAGGACCAACAGCTTATTACACAGGTGGTCATAATGTTTTGGCTCATCAGGTCATAATGTTTTGGCTGATCGGTGTATATAACTATGAAGAATGGAAGTAGCCCATGTGAAGTGGGATAACAATGCAAGCAGCACAATGGATTAGGAGGCAGCTCCTAATGTCTCTAAAAGAACAGATGATTGTTAAATGCTAATCTGCCAGGGATGGCAGCATCGCATGAAGTGAGTAATAGAAAATAAGAAAATATTTTTCACTTTGTAATTTCATTCTTACATTTCATCAGTTGCTGGTAAACTCAGTGTCTAGTTGATCACCATGGATAAGTAGAAGACCAAACATATATTAATTCCGACTGATATTTATCTATTTAGTCAAAGCAAATAAATTTTTTACATCAAAATCAATGATGTTTGTTTCTGTTTCACTTTGCCTGTGGTTTGCTTAGAGGAATTCCAATCATAATGTGTAAGCTTATGATGGCTTATGAATCTGAAGAGAACATAGGTTAAGAGAGTGCCGTGCACGGCTGAAGCTCAGGTAAGATGAGGACGTCGGTTCGCTCGTTGATCCACTCGTCCAAGCTAAGGCGATGGCTGGAGGCCCACAATAGCCTGGGGCCAGCCTGAAATGGGCACCGCTGTCAATACCTAGCACATGGAGTGGACTTTGAAAATGGTGCCAAAACATAACTCCTCTTGCACGTGGAATCAGTAGACTATTTCTGTATAATTTGATAATCGGGGTTGTGCAATACTCCACTGGACAGTTTGTAAGGAAATAATTTTGCTGTGTATTTGCCCTTCGCACATGTGACAATAAAAGCACTATTGAACCAAATGGGCGTGGGATAAGTGAGAAGGCTTATTATAGATGGTCATACCATCATCTTAAAATGGAAACTGCAGGCCAGGCTCTTTTCATATTCAGATATAGATTAGTCTATTGTTCCATACACCAGGGTACAATGAAATTCTTTGTTCGCATGAAGCTCTCAGAGTAAACAGTACACGGTAATAACAGATACAACAATCAATACATAAATAAAACAATAAATAAATAAATGTGAAACAGGAGAATGGTTGGTACAAAGTTTACAATGTATTCTACTAATACAAAGTAATGCAGAGAAATACACAAGTGCATAACAGGATAATTGAATGAGGTAGAGTTAATAATAAGAGTAGGTGGCAGCATCTCCAGGAAGTTGGAGTGAAAGAATGATTGTTTCAGAAGTCTGATAACCATGGGGAAGAAGCTGCTCTTAGATCAGGATATCCGTGTTTTTAAGTCCAGTATCTTCTCCCGGAAGGTAGCAATGAGGAAAGGGAATGGCCAATGTGGCAGGCATCTTGTCGATGCCTTCCAGATGCAATTCACCATAGAGGTGGATTGAAGACTGAAGGGTTGCTAATGTTGTGGCTCTATATAAGAAGGGCTGCAAAGAAAAACCTGGGAACTACAGATCAATAAGCCTCATATCTGTGGTAGCAAAGTTAAACAACAAGTTAGCATTGTCCTTGGGCACACAATCAATGGCGTACAGAACCCTGAGGAGCACCAAAGGAAATGTTAGGACCAATTCTAACTGACTGAAGTCTGCCTATCAGGAATTCCAGAAGCCATTTGCAGATGGAGGCTCCAATGCTAAGGTCCGAATTTAGAGACAAGCCCATTTAGTATTGTGGTGTAGAAGGCTGAGCAGTCAATGAAGAGCATTCTGACATGAATGCTCTTATTGTTAAGGTAATACAGAGCTGAATGCAGTGCAAGAGAGATGCATCCTTCATAGACCTATTTTTCCTGTACCCATATTGAAATGAGTCTAAACCATCCAGGATTCTGGCACAGATGTGGGCCATTACTAATTTTTCAAAGCACTTCATTATGAACGATGTTAGAGATACTAGACAGTAATCATTGAGACAGGTCACTTTACTTTCTTTAGGGACTGGAATGATGGAGGTTTCCTTGCTGCTGATGGGGACAGCACATTGCTAAAGTAAGAGGTTGAAGATGTTGGTGAATACTGTGGCCATTTGATTGGCGCACAAGTTCTAAACCCATCCGGGGACTCCATTCAGCCTAGCTGCTTTCTGAGAGCTCTTGTGAAACCAGATCTTATTTCTACCACTGAGATGTATGGTTCAGAGCCAATGGGGGATGGGTGGATGCACCTTGGTAGTACTTTGTTTGCCTATTCAAAATGAGCTTTAAAGGCATTGAGCTCATCTGGTAGAGATCGCCTGATTTCAGGTCCTGACATCCGTTTGACTGAATTCTGCCTCTTGTTTGTTTTAGAATTCTCTCTTGATATCCCCAATAGCCTTGCAGAGTTCATCCTTTGCCTTCTTGTACAGTATGGGGTCATCCTTCTAGAAAGACTTGAATCTGGATTAAGCAAAGAGTGAATCTCCTTGTTCATCCAAAGTTTCTGGTTAGGACAGACCATAATTGCCATAGTCAGAACACCATCATCAATGCATTTCTGACAACAGAGGTATACTCATTCAGTCAGAACAGATGATCCTACTAAACATTCAGTAGGAACTGCAGATGCTGGTTTATACCAAAGACAGATGCAATGTGGTGGAGTAACTCAGCAGGTCAGGCAGCATCTCTGGAGAAAAAGGATGGATGACGTTTTGGGTTGGGACCCTCATTCAGGCTGGTTGAAGTGGTCTTGCACATGTTCCAGTCCACCCACCCAACGCTGTCCTGAAGTAGACCTTCAGTCACCTCAGACTATTCTCATTGTTGGTGCCTTGTGCTTCAAACTCTGTCTGTAAGCCGGCAGAAGCAGATGATCAGGGGGGCCAAAGTGAGGGCAGGCGATGGAGCAAAAGGCATACTTTATGGTGGCGTGGTCGAGAATGTTAACACCCTGCAGTTTGCTTGATTGAAGTCACTAGTAATGATGAATAGGGCAACAGGATTTGCTGTCTCTCTCTCTCTCTTGAGTTGATGATAATTCATCCATGGCTCCATATATACACCACTGACAGAATAGTCGTGGTGAATTCCCTTGGCGGATAAAAGGCACGGCATTTTATGAACAGGTATTACATATCAGGGAAGCAGAATTAAGCTAAAACCATCACATTATTGCATCATGAAATGCTGATCAAAAAGCAGACGCCGCCATCTTTCCTCTTGCCCGAGGATTCTATATAGTCCAAACAATCAAAGGAGAAACCCTCATAAAGGGTCAAGCATGTCATAGGCGAGCCATATTTCAGTGAAACAAAGAACACAGCAGTCCCTGATCTACCTTTCAAACAGCAGCCTTGCTGTAAGCTCCAAGTTTGTTCGAGTGATTGAACGATACCCAGGTATGCTGGGCTGGGGAGGAGGATGCGTGGGTCGAAATCCCATAGTGTCAGCCACACCTTGAATCGCCCCCTGCGACTGCCATGGTTCCGTGCTTTGTTTATACTCAGAGCTATAGCGTTAGCATTGGGTCGAATAAAGATCAGTAGTTGCAAAAGCTGCTTTAATTTAACGATGATTGACAAGAGACTTTCAGTGTTGAATCAAATTTCTCAGCGCTGGCACAGCTACATAATCAGGAAAAATAAAAAGAATAAAATGATGACTGAAGGCTTTTTTTAAGAGGAGCAACACTCAAATACCATCATTCTTCAGACCTGTATATTTCGAGGGTAGCGGGACCCATTCATTATTCTGTTTACTAGTGTTTCCTACTAGTCTGCAGCTAAAGGCTGTCCACTATCTTCTCCTGATAATGGTAATAGGAGTTTATTATGGCATGTCTGTATGACATATCTAAAATATTTGAATAGGTCGAAATGTATGGGAACTTTTAAATTGGAGTAGTGGCAAGTTGTGTGAGCATGGGGAAATGTGAGTACCAGACCTTGATGATGGAGATTGTTGTTGGGTGACTAATAGGCACAGGTATAGTTTGCACTTGACAGCTAGCTTTAATTTGTGATAACTGTTCATTAAATTGGACTTCATGGGAACATGCTCAATATGCGGTTGTACACAAAATTAGAATTCATAACTATGAGGTAGTCTTCAAAAATCCAAGAGATTTAGTATTAGGAGCAATAATAATTTTTTGGAAATTCTATAAATGTATACATAAATGAATTAAAAGCAAAACTAGGTCGGCACAAAAGGGACAGAGGCAGAGGAAGTGAGCAGTGTCAGCACTTCATAATAGTAATGAAGTAGAACACATATTGTTTATTCTAACATCAATGTAATTTAAAACTGTGGCGGGGCAGGTGTTCATGTTGCACAGCTGGGGAAAAAAGTGTCCTGATGTCTTTCTCCCACCCTGCATCACCCTGTTACCATAATCACCCACTAAAGTGCTGTTGCCACTCTAGACACCAGCTCACAAACTATTCCCCACTATTCGTAGACCTGGATCTGTGTCAGTTAAACTGCAATTGCAACTGCCCAGATTTTGCAGCCAAAATTCAGCAAAAATACACTATTTGCCACGATTCCTCATCCTATTTCTACAATACCGTGCACGCGGTTGCAACGGAAGTCTTAATGCTGCAGTTATTTTCGGATTGCAGTCCAAATAGTTTATTAAATTTCGCAATGATTAATGTATTAAGTACATTTAACATTCCTTCATCTTCCTGATAAATAGCATACCCAAACACATAAATTATAGCTTTAACAACTATTTTGGTACCTTCTGCTGGACAACTACTGCGCATGTAATTTATTTCATCCTTCAAATATGATATAGTGATCTCCACAAGGCATAAAAGATTCAAGGTTTTAACTTCTGAATAATAAAAGTTCAGAAAAGAGTTATGATAATATTATCCTACAACTAATCTGTTCATCATCCTTAGCCTCAGCAGTAAAGTATGAGGCTAAAAACTTTACTTTAAAATTCATGGACGTACGCCAAGAAATTCTAGTGCACCCAAATAAATAGAAAGGCATGGCAGTAGGGCACCAATTACACCTTTATGGCATTGTGCTATTCAATACTCTTGGTTCAATAGGATGGTGAGGAGTCACAGACTCACTTGGGCTTATGCTAAGGCTGGTTGGTGAGGAAAATGCGAGTGTTTATGGGATCAAGGCAATTGGAGATCGCTGCCCAATAGTTGGCATAGTGGCGGGAAGGGAAGATCAGGCATCAACAGTGTGAGTAATGAGGGTGACGGTAGAGCTTAGGGACAGGAAGACCGAATGCTGTTGCTGAGGAGCAATGTATTGAGAACCAACACTTTGGCTGATGAGGGGAGAGGTTCATGAGCTAGCTGGTTAATAAGATAAGCAAGTGTAGGCAGTTTGAATGTCGCTTGAGGGGCAAGTAGGAATTGATGCTCTGTGTGCTGATGATGGAATTGCATGAGATACCAGATCCATATCAGGACTTTGGGTGAAAGCAGAAGATTGTAGGATCAGAGATGGATGGTGGAGAGTGCAGCAAGTCAAGAGACAAATCAAGAGCGTTTAATTGACATACTGTATGTGCCAAAACGAAACAATGAAACTCTTCCTTCAACCGTGCAACAGGTTTGTAAACACTGTACTGTGACATAATAAACAAAAAAGGAGGAGGCACAGTAGCGCAGTGGTAGTATTACTGCCCTACAGCGCCGGAGACCCGGGTTCGACCGGGTGGCGCCGTCAGCAATGGCAGCCTTGCCAACAATCTATGCCTTTTCGTCTTTTTTGTTATTTTTATTGTGTTTTAAAAGTATGTGTTAATGTTCTCTGGTTTGTTTTATGTCAGGGGTGGGGGAGGGGATCGAGGGAAACCTTTTTCAATCTCTTACTTTGCCGGAGATGTGATTGTTTTCCGGATTGTATCTCCGGTTGTTCTGCGGCCTAACATCATGGAGCTGGCGGCCTTGTTCGAGATTGACTTTGAACCCCACCCCGGGACCGTGGACTTACCATCGGAGCCTGAGTGGGATCGATGCTCCAACCGCGGCCTGCGGATTTCAACATTGAGGAGCTCGCAGTCTCAGGTAGAGACAGATGTCGGGAAGCTCCAAGTCGCAGAAGGTTTGACTAGCCCCAACCTGGGGTCCGATCACCCAGCGCGAGGCAGCTGAGATCCCCCCCGATGCTAGAGCTTGATCGCCCCGATACGGAAGGCTCGACAGCCAGCTGCGGGAGCCAAGATTGCCCCGACAATGGAAGGTTTGAGTGCCCCACCCGCGGGAGAACAAAGGGAAGAAGATTGAACTTTTTGGGCCTTCCATCACAGTGAGGAATGTGGGGGAGTCACTGTGGTGGATGTTCACGTTAAAAATTTATTTGGGTGTCTTGTTGCTCTTTATTGGTATGACTGTATGGCAAATTAAACTCCTCGAATGTTGCAAAACATACTTGGCTAATAAAGTACTATTATGATTATGATTATGATACCGACTATGGGGACCATATAGAGTTTGTACGGTCGACTATACGTTGTACAGCTTTTTCCCAGATGCTCCGGTTTCTGCCCACATCCCAAAACCATACAGGTTTGTTGGTTAATTGGCTTCTGGAAATTATCCCTCATGGATAGAATTAGTGTACAGGTAATCGTTAGTCAGAGCAGACTTGGTGGGCTGAAGTGCCTGTTTCCACGCTGTATCTCTGAATTAAATTAAAAACTAAAAGTTCAATAAATAAAAAAAACAATATAGCGCAAAATAAAACAAAGCCCCTAGTGCAATATTGTTTTTTTTAATTATTGAACTTTTTTGTTGTTTGTTTATAATATTATCTATTGAGTACTGGTGCTTACGAACCTTTTGTACTACAAGTAAGAATTTCATTTTCCCTTTTCCGTATATATGACGATAAAACACTCTTGTCTCTTGACTGACTAACAAAAAGGAAGACATAGCTGGGGCCCATGTGAGTGCCCATGCAATTGTAATACTTTGCAAATATTAACCATGTTAACCTGATGAAGTCCGTCTGAAGAAGGGCCCTGACTCAAAACTTTCTTTAGAGATGCTGCCTGACCAACTGAGTTACTTCTGCACTTTATGTCCTTAGCAAGATGTAAACCCACTAATTTTTGATTCAGAATTGAAAGTTCTGCCAACTAGGAAGGTAAACTGCGTTCCAAGATGTTATTGTCATATTTGATATGTTGGATGACAAGAATTGTTGTATCTTCTGCAAGGGTACTTGTAGGTCTTCCTTTGGTCCAGCTGACAATTATAAAAGATTAAGGAACTAATGGATTTCTGGGAAAACATTCCCAAAAATCCATTAGGTCCTTATTCTTTTATAGGAAAGCTTTCCCAGAAATTGGCACATTTCTTCCAGTAAGGAAGTCTCAAACAATTATTATAATCAAACCTGCAGTGCGAGTTCAACGATTCTTTGCTGGTGTTGGATTTGCATATCAATCGATTTTGCATTTCACTTTGAGGGATGCAAAAATCAAGCACATATAAATTGGGCCTTTAATCTCCAATAAAAGTCCAGTATGACAGTAAGGTCAAGCTTTAGGATATGTCTCAATGCTAAAAATTATCTATTAACTTAAGCACTTTCCAAATAGTGAGATTTTTCTCCAGTACCATTTTGCCTTTACAAGTATAATCATAAAAATTTCAAAAATGAGTCCCACTTTATGCAACTTCATTAATGGTATGGAAAATTGGGGCTTGCGAGCAAGTGAACATCATGTGAATGTTCTACCAAGTGAACATCATGTGAATTACAAATACTGAATATATTATTTGTAAGAATATGACAAAAACATGGACTGTATCTCTTGACTGGGCAATGCCATTTTTTTCCACACTGTTAATGTTGACTCATTTTGAAGTAGATGATGGATGAACGTGTGCAGATTTCTAGCATTTTGTCCTAGCCACTAAATTTGAAAAAGCATTGGTACATGCAACACCAACAAATTGTGTCTAACATCATGGCTGTTGGTGTTATGTGTACTGATTTTACACTGCAAAAATCCAATGATACAGCATCTGGCTCATTCATTAGTCGGAAATATGAGCCAGGGTCCAGAATATATTTAGGGCCAGTGTCGGGAATATGGGCTGGGCTTGTGGCCGGAGCCAGGACTGTGGTTTAGAACACCAGGGGTCAGGAACGGGGTGAAGTTTGTGGAGGAGCCAGGGTCTGGAGTTCTTGTATATTATCCACTCCATTCAGGTTTACTGGGTTCACTGGAAAATTTACAATTCTATCTGCAAAAACAGTGTGTTTGGAATATTACAATGTGTGTTGGATACAATATATGTGTTTGGATATTAAGAAGAGCAACATTCAATTGCCTGGAAAATCTGATTGCCGGCACTACCTAAATCCCAAAGGTGTCTGATTAAGGGTTCTGTGCAATACTGATTGATGGGAACATCATGATATAATTAAGCAGTGTAAACACAGCTTTATGGGAAGAAAATCATTGCCTGACAAATCTAGTATCTTGTAGATAAGAATATTTAACAGTGATTTAATGGCTTGAACATTATTTTATTTGGTGGAGTAGACAAGAGAAACATATACAAATTTTCATAAGTCTGTTTTTCAAGTAGAATTTAAAAGACTGTGGCCTCATCTTTCGGCTCATATGATACAAGTAAGAGTTTGGCATGAATATGTGATTTGTTGCAGGACAGAAAACTGGGCAGGAATAATTGGATATTTTACAGACTGGTTGGCTGTTCCTTTGACAAGTATCAAAGAGAGCAGTAATAGGCTGTCAGCTATTCATAATTTATAATAATGGTTTAGGTGAAAATACAAAGTATATTGTATCTAAGTTATTAATAATAAGAAACGCAGGTAGGAAAATAAGTGGTGAGGAGGATGGAAACAATCTAAAAAGGAACATAGACAGGTGGAGTGAGTGGGCAGGCTGATGGCAGATGGAGTATAATGCGGGAAAATAATGTGGTTATTTGCTCTGGTAGGAGGATTAGAATAATATAATTTCTATTATATGATGGGAAAGTAACAAATGTTTTTGTGCAGGAGAACATAAAGCCAGAAGACCATGAAATAGTGAAGGATAGGACATTCAGTGCCTCTAGTTTGCCCAAATATTCAATAAGATTACGGGTGAATCAACTTTCCTTAGTTTCACTTTCCTGTTCTATCCTGATAGCACTATGTTTCCCTTACTGATTAAAAATCTGCCTGTGTCAGCTGCGAATATATTTGAGAATTCTGCCTCCACCGCTTTTGGGGACAAGGAATACCAAAGACTGAATCTTTTGAGAGAAGAAATTCTTACTTAACTCACATTTATATGGATCTTATCCTGAGATAATGTCCTCTGGTCTGAAACTCTTCCCATGAGGGGAACCATCCTTACAGCATTTATTCTGCCAACTCTCTTTAGGATATATATGCTTGAAGATTACCTCTAATTCTTTTCTTCTAAATTCTGTTGAGTGCAGGTCCAATCTGTTAACTTTTCCTCATAAAACAATATCTCCAGAACTGGGGTCATCCTTGTGAAATTTCCCTGGACTGCTTTAAACGAAAATATATCTTTCCTTATCTAAGGGGATCAAGTACAAAAATAGAACTCTAGAAATTGTCCTGCTGGTAAGATTTTTTTTAATTCTCCACAACCCTTTTGAAATAAAAGTCAAGATTCCATTAGCCTTTCTGATAACTTACTGCACCAGCATGCTAGATTTCTGTGTTTCATGTACAAGAACCCCAAATCCCTTCATCATGGAGCTATCTGTATTCTTTCTACATTTAATCACACATTCCTTCTTCCAAAGTTAGTTCCCATTATGCCCCATTTACTATGTTTTGCTCTCACTTAACCTATCTATGTCACTGTAATTGGTTTGTATCATCTTCATAGTTTGCCTTCACCCTACCTTTGTATCATCCTGATTGTGGTAGAGTAGATTTGGTTTATTTTACTAAATAATTAATATTTGCTACATAAAGCTGCAGTCCAAGCGCTGATCTCTGTAGCACAACATTGGTTATCATCAAAAATGTCTTGCTTATCCCAACTGGATGATTTCAGCTAGTTAGCCAATCCTCTATCCATGCTAATATAATACCTCCAACACCAACTAGCTGTGACCTTCTGAATGGCACCTTGTCAAATACATTTTGAAAATCCAAATATATTACATTTATAAATCCAATCTGGCTGATGCTTCCTCAAAGAGTTCCAATAAATTTGTCACACACAATTTCTCCTTTATGAAGTCATGCTGATTCTGTTTGATCAGATTATGACTTTACAATCAATAGTAGATATTTAACTAATTAGCCTGTAATTACCTGGTTTTTTGCCTCCTGCCATTTTTTGATCAAGGTTATCATACAGGCAGACATCCAGTTCTTGCATAGCTAAGGCTTTTTGGATGATTACAACTAATTTATTCATTATCATTGTAGCTCGAACTTTTAGGATTGCAGGAGGCAATTCCGTAAGGGAACATTAACATTTAGTGCCTTTAGTTTGCTTAATACTAATTCTTTAGTGATCATGTTGGCATTTTATTCCTTACAATTATTTTTTTGGGAGTTCCTGGATGTTCATAATATCGTCCATAGGATTCTCAATCTGACGCTGAATTTTTACTGTGATCACCATTTCCTAATGAATATTTTATTTTAAGATCATTTTAAACTTGTTTTATAACCCATTACCAAATCCAAAATAGCCTGGTCCCCCATAAACTCCTTAACATACTGCTTCAGGAAACTATCCAGAATGCAATCTATGAATTCATTTGTAGTTAATGTCCAATTTGATTACTTAAATTTATATGAATATTAAGTCAGCCATCATTCATGCACTACTCTTCCGAGAAGCTCCCAATTACTTCTTAACCTATATTTTCCCTAGTGTGACTGATGTTTGGGGTCATATGCATTATTCCTACCACTGCTTCTTTCCCTTGATATTCCTTTATTTTCACCAAAATGGACTCTGCATCTTCTAAGCTTAGACATCTGTCATCAGTGTACTTATTTTATCTCTGATTAGCAAATCTGTTACACCACTTTTTCACCCTAAAAGACAAATTACCCTGAATACTGACTTCCCAGCATTGATCTTGTAACTATGTCACAATAATTGCTATTAGATTATACTTGATAATCTTCATTTGTGCTGTTAATTCTGTTTTGGATGGTTTATGCATTATGCATTAGAACAGAGAAATCTTTTAGTTTAATTTAGTTTCGTTTAGAGATTCAGCGTGGAATATCGCGTCTGCGCCGACCAGCGATTCCCATGCACCAGCACTATCCTACACATACTGGGGACAATTTACAATTTTACCAAAGCCAATTACCCAACAAACCTGTACGTCTTAATTTTGTGTAAATACAATTTTTCTTGCATTAATTCTATCAGTTAGATTCATAGTAGCCCTACTAGTCATATGAGTCATAGTAGCCCTACTAGCCCTATGAGTCTTTCCCTCATACTTTCTATTTTTCTGCCTTTCATTTTTATCCTTGTTCTTTCCTTCTTTAACTCTCCACAGCTGAATTAGACGGCCATGGTCCTGCCAAGGGGAAACCCATTCAACTTTTATAGGTCCCATCTTCCCCATTCAGCTTTTATAGGTCCCATCTCCAATTCCAATGGATCTGGAATCAAAATTCATCTCAAACACCATCCCAACGGGTCACATATTCACCTTATCCATTGCCTTCTTTCTGCTTTCACGTGCACATGACATTAGGAATAATCCTGACGTTAAGTAGTTAGGTGGTCATTAAAAAATAGGACCTCTAAGGTTGTAATCTCAGGATTACTAACCATACCATGAGCTAGAGAGGCAATAAGTAGAAAGATTGTGAAGTTCAGTATGTGGCTAAGAAGCTGGTGCAGGAGCTTCAGATTTGTAGGTCATTAAGCTCTCTTCCGGGTAAGGTGGGATTTGTACAAGAAGGACAGGCTGCTCCTGAGCTGGAAAACCAATATCCTCGCAGGGAGGTTCGCTAGTGCTATCAGGTAGTGACAGGGAGGTGGGAAGCAGGGCAGCAGGTCAGCAAGTGGAGGAACTGATGGCAAGGTAGAGATTACGCCTCAAAGGAAGGACAGGCAGGGAACAATTAATGAACATGGTGAGAATGATGATATGAAGACTGTTTATTTAAAATATTATGGAATATTATGGGTAAAGCCGATGAACTCAGTGCATGGGACCATGATGTTGTGCCTATTAAAACAGACTGTTGCCAGAGAAACAGGACAGGGAGCTCAACATTCCAGGGTTTCAATGTTTCAGATGTGATAGACAGGTGAAAGAGATAGAGATGTTGTATTACTACTCATTAATACTGTTTATCAGAATGAAATGTGATCCCATTTAAAAATTAAAAATTTCAAAGGGATTGAAAGGATAAATAATAAAAACAGTGCCTCGGAATAAGGTGTCAGTCATTTAGGTCTTAGATTAGGAAAATGGATTTATTTAAAACGTTATACAATATTGGAATTTTCTACTCCAGAGAGCTGTGGATGTTCAATCATTGAGCATGTTGAAGGCTGAGATTGACACGCTCAAGGAAGTGGGACAGACAATAGACAATAGGTGCAGGAGGAGGCCATTCGGCCCTTCAAGCCAGCACCGGATAAATATGGGATAGTGTTCGAGGTACACATCTTACAGAGTTCACACCTATGGATGGACCTATGGATATACAGCTATTTGTATAAATCGCTCTTATTAGATCATCCTCCTGCAGTAGCGTTGTTTCAGGATTTATAGGAGTTACTCACTTCACCAATTAAATTGATCTGGACAAGTCTACCACAGAATATTTGGTATCAAGTATCATTTTATCCTTAGACACAAAAAGCTGGAGTAACACAGGCAGCATCTCTGGAGAGAAGGAATGGATGACGTTTCGGGCAGACACTTCCTCCTTTTATTCTTATCGGTTGTAATTTTACTACCATATCAGCATTTTAAAAATGTCTTGCTTCAGTTTCGGTCCACAAAAGAAATTTAACTTAAATCTTCACTTGCGATTATTTTCATACTAAAAACATTAATATTAAATATCCAAATCAGTAGGGTTTTGCAGATGCAAAGTTAACAAGAAATAAATCTGATATTTAAATTTGCCTTCAGCGTATTTCCCCCTCCTTCAAATCCTCAACAGTCCACTGTATGTTTGGTGGAAGTCTTTGTTGGATTATTAATAATTTCAATTAAATATAAACATCAAAATCAATAAGCTTCACAAGTAGTTTAACTGTTTAGGTTAAGAGTAATAGTTGCAGTAATTCCCAACATGAAGCAATATCTTCATAACTTGCAGCAATGATCATACTCATCTACTTATGTATTCACCATAGTTACTGGCTTTCCTTTCCTAAACATTGATTTGTTACTGTCAACGCACTGCATGCTTGTCAAAGCACTGTCTGCAGTCTTGTTACAGACACCCTTGAACTTGAAGTTCTCACTGATGTACCTTCAGTCGGGATCACTGGATAATCAGCATGAGCAGAAACCCTGCAGTATTTTGCTTTCATTAATGAAAGGGTGCAGAAGTATTTACAATGTCCGAAGCACTACATCTTCTAATTTGAGAACGAACAGCACTGGGAGAAGAGAAAGTTCAATGAATCAACTGAATATTTTTTTGCTAGTTTCCTCTACTTTTCCTCTTCTTTTGAAGACAATGGCTTTTAATAAAATGTGTTCTATATCCACCTGGATGCAAAATGGGTACAAAGAATAATAAAGTTAGGTGTAAAGAAATGGTCTGAAAATATCAAAGGATGCAATTGAAAAGGATCTCAATAGACAGTGCTCAGTGGAGTTGAAACTGGTTAAGGAATACTCTCAGTCAGAACAGAGTGAGCATTGGGTCTCAAATCTTATCTGAACCAATTAGGTGAGCTTCTGGCATCAATTCCACCTCCAGAACCAGCTTGTCTTTTTGAATTGCATATATTTTGGCAATAACCTCGGATAAGTGTGGGTGAAGAACAATGACCGTAGAGGCAATTACTAGTTAATAGTGATTAAGTCTTGTTGTTGATGACAATATTTCAGACCTTTGTGGAAAATTAATAACATTCTGAAAGTGTTTTTTTTTACTTGTTCGTGTTTTATTCTTTTACATGCAGAACAGGATATTTGTCTGCATTAAATGCCATCTATGCCTTATTTTATAATCTGTACAGATCACAATAACAAGTAGAATGAATGATAAAATGCAGTCAAATATACAGTAAACGTCTAAAGAAAGTCATGATCAACTTGTATGATTTTCTGATCAGATTACACTTCCCAGTTCTGGAGATTGAGACACAAACAAGACATCTTATTAATAAAGAAATTCAGATTTGAACTAAATGCCTGAAAACTAAATTCTGAGAGCATTCTCGTTTGGGTTTAACATTTCTTGAATAAATTTAACATTCCTTTCACAGAGCTACATAATAGAATAACTACAAGGGAAACGGGATGTGTCGACAATTATTTCAAACAAAACAATGTGATTAGACACTGGTTCAAAGGCTAAAGCCCTTGGCCCAGTTCGGCAATTTTTTAGGCGACTACAGGCGACTAGGCTGTTGCCACACGGTCGCCGAGGTGTTGCAGGGATGGTCATGAGTAGTCTCCAAAGAGTCGTAGCGTCTTTCTGGTCGCTGCTGGATTTTGCAAAGGCTTAAAAATTTTTGCCGACTGTTGGTTTGACGCCAACGAGCGTAGCTTGACCTCTCCTGACGAAGGCGCTGTCGTAGGTTGTCGCCAGGTTGTTGCCAGGTGACGTAGGTTGTCGCCAGTAGATGTAGATTGTCGCCGGTGCTGACTTCGGCAAATTCCAAGTGTGGATTTGATCTGATCATCCATCAGTGTAATGTGTCCATAAATGATGTTAGGTTTTGTATGTTTTTTCACTTGTATTCTGTTTAAAGTTTGAATTTTTAAGTTTGAAGTTTGAAGTTTATTGAAATTTATTGAAGCTTATTATTACAAAATTTTTGTATGCACTGTTGTATGTTCTTATTAACCTTTAAAAAAAATTGTTTGAATATCAATAAAGGAAATTCTTGACATGTTGATGGAACATTGATGTATGAAGTTATTGTATTTCAGAGTACTTTCTCATGGCATCACTTTCAAATAGTCATAATGCAGAATGATTGGACCCCTACCGTACACCCCCTTTTATAGGGAAAGTGGGTGAAACGTGAATTGTCTTCGGCTGTCTTCAGTCTTCAGCGTCATAGCTTGTCATAGATTGTCGCATGTGGATGTAGGTTGACTTCGGTTGTCCTGGTTATCGCCCTTGTGGTGGTAGGTTGTCGTACGTGTTGTCGTAGGTTGTAGTAGGTGCGGTCATAGGTGGACGTTCTACTTGCGACGATTGGGTCGTTAGTTTTCGGTAGCTTGCCGTAGCTTGACGTCGACTAGGTGGTAGGTTGTTGTAGCTTGTTGAAGACATTGTCGTAGGGTGGGTCCAGTCGCAGATTTTTTGGCGATGCTACGACCTTGACAGTCGCCTTAAAAAACGCCTAAAGGGCCTGCCCCAGTTATGCGATTTTTAAGGCGACTGCCGGCGACTGTCAAAGTCATAGCAGATCGGCAACATTTTCTTTTACCCTAACGACAATGACCACGACAATGCCGAGTCAGGTCGATACAAGTTACCTTTTTTTGTGAAACTAGCACCTGGCTAAGAGATTACACCGTTTTCGGAAACATTGCGAAATTCCCACGCTTAATTGACCGTCAAACTGTCACCTCCAATCTACCTGTCAAATGTCCTGACGGTAAATAAATTGGTTAAACAAAACTATCATCTGGTATCTTCAAATGCCTTTTCTTAATTTAATATTACGTGCTTCTAAATGCATCTGCGACAAGGGTTTTTCAGTGAACCTCCAGCAGAACCAATCCGTTCCCATTGGAGACTTGGAATCTGGTTTTAACGTGACGTCCGGGACTTTTCCGAAAGACAGCGAGAACCCGACTGCCAATACTGTTGTCCCCACTGTCTTTGTATCAGCCTCCCCGGTATCAACAACTTTTACTTATCCAGTCCCGCTGAAAATCCCACGGCCACTCTTCCTCCCACTGTTGGGAGATCCGATTCCTTGTAACCTGCTGCAGTCAGGTCGAAGAAAATAGACACTAAAAAGCTGGAGTAACTCAGCGGGACAGGCAACATCTCTGGAGAGAAGGAATGGATGAAGTTTGGGGTCGAGACCCTTTCTTCAGACTGAGAGTCAGGAGAGAGGGGAAATGAGAGATCCCTGAACGTTGGTAATGGTCTGGCCGGACCTTGCTGACTTTATGGTCTGGTGTCCATACCCCCTTTAACAGCATCACAGTAACTCCGTTTGTCTTTGTGTTAGTACTGTCTGCCTTTGTGTGAGCGTTTGCCTTTAAACGTAGTGAAATGCTTGTGTATGTGTTTGCGTCATTGATCAAAATAAATGAATGAAAAGAGTTCTCATAGTGCAGTGCCTGTGTCAGTGTTTTATTTCATTGGTCAAAATGAATGAGACTAGAATCTTTGAATGAGATGCCATGATTAACTACTTAGAAACACAATAAATTCAGGCTCTATTTTTTTTTTAAATCACCAAAATCAACTTCATTACAACAAACTATATTCCTATGAAAGATGGATAACTACATGCCAAAATCTTATTTAAAAAACGGGCACTTCAAACGATTACAAAATATGCCAAAAAATCTCACTGGCCGGACCTTGCCATCGGTTTGTTCAAGTGTCCACCCACCTTTGACAGCATCACGGTCTCCGCCCCCTATTCCACACCTGGCTGTTGCAGCTGCACTTCTGTCAGCTGGCAAAACGGGTTTTGACACTTCCTGTTGGACCTTGTCTTCTCCTGATCCCGGTACCTGTCTCCGGTTGACGTTGGTAGGCGACGATGAAATTCATCCGTCCTTCGTACTGGTGACAACCTAGCAAACCCTGGGGACAGCATGCGACAACGCCCGCAATAAGCTACGATACCTGGCGACAAGCCAGCTGTCGCCGAGAAATTTCTAGCAGGTAAATTTTTCCGTGACGCGTCGAGATCCAATACGATTCATTGAAGACTCCTCACGATCATGCCCGCGACACCCTGGCGAACGTTTGGCGACAGCCTAGTCGCTGGCAGTCGCCTTAAAATCGCCTAACTGGGACAGGGCCTTAAATGCAGCAAATTAGCATTGACCTGGAGTTTGCCAAATGAAGAACAAAACATAGAATGAACTTTAATATAGAGAAAGGAGGCAAAAACAATAGAATAATTACAAAAAGGATAAAAATTAAATATGGATATTGTTGTATGATGAACCAAGCTGGGCAAATCATGTTACTCAGCCATATTTATCTTACAATATTATCTTTGGCACAGGCATAATAGGCCAGAGGTCATCTTCTGTGTCATAAATTTTCTATAATTTTCTGACGTCATTATACGTTAGCAATATTAGAACGTATGATAGAAACAGGAATAAATTATTTCTCCCCTTGAGCCTGTTCATCGTTCAATATTAAGGCTGATCTGAGACTTAACTCCACATATCCAACTTTTTTCCTATGTTCCTTAATACCTCTGGTTACAAAATCTACCAAACACAAACTTAAAGTTAACATAAATAAAACATAAACAGGAGAGTACTAAATGTCTACCATCTTTTTCGTGTATTAATATTTTCTAACTTCACTCCTTCAAGGGCGCTAATTTTTGAAATGTTTGCCAGAGTACAGTATTCAAACCAGCAGATATAGTTTATTTATTCACAACCTTTAATACATTGATGTATTTATTAAATCTATCCTTAATCTAAATGCACTCCTTAAAGGGCTCTAATTTTTAGAATGTTTGCTATAGTACTGTTTTCAAACCCGAAATGTCCTCCAGAGATGTTGCTTGACCTGCTCATTTATTCCAGCTCTTTGCATCGATTTAACACAATTACAATCACAGCCAGGGAGCCAATCACAACAAGGAATTTGATGAAAATTGCCACCAGGATTGTCAAGATTAAAGTGCGCGATTTTTATTGTTCGAGATGCCCTGTGGTACATTCCGAAGGGGTTCACAGATCTAATTTCCATCTGCACAGCTTTAAATATCAAGAGGGTCAGTCCTTGCCTGCTGAATGCTGCTTGCAGCCTGTTACAGGAGAAGTAGGAGTTGGACAAGTCTCCACTAACATTGACAGGGTGTTGTAAATCTATTGAGAATTTAGTGGCCAGTTCAATAGAGTATCAGTCTGGGTATTAATCCCACTTTCACTAAATGTAATCTCAACTAAGCTCCAGGATGCCTGGGCCTCTGTGTATACACTGGAATTTAGAAGGATGAGGGGGGATCTTATTGAAACATATAAGATAATTAGGGGATTGGACACATTAGAGGCAGATAACATGTTCCCAATGTTGGGGGAGTCCAGAACAAGGGGCCACAGTTTAAGAATAAGGGGTAGGCCATTTAGAACGGAGATGAGGAAGAACTTTTTCAGTCAGAGGGTGGTGAAGGTGTGGAATTCTCTGCCTCAGAAGGCAGTGGAGGCCAGTTCGTTGGATGCTTTCAAGAGAGAGCTGGATAGAGCTCTTAAGGATAGCGGAGTGAGGGGGTATGGGGAGAAGGCAGGAACGGGGTACTGATTGAGAGTGATCAGCCATGATCGCATTGAATGGCGGTGCTGGCTCGAAGGGCTGAATGGCCTACTCCTGCACCTATTGTCTATTGTCTATTGTCTATTGTCTATAAAGAATTGGGCAGCAACTCCATAGGGATGTTGGGATTGCATCCATGGTGGCATGGTGGCACAGCGGTTAGAACCACTGCTTCACAACACCAGAGACCCAGATTCGGGTCTGTCTGTGAGGACCTTGCATATTCTCCCTGGGTCCACATGGGGTTCTCCCTGTGACTGTGTGGGTTTCCCCCAGCTGCTCCAGTTTCCTCCCACATCCCAAAGTCATGCAGGTTAAGTGGCCTCTGTAAAATTGCCCCTAATGTGTAGGGAGTGGATTGGAAAGTGGGATAACACGCTAGAAAATTGGTGTAGACCTGATGAGTCTTCGGGCCTCTTTCCATGCTGTATCTCTAAGTTTAACTGAAACAAGACGGGCGTGGACCTGTTGGGTCCAAACCTCTCTTGCGGGCAGAGGCACCATGACAGCACTGTTTTGTTTTTAAAGGTATATAATACTTACAAAATTACTTAAAATTTAATGTATGCTTACAGGGAAAACAACTGCCAGAAATTCATCCCCATGTAGATGCGTTGAACATGGAGCAACATCTTCAAAATTAATTCACATTACTTCAATTTCAGGTTTTGGTACTATAATTGTTACTGGATAGTGCATATTGTGCAATGGACTGGGGATAACATTCTTGGCAAACACAATTGGTGCTTCCGAAGCAAGAAATGTGTGCATAAACACCTCAGTAGTACTGACAAAAAATAGTGCAGGACCAATGCATGGTACTTTTGCACATGATGTCATTGACAATTTCACTTACAACCCCTTTTATCTTATTTAAGAGTGTGCAAATGTAAACTTAGCAGTAAATTGTGCAATGTAAAATTTTAAATGATTGATGAAGAACCATCAACTTCTTCAAATGACCTGCACCTCAGGTCATCTTAATCCTACCTTGGCAACAGAACATGACAGACCACCTCTTGCACAACCACATACATATTTTTTTTAATTATGTATTTTTTCACTGATTTTTTTCCTCCCTACAGTCTTTCTTTACACTATCTTGCAAAATTTATGTGTAATCTATGTATAATTTGCTTTTGTGTATTTCTGAGAATAAGTGTCAATGACGCTGCTGCTAGCAAGATTTTCATTGTACCTGCACCTCATCATATCTGTGCATATCACAATAAATTCAACTTGACTTGAGTTGCAGATCTGTTTCATGTTATGACCAGTTTGAAGAAGCAACATTTAAAATTATCAGTCTGGAAACAAGATCAGCAAGAAAGGTCTCAAAGAAGCTCTACTTAAAAAAAAAAATTTAAAATTAGAATGGTTATACCCTTGTTGAAAATGAAATACATTTCACTGCTTTAATACTTTGCCCTTCTGCTTTATCAGATATATTTTATACAACTGAGTTAATAATGGGCTTCCTCTTAGCAATCCAAATGAGTGGATTTGGGTTATTTCAGAAATTAAAGTTCAAAATATCTGGAACAGCAATCAAATCCACCCACAACCAATTTTAACAGGGGCAGATGGCCAATTTGATCAAAGGATGTGGATTCATTTAAATATTATAACAAGACTGCCTAGCATCTCTTTAACAGTCATTCTATTTATAACCACAGGCAGATGGGTTATCCAGGCCTCAGGAAACTAAACAGCTGAAAGCAGGTGAGTAGGGTAGAAAGCATGATGTACAGTACGTTCATTTACTGTACCACTTCCGACCCAGGATAAGCAGGAGTTTACCCTCCAGGCCTACCATGATTAAGAGAAAACTTCATCCCATCCGTCTACTTCACACCCCCTGATCACAAACATATCCTCTCACCACATCTGCCCCGTTCCTCCAACCAGAATCCGGTCCCATGATGGTTTTAATCTCCTTACAAAGGAGATAATTTGTCAATCGCCAGTCATGCCTCTTCCCCGTAATCAGAACTCCACACACAATAAGATGGCTAATAGAGAGACAGGACTGCATACTGGCGCAGTGGTAGAAACATGGGTTCGACCTGACTACGGGTGCTGTCTGCACGGAGTTTGTATGTTATCTCTGTGACCGTATGGGTTTTCTCTGGCAACTCTGGTTTCCCCGCACACTCCAGAGATGTACAGGTTTGCAGGTTAATTGGCTTTGATAAAAAAAATTGTAAATTACCCCTCATGTGTAGAATCGTGCTCGTGTGTAGGGTGATCGCTGGTCGGCGCAGACTTGGTGGGCCGAAGTGCCTGTTTTTGCACTGTATTTCTAAAATGATGATCAGACTACATGATGATATCAAGCCCCAAAGCAAATAAACCAGTTCACCATGGACCCCATTCCAATACAGATAGAGATTGGGTCCATGGTGAACAAGCACTGCATTATTGCTCCTACTGGCTTGTCAATTTCCTTCACTATAGCACTGTATAGTGCTCCCAACAAGCTCCCAACTGGAATGAAGCCAATTAACAGGATAAATGAGAAACCATTCAACCTTTGTTGTTGCCGCTTCTGAAACAATGTTATTCCAACCTTGATCATCAAGCTATAGCTCACGAACAATGTGAACACTCAACAAATGAGCTCCAAGCCATTGTATAAGTGAAAATGCCTTCCACTAAACATCCCTTACAAACAATGGGCAATCAGCCTCCACTGTACACCACAAGCCACTAGGAAATAGATGAGAGCACTGAACACAGTGAAGATTATGAGACTAGACAATGCCTCACTCCAGAAACTGCTGCACCTTCTGTACAGTTATTTAAGTACAGTTACAACATTGATATTTACCCTACGATAGACAATAGACAATAGACAATAGGTGCAGGAGTAGGCCATTCAGCCCTTCGAGCCAGCACCGCCATTCAATGCGATCATGGCTGATCACTCTCAATCAGTACCTCGTTCCTGCCTTCTCCCCATACCCCCTCACTCCGCTATCCTTAAGAGCTCTATCCAGCTCTCTCTTGAAAGCATCCAACAAACTGGCCTCCACTGCCTTGTGACCGATGTGAGAGGGGAGGTAAATACAGAAGTTAAAGTGTTGTACTTAAATGCGCGTAGTATAAAAAATAAAGTGGATGAGCTTGAGGCTCAGTTAGTCATGGGCAAGTATGATGTTGTAGGGATCACTGAGACATGGCTACAAGAGGACCAGGGCTGGGAACTGAATATTCAGGGGTACACAACGTATAGAAAAAACAGACAGGTGGGCAGAGGGGGTGGGGTTGCTCTGATGGTAAGGAATGATATTCATTCCCTTGCAAGGGGTGACATAGAATCAGGAGATGTTGAATCAGTATGGATAGAAATGAGAAATTGTAAGGGTAAAAAGACCCTAATGGGAGTTATCTATAGGCCCCCAAACAGTAGCCTCGACATAGGGTGCAAGTTGAATCAGGAGATAAAATTGGCATGTCAAAAATGTAATGCTACGGTGGTTATGGGAGATTTCAACATGCAGGTAGACTGGGAAAATCAGGTTGGAAATGGACCCCAGGAAAGAGAGTTTGTAGAGTGCCTTCGAGATGGATTCTTAGAACAGCTTGTACTGGAGCCTACCAGGGAGAAGGCAATTCTGGATTTAGTGTTGTGTAATGATCCTGATCTGATAAGGGGACTGGAGGTAAAAGAGCCATTAGGAGGCAGTGATCACAACATGATAAGTTTTACTCTGCAAATGGAAAGGCAGAAGGGAAAATCGGAAGTGTCAGTATTACAGTATAGCAAAGGGGATTACAGAGGCATGAGGCAGGAGCTGGCCAAAATTGACTGGAAGGAGGCCCTAGCAGGGAAGACGGTAGAACAGCAATGGCAGGTATTCCTGGGAATAAAGCAGAGGTTGCAGGATCAATTTATTCCAAAGAGGTGGAAAGACTCTAAGGGGAGTAAGAGACACCTGTGGCTGACAAGGGAAGTCAGGGACAGCATAAAAATTAAGGAGAGGAAGTATAACATAGCAAAGAAGAGTGGGAAGACAGAGGATTGGGACTCTTTTAAAGAGCAACAAAAGTTAACTAAAAAGGCAATACGGGGAGAAAAGATGAGGTACGAGGGTAAACTAGCCAATAATATAAAGGAGGATAGCAAAAGTTTTTTTAAGGTACGTGAAGAGGAAAAAAATAGTCAAGGCAAATGTGGGTCCCTTGAAGACAGAAGCAGGGGAATTTATTATGGGGAACAAAGAAATGGCAGACGAGTTAAACCGTTACTTTGGATCTGTCTTCACTGAGGAAGATACACACAATCTCCCAAATGATCTAGGGGCCGGAGAACCTAGGGTGATGGAGGAACTGAAGGAAATCCACATTAGGCAGGAAATGGTTTTGGGTAGACTGATGGGACTGAAGGCTGATAAATCCCCAGGGCCTGATGGTCTGCATCCCAGGGTACTTAAGGAGGTGGCTCTAGAAATAGTGGAAGCATTGGAGATCATTTTTCAATGTTCTATAGATTCAGGATCAGTTCCTGTGGATTGGAGGATAGCAAATGTTATCCCACTTTTTAAGAAAGGAGGGAGAGTGAAAACGGGTAATTATAGACCAGTTAGTCTGACATCAGTGGTGGGGAAGATGCTGGAGTCAATTATAAAAGACGAAATTGCTGAGCATTTGGATAGCAGTAACAGGATCATTCCGAGTCAGCATGGATTTACGAAGGGGAAATCATGCTTGACAAATCTACTGGAATTTTTTGAGGATGTAACTAGGAAAATTGACAGGGGAGAGTCAGTGGATGTGGTGTACCTCGACTTTCAGAAAGCCTTCGACAAGGTCCCACATAGGAGATTAGTGGGCAAAATTAGGGCACATGGTATTGGGGGTAGGGTACTGACATGGATAGAAAATTGGTTGACAGACAGAAAGCAAAGAGTGGGGATAAATGGGTCCCTTTCGGAATGGCAGGCAGTAACCAGTGGGGTACCGCAAGGTTCGGTGCTGGGACCCCAGCTATTTACGATATACATTAATGACTTAGACGAAGGGATTAAAAGTACCATTAGCAAATTTGCAGATGATACTAAGCTGGGGGGTAGTGTGAATTGTGAGGAAGATGCAATAAGGCTGCAGGGTGACTTGGACAGGTTGTGTGAGTGGGCGGATACATGGCAGATGCAGTTTAATGTAGATAAGTGTGAGGTTATTCACTTTGGAAGTAAGAATAGAAAGGCAGATTATTATCTGAATGGTGTCAAGTTAGGAGGAGGGGGAGTTCAACGAGATCTGGGTGTCCTAGTGCATCAGTCAATGAAAGGAAGCATGCAGGTACAGCAGGCAGTGAAGAAAGCCAATGGAATGTTGGCCTTCGTAACAAGAGGAGTTGAGTATAGGAGCAAAGAGGTCCTTCTACAGTTGAACCGGGCCCTGGTGAGACCGCACCTGGAGTACTGTGTGCAGTTTTGGTCTCCAAATTTGAGGAAGGATATTCTTGCTATGGAGGGCGTGCAGCGTAGGTTCACTAGGTTAATTCCCGGAATGGCGGGACTGTCGTATGTTGAAAGGCTGGAGCGATTGGGCTTGTATACACTGGAATTTAGAAGGATGAGGGGGGATCTTATTGAAACATATAAGATAATTAGGGGATTGGACACATTAGAGGCAGGAAACATGTTCCCAATGTTGGGGAAGTCCAGAACAAGGGGCCACAGTTTAAGAATAAGGGGTAGGCCATTTAGAACGGAGATGAGGAAGAACTTTTTCAGTCAGAGAGTGGTGAAGGTGTGGAATTCTCTGCCTCAGAAGACAGTGGAGGCCAGTTCGTTGGATGCTTTCAAGAGAGAGCTGGATAGAGCTCTTAAGGATAAGTCTGCCAGATATGTACCATTCGTGAAATGCAAGCAAAATCCAACCTGGCTAATTAGCACCCTGTAAGTCTCTTTCTGATTACCAGCAGAATGATGAAAACTATTGTTCAAAGTGCAAACAAATGGGATTTACCAATAACCAGAACCATTCAATTATGCAATTCATCATAGCTTTGGTCCAAACAGTTCTAGAAAGAAGGTGAGACTGACTCCTCATGATTAGATGTGGCATTAAGATGCCCGGATAAAAGTGAAGTCAGTGAAGAACACTCCATTGCTGGATTCATACATCACACAAAAGTTATCGGGATTGGCAGAGGACTATCATCCTAGCTCCAGTATATCATTGCTGGAGTTCTTCAAAGCAATGTCTTCTGCCCAACCAGTGGAATTACCCTCCTTCCTTCACACAGTCAGAGGTGGGGATGCTCCCTGAAGATTGCACAATTATCAACTCTTCAGCAAATAAAATAATCCATGCCTGCATACAGCAAATTCAAGACAACATTCAGGCATGGTTAATCAGTAGCAAGTAACATTTGCACCTCAAAAGTGCTAGGCAATGACCATCTCAACAAGAGAGAATCTAACTACCTATCCTTGATGTCAAATGGCTTTGTCATTGCCCTTAATCCCCCCACATCAAAATCCTGCAGGCCACATTGCCCAGAAACTCATTTGGACTAGTCGTACAAATACCAGGGCAACAAAAGCAAATTAGAGGTTCAGTATTAAAGTAGCTGGTAGCTGATACCCAAGTTTTCTATCACTTACAAGGCACAAACCAGTAGTGCAATGGTATATTTTCCACTTGTATAGGTGAGTCCAGCCAACAACTTTCCAGAAAAAAAGCACACCATCTATTAAAAAGCACCCTGTCTAAGGCCATGTTATCTTGGTTTTGAGTAATTTAACTCTGCCAAATCCAATGGGTGGATTACATCATTTGTGTGCCTGATAGCAGACTTCTGAAACTGGCACTCTCCTGCAAGTCCACTCATGACGAGGTTTTCAGGAAGTCAGTGAAAATGCTTCACACTCTTCTTGAAAATAATGTAATATGATCATCAACTCAAAGGAAACTCTGATCTGTGATCACTCAATATGTATAAGGAGCATTTGGGAAGACACTTGAGGTTTTTTTTGCAGAAACTAAGTGCCAATGGTGGAAGGAGCACGGAACTTCCTAAAGAACCCACTCTGTCCACAAAGCACTACCTGAACTACCAGTGGCAGAGTATATAGACTGCACGTTAGACTCATCAATCTGATTGCCACAGACTGAAGTGAAGCAAATCGTGCTCAATCCTGAGGAACTGCCTAAGTAGTAGTAAGCTAAGTACTGTGAATTAGATCAATGAATGACCTTTTCTAAGTGATGTAAACAATATTGCTTTTTGAGAGAGATCTATATTGAACAAGCAAAGGATTTGGCTGAAATTATATATATTTTAAAATAGACAATTGTGTATGAACAGTTCTTAGCATGAACCTTCTTAATATCCGTTTTTCTGCTGACTCAGGCTATTTCTTGCTGATATTAAAGGTGTATGATGATAAAAACTCCAATGCCTGATTACACTTCTGTGCAGTTCTGAGTGAGGGCTGTCAAAAGAAATATGCTTTGGATGAGATTTTAAATTCGAGCCCCTTATGCCTTCTCAGTTGGATATAAAAATATCAATTTGAATTAAAGGAGGAAATTGCTCTTGGTGTTCAAGCCAAATTTACTTTTCAGACATTTTCACTGAGACTGATTTAAAAAAATATTTACAGGTATCTCAATGATTGCGAGGTTGTGTGTGGACAGGCTGGATGGCCTTTTCAATATGACAGCCACTAAGTTTAAAAATTACTTCAGTCTTTTGAAGTGCTTCATGGCTTTTCATTTGTCTTAGGGTATTAATGATTCTGTTACGGTTCTGACTCTACGGCCTGTCCCTAATGTTTACTATCTATTTCTAAACTCTAAAGTCAGTTACCAAAGCAGTGGTGTGGGACTGGAGTTTCATTTGGGCCAGACACATAGAGACAGGAGGTTCCCATTCCTCGACAGCATAATCCTGGAGTTAGAAGTGGACTACAGTAAACCCTCGCTATAACGGACCACATGGGGGGAGATGGTGTCTGTGAATACCGATTGTCTACTATAACCGAATAAGGGGGTTAATATGTACAGTATTATTGGAAAAACAGCCAATAAACACACACTAAACAATAAACAGTAAAGGACACAAAATACACAATACCTTGGGATGGCACAGTGCCTCTGTGGTAGAGTTGCTACCTTACAGCGCCAGAGACCAGAGTTCAATCCTGACCTTGGGAGCGCCTTGTGGTAGCGTGCTCCAGTGCACTGGTTCTACCCTACACACTGCAGTATGCGGGGTAGAGCTGGTGTGTCAGGCCATCCTTGGTTGGGTTCAGGCCTCTGGCACTTTGGGGCAGCGGCTCTGCTGGCATTCCGCGGAGGCCAGTTGGGCTGCAGGCCTGCACGTCTTTGCAGTGGGGAGGAGCGGAGGTGCCCGGGGGAAACCCACGCTTCGCAATGTCTTTGCCTTTGCAATGTGGGAAGAAAGATAGAACCACTATAGGAGTTATGAGGAAGGAAAGATAAAACCACTGCTGTAGTTCTATCCTGTGTGTGTGTGTATAGGATATGAGGATCGCCGGTCAGCACGGACTCGGTGTTTCCACACTGTATCTCTAAACTAAATGAAGCTAAAATTAGTCAAAAACACCATTCACTCCCTCCACCTAGTGGTCATCCTGTAAAGCACAAACTCTGTCCACAACAGATTCGGTCCGTTATAACCAAAATCTGTTATAAAGATATACATTAAAATGAGGGTTTACTGTATTTAGTTCAAATCCTTTTCATATAAAGCATTAAGGAGATTTGGAACTCCCTTATTGGTCACTTGATACGAGGTCGCTTTAAGTGTTTGGATTGAAATTGCTAAATATTTGATGGGAAGGACTCAACGAATATAGAGTAAAGTTGAACTCTAAACCAGCATTAATCTAATTCAATAATGAAACAATCTGAACATCCTAACACTGTTTTTATTCAATTTTCAGGAGTTGATTATGACTGGCAAGGCCAGCATGTGTTGACCATCCCTAATTGCTCTTGGAAGCTAGTGGAGCACCACTCTCTTAAACTGCTGTGGTCCTTGAGAACGGACTTGCACAAGGTCTATGGGACAGGGGTTCCAGGATTTAGAGCCAGCAAGGATGAAGAAATGATAATATACTTCCATGTTACGTTGGTGTTAGCTGGAAGGGAACCCTCTCAGTAAGTGGTTTCACCCAACTACTTGTGATGTTGTCTGACTCGGTGAAACACTAACCCATTTTACCAAGCCATGCTCTTCTCACCCGCAATGCTGCAAAAAGTAGGGGTATCCTCAGGTAGTAAACTCCAAAATTACTCTGAGATTTATGAGGATACATTTTTAAATGTTTGGGCCACTAATAACTTTGCATCACAATACTAACAGATCTGCAAAATCCCTAGGTCTTTAATGCTGAATAACCACAAGATCTTCACCACTGCTCTGCAAAACACAAATATCCTCACCATATTTTTCTTTATTTTGTCACACCACCTCCAACCGCTGCACTTCGTTATCCCAGGACCACCCTCAAGATGACTGAACCGTAGACATTAAAACAGCATGGTCTTCAGCTAGACGGCCTTTTACAGAATGCTAACAATGGCTCAAACGTCTAAGGATGTCTACGGTAGAAGTAGCTTTAGGAGACTGTATTGTCAGTTAGCTTGTGCACATGGTAAATATAGGTGCATACTTCTCATGATTTTCCCATGATTATGGTCAGCAATTTAGGAGGATCATTAATGGGTATTCTATTTTATTTAATTCAACAGCAATGAAGTCGGGTCATGCTGGGAAAGTAGTAATTTAACACGGGCAGAATTTTCTGGTTCATTTGTAATGCTTAATGAGAAATCTGAGCTTGTAATGTATTTTAAATATGAACAAAGTAAATCTGGTTGTCCCTTAAAAAAGGAAAGCTTGAATAATAGAATACAATTATTTGGGTATATAAAAATATGTACCTCTGAAAATGCAACATAAATTCTAGGAATCAAACTACTTAGGAATGAAATGATTTATAGCTGTAACCCCTGCATTACTTTACAATTTTAGGGTTTATCCCAATGCATTAATATAAAACACGATCTACCATTTCACCTTCATCTCATGCAGTTACTCGTTTAAATGAGAAAAGTGAAATACATTTTAGGAAGCTGTTTAAAATAAAAACAGAGAGTGCTAGAAATAGTCAGCAGGTCAAGAAGCATTAATGAAGAAACATGCTTGTTCAACATCCATAATATCATATGCTTTTGTAATCTAAGACTGACTTTTTGTCGGAATATTCATGTTCATAAATCATAAGAGCAGAATTAGGCCGTTCGACTCTTCAAGTCTACTCCACCATTCAACCATGGCTAATCCATCTTTCCCTCTCAACCCCATTCTCCTGCCTTTTACCTGTAACCTTTGACACCCTTACCACTCAAAAACCTGTCAATCTCTGCTTTAAAAATATCCAATGACGACCTCCTCAGCCTTCTGTGGCAATGAATTACACAGATTCACCACCCTCTGGCAAAATAAATTCCTCCTCATCTTCTCTCTAAAGGTACATCCTTTTATTCTGAGACTGTGCCCTCTGGTCCGAGACTCGAGGACCACATCCTCTCCACGTTCACTCTATCTAAGACTTTTATTATTCAGTAAGTTTCAATGAGATCCTTCTAAACTCCAATGAGTACAGGCCTAGAGCTGTCAAAGGCTCATAATACGTTAACCCAATCATTCCTGGGATCATTCTCATAAACTTCCTCTGGACCCTCTCCAATGCCAGCACATCCTTCCTCAGATATGGGGCCCAAAACTGCTCACAATGCTCCTTGTGCAGTCTGACCAGTGCCTTATAAAGAAAGCCTCAGCATATAAAACCTTGCTTTTATATTTGTCCTCTTGAAATGAAGGTTAACATTGCATTTGCCTTCCTTACTACCAAAATTGTAGAACTGTAGATACAAAAGCACCAGTTTTCAATGAGATACTACACAAGATTTCAGCTAAATATAACAGGATGAGAAGCAGAAGAACTGTCATCCTATCTTGGCTACTCTGCCATTCATTTTATTTCAGTGCCATTTTCCCACCCTAACCTTGATTCCTTTAATATCTAATAATCTATCGATCACTTCAAGTTTTTTCATGATTGAACCGTTTCAGCCTCTGTGGAGAATTCCATAGATTCTTTTGCATCCGGTTTACAGATTTCTTTTCATCCCTTTCGTGAAAGCCCATCACTTATTTTGAAACTGACCAGTGAAAACATCATCCATACACCCTGCTTGTCAACCTAAGAAATTTGTACATTTCAAGGAGATCACCTCTCATTCTAAACTCGAGAATTTAGGCCCATTCTGCATAATATCTCACTCAACAAACCCACAAATCCCAGGAGGCAATCAGATAATGCTTTGCTGCATTCCCTCTATTTCAAGTACTTCATTCCTTTGTTAAGAGGATCTGATCTGCAGACAATATTCCTGATTTATTTTCACCGAGGGCCTATATAATGATAGTATGACACCTCAATTTGCTCAGATTCTCTTGCAATAAAACTCAACATGCTTTTTGCCTTTCTGTTTGATTGCTGTCCTGGATGGTAACTTTCAATGATTTGTATACAAGAGTACTTTGGTCCTTCTGAATACCCATACCTTTAAATCACAATAAATCTAAGTTTTGATTTGTTGCAACTTCACATTGTCAAATTCAAGTCACCATATGCATGAGGCAAATGAGGGATTAATGCTTTCATTAACAGGTAAGCAATGTTCAGTTGTGGGTGTTACAGCTGACAAGAAAGTTAGTGACATTCCTTTGTCAAATTATGCTGTCTCACATCGAATTACTGATATTGCAGAAGACATTGAATTCCATTTCAGAAAACACTGTTGACCTGACAATTCTTTACAACCATATAATATAATAACCATATAACAACTACAGCACGGAAACAGGCCCGTTCGGCCCTACCAGTCCACGCCGACCACTCTCCCTGACCTAGTCTCATCTACCTGCACTCAGACCATAACCCTCTAATCCCCTCTTATCCATATGCCTATCCAATTTACTCTTAAATAATAAAATCGAGCCTGCCTCCACTACTTCCACCGGAAGCCCATTCCATACAGCCACCACCCTCTGAGTAAAGAAGTTACCCCTCATGTTACCCCTAAACTTTTGTCCCTCAATTCTGAAGCTATGTCCCCTTGTTGGAATCTTCCCCACTCTCAAAGGGAAAAGCCTACCCACGTCAACTCTGTCCGTCCCTCTCAAAATTTTAAAAACCTCTATCAAGTCCCCCCTCAACTAGTCAATACTTTTCCTGTTTCCACATTTCTTATAGCTGTGTACACTACTTCTACCCTTATATGACTTGCTAAAGTTTGTGACTGACAAGTCAGACAGTAATTGCTTCCTGCTTCATAATAGATGTAAATAAATTCCTTGAAATTCAAAATATACAAATATAGATAGTGGTTAACAAATCAACAAATTAATAGCAAACTGAAATCCATTTAAATGGCATCAACAACCCTGCAACTCAATCACTTTTAGCAGTAATCATTCATTAATTACTGTGTAAGATTTTACATTAAAATGGATGTGTCTTCTGCGGGTAGCTCTAATAAAGGTTCTTTGATCAAAGAAAATGCACAATTTTGGAAGCTGACAATTTTTGTTTTCCTATGTGGTTTTCAAACAAAGTACTGATTTTATGCATTTTGTACATCACAGCCAATTCTTGCTGGCAGAAAGGTGTCATTTATTGAAAAGAAAATGGAAAATCCTTCAAGGCAAATGAAAGCGCAATCTGATTATCACAATAATGGAGTTCCTATGAACTAGTTGAAAACATGCTGTTGTCAAACTGACTGATTTGGATATGGATTGCAACGAATAATGTTACATATATATAAGGCTGCAATAATAATTATTTGATTAAACTTGTATCACATCATTGTCATCCATTTACGAGCTCAGAATCCGTGTAAGATTTCAGTAAACAGCGTGTCACCTTCCAGGATACCATTTACTCAGGTAAAAATACTTTACTGCATTATTTGGCTCCATGATACATAATAGCACGATTTGACTGGATAGCATGCAATCCAATGCTTTCACTGTATCACTGCACCAATAATAAACCAAAACGTGACAATAATAAACCAATACCAACAATAGCTGCCAGATTAATCGCCAAATGTTGCCTAATACACACTTATGCACAACATTGCTGAGTGCATAACTAATGTTCACTCCAAGAGTGTAAAATAAAGCGACTGTGATATAAACCAGAATGCAAAATCTGTTGATCACATTGTTGTTGACTCTAGGGTGAGTCATCCAGGATTTATCTGCCCGAGCCATTACTTATCACTTCTCAAGCACTGCTAAGTTTAAAACTCACACTTCAACTTAATCATTTAATAAATGTTGTTTCAGCTGGTGTTCAATGCACTGCACCTCTATCACTTACCCAACAATAATCTGGCTGACGGGACTTAATTAAAAAGTTATATGCTCATCCACATAGCACCATGTGCCAGCTAATCAACGATGACAGTGCAGTTGTATCATCTTACCTTCATGTAGCTGAGATGGATGAACCATTCAGCAATTTTCCACATTGTTGGCTAGATGCCAGGGTATAAGTGTACTTGGATAATTTAGTTGAATGCACAGCTAATTCTGGAGGGCATATTTCATGGTACCACAATCACAATGTTGTCTGATCGCAAAGTTCTTTGTAGTAACTGATTTTGCCACCATTTATTGATATCACATAGAATCACTGTATTGACTAAAGACTGACTGTTGTGATAGTGGGGATCCCCGGAAATATCTACTGTGGATCATCCACTCAGCACTTCTGGCTCAACATGGGTGTGAATGGTAAGATTTTGTTTTTAATACTAACAAACTGGCCCGTGTCACTGAGGATGGGATTGTTCATAAAGCCTCTTCTTTCTAATAGCTGGTTAACTGTTCATCACAATTTAAACCAGCTGTCGTAAAACTGGAATAAATTGTGCAGTTATTGTTACAATGATGACCCTTGACAGGATGAAAGTAATGATATTTCCTAAGCCAATCATCCTTCTTGCATTCTATCTCCTGGTTATAAGAACACAAGAAAATTGGAGAAGTAAAAAAATAGTAAAGTAAAGAATTCATTAAGGTGGAAAAGATGCAGAACAGATTCACAAGCATATTACCAGGACTGAAGATTTTAAAGAAAAACTGATAGGCTGGGCTTTATTCCCTGGAGTGAAGGAGGTTGAGAGGTGACCTTATGGAGGTATATAAAACCATGAGGGGCATAGATAAGGTAAATAATCATAGTCCCATGGTAAGAGAGTCTAAAACTAGGGCATAGGTGTAAGGTGAGAGAGGAAGGACTTAAATGGGACATGAGGGGCAACTTTCTCACAAATAGAGTAGTAGCTATTTGGAACGAGCTGCCAGAGGAAGCCATAGAGAGAGGTCCAACTACAATCCTTAAAAGGCATTTAGAGAGGTAAATGGATAGAAAATGTTTGGAGGGATATGGGCCAACACTAAGCAAATGGGATTAGTTCAGAGTCATAGAACCATAGAGTTACACAGCATGGAAAAAGTACTTTGTCCCAACTTGCTCACGCTGATTCTAGGGTGAGCTTACTCATGCTCCATCTGCATTAGTCTCACCTGCCTGCATCTGCCCCTTATCCCTCTAATCCTATCCTATCCTTGTACCTGTCTACATGTTTTTTAAATGTTGTGATAGGTGTAAAAATCTCTTATACACCCTTCATGTAAAAGAGTTCCTATTAAGGTTCCTATTAAGTCTTTGCTCCCTCAGCTGAAACCTATGAAACCTACTCTAAGGCAAAGAGAACAAAAATGAATTTGGTGGTTAATTGACAAAAGGTGACTGATGACACTTTTGCGTGTCCATCGTTATTTGTGCATAAACAAAATTCAAAATTGAATCATGTGCTATGCTTGTTGGCATATCCTGTATGCAAGATGAAAGAGAGTGATAAAGGTACAAGTAAATCAGTAGGTCAGTGTGAAGGTGTGAAAGGGAAATACAAAATTAGCAGGAATTTAACTGAAACAGCTGAAAGCATTGAGTCTGGAAAGCTGCAAAGTGCCTATACAGATAATATATTTCATCGCAAGCGTAACTTAAGTTCGGCTGGAATATTGTAGAATGGTTAAGACAGTGTTATGGTTAGAGAATGAAAATGATAGATGACTGGAAGCTCAGCATCATGCTCATAGATTGTAATGAGGTGTTTCATCAAGTGATCAGACAATCTGCAATTAGCTTCTCCAATGTAGAGAGACCATGATGTGAAGAACTGAATATATTTTATTAAAATGAAGTACAAGTAAATCAGCTGGAAAGAGTATTTGGAGCCATGGATGAGGGGAGGAAGTTAAACTAAAGTCATGGAAAGATGAGGTGGGATGGGGAGTGGAGATGGAGTGGAGTGAACTAAATCATCTCTGACGGACTGGCCCTCTTCAGAATACTGATAGGATATGTGAGGGTATGTCCTGCTGTGCCGTTAAATTATGGGTGTAAATTAATTATTAATTTAATTATTACATTAAACACCATATAAAATGTTTAGCACACCAGCAGCCCTTCCAGGTGTGACAGGGGTTCACGTGTCAGGGTACTAACAAATTGGACTTCATATTCAGTTAAATAAACCATCATCATGTATACGTTAATGTTCACAAGGCCAAATTATTGGACATAAGAATGTAGGAAATAGAGGCAACAGTACACCATTCTCCACATTCTGCTGTCCAATGTCATCGGTTTTCTGAACAAACCCTATATCCATTGATCCCTTTAATTCCCTTGTATATTTTATGCTGGAACGAACATGTCTTTTGTTAATTATATTGCACACCTTTCCACTTCCATAGTTAACAATTCTCAGTGGAATTTATTTTCCTTATTTCCACTGCACTAGTGTTAAAGCAAATATATTGGCTAGGCTCTGATCAGTGTTGTAAGTACATCAGCTTTTATTCCTTCTAACATTTGGCTCTCTCCAAATCATTCATCATGACTCACCACTTCAAAATCTATTAACTTTGCCCTCATTGCTCAGTAGCATTGAATGATCAGTATAAGCATCAAACAATGACTATATTATCCCTGACCCTTACATTGAATCAGTGAGGATGCAAACATTACAATGCACTTCCCAATCATTTTTGAACTGCACAATGTCACTTGCCCCAAGCCTCTACCAATTAGGCCATCTTAGGTGAGTCCAACGGATGACTTCAAACCAATCTAAATTTGCCTCGGGAGCAGTGCAAGAACATATATTTGAATACATTTGTTAGAGCACTGCAAATGAACAAAAGTTAATAATTATTCAGGGAGAGGGCATATTTCTGAATTGTCCAATTCGATGCTACTCGCAGCCTTCAAGCTATTCACATTACCTCGAGGGGTGAAATATTTACGAGACTATCCAATTTAAACGTCTCTGATCGACAAATCTCATAAAATGCTACCAAAAATTAATTTGGGATTGGTTCTTTAATATGTAATATTGATGGTTGTATTTGTACCTTACAGTTATAATTATCCTGCATTTCCTATGCAAATTGTCAGAAATCTTGTCAAATCAACAGGAGACATAAATATTTTATCAAAAATAAATGCTCCTCTCAAGAATTATTTTTAAACAATACAAATGGATACTTCTTTAAGGCGATTACTTGAACCCATAGTTATTTAGAAATATTCCGAAATACAGTATTTCCCTTTGTAGATAATTAATATAAAGCAGAGGATAGCTAAACTCTTAACTTATTTGGTGAAAATGTGTGGTATTTATAATTGTATGGAACAGTAATGTTTATTTTAACTCCTCTTCTCCATTAGGCTCACCATATACCAACCTGAAAAGGTTTCACTCTGGAACAATATAGAGAAGATACAGTGCATTCAGAAAGTATTCAGACGCCTTCACTTCTTCCACATTTTGTAGATTACAGCCTTATTTAAAATGGATTAAATTCACTTTTTTGTCATCAATATACACACAATACCCCAGAATAAAAAAGCAAAAACAGGTGTTTAGAATTTTTTTGCAAAGTAATTATAAAGAAATAACTGAAATATCACATTTACATAAGTATTCAGACCAAAGAGTCCAATCTTTGATTTCATCAGACCAGAGAATCTTGTTTCTCATGGTCTGAGAGTCCTTGAGGTGCCTTTTGGCAAATTCCAAGCGAGCAGTCATTGCCTTTTATTGAGGAGTAGCTTCCGTCTGGCCACTCAACCATAAAGGCCTGACTGGTGGAGTGCTGCAGATATAATTGTCCTTCTGGAAGGTTCTCCCATCTTCACAGAGGAACTCTGGAGCTCTGTCAGAGTGACCATCGGGTTCTTGGCCACCTCCCTGACCATGACCCTTCTCCCCCAATTGTTCAGTTTGGCCGGGTGGCCAGCTCTATGAAGAGTCCTGGTGGTTCCAAACTTCTTCCATTTAAGAATGAAGAGGCCACTGTGCTCTTCGGGACATGCAATGCTGCAGAAATTGTTTTATTCCCTTCCCTGATCTGTGTCTCGACACAATTCTATCTCAGAGGTCTACGGACAATTCCTTCGTCTTCATGGCTTGGTTTTTGCTCTGACATGCACTGTCAACTGTGGGACATTACATAGACTGGTGTGTGCCTTTCCAAATTATGTCCAATCAATTTAATTTACCACTGGTGGACTCCAATCAAGTTGTAGAAACATCTCAAGGATAATTAATGGAAACAGGATGAACAGAAGCTCAATGTTGAGGGTCATAGCAAAGGGTCTGAATACATGTAAATGTGATATTTCAGTTATTTCTAATTACTTTGCAAAAATTTCTAAACATCTGTTTTCACTTTTTTGTTATGGGGTATTGTTTGTAGATTGATGATAAAAAAAAAAGAATTTAATCCATTTTAAAATAAGGCTGTAACGTAGCAAAATGTGGAAAAAGTGAAGGGGTCTGAATACTTTCTGAATGCACTGTATCACAAGTGTAAACAACTGAGTTTATCATTCAGTTTTGTTTCTTCCAAATGAGAGAGAATTTTGACTTTGCTCCTGTAAAGACCAAGCCATTTTTTAATGGTAACCAAACAGACTGAATTGTGAAAATGTTACTATCAATTTATCTTTCAGTCATTGCTTAAATGTGATTTTAAAATTCAAATAATTTTTCAAGTCAATATAAGAAACAGAAACAGGAGGAGATCATGATTGGTCCTATGCCTCAAGTCCACTTTCCTGCTTGGTTCGCATATCCTCTGATTCTCTTGATGTTCAAAGATCTATCAATGTCATCCTTGAATGCAGTCAATGACTGGGCACCTGCTGCTTCTGAATTGAATTACAAAGTTTGAAAACCATCTGTGAAAAGAAATGTTGCCTCTATTCAGACCTAACTGAGCATCCTTTTATCCCTAGTTTTAGATCCTCCAGAGAGAGGAAAGACCAGACCATCTTCCTTGTCAATCCTTCTCAGAATATTTCAATCTGATGTCTTGATGCTAGAATGAATTATTTCGAGCTGCAGAAATCAAGAACTAGCTGGAGACACAAATGTTGGATGGCATGTGATCGGATGATAAAATTGCAACTGTTTGGCAGGAATTATTCTTGTATAATTTTGCATCATTAAATTTGCATTTACAACAGTGGATACAATCCAGCCACACTTTTCTGGGATGAAAATGCATTATTAAAATATTACCGACATATCAATTTACATGAAAAAAAAATTACCCAAGCATATCTTTACGTAAGACTACCTGGTCTGAAATGAGAAATTATTTTTCATTTATAATAAGTAGGGGTATAGCATCTTGGTATTTGAAGAGTTAATCAAATTATTTACACCGCAGATGAAATGATGATAGACCATAAAGATTTTGAAGAATAAAAGCAGAAGCCAAAGGGCGCCCAGTGTTTGTCCATTTTCCTTTATCACATAGATTTGTTCAGCAGTCACTAATAATCATCGCATAATTAAGGAGAAAATTCAGCCAAGATAACTAAAGAGCAGAAATAGACTATTAAGATAGCTTCCAAATGCATAATGTGGGTTTCTAAAACATGTCCATCAATTGATCTAATTAAATTATAATCGTAAAGTGGCTTTATTATGGATGCAAAGTTTAATTGGCTTGCTGTGCCTTCTCATCAGTGGGAAAATACCTTCCTGCTATAATGTCTTTCCAAGGGTTTGCAGTAGGCAGCATCTGGAGTGATACTGCAATGCAGTAGAAGTTCCATTTACTGTAACATTTAAGCACTCAAGGCGGGTGTTCTATCTTCCTCAAAAAGAACAGACTCAAGTAAGGTATTAAATGTTTGAGGAAATCCCCAGGAGGACAACTAAATAACCCTCTTCTTTTCTGTTTGATTTTAATAAAAGCTGCTGTGCGAATCATGCGACATCAAGTGTCTCTAAACACTTCTGGGATTTTTAATTTTTAAATACACTCTGATGAAAGCTTAAATCGTCTATTACAAATGCATTGAATAAAGATGCATAAACCTCTTCAATCTAATTTGTGTGTGCAGCCGCACACATTCATACTCGGATACTACCCAAGAGAGCACTGGTTCACTTCAGCATCCTTGGTCCTTCAGTATGAATACTCACAGGTATATATTCCAGCTTTACTTGACAAAACACATCCTCTCAGGCTATGTAATGCTGTGCTGGAAGCCTATCGTAAACCACTGCCTTCCTTTCTGTTGTGCACTGTTACATAAACAGCAAGGGTGCTAAGAACCTGGCATGAATCCTTGCCCTCTGCTGGCATTCTGCCAGCAACGAATCATCCACAGCTCGATATTAAGAAGCAGCCTGTGAGGGTTGGTGTTGGGTGAGGCTCGGGCTGCAACTGTGACCACCATAGTGAGCACTGGCCATTGATGGTGACTGGCAGCATTTTCTTTGTGTGTTGCTGCACATATATAATGGTCTCTCCATCATTGAGCTTGCAGCCCGAGGGTAATCCTTCAGCTGGGGAGAGCTGGGCAGATAAATAAAAAGATGGGGAGACAGCAGTTTGGATCATGTCCGATTGGAAATGATAAGGAGACTGTACGATTTATGCAATACATGAAGCAGGTTCGACCAATCTCCAGCATTGCCTCTCACTCAACATTCTGGCCAGGGTGCAGCTTTAAGCTCTGTATAGCAATGCTCAGCGGTGGTATCACTTGGTCTGGCTCACCCAATACTAGGGTTGCCAACTGTCCCGTATTAGCCAGGACATCCCGTATTTTGCACTAAATTAGTTTGTCCCGTACGGGACTACTCTTGTCCCGTATTAGTAGGGTTGCCAACTTCCTCACTCCCAAATAAGAGACAAAGGGTGACGTTACTGCCCCGCGCTCCACGTGACCTCACCCAGCCAGCGGCCACATTTTAGGCCCGGGGGCGCTGTAGGCCCGGACGCTGTAGGCCCCGACAGTGTAGGCCCCAACGCTGTAGGCCCCGACAGTTTAGGTGCCGACACACTAGGTTTCCGACATTTTAGCTCCGGACAGTCTCGGCCTGGAGGTCCGGGCGCTGCTTAACAGTGGTTGCGTAGCAACCCTCCTCCCAGACCGGGTGTCTGCCATTGGTGGAGTGGGAGCATGTGGCCGCTGGCTGGGTGAGGTCACGTGGGGCTCGGGGCAGTGATGTCACCTTGTCCCGTATTTGGGAGTGAGGAAGTTGGCAACCCTACCCAATACCACCTCTCTAAACTGACCATGGAACCTCTGCAGGATTTACACCACATTGCTGGCACAGCAGTGCTGACAGTCATGCATGAATCTGTGTATAATTCTACAGTAACCATTTTCAATGCAGATTAATTCACAATTCCATGCATCCAGTGCTAAGTGCAGAAACAGTATTACAAAATGGATGTTGTTTGGAAAAAAATCCATTAACAGTTCCTTTACTTACTTTTAATTTGTTTCAGTAATTTTCCCAAAATGACCCCAGATCTTAAAGCAATGTTATTCCCTGTTATTACATAAATTACTGCTGTAACTAGCTTTGATGCATTTAGAAAACCAGCACAGCTCAATCTGAATCATTCAGAAAGGCTGAATAATTTTATTTGCACTCTAATTTTGTTAATCTTTTATTTTCTACTTTTAAGAGTAATGACTGAGATTACAATATAATGTTGTGGTTTCCTATATTTAGCTTGATAATTTTTTTGGATAGAAACCTTTGCCAAGCAGTTTAAAAAACAAGGGTCACAATATTGCATACATTTCTACTAAATAACAACAGGAGAGAAATCGGTTGTTGTAGATACAGAGCAGACATAAAAACAAGAACAACCTCCTGTGGGGCCACTTGTTTCTTAAAAGCTATTTTTATTGCTCCAATAAACTGTTAGGTGTTGCATAAAATATTAATGGATTCAATTTCCAAACAGTTGTGATATTGCAAATATTTTACAATACAGTTTTCCCGAAATACTAGCTGAAGAAATTTTGTGATAGCAAAACATTTCCAATAACAAATCTGGAATAATTCACAAATTCTGCAAGAACAAAAGAGGTCTAATGTATATCAGATTTCTGGAAGTATCGCTTTACAATAAATGTATATTGCGTCTGGAAATTCCTTATCATACAGAAATATGAAAACACTTCAAAATTGAAGTGCCTGTCTTGAAACTGTCAACTCAAATTAAGTTTAAGTAACTTCCCCCAGGGTTCAAATTATGGAACTCTATCATTTATACCTGTAAACTGAAGAGGTTGGCTATATCAGGTGTGATAGAGCCAAATATAATGCTTGCTGTAATTGATAAAAGTTGATAACTAATTATCAAGGGGAAAGACTGGCGCTTAGTGTCTTTGCACAAGATTACTAGAAAATGTGCATGTTCATATCAAGTGCATTCTTTAATGGGGTCTGAAATTCAAACAGGTCTGGAAAACTGAAATAAAATGGAAAATACTGGAAAAGCTCAACAGGACAGTTGACTTATGTAGAGAAAGAAACAACATTTCAGGTCCAAGACCCTCTGTCACAACTGATGGAAGGTCCTGGACCTGAAATGTTAACTGTTTCTCTTTCCACAGCTGAAACTTCTCTGGGGCTTTGCTGACACATGTTCTGATGTTCATTGACAGGATGGCAATTTGCTCCTAGCTGGGAAATCTGCTAGGAGCAAGGTGAACCTGCATCTGCTAAACCTGCACCTGGATCTTCCTAACACAGAAACAATAAAACCATTTATACGGAGTATTTAATGAACTGGATGTCTAGTTAAATACCATGTGATTTTCTAAGCCAATTGATTTGATTACTTTCACTTTTAAATTTGTCTTATTAATTTTTACTTGTTTTATAATGCTTCCAAATATCAGGTTTCATGCTGGCTAAGTCTGAGAGTGCGGTTTAACCAGCTGTCAAATATTCTGCTGTTTTGTGGCCAGGACATATTGTGATCTGTCATGTTACAGCCTCATGTTGTGCAGGTTCCTACTGCGCACAGGGCTGCCATTCATAATTGTGTAAATATTTAACACATACATTAACCTCTGGCCCGGTGCATCTGATGCACAACAAGAGATGGAACAGTTTCCTCTAAATTCTTTTTTTTCTTTTTTTAAAATTCTTATTCTTTTAAGAAATTAAAATATGTTCTTGCCACCAAGTATAGTGTTAATTATTTATATATTTAACATTAACAATAATCAGTCATGCAAGCAGATTTATTGAATATTGTGTAAATAAACAAATGTATGCAAACATTACTCATCTTTCCTTAAGCAATGTCATAACAAATCATTACAGTTGTACTTAAACATCTTCTGACAGGAATTAAATCTCCTAGCCACGAATACCAATTTTATTTTGCCAAATTCGCATTGTTTAAATGGAAACTCTAGTTAAAGAAGCACATCGAATTAATATTATGGCCTGTATTTCCAGTCAATGACAAGCCACTCCTGTTTACTTCTGATCTATCATTAAGGACGTATTTGTGCAATTCATATCTGATAGTTCGCCCTTGTTGGATGAAGATGATTATAAGTGAGATGATCATGAACAACAGAGAACTACAACATAAGTACGGCAACACACAGTACATAAGTCCCCAAAATAGTATGTTAGACAGGTGAGCCTTTCTCTCTCTAGCTTAGGCAACTGACAAGCTTGTCAAAAAACATGAATGCTTCAGGTTTGCAGCAGCATTGCAAAACATGCAAAATAAAGTACAACATTTTCAAAAATACTTGACTATGTACTAAAACTCTAATCTTGTTGGTTTGTCAGTTTGTTTATTCCTGAACTACAGCCAAACCCGGTACACGATAGCGTGACAATTTTAGGCCTACCTTACTCACCATTGTCCAGTGGTGCTGTGGATGAAGTTTCATTCAAATTGATGCTATATTTTAAAAGTTATTCAAATATTAAAGTTTTAAAAACCGTGCATGCGCAGTTGGAGCTCCGTTGATCTGGTACTTACATATGTAAAAAATCAACAGTGTATACAATAAATGTATGCTTCTTACATTTATTGTATACACTGAATCTTTTTAAAACATTTTGAAAAAGATAAGATATCTAAATAAATAATGATTTCAAATTCAAGTTTATGATCATATGCACAAGACCGGTGAGGCACAGGCACAATGGAAATCTTGTTTGCAACAGCATTGTAGGCACATAGATTCCAACAAACATACAAAAAACAAATGTATGCATAAATTACACTAAATGAAAGAAGAGTGCAAAAAAACAAGAGGTTACTACAAAAATATGATTTTTAAAAATGAACGAAAATGTAAAGGGTGGGCTATAATATTCTGCTGTCTAGGTAGAATTGGGGTTGCGTTAGTTGGTTCAAGAGCCTGATAGCTGAAGAAAAGCAGCTGTTCCTGAAAATTTCTAGAAGAGTTAGAAGTGATTGTGTTCTTCAGGCAAACAGCTTCTAAGCTTTTGAAGCTTAAGTAAACACTTTTGAGTTTCTATTTGGAACCTACCCAAGGTAGAGCTTGAAATCTGTCACTGCAGAAGTGCCCATCAGATATGAGAATGGGACTGAAGCAAAGTAATTTTGATGTAACTTGCTTCGTTTTTTTCTGTTACCCTATTGATTTTTTCTGTAACAAGACCTATCACTTAGTGTAGTTTTTTTGTAAACCAATTACTGAATGCAGTGGGCAGAACCAAGAGGCTATATTAAAAGCCACAGAAGTCTTCATAGGTCTCAGATGATATTTCTTTCACTTTATACAATTTTGGCTCAGGACTTACTGTGCTTAAGCCTTACTAGTCCCATCACTGCACCCGAAGCATATTGTGAATGAGTAGTGAGATCAAAATATGATATGAACAAAATAGAACAGTAACAAACAGTAACTAAATCAAGCGCATCTATTACCATTTGTAATGAATTATGGTTGTCTTTCGAAATAAGCTTCCAAGTATTTGTTTTGCTAAGGATCAGAGAGTCTACAATGTTGAATCACAGTGGCAATAATGCTTAGGTAACTATCATTCACTGTGATGGATGAACCACCAAACAACTTCTGGTACAGCTGTAAAGCAGAATTTTTTTTAAATTGTCAAATGATTTAAAAATGTGGAGTGTTGCCAGTTAAAGTTAAGAGTGCTGCTGATACGAAGACACATTCAATTCTTGAAGATGAGACCCATTTTAGAAAAAGAATCTAAGTCACCAAGATTTATTGCTAGTCAATGTATAAGTTTTATATGTTCGGTTGCTAGGAAGAGAGACTCAAATTTAACATCAAGTAGATTACATGATGATTTACTGGGTTGGAGTTTATATTCCACTCGTGTGATAACTGCATAATTCCTTAGAAATAACAGCTATGCCAGAAAAGTAATAATAAAAGGGGAATATTCAGTTCAAATTTGAGGCATGTTGCTACATGATTTGCAACGTACTTCTCACAATGTTATGTATTCTGATTAAATTGCTACAAGGTCAAGGAGAAATAGTGCAACCTGTGATTATAAAAAGCTTTAGATTTTTTAATTTGGAAAAATTAAAATATTATTTATAAAGAACAGTTTCTTTTCATTTAGAATGTATAGTCAAGCCAAGGATTGTAAACAGGCTTGATGATTAAATCATATTCTTAAATCTTTGTTACTGGACATAGCCTGAAGCAATTTTTACAAATGCATTATTGTTACCATGGACTGCTGCCTCTAGCAACCTGCTTATTTTAATACTGCCCTATTTTCTCTATATTCTTCTTCCCAGGCAGTCCTTTGGGATCGAGGTTGACTTGCTTCCATTCATTTTGATTCATGAATGACTGATCATGCCGTTGAGATATTGAATCATAGAGTCAGTCTTACAGTGTGGAAACAGGCCCTTCAGCCCAACTTGCACACACTGGGCAACATGTACCATCTACACTAGTCCCACCTGCCTGCGTTTCACCCATATCCCTCTAAATCTGGTCTATCCATGTAACTGTCTAAATGTTTCTTAAGCATTGCGATAGTATGTGCCCCAACTACCTCCTTCGGCAGCTCATGTTTTTGAGAATCTAATTGTGAATCTTTGTTGGTGGAGGGTGATGTTGCATAGTGGGGCAGGTTAGTAGAGGACTGTTGTTTTGCAGATGTTAGTATTAGGCCCATTCTTGTGAATGTTTCATGAACAAGTCAATGATGATTGGAAATCAGACTCCAAATATATATACCTATGCATCATCAGAGATTTGGACTGCAATTGGGGAGCAACGTTCACAGTTGGAGCTGTCCTGAGGGTGGTGATGCTCCAGGCTCCAAATTCCATATTCTTCCCTCAGACTTCCTCCCTGCAATCCTGCTCCTCTTTCCCTCTCTTGCAAGCTGCTTCTTGACCCCTTCCATCCCCTTCCCTGGATCAGGCATCCTTCCCACTTTGATTCTCTGCTCTCCATCCTCCACTCCTTTTCTGAGGGGCTTTCCTGAGCCAGTGTGTGAGGCTGATGTCAGCTGATGATGGGAAGCATGTTGGAGCCCACGAATGTTCTGTGTAGGGCATCAAAACTACAGAGCCTGAGAGGTCCCACCCTCTATCTGCTCACTTTGCGTACACTCATAACCTTCCCTCTGAAACAGTTACCTTTTTTTCCCTGCTTTTTTCGTTTGCTTACTCCACTAGCCGAGCCTCTGTGCACTCTCCAGTTGACAGGCACAGCACCTGCAACCTGTCCCATACCCCTGAACACAGCTTTCCATGTGCAGTGGGTGGACCATTGTGCAGGGCAGCTGATTGCAGTGATATCAGACACTGAGGAAGGAGTTAACTGGTCCACTGCACTGCAGGATCCTGGCCACACATCTGCTCCATCCTTGGCCACAGTACTGATCTGCAGGCAAATGGGACTAGCTTAGATGGGCATCTTGGTCGGCATGGACAAGTTGGCCAACGGGCCTGTTTCTGGGTGGTATGACTCTATGCTCATGGTTGCACTCTAGTGTTATTGTTATCACGTGTAATAACGTAATTATTCTAAAAAACGATTTAACAATTACAAATGGGATAGTCTATTCAAGGGTAATAAATGCAAGCCAAATCCTTCCTTTACATTAATTTTGATTCCAGGAATAAACAGTTAATGCCGCAGCAATTGTGTGTGTGGAAACTTTCCAATCTAGCTTTCAACTGGCAGTAATCAGAGTGCCAATTAACAACATTAACAACATTTAAGAAGTGTACTATTGTGAACTATTGTGAACATTTTTTACAACTTAACTTTCACCTGGAAAGATGATTTAATTGTAAAATATGTCCATAATTATAAAATGTTTCAGAAGCTCTTCATGGAGTATCACCATTTCTAGTATATATACAAACCAAACAATCAAAACTTATTTATAAAAAAATCAACAATCAAAATAAAATATGATAATTCTATGATAAGTCTTTTCTGCTCTCTGGAGATTCAAAATAAGGGATAAATATATCTAGCCATTCACGTTTGCGTGCTAGATGGGTTGGTGAAGTTTATCATTCCAAATTTCATTCTAAGTCAAGAGGGGCAGCACTTCTTATTAGTAAACATGTGCCTTTCATCTCTTCCCAGATTGACGCAGACACTTTGGGCCGATATGTCATTGTTACAGGCAAATTATATAACATCCCAGTTACCTTAGCTAGGGGAGAAATTCTGTACATGGATAAAACTGTTATATACAAATCCCACGGCCAGAATATTTACAAACCAAAGGTTGTCATCGAAATTTAGCCTATCTAGAGGTTGTAGACAAGGATGCCCGTTATCCCCATTATTATTTGCGCTTGCTATTGAGCCACTGGCAGAAAGAGTTAGGGGGCATCCGGAAATACATGGATATAACACAAAGGATACAGTGAATAAAATTTCTCTATACGCAGATGACGTATTAATTTACATCACAAAACCAGAAATTAGTATTCCAAACCTATTAAAGTTAATAACCCAATTTGGTTCATTTTCAGGATACAGAATAAATTGGAATAAAAGCGAAATTATGCCAATAAGGGAACATAATAAACAGATAATACAACAATTTCCATTTAAAATAGTAAATGAAAAATTTAAATATCTAGGTATCTATGTAACTAAGATATATACATCATTATTTAAAGCAAATTTCCCCCCATTATTGAACAAACTACATAAGAATATTCAATATTGGAAAACACTCCCTATCTCAATGGTTGGCAAAATTAATGCCATAAAAATGATTTTTTTACCGCAAATATTATACCTTTTTCAGACAATTCCGATATATCTGACAAAAAACTTTTTTAAAAAATTGGACTCTATTGTTAATGATTTTATCTGGGATTATAAGAATCATAGGATAAACAAAAGACACTTGTGTAAATCAAAAATAAATGGAGGCCTGGCTTTACCCAATTTTTTGTTTTATTTCTGGGCAGTTAATATTAAAAATATGAATTTCTGGTTGGAAGAAATAGATCATCAACCAGACTGGTTAAAAATGGAAAAGGAAGATTGTTTACCTTTTGATATTGGTTCGATATTATTTGCTACGTCTAAATTAAACAAAAAAATTTATAGGGAAAACCCTATAATATTTAGTGCTACACGAATTTGGAAACAATTAAAAAAGACATTAAAATTAGATAATTTATCACTTTTTCTTCCAATTGTGAATAATCCTTTGTTTAAGCCTTCATGGGTAGACAGGGGTTTTACACAATGGAAGGATTATGGAATTAAAAATATGGGACAACTTTATAAGGAAGGCACCTTTCTGACATTTCAGGAGTTGCAACAGACTTATGGTCTTCGTGGAAATGATTATTTCAGATATCTTCAACTTAGAGATTATGTAAAATCGAACTCCCAAAATTTTCGAATTAGAAATTCAGAAATTCTTGATGAATGTTGGAACAAACATCCTAATACAGAAAAATTAATATCTTATATATATAATATCTTATTAGACAGTGACATTCCCTCCACGGACTTATACAGACAAAAATGGGAAAAAGAATTAAACCAAGTAATTACGAAAGATACTTGGGAAGAAAGTTTGCAACATATACATCAGTGTTCACTAAACGCCAGACATTCTCTAATACAATTTAAAGTAATACATAGGTTACACTATTCAAAAACAAAACTACATAAAATTTTCCAACTTATCTCACCTAAATGTGATAAATGTCAACATTTAGAAGCTACATTATTTCATATGTTCGCAAACTGTATAAAAATTAAAAAATTCTGGGTAAATATTTTTAGCATAATATCTAAAGTAACCAGCACACAATTGGACCCAGATCCAAAATTAATTATACTCGGAATATTAGAATTAAATCAAACATTTAGAACAATACAAAGAAACTTTATGGATTATAGTTTAATAACGGGAAAAAAATTAATTCTAAAATTTTGGAAAGGCCCTACGGTCCCCACAATCAAAATGTGGATTATAGAAATGACGGAGACCTTAAACGTGGAAAGAATCAGATTTTCCCTGTTGGACAAACAGGAATTATTCATTGGAATATGGTCTCCTTTTATTGATTACTTAAAGGGTCAGAATGGTTCAGCACAGGAACCTGACTAGCACTCGGACTAAAGAATGGATGAAATGCTATACTTTGAAATGTACGTATATATCTCGAATGAAGTTTTTGTTATTTTAATAAATTTTTCCATTCTTCTTTAACTAACTTTTTCCTTATCTTTATAATTTGTTTTTGTTTTTGTTTTTATTTTGCTTCTCTCTCTTTTCTTTCTTTACTTCATCTATTTCTTTAGTTCTATCTAGTTTAAAAAAAAAAAGGGGGCAAAAGGTATTGGAGACAATATAATAATAATTGACAATATTATCAATTTAAAAATGTATGACTGTAAAGATGTACCTATCTCCAATAAAAATTTATCTCAAAGCTAGTGTTTATGCCCCTAATTTGGATGACGTTGCATTCTTCACTAACTTCTTCACCCGATTACCTGATTTAAATGAACATCATTTGATAATAGGTGGAGATATGAACTGTGTGTTGACCCCTAGCCTAGACCATAGCTCTGTTAAAACTATGCCAACCTCTAAGGCTGCGCTTTCAATTCAGTTGTTTCTTGATACCTATGGTATTGCTGATGTTTGGAGTACTCTTAATCCCACTGCGCGCAAGTATTCCTTTTTTTCAGCTGTTCACAAAACATTCTCACGCATCGATTATATTTTAATGGATAAGTGTCTTATTCCTTCGGTTCAGGAATGTGACTATCATGCGATCGCAATTTCTGATCACGCTCCCCATAAACTGAAGCTTAATCTACCAGCCACTAAACCTGTTTACAGGCCTTGGCGTCTCAACCCACTTTTACTTTCAGATAAAACATTTTCAGATTTTATCTCATCACAGATTGATCTCTTTCTAGAAATTAATCAAACACCAAATATGTCATCATCAACAGTATGGGAAGCACTTAAAGCATACTTAAGAGGTCAGATTATTTCTTACAACGCAGTTACGAAAAACCAGAAATACCCGTACAAATGAATTGATGAATAAGATTAGTAACTTTGATTCACGATTAGCAACATCCTCATCAGCTGATGACATTAAAGAACGCCTACTCCTCCAAAAAGAATTTGACCTACTAACCACACTAAAAGCGGAGAACCTCTTGGTTAGGTCCCGCCATACTTACTATGAGCATGGCGATCCTTGCACACCAACTTCGCCAAAAAGCAGCAAGTCAGGCAATCCCTGAGATCCGGGATGAATCTGGTATGATTTGTACGGATCATTCTGTCATCAACTCATGAGGTTTTACCGTAACTTGTATTCATCTGAATCGCTGAAGGATGATCAATTAATTAAATCATTAAATCATTTCTTTAAAGCGTTGAGATCCCTCACATAGACCCTGTGTCAGCAGCCGAGCTAGTCTCCGTTTTCAACAGGAGAAATTGAGATGGCCATTAGGAGTATGCAGTGTGGAAAATCCCCAGGTCCAGACGGATATCCAACAGAATTCTTTAAGAAATTTTCTAATCAATTGGCTCCCATTTTTAAATCTGTGTATAATGACTCCTTGTCAGTTGCCTCACTGTCTGAAACATTGCGACAAGCTACCATTTCACTTATTCTGAAAAAGAGCAAAAATCAACGGGAATGTGGCTCCTATCGTCCTATCTCTTTGCTCAATGTGGACAGCAACATTTTTGCAAAAATGATCGCTCGCCGTCTAGAAAAAATCCTTCCAACAATAATCTCACCAGACCAGACGGGCTTCATAAAAAGTCAGCAATCCTCCTTCAACATTAGGCGCCTGTATAACATAATTTATAGCCCTTCTCCACCCGACAGACCGGAAGTGGTTATATCTCTAGATGCTGAAAAGGCTTTTGATCGGGTGGAGTGCAACTATTTATTTCATACTCTTGAAAGATTTGGATTTGGACCAATTTTTTAAATCATGGATCAAAATTCTATATAGCTCACCAATGGCGGCAGTACGTACTAATAATAATATATCACCTTATTTTTCACTGACACGAGGGACAAGACATGGTTGTCCACTGTCCCCCCTCCTTTTTGCGATTACAATTGAGCCGTTGGCTATAGCCTTACGTAGCAATAAAGATATTAAAGTTTTTACAAGGGCAGGGTTGGACCATAAAGTCTCGCTATATGCAGACGATATGTTACTTTATTTGTCTGATCCTTCCTCATCTCTTCCTGCAGTTCTTAATCTCTTAAGTAAATTTGGCAAAATCTCTGGCTATAAAGTTAATACACAAAAAAGTGAATTGATGCCCTTAAATCTGGTGGCAAGAAAATCCCTGAAAGAGCACTCCCTAAAAGAGCAGTGGGAAGGGGTTCTGGGTATGAAAATTTCAGACTCCATCTGGTCAAAGATGATTGGGGGCATATACACATCTTCGATATGCATGAAGCATACTGTTATGCAGTTTAAGATTTTCCACCGACTGCACTGGACCAAAGCTAAGCTAGCCCAATTCACACCCAATATAGACTCCATGTGTGACCGCTGCAAGCAGAACCAAGCCACTTTAATTCATATGTTTTGGGATTGTCCTAAGTTATCTAATTTTTGGCAATTAATATTCAATATGCTTTCCCAAACTACTAATGAATCTTTAGAACCATCAGCTCCCCTTGCTTTATTTGGTGTGGTAACACAAAATCTTGCATTAAATAATAATAAACGAAATCTTCTGTCTTTTGCCACGCTGGTGGCCAGACGACAAATCTTGATCAGATGGAAAGATTGTAACCCTCCAACATTTGCACAGTGGATTAGGGATATGTTGTATTTTATTAAATTGGAGCAGATTAGATACACTGTTAGGGAATCAGCTGATAGGTTTACATTGATATGGCAACTTTTTCTTAGTTGCATTGATGCTTTAGGCTCTGATAATTTTATGGTTGAGTAGAGTCTTTGATATGTGTGTATGTGATTAAGAGTGGAATTGAAGTATTAGAATGGTCCCTGATATGTCTTAACATTCTGATTTTTCTGCTTCCCTCTTCTCTGTTTTTATGCGTGTTAGTGCCCTAGATAATATGGTGTACTGCTTTAAACCTCTACCAATTTATCTTTTTTTAAAATCATTATTTATTTATTATTATTATTTTTGTTATTTTTTTAAAAGCTTTGTCTTTTTTTTTAATACTCATGTTTATGTTTACTTATTTACTTATTTTCCTTGCATATCTTAAGTTGTATACCCTCTGAATGGTATTGTGGGTGGGGGGGGGAGGAGGTGGGGGTATATCTATCAGCACTAATGTGTTCATGCGTTGAACTGTCAAAGCTGTATTAATAAAAAATCAGAAATAAACTTTGTTAAAAAAAAAAAGGGATAATTCAACTGTGGAAACAAATCCAATAGTCAGTGAGCACTAGAGTGCTTCAGTATCTGAAACCCATGTTTAAAACTGCCCCAGGTTTTTTTAAAAGTTAGTCAGGAATTTGCATGCTGAACTAGTTTGAGGAATAGCAAGTGAATTCGCTTCAATGGAGAGGAATGACTGTACAAGAAAAAGAAAAAGAATCAGGCAATTTAATTTTCTTAGAATTCATTGAGTTCTTTGGTCCCAGTGTTCAAATCCAGCCCAGCACTGAACAAAAGACCAGGAGACTGACTTTGTGGTTATGTATTCTTCTTGGCGTTCAAGGGGGTGGTGCACACTTCCCTTGATTTTCCAGCATTGAGGCTGGTAGGTTAATTTCCCTATTATTGAATTTAATTCCTTTAATTTAATTATCTTTAAATGTCTTTATATGTGTGTAATGGTTTTACATCATTTCACTTCTAATGCAATATTTTGTCAATTTTATTTTGTACTGGAACATTTTGAAAGTTTGCAAATGTCAAAAAACATTAACAAATATTAAATTTAAATAAGTTTAGATCGCAGGTAAACTGGAAATAGGGCACAATTAATAAATTAAAAATTCTTTCCATTACTTTTTTTAGCTTTTTTCTGGGACTTATCAGTCCATATTGGTCTTGTCTAGATCTTCCCACATTCTGGCACAGACTGCTCATTTGCTTGGAAGTTGAGAGTTGGAATTAAACATTGTGCAATCATCAGTAAATATCCCCACTTCTGACTTACGATGAAAGTAAGATCATTGAAAAAACAACCGAAGATGGCAAGGCCCAGGACACTTCCATGACTCCTCCAAAGAAGTCCTGGACTGGTCTGATTGATTGGCAACAACCTTGCTCTGTGCTTTGTGCATGACTCCAGTCACTTGGTCAAATGCTGCCTTGATGCCAAGGACATTTACTTTCACAGTTTCATTTCACCTGTGGAATTTAGCTCTTTGGTCCATGTTTGGACCAAGACAGTGATGAGGTCTGGAGTTGAGTGGAGACAACAGGTCATGGTGAAAGTCAATGGTGAACAGGTTATTGGTAAATAAGTGCCAGTTGATAGCACTGTTGATGACATCTTCCATTACTTTATTGATAATTTGTGGTCTGTTGGGTTATATTCTTTATCTGAATGCAGCAGTAATGGTACGAAGGACTGAAGGCATTTAAAAATCAGTCACATGGGGTGGGTCCATCAAAGACTTTTAGTTATTTTCTGTGCAACAGATTCTGGCTCACCCAATTGATGGCATTATATCCACAGGGTCCAACTGCTCTGAAGAGCTTTATCATTTGAGCCGGAATGGTTTCAGTTAATATTTGTGGATCTGGAAACGCTGAGGCTCAGCTTACCTTATAAGTCCAGGGTATACATGAGAATTAAGAAACTGACAAGATACAAGTGAATACATTTTTGTATTTAACCTAGGCTGCAGATTACTATCTCATTAAACTGCCTGCGAACCTTTAAAACCGAAATTGAGCATGCAGTAATATATAAATATAGTAAAGTTTGGCAACATCACATAGTACTCGAATGACTATAATTTCTAATCACACTTTTTGTAAAATGGGATTCTTTTGCACATCAGAACACAATTGATCATTCCATTAATATTGTTTAATATTACATTATTGAAATTCACTCCAACCCTCCCAGGCTTAATATATTATTGATTATATTGATATGCTAATTTTCATAACTGCCATGTTAACAAGCCGACTCATATTCTAAAGAGCATCTACTGCTGCATTCATGTGCCTGTTCAATTTCCACAATTGCTTTTTGATTATCTTCAAATGTGGCAGCCAATTAGTGACAAATTATTTGTAGCTGCGCTGTGAAGTTGGTGCCAGGTCCAAAAAATGAATGTATTTTCTAATTCACACCATAACTTAGTACCAATTCATTCTACTACTGAGATGTTTGAACCCAAGTAAATACTATAATGTTTTCCTGTTACCACACATTTTCCTAACTGTATTATCGTTACTCTTACAAAAGACACAATTAAAGATTTAAGAAGACATATTTAGAGAAGCAAGAGGGTGTAACTGCAACTGGAGCTTAACTCTGGTGAAAGGCTATGCAATTCAAGTGGGAACTGCATCTAACAGATTTTGCCCCATATGTTTACTGATGTGGTGCTGGCAATTTGTTATGCCTGTATCAATTGTGTTCCTTCAGTACACTGTATCATCCTTGTTAATTCCACCCTAAAAAGCCTCAGATAGATCCAGACGATAAATATTTATTGAAATCAAGCATAGCTTCCAACAAAGCTGAAGGGGATGAGGATGTAAACAAATAAACTAATCAGTCACACTGCAATATGGCTAATAAAAATTACACTGATTTTAAATGTTATTCATTCTAGGTTCTTAGCGGGGCATGGGGACTCTTGAAATCCCATTCTCTGCAGTCCAGGCATCTCTGCATTCCTGCAAAAGCAGATACTCTCTAAATGAACTTGTTCCCATGATATTTTCATTGAATGACTAAACATACATAATCATTTATTTCCTTAAAGTCATGCCAATGGACACCACTTCAGAAAAAAAGAAAATTACTGCTCTCCTTTAACTTAATCCACATAATCCACATAACTTTGGACTTTCAAATTTATTTAATCAATCCTTTCATAATGCTGCTTTTATGTAGTTATTCTTATACATTTTCACAGGAACCCAAGTATTAATTTTAAATCTCACTTTATTATGCTTATTAAACCAACATCAGCATTAATGACATTTCAGTTCAAGTTAGAGTTCTTACCTTCAGGCTTATATTGAACAATCATATTCACAACCTGGCCAGCTCCCTTCAGAGCTGTTGCAGCCTGTTCATGTGTGGCAACACGAAGATCCATCCCATTTACCTGAGCACAGGCAACAAAATAAGTTAATTTAAAACAACCTGATTCCTATGCTTGCAACGATGTTTAAAATGAATCCCACTGGCACTACATGTACCATAAACACTTTATAATTGCAACTAGTTTCCAAGACCTTTCAATCCCATAAGAAATTCTTCCAACCCTAAAGAAATTCAGCTATGATCCAAAAAGCAAATCAAATTCTAACAAAATTATGATGAAATGAAATACAGGAATATGAATTATATAAAATGTAAGTTTTGTCATTTGTTATGTTCAAAATTAACATTGTAACATTATAATATATCTAAAGTTATCACACTATAATTTGCGGTTATAAAGTGACTATAGCATTCATCTATAAACATGATGAATTGTATGCCCATAATAAGAAATTCTGATTAAATTGCAGTTTTAATCGCACTGCAAAATAAAAACAAAAGGCATTTGAACAATGTAAAAATCAATTGCTTTGCCTTTTAGAGGGAAGGTAAAAAAGCGAGGAGAGTGAATGCAAGGGGTGTAGTGGCTGATAGGAGAAAGAGACTAGGGGAGTGATATACGCATTGAGGGTGGTGAAGTGGGTGGACAGTGAAAGTGGTGGTAAGGCCGGAGAAAGGGTAGTAGGGGAAATTACAGAGGGGAGTTACTGAGGCAAGAGCAAGGCTAGAGAATTGGAGAGATTGGCTCCAGAAAGCGAGAGTGAGATGGCCGGAGACATCGAGAGGGGTGAGAAGCAAGAAGCGATAGAGGACAGAGATAGGGAGTTGGGGGGCAGGGAGAAGCACAGTTGGTAGGATTATAGGGATGAGCAGGGTTAAAAGAGTAGATGAGGTTAGATAGTGTTTGGGATTAGCAGGTAGGAGAGAATGCTGTTGGAGTAAGAGAGCGAGGGGTCTATGAGACAAAGGTTCACAATCGGGAGAATTTGAGGCTCATGAGGTCAGAAAAGTGGGGTTTGAGATGAGAGTTGAGAAACAGAATGCAGGGGCAGAGGGGGTAGAGGGAAAGGTGATAATAGAAACAATGGGGTTAGAGTGTCATGCTGCCATGTCAGCAACAGAAGAGCACATAGCAAATCAAACTGAACTCCAGCTTTCAATCGAAGGAACAGAGTCCAGACTCCATATGTGACAGAGATCAGACCGTAGTAACTCCTATTCTTTCTGTCCATCTCTCTCTACTACAGCCCTCTTATTTTTTTCCTCCGTCTCACTTAGATCCCTTCCCCATCCCGCATATCTTACACAGCTCCCACTCACACCCTCCCACTCTTCCTTTTGTACCTCTTTAAAACTTTCCCTCATGCATCACTTCCATTTTTCCCTCCTGTCCCTCGTTCTTACACCCCTTTGCTCTGTTTTGCACTCTTTCCTCCCCTCATGACTATAAATAATGGAACTATTAGTTTGAGAGTAGTGTGAAACTGTAGCCTAAACATGGACAAAGGAAGAAAGTTGGCCATGGTTGGCCAAATAATGTGTAAGGAATGGTTAGTATTTAAAACAAATAGTGCATAAATTGCTAACAAAATTCTTTAAGACAAATAACTCAAAAGGAAAAGTATTTTACCAGTGAAATTGGACACACTATTAAATCAAAAGCAGAGACTTATAAAGTCGCTAGAAATAGCAAGAGGCCTGAGGACTGAGGGCATTTTAGAACTCAGCACTCAGAAAAGGAGGACCAAGATGATAATAAAGAAAAGCAAGATGGAATACAAGAGTTAACCAGGAAGAAGCTGAAGAGCAGACTGCTAAAGCATTTGTAAATCCAAAAATAGGAAAAGACTAGCAAGGACCCCTTACAGTTAGGGACAATAGAAGTTATAAATGAAATGGTACGGGAATTGAACAATTTGTGTCTGTTTGCTTGGAAGAAGACACACAAAACCTGCTGGATACATTAGGGAATCAAGCTCATGAGAATAAGGAGCTTAAACGAATAACTATTTGCCAAAAATTGTACAAGAGAAGTTGGTGAGCTTGAAAGCTGAAAAATCTCAAGGACTTGATGATCTACATCTCAGAGTTTTAAAAGACATGGGGTCAGTGATAATTGATGTTCTGATTATCATCTTCCAGCATCGGGAATCGTTCTTGTGAATAGAAGGATGACAATGTGACCCTACTATTTAAGAAAGCAGAGTGAGTGAAAATAGGGAATCGCTAACCTGTTGGTCTAACATTAATGGGAAGAGAAATTGTGCATTCTACAATGAAGAACATAATAATGGAACACCCTGCAAAAAAAAATAGGATTGACGAGAGGCAATGTGGATTTATGAAGGGAAAAGCTTATTTGACTAATCTGTTAAATTTCTGAGGATGGTAATAGTAGAGAAGATAAGAAAGATCAAAGGGATCAAAGTTGATTTCCAGTAGACATTTGATAAAATCCTACATGTGGTTAACATGGTTAGAGCCCTTCAAACTGTACTTTATTGGATTGAGCATTACTTATTCGATACAAGGCAATACTGTATATGGCACTGGGAATGGTAGGTTTCCTTTATAAGAATAGATTGAGTAGACTAGAACTGTATTCTTTCAAGTTTAGAAGAATGGAGTAGATCTCATTAAAACCTCACAAATTTATTAAAGGACTTGACAGGTTAGCTGCTGGGAGAATGTTTCTCCAGACTGACGAGTCTCGGATCAGAAGTCACAGTTTGAAAATAAGGGATGGGCTATTTAGAGCCGAGAAAAGGAAATGATGTGCAGGTTCTGTCATTGTATTCATTTAAAGTACAGATTGATAGATTTCTTCTCATTTTAAGGGAATCGAGTGATGTTGGCTTAATGCTGTAAAATGCTGCAGCAGTAGGAGATCAGCCATGAACTTGATCAATGGGGATGCGGGCTTGAGGATCAGAAGTCCTAATTCTGCTCCTATTTCTTATGGTCTTATGTTCCAATATCATGTTGAGACCTGCTCAGGAAGGTCTCCTTAAAGTCATGTATCTGCAAAGCCAGTAAATCAACATGACCCAATTCCACCTGATAATGCTCTAAACAAACATGGCACTATTGTAATACTTGTTTAGAATGACATGGAAAATGGCTTATCCACAAAAGTTATTCTTGACCAGATGTGCCTGTTGAATTTTTATTCTAGTGTAATATGGAAAACTGCATTGCCATGTTGTGTTCTGGAAAACATTGATTGTGCTCTGGAAACATTGATTCTGCTCTGAAAACATTGTGGTGAGCCATGCACAATCACTGGAACTATTTTCTTTCAAGTTTACAAGAATGGAGAAGATCTCATCAAAACCTCACAGAATTATTAAAGGGCTTGACTGGTGAGCTGCTGAGAGGATGTTTCTCCATTGATTGTGCATGGCTCACCTCATGTGACTAAATATTTCAGCAGACATGTCTTATTGAAGACCTTTTATCAGAATTAGAGGAAAATTTGACAAGTGAAAAGTATTAAGGGAGTACAGAGGCAATAAGAATTGATAGGGAACCAAGGATGAAAAACGGGTGGATTAAGTGACAAGAGAATCATTACGTGCCAAGTTCGGGATAGGAATATCTCCTTTTGCTTTAACCAGTTAAAGAGGAGTTTTCCAAATACTTTTTCCTCCATAATTGTCCTGGATGTCTATCTTATTTTTAAAATAAGATAAAATTAAGATAAACACCCAGGATATAATATAAACTCATAAAAATTAATTGGTTTTGGTTGAGAAGAAGAGTACATGCATTGTGAAGTACTAGAGATCAAACAGGCTGGGTGGATTAATAAATTGCCTTCTACTCGGGGTGACAGAAATCAGAACACTATTAACCAGTTAGCCTGACATCTATAATTGGAAAATTTTACAGTTCATTGTCAGGGAAATAGAAGCAGGAAACTGAGAAAACCGCAACATAATCCTGCATGATTTTGCAAAGGTGAAATTGAGTTTGATAAATTTGTTAGAGTCTTTATGTAACATCCAGGGTAGATAATGGGGAACTAGCATATGTAGCATATTTGAATTTTCAGGTAGTTTTTGAGAACGTACTACATGATAGGTCACTTGTTAGCTCGCAAAAAAAGATTTTCACTGTACCTTGGTACACGTGTCAATTAACTAATCTAAACTACTGCACAAGATTTAAAAATCATGATACGGGGTGGGAGAAGATATACAGGCTGGAAAAGAGCAGGCTAACCAACAAAAACATAGTCAGCAAGTCATGATCTTCACCATCCAGATGGGGAAGAGCTGCAGTTGACTTATCAACGACAAACTTCCCCTCCTATTTATTAGCTCATCAAATAGAAATTTGCCACACCATATCATTGTCAGGTCAAAATTCTGAAACTGTCCACCTAGCAGCTTAATCTGTGCTTCTTCATTACACTGGCCGCATGAAAGTTCAAAATAAAAGCTATTCCCTCCATATTTTAAAAGGAAAGTAGGATATGGACAATAAATTCATGCCTTAAAAGTAATCTTCATAGAATTAGAATGAATGCAAAACTATTTTGTCTTCTATCCTCTCTTTGCACTTCTGGTTCTCATTTGGCTGTAAAAATTCTCACTATTGCTCAATGGATTTAATGACACTGTGCTGTACTGATTTTATATTTTTCCATATTTAAATTCTTATTGGCTCTGGTTGACAGTCAGTAATTCAAAATAATGGTTGTGATCTACCAATGTATATTCTGCTTAATTATACACCCTTGCATTCTAAGTGGAAGTATTCTGGGTGGTTTTAATGACATGGCATTTCAACTGCATGATGGCCCACAAAATATGGGAACATTCATCTATGGTCCGAAATTCCAAACATTCTTTTCTCTCTACAGATGCTGCTGACCCGCTGTGTTCCTCCAGCAGTTTCTTTTTCGATTTGTGAGGTAATACTGACTGCTGGGTACAAAGTAAAACTCAAATATTCTGGTAAAACTCAAATAACCCAATGCTTTGGCATCTCACTTACCAGGTTCTGGTCCCTGTCATCCCATGAAACTTACTGGGACATTATTCTTGGTGCTCCCTTTAAAACTGGGTGCTATTTCTCATGCTTGCTTTAAATTCACCAAGCCCTTTCCATCAGTTCATAAATCATAGGAGCGGAATTGGGCCATTCGACTCATTGAGTCTACTCCACCATTCAATCATGGCTGATCTATCTTTCCCTCTCGACCCCACTCTCCTGTCTTCTCCCCTTTGACACCCTTACTCATCACGAACCTGTCAATCGCCGCTTTAAAAATACCCAAAGACTTGGCACACACGGATTTCTGATTCACTACCCTCTGGCTAAAGAAATTCCTTTTCATCTCCTTTTTAAAGATATGTCCTTTTATTCTGAGGCTGCGGCCTTTGGTCCTACACTCTCCTACTCATGGAAACATCCTCTCCATATCCACTCTCTATCCAGCCTTTCATTATCCGGTAAGCTTCAATGAGATCTCTCCTCATCCTTCTAAACTCCAACGAATATAGGCCCAGAGCCGTCAAACACTCACACATTAATTCAGTCATCCCTGGGATCGTTCCCATGTTCCTTTGAACCACACCAAGTCTTGTTCCTCAAGCACATTTTAAAATAATCAGGTTCTGTTTCCTATGCTACATTTTTTTTAAAGAGAGCAGGTCTGCTAGCAACACCAACTTTAAACACACCCTGATTCTCATGCACCCTTGAAATACACACAGGCTAGTCAGCCTGCATGGAGAAAAAAGGAAATACAAGCAAGATATGCCGTAGTTTAGCTATGCCTCTAGAATGAAACTTGTTAAAAAAATATTGATAAGTGCGGAAGAAAAAGGAAAGGGGACCAAAAAAAAAATCAAAGTTACTGAATATAGGCCAAAAACACCCTTGTGTTCAAATTGCATTACATCTTGATCCCTGAACACATACAATTTAATATTCTCATCAATACCTGCATCTGTCTATTTCTATGACCTTCTCCAGCACAATATCTAACCAGAACCCTGTGCTGCACAACTCTGGCCTGTAATTTATTTGACTTTTAAGTCACTCCACTCTTTATGAATGTGTCTTCACTTACTAATATCTGAAGCTCTGGAAGCTTCTCTCTAATCACTTATCCTTCATTCTTCCCCATGTTCATGAATAAGAGGCTGAAGATAAATTTAGTCTCTCTTTGTCTACATCTTTCATCATTCCACATGGATTTGATGCTGAAGTCAGGGGGAATTAATGTCTGACAGAGTATCTGTGAAGAACTTTAGGATTCTTATATGAATATTGTTACATAAAATCAAAATAGTTAAAAATGTTAAAAATTGCAACAGAAATAAATAATTATATCATGAATACAAAGTACTGATGTTCATGTGTGATTAAGTACTGCCCCCATCTGGCAACTATTAGTATTCCTATTTTATTCCTATAAAAATTCCTCTTTTAAATTGATGATAACATTCAGAGATAGAAAATAATGATATTACATTTCAAATTATGCCAAATCCAATTTCCTCAAACCCCTATAGAGTTATATTATATTGAGAGAAAAGAATAAGTATATTCTATCACTTTCAATTTTGAAGATAGCTGGAATGGGCTGGTGGGTAAAATCTCTGCCTAGTCACAACCTAAGTTCGCTGTTTTTTCTTTTGGAATGCTGCTGTATCAAATCTGGAAGTCTGTTCATAATTTTTTTTAAAAATTGTTTTCAATCAGAACATAATGCATATTCTACCTAAATAATAACAAGGCAAATTCAAGCAAATGAGTATAATTTAATCAGTGCGACGATGCTTTTTATTTTCAAGTTTTACCAGATGGAAGTATAACATTAAAAGAACATAAACCTTTGGAGTCCAAGTAAGTAATTGCTTTACCATTTAAGATTTGGACTGGCCTTCTGACTCAATAACATTTTTCAGAATTTAACCCCACCACACAATCTCAATTCCCTTAATATCCAGAAATTTGTTCATCCCTATTTGGACGAACTCCACGACTGAGCCTTCCCATGTCTAAAGTAGAGAATTCCAAAGATTCACCACTTTCCAAGTGAAAACATTTCTCTACATTTCTGCCCCTTGCTCTTAAACTGTAGTCTTTGGTTCTACATTCCTCAGCGAGGAGAAATATCCTGCTTACACCTGGCCTGCCAAGCCTTTGAATTTTGCAAAGCTTAGCAATTTTTTGATGAGATGCCCTCTCAATCTCATATAGTCCCAGTCTACTTAATATCTCTTCATAAGGCAAATTGTCAACCCTGGAACTAGTCTGCTGAATCTTTGCTGCAACCCCCTATGGCAAGTGCATACTTTATTCATTCAGGACACCAAATCTATACACAATCTCTTGTTGAGATCTAACCAAGGACCTATATAATTGCCATAGGATCTTCTTTACTCCTGTACTCAAATCCTCTTGTAATAAAAACCAGCATACCACTTTCTCCCCTAATTGCTAGCATCACCTGCATGTTGACTTTCAATGACATAAGTTCAATGACATCACAATTTTCCAATCAGTTGCCATCTTAAAAAATATTATGCTTTTCTCTTTGGTGCACCAAAGCGGATGACCTCACATTTTTCTGCATTTTATTCCATCTGTCATGTTCTTGTCCATTTATACAGCTTGACTATATTCTCTTTACATCCTGCATGTTACCTTTAATCCCATCTAGATGTATATCAATAGCTGCAAATAATGACAGTTGTTTCTTTCAGCCAAATCATTGATATAAATTGTGACTCTTTGGAGCCCAAGCACAGATCTCTGCAATACCCCACTAACCATAGTCTCCCAACTTGAGAAAGACCAGTTTATCTAAGAATTTGCTTTCCCAGTTCACAATCCTTGGCAGCATTTTCCTAAGTTCCATGTGCTTTTGACTAACTTTTGACCCTTTTGACTAACTTAACCTGTGGGATCTGAGGCAAAGCCCTCTAAAATGACCTAATTTCTGGATAATTAGTGTAGGAAAATAATTGCAGATGCTGGTTCAAATTGAAGATAGACACAAAATGCTGGAGTAACTCAGCGGGTCAGGCAACATCTCAGGAGAGAAGGAATGGGCGATGTTTCAGGGAAGAAATGTGCTCATTCGTCCCCAAACGTCCCCAGGAAGAAATGGGGAAGAAACGTCGCCCATTCCTTCTCGCCAGAGATGCTGCTTGACTTGCTGAGTTACTCCAGCATATTATGTCTAATTTCTAGATAAAATGGCTTAAAGAGGAAGCAGGAATGGCAGTTTAATGTTTCTGATGACAAGGTTTCCAGATGGCATAGATAGGGAGAAAATGCAGGAAAACAGGGCTATCCTGGTTCAAGAAACAGTAACTATTGGTTGTGAAAAGAGTTAGAAGGATCATCAAATGAAGACATACTAGTTGAAGAAAAGAGAAAAACAGAGACACTAGTGAGATAGTACTATGGGCTTCCAAATATTCTGAGGAAAACCGAAGAGCAAATTTTCAGGCAAATATTTGACGAGAAGATAGAGCGGTAGAGTTGCTGCTTTACAGCGAATGCAGCGCCGGAGACTCAGGTTCGATCCTGACTACGGGTGCTGTACTGTAAGGAGTTTGTACGTTCTCCCCGTGACCTGCGTGGGTTTTCTCCAAGATCTTCGGTTTCCTCCCACACTCCAAAGACGTACAGGTATGTAGGTTAATTGACTGGGTAAATGTAAAAATTGTCTCTAGTGTGTGTAGGATAGTGTTAATAGTGTTAGTGTGTGGGGATCGCTGGGCGGCGCGGACTTGGTGGGCCGAAAAGGCCTGTTTCCGCGCTGTATATATGAAATGAAATGAAATGAAACAGAAACAAACTGAAACAGAAATTTGAAAGAGGGGAAAAGAGGTCACCCAATATTAATGAAATCAGTCTTGAGTTCAGATGTTAGAATGTGCCAAATGGAAGATGAGATGCAGTTCTTCAAACTTAAATTGGACATTGTAGGAGCAATGAAAGAGGCTAAAGATGGACAGGTCACAACAGGAGGAGAGAGAATTAAATAAGATGTCATGCAAATCAATCAGGTGTTTCTCCAGTGTAGATGCACTTACACTGTGAGCACTGTGTGCATTAAATTGGTCAGTAAATTGTTTATTTACCTGGAAGAATTGTTTCGCTTCCACGATAGTAGGAAGAAATAAAAGGGCTGGGAAAGAGAATAGTTGATGAAAATGGAAGTGTAGACCAGGATCACAAGGGAATGCTGGAAAGGGAAAGGCAGATGTCTGAAAGTGGAATTTTATTGGAAGCTGCAGAGGTATGGATGATTATCGATTGAACATGGAGGCTGGTATGCTTCAATATAAATATAATTCCACAAAGAAATTAGCAGGATTGGTAAATCTACAACCTTCCGAATAGCCAGGACAATAGTGGATAGGATTAGAAAAACAGATACATTTATCTATTTACCAAGAAATTATTATTGCAGATAGCCAAGAACATACAGTGTGGGGGTAAAATTAAAAGGGATATTTAAAAAGCAAGGCAAGAAAAAGATACTAGTGGTTAATATTAAATAAAACAGAAAGCAAAAAGCAAGCTGCTGAAGTCACTCAGATGGTAGAGCAGCCTCTGTGGGGAGAAAGGAATTGTGAACATTTTGCGTTCAAGATGCTCCAGGACTGAAAATGGAAAGGGAAGATGGGCAGTATAGAGAGGGTAAGGAGTAAGACAGGGGGCAATAGGTGATAGGTGGACCGAGGAGGTGTGAGCGTTGACGGGCTGATGTAGCTGTGGCGGTGAAGGGGCGGGGGGGATGTTGGGAGAAAAGAAAAGTGGATAAGAGGTGAAAACAGATCAAGAGAAAAAAGGCAGAAGGGGTCCATTTAGGGGACAGGGTGTGAACACGGAGAGAGGGAATTCTGCATCCCCCATCTGGCTCCGTCATTTCTGCAATTGCTTCCATCTCTCACCCATCCGCTTTTGTCACCCAACAACATGCCTACCCTTCCATCACCGGATTTCATCTGCCCCTCATCTTTCAACTCTCCTTGGTCTACCACCTATCACCTAATGGACCCTGTCTCACTCCTCTCCCTCTTCTCTTTATGTCGGGTTTCTTCACACTCCACTTTTAATCCTGATGCACAATCTCAACCCAAAATGTTGGCAATTTCTTCTGCCCTTACACATGCTTCTTGGGCTGGTGAGTTCCTCTCGCAGTTTTCTCCAATTTTAGGAACCCAACGGTGAAATGGCCAAGTCACTTGGTGAAATGCTGGTGAAATAGCTCCCCACATAGGTTGCTTTTGGTGAAATGGCCAAGTTCACCAAGTGAATCACCCAGCTGCTTCTCTGAATTCCTATTTGCAGCGTATGCTCCTCCCTTCTCTATCTCATCCTCTCTTTCCTTCTACTCTTGTCTGCATTCCATCCTCTTTCCTGCATAGTATTTTCCTGCATTGCATAGTACTTCAGCTGAGGGTTAATTAATTCCATCGAGCTGAAGGGTCCAAATGACCCTTGCAGGGCATATACTTGACCCGTGAACATAGGGCATAACAGAGTCTTTATCTACCAATTTAGTACCTATAGAAGCACGCCAATCTCAACCTGATGTGTTCGTAATGGTTAAAAAAGTACCCAGTTTTTCATTGGCCATGATTTCATCAAGTTTGGCAATACTGTGGATGATGTTGGACATTAATCACTTTTAGCTCTAAGTTCTTTCTGGTGTCATGCTACATACAATATAAATATCCTCATCACAATGAATAAGTTGCATTTATTACTGATCAGATGTAGTACGACCAAACTTTTAAAGATCAGTTTAACTTGTAGAACAAACTTGACTTACCGATAGAATCTGGTCACCTCTTTGCAGCTCTCCACTAAGATCTGCTGGTCCACCTGCCAGGATGAACGAGATAAATATCCCTTCACCATCTTCACCCCCAACGATGTTAAAGCCCAATCCACTGGCTCCTCTGTGCAGCACAAATTTTCTGGGCTGCCTGCAAATATTAAAAACTAACATCCATATCATAGTTTCCAATGTGATTTTTCAACACCTTTTAATTTCCTAAACATTTTGATGGGCATCCATGTCATTTTCAAAAATGAATTGCAGCAAGATTTTATCACAGCTCTGCCTGGCTATAACATCAATCACCCTATTATCAAATTCTGAATTTTTTTAGCTGGCACATAACTTATGATTTTTTTTCAAACAGCAATCATTACTTAACACAGAGGTTTAATTAACTGATTGACATTTGTGACCCAAGAGTACTTTAAACAAGAAAGTAATACATTTCAGCTGGGCAGAAGCAGTATTATTCTGCTATCTATGTGTGATTTATTGAATGAATGCGTGTGCCCAAATAATGACATGATTTTTTTGTAGGGATTTCACGAATTAACCTCCAGAACCCTGAACACGTCCTCATCGCACGTCATGAGGTTTGATATTTGTGATATCTAAATGACATATGAACATAAGAGAGTCGTCTTGTGTATATGTGACATAAGCATTCCCCGTTGCTCTTGTTTTGAACCTTAGAATGTTCTACAGATATTATGATAAGCGTTAACCAGAATTTGCAGCTTTGTTCACAGTTCAACCTCTTAAAACCTGTGCAGACTAACTGGCTGCAGTTTTTGCAAACATCTTCAACCTCTCATTACTGAGGTCTGAGGTTCCCACCTGTTTTAAAAGGGCATTAATAATACCGATGCCCGAGAAGAGTAAGGTGACATGCCTCAATGACTACTGACTGGCGGCATTAACGTCCGTGGTGATGAATTGCTTTGAGAGGGAGAGGGAATAGGGGAGGAGAATAAAATAAAAAAATAGATGTGTAGACAGTAACAGTGGCTTTTTTACAGTGAAATAGGTTTGTAACAGAGTGAGAAACATTGAGTGTGAACATTAAAAACACAGGAGATTTGAATGTTGCAGCAATGTTTGTGCAGATAAAAACAAAATGGTTGCACAATCACAGGGCGACTTCACAAGCATCTTGGTGGTATACTGCAAGACTTTGGTATCATTCACCTCATATGAAGGAGATGGAAATACTTTTCATGATCAAGAATTGTCTAGAGGTTGAAGAGGTGTTGGGGATGTTGCACTTTTTGCTGCAGCAACTGATCACATTAAAACAATTTTTATACACAAAATCAGATCTGAAGTGTATTAACATAGAAGTTGCAAATTAAACTAAAGATAATTCATTTAATGAGGTAATGGGGAGGTTGGGGAACATCACCCCACAGCTGTTTGATATAGCAGAATGCTATGAATTCTCTACAATCAGAAACCATGGAAGCATGATTATTTCTCACAGTGAAAAGACTATTAGACACTGCAACTCAGCAAGGTATACTCCTCATCACACATTTCAGATCATGGTCGCAATGTCCCCATTTCTATTTCATCTCCACCTTCACACCTCCATCCCAACCCATTATACATCATATCAAACCTTTTGGTTATCAGCCTTAATATTACCTTATGTAGCTTAGACTCAAATTTTGTGCAATAAGAATAGTTTGAATACATTGCAATAATAAAGGTGCCTTATGATGCAAGTTGTTATTGTTTTTATTGTATTGGTGCTGTTATTTTTAGATTCTCTGCAGCTACAGTTTGTAAGTAGCTTCTCAACATAAATTGTAACAAATAAAAAAATCATTTTTTGTTTGTATAATGTATATAGAACCTCTAATTTGCATTTTTTTTGAGAATATGCTCTGTTTACCTCAATTTTGTTATGATATTCTAACTAACACAAGAACAATATTCTCAAGGTTTTAAGCTATAGAAACATAGAAAATAGGTGCAGGAGGAGGCCATTCGGCCCTTCAAGCCAGCACTGCCATTCATTGTGATCATGGCTGATCGTTCCCAACCAATAACCCGTGCCTGCCTCCTCCTCCCCTTGTTTCCACTAGCCCCTAGAGCTCTATCTAACTCTCTCTCTTAAATCCATCCAGTGATTTGGCTTCCACTACCCTCTGTGGCAGAGAATTCCACAAATTCACAACTCTCTGGATGAAAACGTTTTTTCTCACCTCAGTTTTAAATGGCCTCCCCTTTATTCTAAGATTGTGGCCCCTGGTTCTGGACTCGCCCAACATTGGGAACATTTTTCCTGCATCTAGCTTGTCCAGTCCTTTTATAATTTTACATGTTTCTATAAGATCCCCTCATCCCCTCTTATCCTTCTAAACTCCAGTGAATACAAGCCTATTCTTTTCAATCTTTCTTCATATGTCAGTCCCGCCATCCCAGGGATCAATCTCGTGAACCTACACTGCACTGCCTCAATTACAAGGATGTCCTTCCTCAAATTAGGAGACCAAAACTGTACACAATACTCCAGATGTGGTCTTACCAGGGCCCTATACAACCGCAGAAGAACCTCTTTACTCTTATACTGAAATCCTCTTGTTATGAAGGCCAACATTCCATTAGCTTTCTTCACTGCCTGCTGTACCTGCACGCCACCTTTCAGTGACTGGTGTACAAGGACACCCAGGTCTCGCTGCACCTCCCCCCTACCTAACCTAACTCCATTGAGATAGTCATCTGCCTCCTTGTTTCTGCCGCCAAAGTGGATAACCTCACATTTATCTATATTATACTATATTTGCCATGCATCTGCCCACTCACTCAACCTGTCCAGGTCACCCTGCAACCTCCTAACATCCTCTTCATAGTTTACACTGCCACCCAGCTTTGTGTCATCCGCAAACTTGCTAGTGTTGCTTCTAATTCCCTCTTCCAAATCATTAATATATATGATAAACAGTTGTTGCCCCAACATCGAGCCTTGCGGTACTACACTCGCTACTGCCTGCCATCATGAAAAGGATCCGTTTACTCTTATTCTTTGCTTCCTGTCTGCCAACCAATTTTCTATCCATGTCAACACCCTACCCCCAATACCATGTGCTCTAATTTTAGTCACCAATCTCCCATGCAGGACCTTATCAAAAGCTTTCTGAAAGACTAGATACACTACATCCACTGCCTCCCCTTCATCTATTTTACTTGTCATGTCCTCAAAAAATTCCAGTAGATTAGTCAAGCATGATTTCCCTTTCATAAATCCATGCTGACTTGGACTTATCCTTTTACTGCTATCCAAATGTCCTCAATTTGCTGCACTGCAACACAGCTAAATGACCTGGATTTTCTTCAGTCAGCAGGGAAGCAACAATGCTGGCTGTTGACTTTGAAGAAAATTGTCAACCAGTAGTTTCAATTTCTGTAGTTGATTGTTGTCAGAAGCCAATTCTAGAAACAGAAAATGTCATCAAGCTGACTCTGCAGTCAATCACAGCATAGAATTTTCAGACAGAAAACAAATCCCCCAAAATATTTAACCAACATTTTAAACATTTTATAGTGCTTGAAACAAATAGACCAAACACACAAGAATATAGAAGATCATGATTAAAATCTAAAACAACAGAATTTTGAAATAATTATCTGAAGAAACACCATTCTGTGCGCAAAAGTATGTTTTAAGGCCAGATGATTGCTGTAATTATGACCAAACAAACCATACAATTTATTTACACGTCACGCATCAGAGGGTAACATTTTCAGGATATTTTCCAGTGAATGGTTCATAAGCATCTGATGTTCTCTTAATTTCACCGAGTTAGGAAACTGTGCTGGGAAAGGTTGTTTAAAAAAAAAGAATTCTGTGGAAAAGCAGTAAATTACTGACAGCAAATTCTCTATTCTGCATTAAACCAAGCTCAGTCTAGATGTCTATCAGTTTCATGGAGTCATGATGGTAAATACTTATTACTATGTCAGTATTATTGCACTCTTTGAAGATATCAGAGACCTTTTTAACCCTAACCATGATTTATTTGGGATTTAAGTTTAGAATTCTGTACCCAGCATTTACAGCATTTTGTTGGTTGGTGTCATGCATTGTGTAAGGGGTTTCTGCGCCAAGCTTTCGCCCGACCTAAGGTCCCTGTGCCTTGCTCTGATCCCTTGACCAGGCCGCGCACACTGGTTCCCCGTGAGTGGTTCGACCCACTCACCCCTTACGGTTCTAGACACTGGACTTAGATGCAGGAGCTCTTATAGTGCAGAAAAATTCAACCAGACCAGATTTGAAAACCAGGGTTTAAATGGAAAAGGCTTTTATTCAGCGCTTGGGACTATTGTCCATGAATATTTATACATTGCTATATGACATACTTATTAAACACGTACCGAATCACACGAATACTTATACCTATGAATCATTAAACACACAGTTCCACAGGACATATACCCGAATGCCTTTTTCTCTGAATTCTAAAAACACACAGTTCCACAGGACATATACCCGAATGCCTTTTTCTCTGAATTCTAAAAACACACAGTTCCACAAAACATATACACGAATACCCTTTTACTTATGAATTCTTAAACACACAGTTCTACAAGACATATACACGACTGTAAGATGGGGAACGTACGACGCATCGCAACATTGACCAACACATATTTCAATACACACCCAACGTTTATTAACAACCACCCTCCCCTCTACACTAAACTATGTCCAGGATATGTAGGATTTGGAGTACATGCTCACCATGGGGCTATTACTGGGGTTACTGGCTGTTCGTTTTGCAGTATTTCTTCTCGAGTTGCATGCCTGTTCCTTTCTCTTGCATCCGTTCTTCTTGCCTGTCGTTTCTTCCTCCTGTATTCGTTTGACTTCCTTCTGACTCTTTTCTTGACTTCAGTTGACTTCTTCTTGACTTCCGTTGACTTAACTTTTTCGCCCAAAAGTAGTGGCCAGTTATACTATTTCTGACCCGTCCTATCTCCCGCCAGATCTTGGAATCTCTTTGTTCAAAAAGATATGTATGAGTTTTCTTCTGATCTGCGCTTATGTTCGGGGATACCGGGGATGGCCAGACGGTGTTAATTGGTATTTCGTTGTGAGGTGATGGGTGTTAACTGGTTTCCCATCACCTACCAGGTAGTTTTCTATGGGCTATTGTGCCCCCTCACCGAGATGGACTGTTTAGGTCGGCTTGGGGCATTGTGAGTATGCTGATGTCAGCGCCCCAGTGTCTGGACTCCGACCTGGTTTCGTAGGTTTCTGCATGGCCAATACCCATCCTTTGTCCTGGCCGTGGCTTTGCGGAAACCTAGAGACTGGGTTGTAAGGTTTTTACTTTTTGTGGCTGGTCACGAGGTCCTGCGGCCATTTTAGGACCCACGGATTGTGACATCCTTTGTTAATCTGACCGCAGCCTTTCTCCGCTATCAGCCCCAGTCTCTCGTTTAAAATGTCCAAACTGCAGCTCTTTGGTTTGGTGTTGCTTTCCAAATGAGGGAAAACTTCTCAAATCTTACAATTGTATGAAGGAAATGTTAATGTTATTCTGTTAATCAACCACAATAAATATTACTGGACCTTCTGCTGTGTGTTCATCATGAGAATTACTGTTGTGACAGAAATATATTAAGGTGAATCATTCCAACTATGGCTGGCACTTCTGAGAGAAACAGTTGGTGTGAGGCAATTCCAGCAGAAGTCAATCACAACTTGTGTTGATCTGCTGCCACATCAGTCACTGATCTACACTGCCAGACAGAATGTACAACCCAACAGCAAAGCCTGGTTTTCCTGGGACTCCCCAGCATTACATTGAGAATGTAGCTCTGATGGATAATCTAAAAATCTGATTCATTTTAATAGAAAATCATTGGTCTGCAGAACATAGAAGCTAGTTTTTATTATTTTACTTTAATGTTTATCTGGTGATTTGCTAATGTTTGAATGATTTTGGGGGTTTTTTTATACATGAATTATTTTTTTATTCATATCGTTTTTTTTAAAATGTATGTGAATGTCAAAAACTGTTTCTTAACTTTGACAAGCCAAAGCTCCACTGCATTTTAGCTTCTTTCAGAGCATGCTGGGGTAGGGCAATGAGTCATCACTTGGAGCATGTTACCCAACTCCAGGCTGTGGAGGCCAGTGTGATTGAGCTAGACATGCAGAGGTGGGCAGCCAGTCATTCTGGACATTTCCCAAAGATTCAGTATATTATTCAAAATTCTGAAAGAAATACAGTCCTCTGTGCACATTTTAACATAATCAGACTGAAACATAGAAACAGAAATATGGTAAATACTGTAATATAAGAAAAAAAATCCAAACGGTGCCTGCATACGTCACTCCATTGTTTTAATGCTGAAAGATCTATTCATGTATTCAGCCACTATACAGCTTAACATTCTGTTCTTATTTGATCTAGATTGCTATCAGTGTCCAGGGGGTTGATTCCTACCCATGTGAGCCAATTACTCCTAAATAAGCAGAGCCATAAGATTGCATAACCACCATCTCTGAGATCGGCATTGATACCAATTGGCACTGTCGGCAGGAGGCCATTTAAGTGCTGGGAGCTTCTATTGCTGTTATCTATAGATGGGTTTCTACCAACAGGAAGTGGATTTCACCTAATTGACAGAATTTACTGAACTAAATTGATCTTTGCCACTCAATACTGAATTTCTTTTGAACTAATCATGGTGTTTTAACCAAAGGAGCATTTCAAATGCAATTCCCTAATGTGTGATTGTTAATCTTGGTGTTCATAAGAGTTATTTTGCAAAAAAAAAGCAATGTTTCCAAAGTAGCTCCGGCTCCTTCCTTTATTAAGATTGTGATCACATCACTCGCGCCCATTTCCAACTTCTTAGAAAGACCAGAAATTAGTTCAAATATAATAAAGCTATATTTGCAAACTTCCAATAACTGCCAACATGCACAGCAAGGCCTTCAATACTTCTCAGCCAGAAGGAATAATCATAAACCATTGTTGAAATGTAGAATTATTCATTTGTTAATCAAAATAAGTTTAGAGTTGGAAACACACAGATGATTTTTAGCATTGTGGGATTGTTCCAACAGCCATTAACAAGTATGCAAAAATGATCATTCTTTTTTCTTGAACATCGGGTCATAGAGTTTTACAGCATGGAAATAGACAATTGTACCCACCGCTACAGCTTTCTCTGGCAGCTTGTTCCACATACCCACCACCCTCTGTGGGAAAAGGTTTCCCCTCACGTCCCCTTTAAATCTTGCCCCTCTCAATTTAAATCTCTGCCCTCTACTTTTTAACTTATCTACCTTGACAGTGATCATTTTCCTTATCTATGTCCCTCATAATTTTATTTACTTCCAGAAAGTCGACCCGTCTACCTCCCATGCTCCAAGGAAGGTCCCAGCCAATCAAATCTCTCCTTATAATCAAGCCATCCAGTCACAGTTGCATCCTTTTGAATGAATTTTTCACCCTTCCCTCTTGCACACAATACTCCAAGTGCAATCTCAACAATGATATGTACAGTTGTTACATAACATCCAAACTCTTATACACAATGCCTGAATGAAAGAAAGAATGCCAAATATCTTCTTCACTGTCTGTCTACAAATGTCATTACTTTCAGTGTCACCTACACCCTTGGGCATCTGCGTTCTACAACAGTCTCCAGGGCTCCACCATTTAATAAGCAACTTCTGCCCAAGTTTAACTTACTAAAATCAAGGAAATGGCAGAAGAGTTGAACAGGTACTTTGGATCTGTCTTCACTAAGGAAGACACAAACAATCTCCCAGATGTACTAGAGGACAGAGGATTTAGGGGGATAGAGGAACTGAAATAAATTTGCATTAGGCGAGAAATTGTATTGGGTAGACTGATGGGACTGAAGGTTGATAAATCCCCAGAGACTAATGGTCTGCATCCCAGGGTACTCAGGGATGTGGCTCTAGAAATAGTGGACGCATTGGTGATCATTTTCCAATGTTCAATAGATTCAGGATCAGTTCCTGTGGATTGGAGGATAGCTAATGTTATCCCACTTTTCAAGAAAGGAGCGAGAGGGAAAATGGGGAATTATAGACCAGTTAGCCTGACATCGGTGGTGGGGAAGATGCTGGAGTCAATTATTAAAGAGGTAATAACGGTGCATTTGGATAGCAGTAAAAGAATAAGTTCAAGTCAGCATGGATTTCTGGAAGGGAAATCATGCTTGACTGATCTTCTGGAATTTTTTGAGGATGTGACAAGTAAAACTGATGAAGGGGAGCTAGTGGATGTAGTGTATCTAGACTTTCAGAAAGCCTTTGATAGGGTCCCACAAAGGAGATTGGTGAACAAAATTAGAGCATATGGTATTGGGGGTAGGGTGTTGACATGGATAGAGAATTGGTTGGTAAGCAGGAAGCAAAGAGTAGGAGTAAACGGGTCCTTTTCAGAATGGCAGGCAGCAGGAAGTGGAGTGCCGCAAGGCTCGGTGTTGGGGCCGCAACTATTTACTTTTTCACCCAGAGTTGTGAATGTGTGGAATTCTCTGCCACAGAGGGCAGTGGAGGCCAAATTAGAGTTAGTTAGAAGGATATGGGGAGAAGCTGGGCATAGGTTACTGATTGTGGATGATCAGCCATGATCACAATGAATGGCGGTGCTGGCTCGAAGGGCCAAATGGCCTCCTCCTGCACCTATTTTCTATGTTTCTATGTTTCCAAAATCTAGCACTTCACACTCTCCAAGTTAAACACCATCCGCCATTCCTTGGTAACATCTAGATCTTATTGTAAACCTCAATAACCTTCTTCACTGATTAATATGCCGCTAAGGTAGGTATCATCGTGCCAATTACATTCTCATCCAAATCGTTAACATAAATAACAACAGAGGACCCAGCACCGATCCCTGCAACACACCACTGTTCACAGGCCTCCAATCTGAATGCCAACCCATGACCACCACACCTTGACAGCTACCTCCAAGTCAATTAACCATTTGTCGAGCTTACTTGGATCCCATGTGAGCTCACCTGGACGAGTCTACCATATGGGACCTGGTCAAAGGCCTTCCTAAATTCCATGTAGACAACGTCTACCACTTTGCCCTTGTCAATCCTCTTGTTCACCTAATGGATGGAGTAAGTGACAAAGGTTAGAGGTGCAAAGGAAACAATGTAGTATAATGTAAAGCCAGAGGGAGGGATATGGGTGGAAGGGGGACCGGGAGGATGGGGAAAGATGGAGAATAAAATAGAAATATGGGACTCAGGGATGGGAGGTAAGCGTATCGAGGAAGGGAAGGAAGCAGAGTGACTGGAGTGGTGGGAGATGATAGAAATGTATGCACATTGGAGGGGAAGGTCAGGGGGCAGGGGAAGGAGAAGGGGGTAAACCGGGAATTACTTGAAATTGAAGAACTCAATGTTCATACCATTGGTTTGTAAGTTACCTGGATGGAATGTTAGGTGCTATTCTTCCAGTTTGAATGTGACCTCACACTGACAATGAGGTAAGGGGAGCAAGAACAGAACTGTGCGATGCAGTGGAGACACAGGTAAGGGCTTTCCTGTTCCATCTGGGGGGGTTGTCCCCACATTCAACACACCCCTTTCATCCACCAGCCTTTGCATCCAACGCATCATTCTCTAACATTTCCGCCACTTTCAATGTGATCCCACCACCAGTCACATCTTCCTATCTCCCTGTCTCTGCAACTCCATGGTTTGCTCATCGTTTTCCATCCAACCTTTTCTCTCTACAGCCATGCTCCACTGAAATCTTGTGAGATGCAATATCTACCCCTACACCTCCTCTCTAACTTCTAGCACCCCTGCAGGAAAGACAGGTGTTCATATGCACTTCCTCCAGATGCATCCATTGTGTTTGGTGCACCTGAAGTGGCCTGTTAGATAGGTGGAAACAAATGCAAGTTAGGCGACCATTTCACCAAACATTTGCGCTAGGTCCAACAAGGCCTGCAGAAGTTCCTGGTTGTGAACCATTTAAAATCCCACACTAATATTCAGTTCCCACCTTCTTCCATTCCCAGAGTGAGACCACATACAAACTGGAAGAACACCACCTCATATTCCACGTGGGTAGCTTACAACCCAACAGTATGAAAGTTGAATTCTGCAAGGATCCAAGAAAATGTCTTCATCCATGGGTTGGCGGTGGAGAGAGTCACCAACTTCAAGTTCCTGGATGTGCATAATCTCTGAAGATCTGTCCCAGGCTCAGCAAATTGATGCAATCATAAAGATGGCCCATCTACGCCTCTATTTCCTTTGAACATTGCCAATATTTGGCACGTCAACGAATACTCTCTTGAACCTCTACAAGTGTATGGTGGAGAGCATATTGACTGCTTGCATCACGGCCTGGTTCAGCAACTCAAACTCCTAGTAACATAGGAAATTAAAATGTGGTGGACACTGCCCAGTTCATCACGGGTTCATCACCTTTTATTATCAAAGCGATCTATAGGATGTTCTGCCTCAAACAGGCTGCTGGCACCATCAAGGACCCTCATCACCCTGACCATGCTCTCATTTCACTCATATCATCGGGAAGAAGGCCTGAAAACTGTGTCCTCCAGATTCCGGTACAGCTTTTCCCCAACTACCATCAGGCTCTTGGAGATGACTAAACTCCAACACCAACTAAGCTCAAACTACAAATACCTTGGTTGCACCAGGGTTTTCAAACTTTAGTTTTGCACTAATATTGTTGTTTTCTTATGTAAACACAGTACACTGTAAACAATAAACGAGAGAAAAAAAAGTTCACACACTCATATATATATATAATATAATGTGTGTGTGTGTGTGTGTGTGTGTGTGTGTGCATATATATATATCAGCTATATATACATATATATATACATACAAATATGCACACCCACACCCACACACACATACGTACACACAAAAAAAAAACAGACAATAGTAGTGCAATAATAATAATAATAGTCTATTGTAGTTTAGGGCTTATTTGAAGCCGGAGTGTTTAATAGCCTGATGGCTGTAGGGAAGAAGCTGTTTCTGAATGTGAATATTACAATTTTCAGGCTCCTGTACTTTCTTCCCGATGGCAGGGGTGAAATCAGTGTGTGGCCGGGATGGGGTGGGTCGCTGATGATGCTGGCTGCCTTTTTGAGGCAGCGACTCTGATAAATCCCTTCGATGGTGGGGATGTCAGAGCTGTTGATGGACTGGGCAGTGTTCACAACTTTTTGCAGTCTTTTTCGCTCCTGGGCGTTCAAGTTGCCGAACCAGGCTGTGATTCAACCAGTCAATATGCTCTCTACTGTACACCTATAGAAGTTCAAGAGAATCCTCTTTGACATAGCGAATCTCCGTAATCTTCTCAGGAAATGGAGGCGTTGATGTGCTTTATTTATAATTGCATCAGTGTGCTGGGTCCAGGAAAGATCTTCGCAAATATGCACACCCAGGAATTTAGAGTTTTGGACTCTCTCCACCATCGTCCCGTTGATATAAACAGGATTGTGGGTCCTCATCCTTCCTCCTCTAAAGTCCAGAATCAGTTCATTGGTTTTACTGATATTGAGAGCTAGGGTGTTGCGCTGGCATCATTTGGTCAATCGGTCGATCTCACTTCTATATTCTGACTCATCACCATCTGTAATTTGTCCAACACCGATGGTGTCGTTGGTGAGCTTGAAGATGGAGTTTGCAGTGTCCGGCTACACAGTCATGAGTATAGAGTGAGTAGAGCAGGGGGCTGAGCACGCAGCCTTGAGGTGCTCCTGTACTGATTGTTAATGAGGAAGAAGTATTTCTGCCAATTCGAAAAGACTGGTCTGTGGATGAGGAATTCGTGGATCCTATTGCAGAGGGATGCGCAAAGACCCAGTTCCATGAGCTTGGTAACCAGCTTGGAAGGGATAATGGTATTGAATGCTGAGCTGTAGTCTATAAACACAGCCTGATGTAAGTGTTTTTATTGTCCAAGTGGTCCAGTGCGAAGTGGAGAGCCAGTGAGATTGTGTCCTGTTGTGACGGAAGGCGAACTGTAGTGGGTCAAGGTTCTTGTTGAGGTAGGAGTTGATATCCACCATAACCAACCTCTCAAAACATTTCATTACCACGGATTTTAGGGCCACTGGTCGATGTTGTTGAGGCACGTCACCTTACTCTTCTTGGGCCCTATTATTGATGCCCTCTTAAAGCAGGTGGGAACCTCAGACCTCAGTAATGAGGTTGAAAATGTCCGCAAAAACTCCAGCCAGTTGGTCTGCACAGGTTCTGAGAACTCGACCATCAGGTCCAGACGCTTTCCGAGGGTTCACTCCCCTGAAGGATCTTCTGATATCGACCTCTGTGACTGTGACTGTAATACCATCAGGGCGTATGGGGGCTCGGGAAGGAACATCAGTGTTCTCCCTATCAAAGCATGCGTAAGAGGGCGGCACGGTGGCGCAGCGGTAGAGTTGCTGCCTTACAGCGAATGCAGCGCCGGAGACTCAGGTTCGATCCTGACTACGGGCGCTGTCTGTACGGAGTTTGTACGTTCTCCCCGTGACCTGCGTGGGTTTTCTCCGAGATCTTCGGTTTCCTCCCACACTCCAAAGACGTACAGGTATGTAGGTTAATTGGCTGGGCAAATGTAAAAATTGTCCCTAGGGTGTGTAGGATAGTGTTAATGTGCGGGGATCGCTGGGCGGCACGGATCCGGTGGGCCTGTTTCCGCGCTGTATCTCTAAATCTAAAAAAAAAATCTAAAATGCATTGAGCTCGTCAGGGAGTGATGCTTCGCTGTTACTTGTGCTGCCTCCTGATTTCGCCTTGTAGGAGGTGATGGCATTCTATCACCAGATTTTCTGCTGTGCTGCTGGCAACATGTCGCCAGTTTTTACAAATGGTAAAAAGTATTTAGAAAAGTTTTTACAAAAGTAAAAACTGGGCATGAGCACAGGTAATTCTCTTGGCTTGCTCCCCATCTCTGTTTTAAATGTAATTTCCTTTCCTCGATCACATACATACATTGAATTGCAGTCCCATTTATTTGTGGCTATCGTTTCTCCATCTCTTATCAAATGAAACACATTAAGCGGGCACTAAATATATTTCTTCCCTTTCCTCAATTTAAGTATCCATTGCTCCCCACTGCATGCTCCAAGACATAGATTACTTTACAGCTTCATCTTCTGAATGCTACTTTGTATGTCAGCAAAGCATAAACTGAGATTAGTACATTTCTATATGAAGGAATCACATAATTCAACTTCAGGCTAAAGTGCTTTTTGATCAGAAATAAAGACTACTCATTTCCCCCTTCAATTTTCTTCTCATTTATGGTTTCAATTCCACCTTCTCAGCCAGTTCCTGTGCAGCCTTTGCTGTCTCAGTTAAGGAGACACAGTGCTTTCCAGAGTAGTTGACCTTTCTTTAATCTTTAATCTTTCATTTTCACTATTCAATTTGTCAATTATGACACTCTGCTGCCTTAGTGCAGTAGCAAATATCCCTGTCACCAGTGGGAAGTCCTCTTTCTTTTTGGGAAAGCCCACTATCTCCAAACATTTAATAATCAAGTATGGTGGCTTTGCTGCCTTATCCTTTAACTCTGCCTCCCAATACTTAGGAGGTCCCCATTTGCTTTACATATTAGCCAAACTACCAGAACCTTCAGAATTATCCACCCATCCCAGGACATGAAAGGCCAACCACAGTGGTGATGTCAGAATAAGATGGCATTAGAGCTGTGTTTAATCTCTCATATTTCTCTGCAACATGAAATTTTATCTCCAACTTTTCCCAGTTTGATGAAAGATTAATGACTGCTCTACAAAGATGATGCACAACCTGCTGAATATTTTAATCATTTTATTTTTTTAATGTTGTTATTGATGGTGTTTGCCTGACTTTAATACTGCACAAACCAGTTGCATTTGTCTTGGAATGCTGCATGAATGGGAGCAGAAAGAGAAAGTGGTCGGAGCAAACGATTCTTATTAGACAGCTATATCCCACAGGATATACTCAGGAAGCAATTATCAAAAAAGAACGTACAGTGTGTGAGCATTAATGAGTACTTCTTGAAATATAGAATATACTGAAAAAAGGCACACGGGACGGCTGCAAATTAAATCAGAGCAAACCATGGATTATTTAGCTAGTAGTGCTGAAGGTTAGTGCATCATTGAGCTATTATGCACCTGGCTTACAGAAATAAAAAAAAGTTATGCATGTTGTCAATGGTTCATGATGGCAAAACGTTCTGCTCATAAAATGAACAAAATTGCACATTTTGCATGAGAGAAGCCAAAAAGATTCCCAAAACAGAAATGAAAATGCTGAAAACACACAGCAGGTCAGGCAGCATCTGTGGAAAGAAAGACAAAGTTTACATTTTAGGGCTTAGGTGCTGCCTGACTGCTTCCAGCATTTTCTTTAGTTTCAGATTTCCAGGATGTGCAGTTTTTGATTATGATTTATTATAATTAATTATGCAATTCCCTCCCTAAATCCATCACAATTTTGTATACCTCTTCAAATTCACTTCACAATTCTTTAAGCTTCAAGGCGAATAACCTTACATATTTAATTGTCATATGTACCTCCAATAATACAATGATTACTGTCCTGAAAATGATTTTCTATGAACTCTCTCTTTCCTTGGGCCTCACCTTTCCTCATTACCAGGTCCAGTGATATATCTTTCCTTGCGGGGGTGAAGCATCCTGGTGAAGGAGGTTCACCTGACCACCTTTCACAAATTAATCCCCTTCTTTGTCCTTTCCTCTTAACAGTATTCCCAACAATTCCAGTGTAATTGCAATTCTCCAATATCACCACTCTATCCTTCTTAAACATCTCTGTTATTTCATTCTCTTTCTTTCGGTTTTATCTCTCAAATTTGATGGCTCATACAATATCCTGAGAGGCTTGGAAGTGCTCTTCTTTGTTTTTAATTTTAAACTAATGGATTATTTATTTCTCAAGGACATCCACCCTATTTAGCACCGTAGCACGTTGCTTATTGAATAATGCAACCCTGCCTCCAGTTTATTTTTTGTCTTATCTTCTTTTGACCAGTTGGATACAGTCCATATAAAATATATTGTAAAGAGACAGGCTCATCAGGAAGGTATGAAATACTCTCCTCTTGCCTGTTTGTTTTGACAACATTCAGGAAGCTCTGCACTTTGCAGGATATACAATTCATTTGATGTATACCGCATCCACAACCATTCATCTGCCCCACAACCAGAACACAGTGGCAGTAGATTGTACCATCTGCAGGATGTGCTGCAACAACTCACCACTTAGGGAGCAGCTAGCAAACACACAATCTCTAACAGCTAGAGGGACAAGGGCAGCAAAAGCATGGTAGTAATACAACCTAGAAGTTGCCTTTCAGACCACCACAACATCCCAGCTTGCAAACATATTCCGCTCCTTTGCTGTCAGTGGGTCAAAATCCTGGAACAGCAATGTGCAAATACCCATAACTCAAGTACTGCAATGTTTCTAATGTTGCTCAGGTTGCCTTCCCAAGGGAAATTAGGGATGGGCAATTAAATACTGGCTTAGTTTGTGAAGACCATAATCCCATAAATGAATTTTTTTAAAGCTGCATTATTACTGCTTTTATGTTTTTTAAAAATAAAGCTTTCAAGTTATTCAGCAAACAATTCTATATATTATTCTGATAAGAATTTGAATATTACATTGTTAAACAAGATGGTGAAAGTGCAGATGTTACATCAAGATTGAAAATCAGTCCCATGCAAATGACCTAAAATTGTAAGTAATGTATATATAAGAAAAATCCACAAAAATAGCAATTGATAGCAAGAATCTATAGATGCTGATATCAGAAATTAAAGCCGGAGGTACCCAGTGGGCAAAAAAAAACAGTTAACATTTAAGGACAATGAACAAAAAAAGCACACTTTTATTTTTATTTCAACAACATATATTCCTAAAACATAGAAGTTACATGAAAATGAGCATGAATGGGTAACCAAAATATTCATCTCACAGATTTCTTGCTAGTACATCAAGAACAAATATAACCTAAATAAATAACTTTTCAATAATGAATTGTATTGGAGGTAGCAAAGCCACAACATTTGCAAATTCCACCAGTTTTTGGGCTCTCTCTCTCATTTGCTTATTATTTTATAAAATATACATACATTTGAGCAAAATAAAAATATGCAAAAATCAATGCCAAAGCTGAAATTACCTGTTAATGTCTTCCACTTCTTCCTCTTCTTCTTCTTCTTCTTCTTCTTCCTCTTCTTCTTCTTCCTCTTCTTCTTCTTCTACTTCTTCTTCAAGCATATAGTTTGGGAGTGGAGAATATCTTCCCGATGTGATTTGCGGCAGTGAAGACTTGTGATCCAATGTATTATTATTCACATTTGAAGAGCAGAAATGGTTCTCTATTGGAGGGGAATAACCTGACCAAAAAAAAAGAGATATATATATTTTTAATTTAAAGAAGCACAACTGAAGGATTTACAATATATTTCAACATTGTGTATGTGGCATATTGAAATTAGAAATTAAGACTAAGTTACAGAAAAACCTGTGCGACATTGACCTCACCATGGAATAGCAACCACATGCATCTGAAAACAGAGAAAGTGCACGAGGAAAAAGGTTTTAAGCAATTTACTAATCCCTTTTAACTAATTGATTTTAATGAAATGATTTAACTGTTAAAAAGTGGTCAACATTGCTATCTTAAACTAAAACTTTTAGTAAAATCCAATATTGTTGATATTGATAGGTTTGATCAATGGATTCTGACAAAACGTACAGTGGACATGATTTCATGCACAAACTACAAGAAAAACGCAAGAAACAGCCACCATACATGGCCTTTCTCTATTTCATGAAAACCTTTAATTCAATTAATTAGAAGACACTGTGGAACATGCTCCTCAAATATGATAGCTTGCAAAAAAAATAATCTCCATCCTACACTTGTTCCACAATGGCATGCTAATTATAATCTAACGAATGGGTCTACAACAAAATTATTCTCAGATAGGATATTAACTAAGTCTCAACGATTGAAATGACTAGAAGGTCGACAACTCTGTAGGTTTAGTAAATATTTCAGAGCAGAACAGAACACAAGGCCACATGGTATGAAATTACCCGATCCAAGCCTGATGGAATCTGACTGCATGTATTGGTTTTGGATTGGGTTGGCATCAAAATAAATTATGTGTCCTCAGACTAAGGGCAGATTTGGTGGTATCCATGAAAAGTCAAATGTTATGGCATCTTCCGAAAGAAAGGATCAATAAGTTCAACATTTTCTTTCACTCATCTTACCTTTATTTTTAAAGTCCTCCAACATTCTTTGCAAATGCAGCACTAAAACCTGGATTAATTAAATCAAAGCTCGTATTACATTGATCTATTTTGCTCTTAGTCATTGTGATTTTTAGGTAATAATTAGTATGAGTTTATTAGCATTATAACTTTGCTCAGATTTGGGGCAATTTTCACATGTTCCTATGTGCAAATAATACATATAACACATTTTAGTGTTGGTAATCATTTTATTAGCAGTCATGAGAAATTGGGTCAGATAATTCTTGGGGCACTTGACTTAAGCGCATTTCATGGTTGCCCACTTTCAGATGTATTTAAATGCATTTTCCAGTATGCAGCATCTTTTCCACATTCACCAAACAGAAATTGAATGTTTAAAGAATACATTCATAATTTATTAAAAAAGCTACAAATTCTGGAGCCGGTACCAAAGAGACGTAACTTCCATTGATACATTTCTTCATCAGCTTCAGATTTTATTGATCAGCACATTTCTGTCAGTAACTTTTGCGTTCCCAGAACATATAACAGCACCTTCTACATAATTCACTACACAGACAAATGTTGCAATTTCTGCCAGTATGATAAATCCATGCCAATCACCCTGTTGGTTCTGCTCTGTGCAAACTATGACTGGAGTTATAGGGGAGCAGGGTGCTTGTTGTGGTCAGACATACTGAAGAAGCCACAGCAACCTTTTCTGCAGCTGTCCCATGATTGCCATAGTGTAAGGTTCTTCAACTTTTTAAGAACCTTCCCTCACTTTGTGGTGCAATGACAAGGCAGCTCGGGATCTCGGCAGGCAGCCATCCTCGGGCATCAAGCAGGTAAAACCTTTCAGAATGATTCAACAGGTTTTTATGGGTTACATACAACAATTTTATCGCACACCAAAAAATGGTAATCTCCAGTATTTACTAAATTGATTGAAATATATTTAATAATCTATATATGTTCGGAAATTGAACCATAAGGGAAATAGAAAATTCCTAGCTGTCTTTTAAGCAAATAGTTTAGAAATACATGCCCTTCTTTTTGACCTGAATAAGAGGCAGTGGTGCCTTCTTTAGGTTGAATTCAGAAAGTCCAACACCATTTTTCAGGTAACATATAATAAACGTTGACAGTTTTGGGCTCAATTTCCTCACCAAAAGAATTGACAATTGCAAAATAAAGCTTCAGCAGAATTCCATTTTAAAGTGCTCTCATTTTCAAATGTATATATACTATAGAGTGAATTAATCCTTTGATAAACTTTCATTACTCTAATCAGTAAATCCTCACTGCCAATTATTTTTGTCTGCAACATCAGGGTCTTTGCATATTATTATGCTTTCTACACTACTATTTGTTCAGGATATATCAACTGTTGATCATTTTGTTCTTACATATACAAGGCAAAGACTTGGTCATTGAATTAAGAGACATGGGAACTATAGGAAAGGGATTAGAGGCATATGGATCACGTGCAGGCAGAGATTAGTTTAAACGTGGCATCTTGTTCGGCACAGACATTGGGGCAAATGTCCATGTTCCTGTGCTATGCTGTTCAGTGTGCAGTATCAGCAATGCTTTTATGGCATGATAGTGTAACCCAAAGGGCAAAGTGATCAACTTATGTCTGTATTTTGTATGTTTTCATATCTTCTAAGAAATATTCTTTGATTTCACTACAACCCAATTTTTAACCACAAAAAGATAGAATATTAAATCAATTAATGTTCATTTAAAATCTTGGAATTATATGTATTTTAAAAAGAAGCTTTAAATGTTACATCTTGATATATTTTATGAAAAGTATAATTTCAACAATTCTGTGGCGAGACAACTGGTTATTGAACAGGACCACATTGAACAGGACTATTTGCAGGTGTTAAATATTAACTACATAAGAGAGAAAGCAATAGATTTTGATTTAAAATGGTTAAAAACATCACTTACAGTGTGTGATATCAGGAGATCCATAGGGGTCATTTATGTAAACAGTAGTAGGTTTTCCGACTTTAAGGTAGACAATATCTGTTGTATTTTTCAGTACTGTTACAGCCTCTTCATGTGCTATCTCTTCCAAACTGTAATGATTCACCTTAGATAAAGAAACAAACATTTCTAATGATACAATCAAAATGTGCATCATCATATTAATTATATTTTAATGCTTCATTGAAATTCATACTGTATTGGTTTTTACAAAAAGACATAGGCAAACAAAACAACATTTCTTGAAGTAAGTAGATTTGAAAGACTATAAAACCAGTGCTATGTTTCAATTGGAAATAAATACATTGCTAATTCCAGTCATCAGTGAAAAGGAAGTCAATGCAAAGCCTGTATTAGCATGGATAAAATCTGTTTTGGCTTTCCATTCTGCAATATCTTCCACTGACAGCTAGGAAGTGTATTTGTGGATGTTGTTTCAGGAAAAGTAATACTCAGTTATGATATCTCACACATATAACTAACCAACATTGTCATCTTGGCTATTTGTGCAAGTTACTAAAAGTGTGGCAACAACCATGGAGTAATACTGAAAACTTCCACAGAATCTTTACCACAGCTAACAGCACCAAAACATATCCTTTGCTTATTTGTCCCTTTCCAATTGTAGATTGCACAAATAGGCAGTGGCTTTGACTATGAAATGATTTAGTAATGCCCGAGGATCAAAAGATGTTTTAGAAATGTAAGTTACGTCTTTTTAACATGTATCTGAAGCTTAGTGAGAGGAAGTAAAACAGGGAAAAACCTTCTAATATTGCTACTTTTGGAGCATTAAATGTTTATGATGTAATTCTACACAAGATTTAAAACATAATAAGATGCTATGAAATGCAATATTTCCTACCATAAGAAGTCGGTCACCAACTTGTAATGTTCCATCTCTCTGTGCAGCTCCTCCATCAATTATTTTTGTGACATATATACTGTTATCACCAGGGATATGCTGATTACCCACGCCACCAGCAATACTAAATCCTAATCCTATTATATAAAAGAGATATAGTTTAACATGTATAAATCATACAATTTTTATGCAGTTTCCCCAAGATTGTTTTGATATTTTTTCAGATTGTTTTAATTCTTTGTCTATACCTTAGGGTTACTACAAAGCAAATTATTTTAGGATGGGAAACATAGTGGTTCAGCGTGTAAAACTGGTGTCTAACAACACATGAGCTCTAGGTTCAATCCTAACTTTGGGTGTTATGTGGCATTTCCAGGTTTTTCCTGTGACTGTATGGGGTTTCCTCCTGGCTCTCCAGTTTACTACCACATCCTAAAGGCATGCCCCTCGTGTGTAGGTGACTAGTAGAATCTGGGGTGGGTTGATGGGAATGGAGGAAGTATAAACATTGAGTTTGATGTAGGATGGGTGTAAATGGTTGATTGACAGTCGACATGTACGCGGTGGGCTCAGGAACCTGCTTCTGTGCTGTATCTTTTCATGATTCAATTACAGAATTCGAAATGAAAATAGAAAGTGCCAGGCATACTCGACAAGTTAGGTTGTATCTGTGGAAACAGATGGATTCCCACTGTATTAATTCGTAAATATAGATTCATAGAGATATTTTCTTGAAACCTTTATTATGCCTCTTAAAATGTAGATTCTAACTTGGCCACGCCAAAATGTTTTTCTTTTGCCTTTTGACAGAAGTGCTCTACTTTTAACACATTTGAAAGAAACATGGATTTCTGTGACATTCTGAGGAAAGAATCCAATCAACCCTGCTGTTTGGTGACCTGATTACAAATTGAAACAGTTGGCAACTGTGGCAACATAGTGCAATCTGCTTTAAAGACAGGATAAAAAAAAGACACAATGGATATAGTGATGTAAAAAAATCACAAGTTGAAAAAGCTAAGAGATCACTGAATCTCCCAAAAGATTTTGAGATAGTTTCAAAAGATGGATAGCGAATTTGAGTCAAAATTATAGGGAAGTGGAGGTCACGAAGGATCATCGGAATGACGTGATAGAAAGCATTATGATTATGACAGTGGGAATGTTGTCATTACTTTTCAATGTTTTGGATAGCCTTTCCATTTTTTTCTGGACTCAGGTAGTTTTCTAGTTGTAATAAATTGTACATTCTGGAATGGAGTCACGAAATCTTGCAATTGGAAGGAGAAAACAAAAGTAAAGACCAAAGTTAAAAAGATGCACTTAAAGCTGAAACATTGTGGTCTGATATTGAAATCCAAAGACGAAGGACCCCATGAAAGTCAATGGCCAAAAGGATAAGGAGTAAATGGTGTTTACTGTTGGGTGGGATTTGACTGGTTGAGTTTTAGTGAAATTTAACTTATGAAAATTCAAGTATGCCAAATAAGACATTAGAGGCTAGAAAAAACACCAGGCGCTACAATATATCTAGGAACAGAATGTGGCATGCTCTGGAGGTGAAAGCCACCCATCTTGCTGGTATAAATTGTTTTTCAATTCACACAGGATTAAATTAGGCACAAAACCTTTACACATTCCAGTCTAACCTAAGCCAATGGTCAAGGTTAGGGACTGACTAAAAAGCTAGGGAGTCCAAAAATTGGAATTTTGGTGTTCTCAATTTAACTTTCTCAATAGTTATGATAAGTGTAAACCACAATTTATGCATAAGTTATTTACATAAAATTAGCTAACGTGATCTTAACAGATTTGTTAAGCTATCAGTAAGAAATTCTGATGCACTTTTTTGTTGAACTCTACTTGACAAAGAGACTGAATCAAAATGAGATGTAAGTAATGGTCATATAAATTGATGGATATCATTGTTAAATTGCTAATTCTACTATGTAGGAAAATTGGCTGTTTTGCATTTATAATAATAAGGCCCAAAACTGCTAATTGTTGCACTATTAAAAATTCACCATAACTCTTTCTGGGAGATTTGATGATTTGATGAATCTTCAGGTCTTCCAACTTTCTATGTTCTGAATAGCTTATCTTTATCTCTATTCACTGTTTTCTGTCCTCCAGAGAGTAGGCTGTCCATTTGATTATTTTTCTTCAGACCACACATACTTGAACCTTATTTATTAGTTTATTATGTGGCACCTTATTCTAATGGGTAGATTTTCTACTTAAGAGCCACTCATAATTATTTTTTAAAAGGTGTTCACAAACGTCAAGAATGTATCACTGTGATATGTCCCAATTGTCCCCAACTTGAACTTTACAATATAACTGATGTGTTTCGCTCATGTAAGTATTTTTTTTTGTTGCTGCATACCTTGAGGTGTTTTCTTCTGTGTTCAGATTCAGATTGGAAGTTCTTACTACTCAAATGTTCTCTAACTTAAAACTGCAAAATTTAAAAAAAAACTATTTTCCAAAAAACCTAAAAGAATTAAATGAGTACAGGAACCAAACAAAGACATTCGGGTTGCATTACAACATTAAATAAAGATATTGATATAAAGTAAAAAGGGCTAAGATTTGTATCTCAGGTATAAAAACCAACTGCTTCAATACTTCATAAATTATGCTGCTAAAATGCTTAATGAATATGTTAAGATTGAAATTAAGTGCTTATTAAAAGAGATAATTTTCTAAATTATTATTATCACCAATAAATGAAAAAATGTATCATTGATCAATTTCTACAAAATCTAAAGAATATTTTTGCATTAATGTGGCAGATAAACTTATATTTATGGATTAGCATATCATGTAAATGAGCATCAGTGCACACAGTCAGATAAATTGGTAATTTCTAGATCACCCATTTCATTCTGGCACATGATCTGAGAAGAATAAGCCACTTCCAATTGAACCTCTAAGTGATTGTTTCTTTTAAAAATCTGCAACATTTTAAAAGGAGTATTTGGGATATGGGTATGTTAATGTAGTACCTAGCAATACAACAAAAGTCGTAAGCACTCAATTGTATTGATACTAACAAAAAATTTAAATGATTCATCACATTTTGATACATTTCAATTCCTTTATCGGCTTTCATTATTTGTTTTCAGATTATCAAGGGTACCTTTAGGTCCTTTTATAAGTTTTATTTCTGCGATAGTTTCCAAAATAGGCCTTCTTCTGCGCACATACAGTTGTACAATTGAACCAGCGTCTTTCAATGCTTCTACAGCTCTGCAGTGAGATACTTCAGAGACATCAATTTCATTTACCCGTAGAATGCAGTCATTAACTCTAAACAAAAATAAAGAAAATTCATTATCATATAACATTATTTGTTTGTACATGTTTAATCTCATACACTTTTTTGTGTTCCTCTCCCCAATTTAACTATCTCCATTACTACCTTGTAAACATAGCTTTCTTAAAAGAATTATGAAGTTCCAAAGGAGATCATTGTCAGACACCACTGGTGATATCCTACCAATTTGGTTACCTGGCCATTATTCCTAGGGTCAGTTTCCAGTTGTTTAGTCAGTTTTGAATCCAGACTAATAATGTACCTTCAATTGCAAGCCATTAATAATGCCTAACACAAGTCACTTTAAACAAAATAAAGTATCTATCTACTTTATAAAATGATAATAAAATGGAAACATTTAAATATGAGTCGTTTGGAAACATAGAAAAATAGGTGCAGGAGTAGGCCATTCAACCCTTTGAGCCAGCACCGCCATTCAATATGATCATGGTTGATCATCTAAAATCAGTACCCCGTTCCTGCTTTTTCCCCATATCCCTTGATTCCTCTAAGAGCTAAATCTAACTTCAAAAATTCTATTTGGTTCATCAACTGCGAATTACTATCTATCCTGTCTTACTAACTGAAAAGAATTATTTCTATAAACAGGAGGTGAGCATATATGACACTGTTATTTAAGAAAAAAGAGAAAGAGGAAATCATAGGTTATTTAGCCTGCATCAGTAGTAGGGAACCTGTATTGAAGCAATAACACTTTAAAAGTAATAATAGAAAGATGGTACTGAACAGAATCAGCATGGATTTATTAGAGGAAAATAATGTTTGTCTAATACCTTGAGGATGTGACTTGAGAAGAGCTAAAGGGAAGCAAGAAAAAAGTAGATATTTCAAAGGCTATTGATAAGGTTCCATAAAGGAGTTGTTCAAAGTTTAGGACTAGGCAAACTGCAACTAATGGGACACAGCAGCGATCATTATCGAGGCTCCATCGAATCACAATCCATATTGATGACTTGGCTGAGGTGATTAAATGTCATAAGTATAAATCTGCTGACAATCCTAAACTAATGGGATCTTATGAAGGAGGATGTAAAGAGGCTTCTAAAATGATTAGGAGAGCAAATGTTTTTTAGCCTTTATTATGAGAGGATCTGAATGCAGGAATAAGTAACTGTTACTGTAATTGCATAGAGCTTTAGTGAGACTGCACCTGGAATATTGTGCACAGTTTCTTTATAAGCACTATCTTTATAAACTGTTTTATTTCCCAACCACAGCTGGTTCATCTAGTTGGTTCATAATTCCTCAGTGTTCCCCTTTAGCTTTTATTAAAAGAGGATAGGTACACACAGTTTTTCAATGTAAAGAAATGATTCTCAAACAGAGAACCACCGAAAATATTTGCAAGTGCATCTGCAATTCTTTGACCTACATTCAGTAAAATACTTGAATGGAGACAACCATTCATGTGGAGGGGGGAAATCAGTAGGCCACATGGATCCCTGAACCTGCTCTGGATTCTCAAAGATTATTGCCGTTCGGATATTTGGATTTAATACCACGTTTCTTCCAGATCCCAGATCTCCCAAAAATCCCTCTCAGCCTTTAATATACCTAATTAGTCAACATCCCCAATCCTTGGGGTAAAAAAATTTAGCGGTTCACAATCTTCTGAAAGAAAAAAATCTATCTTATCTCTGGCTACAGTAATGAACGCATCATCCTGAGACCTTGTCCCTTGTTCCAAACTTTCAACAGGGAAATATCTTTTTATATATCTAACCCATCAAACCTTCTCATTGTCTTATATTTGTCTAATGAGATTACCTCATACACTAATTATACTAGAAAATATACACCTAATCTGCTCAATTCTTTCGCATAAAGAAAGCTCCATCTCAGGAATCAATCTAGTGAACCTTTTATGCAATGCTTGAAATACTCTTTCCAATAAGGTTATTGTTGCTGACAATTTGAACAACATTCTTCTTTGCTCCATAGTGCAAACATCTTGGCCTCCTCGTCAGGTCTCCAATATAGAAGTCCATTTTCAGATAATTTGATTAACTACACATGATATCAAGAAATGGCTGAGCGTACTGAAAACATAAAGATAATGTGACCCTCACAATCTTCTATCTAACATGTTGAGACTTGTGCACTAGGTTAAGCTGCATGTTATATGGCCAGAGACTTATACGGCATAGAAACAGGCTCTTTGGCCCAACTCATCCATGCCTACCAAGTTGCCAAACTGAGCAAGTCACAATTGTTTGCACCTGGCCCATATCCTTCTGAATCTTTCCGATTCATGTAACATTCCAAGTGCCTTTTAAATGTCATAATTTATCCACCTCAACCATTTTCTCTGGCAGCCTGTTCCATATACACACACCACTCTCTGTGTGAAAGAGTTGCCTTTCAAGGCCTTTTTTAAATCTTTCTCCTTTCACCTTAAACCTATGTTCTCTAGCACCCACATAATCTACTTCTGAAGAAGTAGATAAGGAAATTTTGTGTGTGTCCTTCAACTCTTACAAGCTTCTTCAGATGCATTTAGAAAGCATACTATCAGTTGCATCATTGCTTGGTTTGGAAACAGTTGTGTCCAAGACCGCAAGAAATTGCAGGGAGTTGTGGATGTAGTCCAGCGCAACACACAAACTGGCCTCCCCACCATCTGCTCCATCTTTTCTTCACGTAGGTCATTTCCTCTGCCGCACTCTCGTCGGGCTGAATGTATAAAAGCTTGGAAGCACATACTAACAGATTCAAGAACAGCTTTTCCCTGCTGGTATGAGACTACTAAAAAGTCTCCTATTAGCATTTAGTCCCAAACTTCCAACCTACCTCTTTACAGGTGTTGGACAACAACTGTACCGTGGTAGAGCCAGTCATACAGCATGAAAACAGGCCTGTCAGCTCGTCTCATCCTTGCCAACCAAGGTGCCCCATCTAAGCTAGTCACATTTGCCTACATTTGGCTTGCATCCCTCTTTACCTTTCTCTCCATGTATCTGTCCAAATGTAATTTAAATGGTTTTATTATACCTGCCTCAATTACTACTTCTGTCCGCTTGTTCCATATATCCACGACCCTCTGTGTGAAAACGTTAACCCTCAGGTTTCTATTACATTTTTCCCCTCTCAACTTGAACCTATGCCCTCTCGTTCTTGATTCTCCTACCCAGGGAAAAAAAATCTGTGCATTCACCCAATCTATCCCCATCATGATTTTATACACTGTAAGATTACCCCTCAATCTCCCGTGCACCACGGAATAAAGTCCTAGCTTGCCTAACCTCTACCTATAGCTCAGGCCCCCAAGTCCAAGAAAAGGTATTCTTCTCTTCATTCTTCACACAAAAGCTCTTCAGTGTTCTCAAAACTTGAGATATTAAAAAAATCAATGCCAATACCAGTTTAATGACCTATACCTCCTTTAGCAGGGTGACCAGAATAGCATTTAGTATTCCAAGTATGGGTTTACCAATGTTTTGTATAACTGTAATATAATTTCACAATTCATGTAATACATATATTTAATTGCTATACTTTAATTCCACCAGGTTCGATCAGGACCAGACCTCAAAACAGCTTTTAAATATGGACCAAAACGTTGAATTCTAAACCCTTGACATGAAACACTGCATGGCATCAAGGAGTCCTTGTAAAATTAAAGTCAATTAAAGAAAGGGGGCACATTCCATTAGCTGCAATTGTACAGTGCAAAAGATGAATGTGGATTTTGGAGAACAACGATCTCATCACCAGGATATCACTGTAGGATCTCCTCAAGGTTGTCTCCTAGGCCCAACTGATTCAACGGTATTCTCTTCCCTTTTCCTTCGTTCATAAATGAGCATATTTGTTTATGATTTCATAGTCTTCAAGTCCATTCATCTGGCTCATTCAGGCTTCAGATAATAAGTGTCAAATAATACTATTAATGGCAATACCATGATCCCCTTTTCCAAGAAAGAGTGTAAAATTCTCTCCTTGACATTCAACATTACAAAAATCTCTGACATAAACTTTCTATGGGTTCTTATTAAACTAAAACTTAACCAGACCATACACATAATCATGGAAACAACCCCAATCAATTCACCTCCTGACACTTTAAACTCTTTCTGACTTCTACAACGTACAAGAGTGTTATGGAATACTCTTGATTTGCCTGACTGAGTGCAGCTGCAAAGAGATCCAAGAAACTCAGAAATACCTAAGACACACCAGCCTGCTTGGCAACATTTCCTTTGCACGCCAGCGCAGCATGAATGCACTGTGCACCAACTCAGTAAAGCATTTTTAGCAACAATTTCATTCCAGGTACCATCCAATCTTGAAATTAAGTTGCCATATTTTCACTGACTCGAATCAAAAGGGTAGACTGACTGATACATGGATTGTAGCAATTCAAGGTGGTAACAACATTTCTATATTCAAATTCTCATAATTCAAAATAAACATTAAAATCTGTAACTTTCTTTCAACCTCACCTTCCTAATCTACTCCTGCTGTACCAATTTGCAGATGATCCCATGATTACTACCACAGAAGTTACATTTTTTGCAACTTTTAACTTCTTGAACATGATTTCTTGCCTACTTTTCCCCATTCCTATTTGCTGACCTATTGCAGACACAATAACCAGAGCCTTTCCTTTCAAGATAGTTCACATTGTTCCTCACCCAGAGGCCGGATAGGGAAAATACCACGAGCTTCTCAGCGTGTGACCTGCTCCTCCCTTAATTAGTGAATTCTCTACCAACCACAACTACCAACTACCAACCACAACTAATTATTCTTTATATCCTTTGGACTCCATCATAAATGTTTGGATTCCTTCAGTCATCACTATGTCAGAAACACAGAGGAACTGGAAGGAAAACTGCTGACTTAATAAAAGAGTTAAATTCCCAATTCTTCATTGTGTTTGTTTTTCATTGGATAGGAATCATGTAGCAGACAAATGATCCAATTTTTAGGTGCCATCTCTTCAATTGTGATAAAAGGTCAACACAAAACATTAAACTCTTTATAGATTTCAATGGACTTTATTTACATGCAGCAGTTTCTCTTGCCTTATAACCCTCTGAGCCCCCTATCATAACCATTCCTGATTTCAACTGGTCCACTATTCACGCTGTGTAATTTCTGCTTTAATGATAAATGCATTTCTGCATTGATTTTCTCAAAGAGGGACAGCTTTGTGAAAGAAAATTCAATAATGCATGTAGTTTACCTGAGCCGTCCATCTTTAGCTGCTGCTCCACTGGGTATAATTTTAGTAATAAATATCCCAGGGTCATCTCCAATATGAGGATTATCTGTGCCTCCTGCAATACTGAACCCCAGGCCAGAATTACCCTGTTAGTAAAAGAAATGGCAGAATTTAATTTAATGGGATTTACTGATAACATTCCACAAGGGATGGTCTATCTATGATAACAATACATGAACCAAAAGGAACATATTGTGAATTGTGGAAAGAGAATATATGGTGAATAATCTGCAATAGCTTACTGTCATATGACTGAAGTCTAAAGATCTCAATACGGAACTGTTGTCAACACAAAATAAAGGTTTCAATAATAGTACAGTCCCTGCTTCTTACAATTGGTATGTACGTGTGAATGCAATGTACTGAGAATGCACAGTGATTAATATAACCAAAATAATTGAAAGAGTTTATTTTTAAACAAATGTGAAGAAGAGCTCATGGCAGTTGAAAGAGTTCCTCAGGTGGGAACAAAATAGGATATGATGTAGATGAGAGCAACATTTTCAGACTGCTCCTTTAAATAGCCAACAATTGAGCAGCGGTTTGAAACTTTAAGTTTCCATTATTTTTTTTAATCATTAAATAGGCTTAAGATAATTTCAGACCAATCTGTATTATAATTTCTTGATCCAACTTTTGGTTGTAACATTTATTTGCTTACACCCCGATGAGATTCTGATGGGGTACTTTTATTGTTAATACGCCTGAAGGTCTTTTGAATTATTACTATAATCTCACAGAAAACAACAAAAGTGTTTAAATGTGACTAGAATTAATCTAAAGCAAAAAAATTGAATTAAACAAGAAATATGGATCATCAGAAATATACTACTTACAACTATTAATAAATATATCTGTGTCAAAATAATCTAATTTTATGAAGAATTTAAGTATATTAAAATAAAATCACAAAAATCACAAGGGAAACTAATGATCAGGAAAGCAAATTCATTTATTTTAGCTCACTCGGAATTTAGTATTTTATTCAGAAAGTCTCCTTCAATTTAATTGTTAATCATTTCAGCTTCATTCATGTCCACGTAAGTTATCATTTTTTCTATGAACTGTTCTTCATCTTTAATTATTTAAATCACCAGTCTGTTTAACTAATATTATATTATTTGAAAAGTACGCTCCAGTTCCAGAATACCTCTGAATATTATTTCAACTACAAACTCACCGTCAAATTTATTTTAAATCAGAGAGAGTAGTGATGCCTGTGGCACACTGTTCAATGAGATATTATAGACCTATTACTTACAAAATCTACTGCATTTGCCTTTTTACTGCTATTTTTATTTGGAACATTAATATATGATAGGCCAATGGAGCACCTGATTACAAGTGTCTGCATCACATCTGCTCACCCAACATATTTATTTTGCACCTTTTTTTAGAAATATCTCAACTTAAATTAACCCAGTTATTATGTTTGCAAAACTATACTCAGAATATCTGCAATGAGCTCAGGAAAATAAATAGTTACAAAATGGTTCTACATTTATTTTCAGGTTTTAATTGTGTGCATACCAGTTTTTCAGAATATTAAAAGCAATTCATCAGTTATTCACCTATTTTTTCAAATTAGGCTGTAACAGATAAGCATCTAAAATGTGCAAGAGATTGCAGTAAGGCATAGAATGGATCATTGTGAACAGAGAAAGATTATTTGTTCATAAAAGGTCAGAACAAAATGCACAATGGAACAATCAAAAACAAAATATTATTTATATTTTATTTACATATTAAAGATATCACAGATGTTTGTCACTTGAGAGAACAAAAAAACTTTTAGTGTGGTCGAATCTGAATTCACAAACTTGCAGCTTTTTTGGAGAATAAGGTCACATCAACCAATTCCCAAACTGACACATCCCAAATTGAAACGATCAATATATTTTTTGAGGTCGATAAACAAATAAATTATAATTGAAAATCTTTCCTGGAATCTGCTTACTAGATTTTTAAAAGTCACTAGACTGAAGTGGATCCGTTGGGTCCAAATCTCCCCTGCGGGCCTCTCCTGGGGCAACCCTCCCCCAACTGACGAAGCCCATTGCCGGGCGGGGAGTGCGCCCTGGGGCCGTGGGCGGGCGACGGGTGACAGGAAAGGGGAGAAGGAGCCACTCACCTCGGCCTCGTGCCGCCAGATCTCTCTGTACTTTGCTCTATCCATCTTTCCCTCGATCCTGACTAGTCTCCTAGTTCCTGTCACTGAAAAACACCCCCACAGCATGATGCTGCCACCACCATGCTGCACCGTAGGTATGGTAATGGCCAGGTGATGAGCGGTGCCGCTTGGCATTCAGGCCAAAGAGTTCAATCTTTGATTTCATCAGACCAGAGAATCTTGTTTCTCATGGTCTGAGAGTGTAGGGGCCTTTTGGCAAACCAAGCGGGCTGTCATGTGTCGTTTACTGGGGAGTGGCTTCCGTCTGGCCACTCTAACATAAAGGCCTGATTGGTGGAGTGCTGCAGATATAGTTGTCCTTCTGCACGGATCTCCGATCTCTACAGAGGAACTCTGGAGCTCTGTCAGAGTGACCATCGGGTTCTTGGTCTCCTCCCTGAACATGGCCCTTCTCCCCCGATTGCTCAGTTTGGCCCGGGCAGCCAGCTCTATGAAGAGTCCTGGTAGTTCCAAAGTTCTTTCATTTAAGAATGACGGAGGCCACTGTGCTCTTCAGGACCTGCAATGCTGCAGAAATTGTTTTATACCCTTCCCCAGATATGTGGCTCGACACAATCCTGTCTCGGAGATCTACGGACAATTCCTTCGTCTTCATGGCTTGGTTTTTGCTCTGACATGCACTGTCAACTGTGGGACCTTATATAGACACGTGTGTACCTTTCCAAATCATGTCCAATCAATTTAATTTACCACTGGTGGACTCCAAACAAATTGTAGAAACATCTCAAGGGTAATCAATGGAAACAGGATGAACACAAGTTCAATTTTGAGTGTCATAGCAAAGGGTCTGAATACTTATGTAAATGTGATATTTCAGTTATTTATTTTTAATTACTTTGCAAAAATTTCTAAACACCTGTTTTTGCTTCTTCATTCTGGGGTATTGTGTGTAGCTTGATGATAAAAAAAAGAATTTAATCTATTTTAAAATAAGGCTGTAACGTAGCAAAATGTGGAAAAAGTGAAGGGGTCTGAATACTTTCTGAATGCACTGTACGTTGTTCACAGATCCCATTCAACCAAATAAAATGAATCAATCTAAAATCTATTCATTGGCTTCTTCATCTTCTTTACATTATATATCCACCAAAGTCACTGATTCTTTTATAGACAGGCAAAATTTATAATTCATTTTCAGGATCTGGGTACCAGTAATTATTACCCATTGCCTTTACTAATTTTCTTTCAGGGATATGAGCACCACCTTCTGAAAGGCAATTAGGGATGGGTAATTCTGATGCAAGTACTCTCATAGTATTTATGGCTAGGGAATTACAGGTTCTCTTTACACGACAATGATGCAGGATCAGTAATATGCTTCCAAGTAAGGATGGCATTCCAGATTCCTTGAGAATTTTTGCCCTAATTCATCAGACTCACCTCATCTCTGCAATTCAGTTCTTTGGTCTTTGACTGGACCAAAGCTGTTTTGACATTTGGACCCAAGAGCCCCTAGCAAAACCCAAACTTGGCCCTATGAGTGCATTATGATGAATAAGTGCCATGCAAGCAGGACATACAGAAGCCTTAAGTCCCACACCAACAGCTACTTTCCCACAACCATCAGATTGTTGAACTGATCTGTACAACTCCTCCTACCTCAGCAATGAAACATTACAGACCTAACATGGAATTACTTTCTCATTGTGATTTGCACCAATGTCTTGTTTCTTGTACAGACTTTTGTTCACTATCACGTAGAACCTATGTGTAATGTATGTATAATTTGTGTATTTGCATTTTGGCTGAGCAAGATTTTCATTATACCGATACCTCACCATCCTTGTGCATATGACAATCAACTCAACTTGACTTCCTACTGCAGATCCAGTTTGGCACCTGTCTCCTTCAGGGCTCAACCTGCTCATATTGTGGTGTAAACACAAAGACATTCACTGTATCCAACATTGAAATCCCCCTAAACTGAGTACATTCGGTGCTCTTGCCACTTTCAGTGCTTTTCCCAATTGGTGTTTAACATGGAAGAGCACTGATTCATCAGCTGAGGAGGATGGTAGATAGTATTTAAATGCAAGTTTCCATGTTTCTGTTTAACCTCTTGCCATGAGACCACAACTCAACTCCCTGCTGCATGCTTATCACTGTGCCACCTCCTCTGAGGGGGATTTGTTCAGCTGATAAACAATACAAATCTTAGGATTGTAATGGGGAGGCTGGCAGATTGCCTATAACACATAGTGTTACGAGTACAATGATGTCAAGCTACTGTAGGATCAGTCTGTGAAGCAACCCTTGTACTTTAGTTATTAGTCCCCAGATGTTTGTGAGAACTTTGCAAGGTTAATTGAGCTATGAGGTCCGAATAATGCTCCATTTGGTTTTATTCTTCCTTTGCTGAACAGAAGTAACAGTAATGGTACAACTGAGTGGCTCATAGAAACAATTCAGAGCACATTTGAGTGTCAACCCATTGTTCTAGATCCGCAGTCACATGGTAGCTAGATAAGGCAAGTATAATAGACTTCCTCCCCTGCAAGACTTGAGTGATAGTCATACAGCACGGAAATAGGCCCAACTTACTCATGCTGACCAAGGTGGCTACAGTAGTCCCATTTGGCTGTATTTGGCCCATTTCTCATCCATGTCCCTGTCCAAATGTATTTTAAATGTTGTTATTACACCTGCCTGAATTACTTCCTCTGTGTAAAAATATTGCCCTTCAGGTTCCTCTCACATCTTTCCCCTCTTAACTTAAATTCTGTGCATTTACCGTATCTATTCTCCTCATAATTTTATACACTTCCATAAGATTATCTCAGCCTATTTTACTCCAAGGAATAAAATACTAGCCTACCCACAATCACTCCCTACAGCGCAGGACTTCATCTCCTGTTAACATATTTGTACATTTTATCTGCATTCTTTTCACATTAGTGTCATATTTCCTACAGCTGGGTGACCAAATCTGAACACAATGCTCCAAGTGTGAGCTCACCAACATCTTGCACAACTGGAATATAACTTCCCAACCTCTCTACTCAATGCCCTGACTGATGAAGGCCAGTGACAAAAGCCTTCTTCACTATCCTATTTTCCTGTGACATCACTTTCAGTTTTCTACTTACCTGTTCTCCAAGATACCTCTGCTCAACAACTCGCCTGGGCCTTACCGTTGACAATGAAGGTACTGTCCTGACTTCAATTCAATCACAGTAACATCTAATAAAAGCACAAGTAACTGGGAAGTGTCATTATCGAATTGCTATTTTACCTTTTTACCTTACCTGGGTAAATGCAAACAAAAAACTAAATGGCAACATTCATTTATCAAAAGGATTATATAAATTTAAGCTGCTGTAGAGCTCCAAATATTCCTCTATATTTGCACTAATAATTATTAATCCAAATGCATTCTATGAAAGAAAAGTTATTCACCTACAAAAGGATCATAATCCAATTACTTCAGCGGATTGCAAAGATAATCAGTGAGCATGCCAAATTTGAATGACAAACCATGTTTGAATGACAAACGAGTATATAAATTAAAACCATTTTAACTCACTCGTTCCAATGTGATTTCTTCAAATTCATATTCTATTTCTGTTCCATTGACCTGAATGCCACAAAAATGTAAGTCAGAAATTAATTTAAAATGAAATAGACATTTTGTACAAGTACTGGCCTGCATTTAAATCGTCTTGAGCTTTTTGAAATTGGGGTCAAACAACATTTGAATTGTGTTTTCATTGTTAAATATACCCTTTTTCTCACAAGCTAACAACTGCACAATTATTTTTCTCAAGTATTGGGAATAGCTATTCGAAATTCTGTGGATCTGATATTCCTGGACCCAGTCTGCTCCTCACACTTCTTACTTCCCCGTACACTTGTACTTACTTTTTGGATGCAGAAAGATAGATAAGTTGATCTCTCCATGATGACAGGTTCCTTGTGAGACCCCCAAAAGGCCTCAAGAGTTGAATCCTGAGAACCTGCCCCATGAATGCCCCAATAGCCATTGACAGCTCCAGCATCAACAACGTTGGCACGAACAATATGCATTTAAAAAGCACTATCATCGTGGCAACGTGGAGCTGAAAGAATGGGTGGTAATAAGGTGGCTCAAAACTTGGTCAAATGTATGGGCATTAAAAAAAGTCAATATTAGGAATAGCTGCAGTATAAAAATATATGGACATTACGGAGATGTCTAAAAAGTGCAGTAAGGTGGCTAAATATACTATTTCATAGGCAAAGAGAGTCCCAGGAAACCAACTAAACCTATAATTAATATCAAGCATATTCCCTCTATTGTCCATTGAGCTCCTTGATGTCATGCTTGGTTAAATACTGCCTTGATGTCATTTCCGCCTCATTTCTGAAGAGAAAATCTGTTAGAAAGAAAACAAAATAATTTTCTCTATTGGGATCGTAATTATTTTATATTGTTTATCCAGATCTAAGTGATCTCACAAACAATGTTTCACATCAAAGCTCTGCAGTCCTGCTGAGTCAAATCAAGAATAATGGTGGACAAATAAAGAGATAATTGGAGTTGGCCCACTGCAGACCTTTCACCATCCGGCGCGGCCTGGAACGTGGCAACTTCAACAGCCTGACCGCGGGAGAAGACGGCAGGGGTTGAGCTTATAGGACTTGGCATTACAATCCCTACTGTAATCGGCACCTTCTTAATCTCTTGAGTGGGGGTAGGGGTAAAGACTTCATTGGGGTCATCAGGTGGGCACCCTCCTTCCTTGGTGTTTCGTTGATAGGCTCACACCTCCAGAGGGCTCAACAGTGATACCTGGCGTCCCAGGTGCGATCCCCTCCGTTTTTACCCCTGTTGCTGGTCATTTTGCAGCCCAGTTGGAGTCTTTCCTCTTCAGCCACAGCCAATTGCTGCTTCGCTCGGCAGCCTCTGACAGTGACCTGACTGCTTGCCGGAAGGCCCGTCCTCGGACTCCCATTCCCTTCAGGAGTCTGGTTGTTGACATGGCTACAAACCCTCTACAACCAACCTCTACTGGGAGCACCTGGGCACGCCAGCTGTGTTGTGCTGCCTCGGCTGCTAAGTCTGAATACTTCAGGCATTTTCGTTCATGCGCTTCACCAACTGCAGCCTCCCAAGGCACAGTTAACTCCACGATGTACAGGGACTTCTGTGAGGTTGACCACAAGATCAGGTCTGGCCTGAGATTAGTTGTGATGATCTCTGGTGGAAAGATGAACTTCTGATCTAGATCAGCCTGCATTTTCCAGTCCCGGGCAGTGTCCAGGAGGGTCGGCTCCTTTCTTGCAAATGGCTTCTCTGGAAGTTGTACTGCTCTTACAAAATGGGTGGTTTTCAAGAAACCAGTCGTTGGGGGAGGGAGGGCATTGGTGGCAGTTCTCCTACCTTCCAAGGTAATCGCCAGTTGTCGCAGGACATGATTGTGCCTCCATGTGTAGCGGCCTTGTGAAAGACTGGTTTTACAGCCAGTGAGGATGTGCCTTAATGTTGCTGGGGTTTGGCAGAGAGAACATGATGGATCTTCTCCAAACCACTGGTTCAGGTTCTTGGGTGTAGGAAGAACATCGTAGGTGGCTCTGATGATGAAGCTAAGACGGCTTCCTTCCATCTCCCACAGATCCTTCCAGTTAAGCCTACGATGCTCCAGGTTTCCCCAGGTAGTCCACTGGCCCTGTTTGGACTGTGAGACTGCCTTTGCGCATCTCTCTGCCTCCTCTTGCTGACGGGTCTCAGCAACTACCAGCTTTCTTCTCTGGATGGATGTTGCCTTGTGCCATGCAGGTCGACTTGTCCTGAGTCCAATCCCACCTCTTCCCTGCTGCACCTGTCGTACAATGTCTCTGTGCCTGAGAGCAGATTTTGCTTGCTGTACAGCCTCCGATGGGGTCCACTTTCTCACAGTTGCCAGTCTGGGAGCAGCTACTTATACCGCATCATCTTGAGACTCGGTCAGGGTCATGTCCAGCCTCACTTTGGTGCATTTGTATTCTTCTGTGAGGCTAGAGACAGCAATTCCAGAGCGCTGTGTCCATACAAGCCGATATTGCTGAGGCAACGCGGGAGTCCAAGCCACTTCTTGATGTATGAACTGACTGTTCTCTCCAGCTTCTCGACTTTGGTGATGGGCAGGGGAAGAGAAAAGACATTCTGGCCTTTCATCACAGTGAGGAGGTGACTGGAGGAGACTCACTGTGATGGATGTTTCTTTTTTTTTTGTTTTGTGTTGGTTTGTGATTGTGTGTGAATTTGCTTATTTTTATTGTTCTTATTGCTGGACTGTGGGTGACCTTTCATTTCACTGCACATCTTGTATGTGTATGTGACAAATAAACTTGACTTGAATTGATTTGACTTCACGAGATCCTAGAGCTCTTCATTCTCAAGGAGTAGGATGATGAGGCCCAGCATATGAATGCTAAAGACATGGCTGAAGCATTTGTGAAAACATTCAGCTATATGGCTAACAGTATGCTCCTCTCTGCATTTTCCTCAGATACCAATCTGCAGCCAATTGTCTGAAAGCATTGGATATAGAAATGGACAAAGCGCAGGAGTAAATCAGCAAATTTCTGGAGAACCCGGATAGGTGATGTTTTGGGTCGGGACCCTTCTTCACTCTGATTGTAAGTGGGGGAAGATTAGATAAAAACAACATCATTTTTGCCACCTCCAACGGGATCCCACCACGTCACATCTTACCCTCTCTATCCCTTTTCGCTTTTCACAGAGACCGATCCCTACACAATTCCCAGGTTCACTCATCCCTTCCCATCTAAACCACCCCTTCCCCAGGTATTTTACCCTGCAACCACAGGAGATGCAACATCTGTCCCTATACCTCCTCTGGGGACCCTGATAGTCCAATCCTGGGACCCTGGTAGTCCAATCAGGTGAGGTAGAGGTTTAATTGCACCTCCTCCAACCTCAGCTACTGTATCCGTGTTCTCGGTGTGGACTCCTCTTTCGGCGAGACCATGCGCAGCCTGGGTGATCATTTCATTGAAAACCTCTGCTCAGACCACCTTGGCCTACACGATCTCCCCATTGCCAAACATTTTAATTCCCCTTTCCATTCCCAAGCTGACCTTTCTGTCCTGAGCCTCCTCCACTGTCAGAGAAAGACTGCACATATTATTAGTTTTATAGTTAGCTGGTTGTTATTATAAGGTTACATGGGTGAACTATGTTGTTAAAGAGAGAAACTTGAAAAAAATGTTTAAAAAACAGTGATTTGGAGGATCCTAGATGCTGCATTCAAAATGATCCAATTCATAATGGTTGTATCATCGATGCAAAAATAAATACTTAGCAATGGATGAATTTCCATACAATCATTCTATTTGTTTTTATCCCATTTTAATTGGCATTCAGGGAAAATTTTAATTGTTGAAATTTGTATGCAACCTTTTACTCTGCATCTCTTCAAGTTTAGCCCATGATGTATCTTCTATTTTACTTTACTCGTTCTCAGGATATCAGCATCAGCAATCAGGTCAGCATTTACATCTTTAGTTATATAAAGAAATTTTGTTTATGCAAATTAACAGCTAGGTAGACCATCCCTTATAGTATATGAAAATAACTGCAGATGCTGGTACAGTAGAGTAGGAGGGCAGGAGAAATCCAGCATTTTACTCCAGCATTTTGTGAATAAGACCATCCCTTATGATAGTTAAGAGTCAAATCTGCCCTTGGTTAAAGGTTAAAAGACGAAGGAAATAAAGGAGGATTTATTCATAGTTCATTTTATGAACAATTTAGAATTTTACAATCCTTTATAGAGTGTATTTATTAACCTCATATCAGCAGCCATTTTTCATCCAAATCCTTATTTAATGTAGAATGTGTTTTCAATATATTTGAGTAGAATATCACTTAACAGGATCTGAAAAATACCATTTCCCAGTTAGTTTCTATTCAAATTTATTAACAGCATTTGCAACATTTTGGTTTTGATTTTTTTTGGCACAAAACATGGGTGGTTAAAAAAAAACAAAAAGTTGCCATGATTCTGGCTTTTGTAACAAAGAGGCAATTTGGACCTCATGTATATCAAAGCCGGCAAAGTGTGTGTGTTTATTATTTCTGCTCAAATGGATTACCATAAGATAAATTTCATTTCCACGAAGGGATATCACTCACATTCAAGATATAACAATTCATAACCTACTCCCCTTCATTGGCGTGTGGATGGTTTTGGGAAATCTTAGGAAATCTTGCACGCTGAGTGATTTTGAAAATATGCAGTTAAAGAGAGAAGATTGGAAGGAAATGACCATTTTGTGGTGTAAGTGTATTTTAATAAAGATTTCAAAATTTTTAGGCTTAAAAATGACAATGTAATGCAGAGCTCATATACTTCTTTATTTCTACATAAATAAGGAAAAAATGTGGAAAAGAGAAACATCTCACATGATAATATCCTAAATGATTTGGACAAGGCAGAGAACGAAACAAATAACAACAGACCAACATCCTTAATATTCTGCAAGGGGAGACGATGGCCTAGAATTCTTTAATGTTTCAACTGCATTGTGGGTTCTGCCAACTGACAATGTATATTACAGGGCACCATTTTCTCTTGATATGTTGCAGGTTTTAGCAGTTTGTATCATGTAGTACAACATGTGCAGTCTTTGAAACCAACTCGTGGGCACAATTTAACAACACTCTTCCAGTGACAGGAGAGTGTTGCTACTGAACAAATGAATGTTACTTTGAAGGAACGATGGGTGGAACAGGTGGGAGAACATCAGAGCAGATGAGAGGGATCTGGACAGACAGGGTCTGAATGAAGAACAATGCTTGCATAAAGCAAATTCTTTGTTCAAGGATTAAAAGTCAGGCATTTCTGGGAAAAACGCCAAAGTCATTTTTGTAAGGACATGAGAACGGTTATAAACGGTTGGACTTTGATCAAAAGCCTGTGCCTGTTAGACAGAATCTGTGGAGGCAAAGAGTTGATTGACATTTTGGGTTGAGAAACTACATTAGCACCTGCATAAGTTCTGATGCATGGTCTTGATCCAAAAAGTTGATGATACATTTGTATTAACAAATGCTACTTGACCTACTGAGTTACTCCAATGACTTATGTTTTGTTCCAGATTCCAGCATCTGCAGTCTCTTGCATCTCTGGTGCATGTGCTTGTTTTTATCTGTTGTGCATGCTCCCATCAGCTGAAGGAAAATTAGATGTAGCTAGGGGTAACCTCTCCAGCGACACAAGGATTAGCAAACTGTGAGATATCTTAGAGGTTACCAGTAGCAGTCTACAAATATACTTAAGAAGTCGAGAGGAAACCCTAACCTCCAATGTAACCTCCAATGGAGACCCTAACCTCCAATGTAAAGCAGTCATGGTAGATGATTTTGTCTGAGTTCACAGTAAGTCCAGTAAAGGCAATAAATACAGTTTGAGTGTTGCCCTTAAATAGCATGGCTTAAGGAGAAGCAGGCTTACAAAATCTATTTGCAAGTAGGTAATTATTGTCTTTTGTTACTCTTGTGAGGTTCAAAATATCGCTGCAGATAAATTTTGCATTTGCATTATTATGTAACCTGAGAAAACTTTGTCACCAATATACATGGGCCACAAACTCTCCCTCAGACTATTGAAAGATCCCCCTGACCATCCTCCAATACTGCTGCCTAACTATTTCTACAGCCTCACCCACAAATATAATTTCCAGTCCACCAACAAACCCTCCACCTCCCCCCACCACTCACCTAACAACCAGCAAGTCTCAGAGTGAGTTTGAGATTCTGTTTATTATAAGGCTTTCATTGTCATTCAGAAGGCCTCTGGCTGCTTGTAAAATCTCAATGTTCTGGCTGCACACTCCCGCTTGCATTCACAGTATGACTCCCTGACTCCCATTTGAACTGATGAGTAAAATGGACCATCAGGATTTCCGACCAAGCGGATGCTGGATTATTAGAGTTTTATTTATATAGATGAGATTTTTTTTCTCAACAATCCTAGCAATACCATTTTTATGAATGTAAAAATATTGGTATCATATGCCACTGTAAACTGTAATGTAAAAGTTTGAATAACACCATATTTTATGACAGCTTATATAAAACATTTGATAACTGAACAGCTGTACTTACATAGGGAACCGTCTCCAGTGCTTCTGTGTTGACAATAATGGGAGCAGGGCTTGCCTGTATGTAAACAAAAATAAAGTCAAACTTATTTGCAGGGTTAATTGGGAGGATCTAACCACATTGTTTGTTCTCTCAATGTTGCCATTGTTTAAATTTAAACACATTTATATCTTTGCAGGTATAATTAATTAAAACTATATTAAAAAATAACTAGAAAAATGAAAAATAAAATATAAAAAATAATCCGGTGGTTGTTCAAGAAACCCTCCTAACCCCATTCCCCTGCGTTTTCCCCATAACCCCTGACACCCGTACTAATCAATAATCTATCTACCTCTGCTTTAAAACTATCCATTGATGGCTTCCACAGCTTTCTATGGCAAATAATTCCACAGTTTCACCACCCTCTGACTAAAGAAGTTCCTTCTCATCTCATTCCTAAAGGAATGTCCTTTAATTCTGAGGCTATGACCTCTCGTCTTAGACTCTCCTACATGGAAACATGCTCTCCACATCCACTCTATCCAAGCCTTTCACTATTCTGTACGTTACAATGACGTCCCTCCTCATTCTTCTAAACTTCAGCGAGTGCAGGCCCAATGCCATCAAATGCTCATCATATGTTAACCCACTCATTCCTGGGATCATTCTTGTAAACCTCATCTGGACCCTCTCCAGGGCCAGCACATCCTTCCTCAGATATCGTGCCCAAGATTGCTCACAATATTCCAAATGCGACCTGACCAGCTCCTTATAGACCCTCAGCATGATTGTAAAATGTCTCATTCAGTTTCAGGCCATGGCTGGAGAGATCGAGACAGAAGCAAGGGAATAGAGGTTGCGACAAACTCTAAAGTTAGTGGCTCTGGTCTTCCCGTGTATAGTTGGACAATTGTCTAATATAACTAATAAAACCTACACTACAAATATATCAAGATGTGAAACTTTGTTTCCACCCTCACATCAAAGCATTAAATTATCACAAAGAAAATGTAATCAGAAGTTGATGAATATAGATATTGTATTATTGTAAACTGCAAGTCCTCATTGAGTAATGTTACCTTTCAGAATACCAATTTAGGACAAATTTTCACTTTTTCCTCTGGGAAGTCATGCCTAAGCTATTAGATCCCCAGACCATTTTCTACAATAATAGATCCTACAACTTGGACATGATGCACTGGAAGAAGCCCACAATATCAGAACAACTTGTTTTCTTAATTTATTTTTCAATGTCTTGCCGATAGAACAAATAAAATGAAGGAATATGCAGCCATTAAAAACACCACACAGAACACAGTCAACATTAATTTAACTCAAACCGAATTCTAATCTGATATTTAGTTTTGGCATTTAAAATAAAAGATAAAATGTGCCCTAGTTTCTGAACCAGAACCTGCAATTGAAATTAGAAATAATATTGAATCAATGTGAGTTTTGATTTAACACTTAATTCCGAGTATTAGACTTGGTTTCCAACACAAGCTGTGAAATGAAATTAAAGATTTAAATTTTAATTAAATTAAAAACAGTTTATCATATTAGAAGTTCAGGTTAGGAAGTTCTGGCAATTAGTTTATAGTTTGGAGATACAACGCGGTAACAAGCCATTTAGATCACCGATGCATGCTGACCATTGATCTCCCATTCACACTACTCCTATGTTATCACACTTTCTCATCCACTCCTTACATATTGGGGGGAATTTTTACAGCCTATTAACCTACAAACCCGCACGTCTTGTGAAGTGGGAGAAACCAGAGCATGTGGAGGAAACCCACAATGTCACCAGGAAAATGTGTAAACTCCACACAAACAGCACCCAAGGTCAGACTCAATCCAGGGTCTCTGGTGCTGTGTGGCAGCAGCTCTACCAGCTGCACCATTGTACCATGTTAATTCTGGTACATTATGAGTATACGAAGCAACAATTTACACACAAACCTTAGATTTTGCTTTTTGCCCATTTGTTACAGGCAGATAACAAACTCTTTCCGTTAATAAAATAACACTCGAAGTATAGCATCAACTAGCTCTTTCTTTCTTGTTGAATAATAGAAGTTCAATAATTTATCTCAATTTTATTTAAATTGCATGAAGAAATTAATTAAATCATATTTAAATACTTTTATTAATGTTGTACTTTTCATAACATAGGGAATCTTAAACATTGCTCTTCTAGTGTTGGAAATACAGCTATCACCTTGTACATAGCAAGCTCCCACAAATAGCAAGATGACATTATATATTATATTTTATTAATATTGTATACATAGAGTGTAGTGTTGACCAGAATACTGAAGGTAGGATTCTGCTGTTTAATGTTTACATCCATAAGATGTTCAGCATCACATCAGGAATGATGAAGTGATAACACTCAATAATTGCCTTAGTTAGCACGTTGATGAAGTGATAACACTCAATAATTGCTTTGAAGTTTCTGATCATTTTGGGGAACAATCAATGTATGAAAATACACAAAATGTTGGAGTAACTCAGCGGGACAGGCAGCATCTGTGGAGAGAAGAAATGGGTGACGTTTCGGGTTGAGATCCTTCTTCAGACTGATGTTAGGGGAGTGGGCGGGACAGAGATAGAATGTAGTCGGAGATGGTAAGACTGGTGGGAGAACTGGGAAGGGGATGGAGAAGAGGGAAAGCAAGGGTTATTTGAAGATAGAAAAATCAATGTTCATACCGCTGGCGTGTAAGCTACCCAAGCAAAATATGAGGTGCTGTTCCTCCAATTTGCGCTGGGCCTCACTCTGACAATGGAGGAGGCCAAGGACAGAAAGGTCAGATTGGGAATGGGAGGGGGAGTTGAAGTGCTGAATAACCAGGAGTTCAGGTAGGTTAAGGCGGACTGAGCGGAGGTGTTCAGCGAAACGATCGCCGGGCCTGTGCTTGGTTTCGCCGATGTACAGGAGTTGACACCTGGAACAGCGGATACAGTAAATGAGGTTGGAGGAGTTACAAGTGAACCTCTGCCTCACCTGAAAAAACTGACGGGGTCCTTGGACGGAGTCGAGGGGGGAGGTAAAGGGACAGGTGTCAGGGGAAAGTACCTGGGGAGGGGGTGGTTTGGATGGGAAGGGCCGGATTGACCAGGGAGTTGCGGAGAGAATGGTCTCTGCGGAAAGCAGAAAGGGGTGGAGATGGGAAGATGTGGCCAGTAGTGGGATCCCGTTGGAGGTGGCGAAAGTGTTGGAGGATTATAGGCTGTATGCAACGGATGATGGGGTGGAAGGTGAGGACAAGGGGGACTCTGTCGTTGTGAGTAGGGGGAGGGGGAGCAAAAGCGGAGCTGTGGGATATCGAGGAGACCCTAGTGAGAGCCTCATCTATAATGGAAGAGGGAAACCACCGTTTCCTAAAGAATGAGGACATTCCAATAATCTAGTATGGAACACCTCATCCTGGGCGCAGATGCGGCATAGATGGAGGAATTGTGAGTAGGGATAGAGTCTTACCAGGATGCAGGATGGGAAGAAGTGTAGTCTAGATAGCTTTGGTAGTCGGTAGGTTTGTAGTAGATGTCGGTCAATAGTCTGTCTCCTGTGATGGAGACGGTGAAATCCAGAAACGATAGGGAGATGTCGGAGATGGTCCAAGTGAATTTGAGTGCAGGATGGAAATTAGTCGTGCAGTTGTACGAAAGGTCTCTAGGTTTTGTCAAGAAATTCGCCAGATTACTTTTCAATAATTCAAAGCTTACACAACCAAGACATGAAACACTGATTTCATTATTTTAAGGGAATAATAATGATCTGCAGCATATCAAGATTCTTAATAATGGTTATTATTTTACATAAACAAACACTTTTGGAGAGAAAAATAGAGGATAAACGTTAGCGTTCATTGAATTATGCAGGTCTCCCATGGAACAATCCATAATAATAGATTGTATAATTTGTCCCTGATACCATTGAAACGAGCACATTAGAGAGATTTGACTCTCCTTGTTTTATTATTTTTATTTAAAATGATTTACTGACTGTGTACACGATCCTTTTAGTATAAAAATGCAGCTTGTTACCTTTGTTTGTGTATTCATCAAGGAGTCTTGAAAACAAATTAATAAAAACTAACCGTGCATAAGGGCCTTCAGTGAGTACATGGACTGAATGAGCTGTAAGATTAAATACAATTCTACTTAATATAGAAAATTAGGGGTGGAACATTAGTCCAGTGACATGGGCTCAATCCTGACCATGCTGCTTGCATGGAGTTTGGACCTTTTCATGATTGCAAGGGTGTCCTCCAGATACTCTTGTTTCCTCACTTCCCCAAAATGTGTAGGTTGGTAGGTTAATTAACCCACTATAAATAACCCTTTTATGAAAAACTGAGTGTAGAATCTATGGGGGAGCTAATTGTGATCTGGGAGAAAAACATCGGTTAGTGTAGGATTAGTGCAAAAAAATGGGTGCTTCCTGGTTGGCATGCAAAATTTGAGCTGAAGGGCCTGTTTCTGTGCTGCATCTCACCATGACTCTATGAAGGGTGACAGTGATGTTCAAGATCATGCATATTCTTAATAAAATAAAGAAATATTAACATTTGTAGCCAAGTGGCCAACAAGAAACCTCCAGAAAGTTGAAGTGTAAAGAAGACAACATCAATGCAATTATTTGTCTGTTGGAAGAAGACACACAACCAGACTGCTGATTCAACTGACGTGGGTCACCTTAGCAAGATTTCTAAATCAGGAGACTGAAAAGGGAACAGTGGATTAGATGTGTTCTATTTGCACAATCTGTGGATGGATCATTTTAGAATTACAAAGGTCACAGAAAGAGCACCCATTGAACATTCTAGAAGATTGGAAGTAACATAAAAAATAAGGGAAATTGGAGGCATAAGTAGCAATAACCCAAGACCAACTATCGCATAGAAGAAGACCTCGAGCTTGGAGTTCAGAGAAGATTGGTCACCCTCAGAGTGAATCTGACCAGTTGCACTAGATTATATAATCTATACATAGAATGTATAATAGCCGAGTCTGAAGTTATGAGGCAGTTGCTACGGTATACGAAGTTGTGGAAATATTCAAGTTAGTTAGTAAGTAGCAGTATGGAGCCTTCAAGTATATTTGAGCTGAATGGTCCAACATGATAGTTAGCCCAGAGCAGATGAGTCAAGATCTCAGGATGAATATAGGAAGGAAAAGTGTTTACAGGACTAGTATAAAGAGCCTGCAGTGATGCAATATTTCAAATGGGCTGCTTTGTGCTACATCATTCTATGATTCTATGAAAGATGATTAAAAATATGACACTATTGTATGCAGTACAAACACACATATAACTGCAGCAGTATAGTTAATCAATTTCTATGTTTTGTCAAAAGCTGTCTGATTATTGCTGTTCCTTTTAAAATGAAACCTGGCCCAGCTAAAGGAATTATGGCCAACTCTTCCCATTCCATTTCAAGAATACTACTGTGATGTCACAACTGGTATGAAAAAACATACCTGGCCCATCACGTTTCTTCTCAAAATACCTCATTGTCCCAACTGTTATCCGTTAAATGCAATTCAGTTTTTATTCATCTTGATCTGTAATCAACACTGGTGATCAGGGAACCATGGGATCACCCCATGAAAACCTTGGTGCACTTAGTGAATTATGCTATTTTTCCCAGGTTTTAAATGATTTAGAAACCCACCGAGTGTATTAAATAGCAACAAAAAATGAGAATAAAACCAAAGAGATCACAATCTGAACATCATAACTTCAGAGAGATCAAAACTGGGAAAGCTATTCTGTGGGCCTATTTTTTCCAGGTTTTAAATGATTTAGAAACCCGAGTGTATTAAATAGCAACAAAAAATGAAAATAATAATAATAATAATAATAATAATAATAATAATTCTTAGATACAATCAATTGAAATTATATTGTCATTTTAATCAACAGCTGTCCAAAATCACTATTTTTGTGTATGGCCTGATCCATTGGAAATACTTTACTCACCAAAGGCAACAAAACATTGCACTGAGTTAAAGGGAATAGATCTACATTTGGTCTACCCTCACATTTACCATATGCTAGTTCAACAGGAACCACACACACCATTTGCAGCCCTTAAGTCCTTTCAGTGTTGTTGTTGCGGCCATTTTGCATAAAGCTGGCTGTTAGCAGAACAACAGCCAGCAAAAACTAAGACTCTCCCTCTGCATCAACCTAGTGGTTTTCAAACAGCTTGTACTTTGCTCGTACTAAGATAAAGTAATTTCTCGGATAAATTTGCATATAATTTAAAAGATAATAACGTTAAAAAACAGAAATACAAAATATAAAATAATAAAAATTACTAAAATAGCACATTTATGTTTTAGTAATTAAGTTAATAACATAATATTAGTTAAAATAACGATAAACACGAAGGTAATTTGTGTTTAGATAAAGTGTTTACATAAAGATAAACACAGGGAAGCTCCAAGTAAGGGTCAACAAGGCAACTTTCAGAAAAAAATTTAAGTGTAGGAGTTACAGTACAAACCAATCCCCATGCCTTTGAATCCTCTTGACCAATTTACAGTCTCTAGAACCTAAGGGTAAGATTGCTTTACCAAAAAGGTATGAGGGAATGCTATGCACTCTGTTTCACAGAGACATGGATTACCCCAAGCTGTTCAGAAACGGCCCTCCATCCAAAAGGTTTTTGGATATATCACATGGACCATATGGTGTCATCGGAAAAGGGAAAGGCGATAGCATTCATCTCTTTGTGATGCTCAGACTGTCCGACACCTGCACTCCCCACCAAGAGGCGTACCTTCTACTACCAAGAGAATTTACATCCATCGTCATGACTGCAAGGTACCGTACATCCTGCCCAGGTAGCTGTTAGGCCAGCACATGACGCAAAATACACATGATCGATAAACACCAGACAGCACATACTGATGTTCTATAATGTGCTACATTGCTGAGAACTATAATTTGCACTCTGAATCCACCCTTTTGCTCTATATATTATAACTGAGTGACTTGATTGTATTTATGTATGGCATATCTTATCTGGTTGGATAGCATGCAAAACAAAGCTTTTAACTGTACCATGGTACACGTGACAATAATAAACCTAAACCATCACCATCATGGGGACTTCAACAAAGCTAGTTTGAAGAAGACAATTCAAAAACTACCATCACAATGTCTCCTGTGGTGACAGACGTTCAAAGGCACTCGACCACTGCTATTCCATGAGCAGATACATCTATTGATCCATCCCTGGTCCATACTTGGTCACATTGGACCTCCTGGCTGTACTCCTCTTTCCTGCATAAGCACAGCTCCAGCAAAGAGGATTATACAGAGCTGGTGGGAAGGCAGAGGAGCAACTTTGTGACAGCTTGAACTTGTAGAATGGGTAATGTTCAAGACTCAGCAATGAACCTGAATGAATGTGCCATGGTTTTTACTGACTTTGTGTGGAAATGTGGGAGAATGTGTTTCTGCCATGGTTTTTACTGACTTTGTGTGGAAATGTGGGAGAATGTGTTCCTGCCAAGTCTATCTGAGAGTTCAATAACCAGAAGCCTCAGATGACGCAGAAGATCTGCAATCTACTGAAAATGACATGTGTAGGATTTAAGTCAGAGTTCCAAAATAAGTCCAGGTACAACCTCCAGAAAGCCATAGCAAACACAAAGAGATACTTCTGAACGAAACTAGAGACGCAATTGGACGCTCACACGGTGGCAGGGCTTGCATGCCATCATTTCCTACAAGGAAAAAACAAGCCAAGTTTCCATAGCTCAAACCAAGTAGCTTAAGTGACAGTGATGCATTCCTTGCGAACAAGGCAATACTTCCTTTGCCCACTTCAAAAAGGAGAACAACGATATACCTTCCACAAATCCTGAAGGCCTTGTAATCTCAGTTTCCAAGACTGACATCAGAAGATCCTTCTCAAGGGTGAACCCTGGGTAAAAGTTCCAGCCCTGACCTTGGACCTGGTTGCATTTTCAAAACCCTGCGCAAACCAACTTGCTGGAGTTCTCGTGGACATCTTTAACCTCACACTACGATGATCCAAGCTTCTCACCTGCTTTAAAAGGACATGTCCACGAAGAGAAGGTGACATGCCTCAAGGACTTCATGTTCCAAGGACATCCATTGTGATGAAGTGCTTCAAAGGTTGGATAGAACACAAATCAGCTCCTGCCTCAATTTGCCAACTGTCACAACAGATCACAGTGGATACCATCTTGCTGGCTGGATTCTGTGCTGGACCACTTGGACAATGGGAACACATACAACTGGTTGTTGTTCATCAACTACAACTTAGCATTCAACACCATTGTTCTTTCCAAACTCATCATCAAACTCAGGAAGCTGGGTCTTTGCTCCTCCCTATGCAACTGGACTTCCTTATCAATAGACCTTAATCAGCATGGATGCATGATCAGTCCCCTGCTCTATTCTCTCTATGTTTTGTTAGTGTGTTTCCTTTCTGTAACCTGCTACAGTACAGCTACACAACTAATTAACAGAGGCTTTACACTCGAGTCTTGGGTTCAGCCATTTTAATTCAGGATCACTCTGGCTACAGCCTCATGGGTAATATATCCCCGGTACTGCACCACCGGGTGCGCTATTCCCATAACATCCCCCTTTATATACAAAACAGATATGTACAGGAACTTTACATGTATAGCCATAAATTAAATTCTTCCATGGTATCTTATTTCACTGAGTCCAACATGTCTCCAACAGTCCATTTTCCAACATTTTGGACAATCCATTTCCGTGGTAGCTTCCAAATTTTCCTCCCTTGGATCTGCGACAGTTCAGTGCTCGGAATTATCTAAACTTTGAACAACACATGTCTGGTTCCTCATTCCCTTTCCCTTTTTATCTATTAATTTGTTTGTTTATTTATTTCATTTTATTAGCCATTACATAAAACAATGCATATCAAACTATAACCGAAAATATAACATTAACTTTTTAAACATAACCTAATAGCCTTTACATCTATATTTAACTACATGTACAGGCCCTATCCTTATTTGGGCACATAATCCTGCAGATAGCGTGGTTTTCGAACGCATCTACCAGATCTTGTTGTCAGGGTTTGATGCTCCCTGGGGACCGGTGGTCGGCTCATAAGTCGATTTTCTCGCTCCGGTTCAGGCAACGTCACCAGGTCATCTAGGTCAACATCAACGCGATGAAATGGCTCGTTGGTCTTCCTCAGATGGCGCCGATTCCGACGATAGATGACGCCGTCCTCGGTTCTGACTTCATAAGATCTGGGTTGCGCAACACGGCCTACAACCACAGCCTTCCTCCAGGACTGATGTCGATTATCGGTCGGCTTCACTCGAACTGGATCGCCAGCTTTTAGGGGAATCAGATCTTGAGATCCTCTGTTGTAGTAGTCTGCTTGTCTGTCTCTAGCTGCTCTCAACTCATCTCTTACTTTTTTGGGAATTTCAGGTTTGAGCAGCCTCTGAGTAGTCGGTAGAATGGTACTGGTACGTCTGTTCATCAATCTTTGAACTGGACTGCTACTCATGCCAGGTGTTGGTGTGTTGCGAAAAGCTAGTAGGCTCAGGTAAGGATCAGCTCCGGCAGCCTTAGCCTTCCTCAGCAATGACTTCGCAACTTTCACACTGCTCTCCGCCTTTCCATTACTCTGTGGATAATAGGGTGATGTGCTCGTATGTTCAAACTGCCACTTCTTGGTAAAACTCTTGAACTCCTCAGCTGTGAACTGTGGCCCATTATCTGTGATGAGCTGATCTGGTATTCCATATCTTGCGAACTGGCCTTTCATTTTATGGATGACATTCACTGCCAGTGTTTTCTCTAGATAGTCTATTTCCCAATATCCTGAGAAATAGTCCACAGTGATCAAATAGTTCCTTCCATCCAAGTGGAACAAATCTGCACCCACCTTCGCCCATGGTCTCTCTGGAATTTCATGGGAATGCAGCGTTTCTTTTGGTTGCTCTTTCCCTTGAGCTTGACATGTCTCACATTTTTGTATGAAGTCCTTGATTTCTGCACTCATTCCGGGCCAGTGCAGGCATTCTCTTGCCCTTCTTAAACAGCCATTCACACCAATGTGGGAATCATGTACTCTTGTGAGCATGTCGCGTCTCCTGGCTTTAGGGATGATTACTCTCTCTCCCCTAAATATGAGACCATCTCCAACACTCAGCTCGTCCCTCACATGGAAATAGGAGATGAGCTCTGGGTCAACATCCTTCTTGTTCTCTGGCCAGCCTCGTTTGATCACCTCTTGCAGTTTCTGCATAGTCTCATCTTCTCCTGTTGCATCCCTTATGCCATTTAGCAGAGGCTGTGCTATTGGGATGTGCCTTGCCAGGTTTACAGTCTCCAGTTCTCTCATGGTCTTGTCAGTCTTGCCAGTCTGAATATATGCTCTGCTCAGCGTGTCTGTAAGGTGCATCTCCTTCCCTGGTCTGTATCTTATTGTCACATCATAGGTCTGCATCCTCACCAGCATCCTCTGCAATCTCTTTGGTGCCCGATGAAGTGGTTTTGTGGCGATTATCTCCAGTGGCTTATGGTCTGACTGCACATTCACTGGCCTTCCATATGTGTACACATGGAACTTCTCTAGACCAAACATCACTGCCAGCAATTCTTTTTCTATTTGTGCATATCTGGTCTCCGCATCCGTCAGGGCCCTGCTGGCATAGGCAACTGGATGGCCCTCCTACATCAGCGCCGCACCAAGTCCAGTTTCTGACGCGTCGGCCTGTACTGTCAGCTCCTTGGATGGATCATAGTATCTGAGTACTGGCTCGGCAGTTACTAGCTTCTTTATGTCCATCACCGCCCTGTCATGCACCTGTGCCCACCACCAAACTACATCCTTCTGTGTCAGCTTGCGTAGCGGTTCACATAGGTCGCTTAATCCAGGAAGGAATTTGCTCAAGTAGTTAACAAAGCCAATAAATCACTGAACTCCTTGGACATCCGTTGGGTTAGGCATATGTAGCACGGCTTCTACCTTCCCTGGATCTGGTTTCAGTCCTGCAGCAGAGACTCTATGTCCTATGAAAGTGACTTCCTTCACCTTCAGCTTTGCCTTCTCTATGTTCAGCTTCAGGTGACGGTCACGACATCTCTCCATCAGAGCTTTAACCTTCCTGTCATGGTCTCTTTCTGCTTCCTCTGCCGTTTTTCCTTTCCCAAACACTAGGATGTCGTCAGCAACAGACCTCACTCCTTCCAGGCCCTCCAGCACTTGGTTCTGTCGTCGCTGGAACTCCTCAGGGGCCGTGGACAGACCAAATGGCATGCGTCTCCACCTGTATCTACCATATGGTGTGTTAAATGTCGTAAGCTGAGAACTCTCATCATCCAGTTCCACATGCCAAAACCTGTTCTTGGCATCAAACGTGCTAAAGACCTTGGCATCATTCAGGTCGGTGAGGACATCTTCGATCGTCGTCATTGGGTAATGACTTCTTTTAAGCCCCTTGTTCAGATCCCTCGGGTCTAAACACACTCCCAACTTCCCATTGGGCTTTTCTACACACACAAGGCTGGATACCCATGGTGTGTGGGTCTCTACTGGGGCAATTATTTCCGCTTCTGTCAGTCTGCCCAACTCCTCTTTCAGCTTACTCCGTAAGGCTACAGGGATTCTTCGTGGTGGGTGGATCACCGGCGTTATGCTGTCAGCTACCAGCAGATGGTACTTGCCCTCAAATTTACCTGTCCCTTCAAACACATCAGCATACTCCGCTATCAATCTTTCCTTGGTCAGAGGGATTTCACTGCCACTCAGTGTCATTATGTTCTCTGTACAAACTGAGATGAGCCCCATCTGCTGGGCTGCCCTGCTTCCCAGGATTGGAATGCAGTCTTCCTCCAGAACTACAAATTCTACTTTGTATTTCCTTCCATTCTTCGGGTTCACCAGTCTCATTGTGCTTTTCCCAAGAGGCACCACTGTCGTATTGTTGTACATGGACAATACTTGCTTGGTTTCATCCACATCCTTCGCATACATCTTGGGAATGATGTTACATGTGGCTCCACTGTCCACCTGGAATTTTACTTCCTTCCCTTTCAACATCATGGTCGCAAAGATTTTCTTTGGGAATTGAGTCTCCTCAACCCTGTGCACACTTTCTGCTTTTCCTGCTTCTGGTTGCAGTTCCATTGTGTGAATTTCATCAACCTCTTGACTGTCATCATACTCATCACTGGAACTCTCCACTTCCATCACTGCATGCACAGGTTTTTTCCCTTTCTTTTCTTTCTTCTGCTGCCCCTGCTTTTTCCTGCATTGTGAGGCGAAATGATCTTTCTGATGGCATTTGAAACACTCCCTGCCATATGCCGGACATTTCTCCTTCTTTCTCTCATGTTTGTATCCACAGTATTTGCACTCTATGGTTGGCTGGTATCGTTTCCCCTCATGTCTCACTGCACAGACATCTTGTCGCTGGTCCCCTAACAGGACATCAACTCTGGCCTTGGCCAGCACCGAAGCCTGGCATGCCTTCACACACTTTTCTAAGTCAAGTGAGGTTTCTCGGAGAAGTCTTTCCCGCAGCATGTCATCCCTTATGCCGCATATTATTCTATCACGTATCAGTGAATCCTTCAACTCTCTGAAACCGAAATGAGCTGCCAAGAGCTTCAGTTCTATTAAAAACGAATCAAAAGTCTCCCCTCTCTCTTGGCTCCGCATAAAGAATCTATACCTGTCGACGGTCTCGTTCCTCACGGGTTGACAATGCTTTTCGAAAGCATCGAGTGCCTGCGCTAGCGTAACTTCTTGTACGTTGCCCTCCGGCGTCCGTGTCTCGAGCGTTTGGTAGAGCTCCCTCCCTTGCGGTCCAACTAGGCACATTGGCAGTTTCCTCATTGTCTTGTCCTCCTTCCCTTCCATGCTCAAATCAACATAGAGCTCAAACTCTTCCCTCCATTGTCTCCACTCCATTGGCAGGTCCCTTGCCTCAAAATTCATTTGCCTAGGGGGCTTCAGCTGCTCAATTTTCCTGATAAATCCGTCCCTCTATCAATGGAAACAATGTAGGCCCCACAGTCGTCTCTCAGCAGTAATTACTCACAAATGTCGTCTGCTGTCGTCCTTTCGATTGATCCTGAAGCAGGCCCCGATCTGACACCATGTTTTGTTAATGTGTTTCCTTTCTGTAACCTGCTACAGTACAGCTACACAACTAATTAACAGAGGCTTTACACTCGAGTCTTGGGTTCAGCCATTTTAATTCAGGATCACTCTGGCTACAGCCTCATGGGTAATATATCCCCGGTACTGCACCACCGGGTGCGCTATTCCCATAACACTTTAAAAGGACATGCCCACGAAGAGAAGGTGACATGCCTCAAGGACTTCATGTTCCAAGGACATCCATTGTGATGAAGTGCTTCAAAGGTTGGATAGAACACAAATCAGCTCCTGCCTCAATTTGCCAACTGTCACAACAGATCACAGTGGATACCATCTTGCTGGCTGGATTCTGTGCTGGACCACTTGGACAATGGGAACACATACAACTGGTTGTTGTTCATCAACTACAACTTAGCATTCAACACCATTGTTCTTTCCAAACTCATCATCAAACTCAGGAAGCTGGGTCTTTGCTCCTCCCTATGCAACTGGACTTCCTTATCAATAGACCTTAATCAGCATGGATGCATGATCAGTCCCCTGCTCTATTCTCTCTATATCCATGACTGTGGAATTAGACATAGCTCCTCTGCTAACAAAGCAATGAATACATCTGATTTTTATTCTGGGTAATCATTAATCTTCTAGACTGTCATAACAAATCCTCTATGTCCATCAGAGATGGAAATCTGCCATTCCTATCCCGTTTTGCATCCAAACCCATCAATGTGCTTTTCACACATCGTCTCTCTTATTTCAAGGGCAATTAAAAATGGACAAAAATATGCCCCATTTTTTAAAAGTACAGACCAGAGACTGGTTTCCTGTGAGTCACTGTTCTCCAAACCTTTCCATCATCTACAATACCCAAGCCAGAAGTATGATGAAATAATCTATACTGGTTGAGGGCAATACCTTTATATCACACATGTGACAATAAAGTCCCATTGAGCCACCCACTGCCTTCAGCATTCATTCTCCCTATCATAGGCAAGATACATTGTGACACCATTTAAAAGATGCACTGTGGAAGTCTGTTTAGGCTTCTGCAAGAATATCTTCCATACACATCTCTCTGGCAGGATTTGAGCATGTGTCTGGACACAAAATCTGCAAATTCCCCACCAAGTCACACACCATACTGACTTGAAACATGTTACACTTTAGTTATTATTACTGGGTTAAAATCTACAGAGTGCCCTACAAAACAGATCTTGGGAGTATTTTGACCAGGGAGACTGCAGATGCTGTAACCAAGAATAAAAAACAGATTGCTTGGCAAACTCAATGGCTCAAGCAGCAGTTGTAGTGGCAAAGGGTGTATGTGACAGAGGCAGTAAAGGGATAGGTGGAACCAGCTGGGGAGGAGATTGTGGGCAAGTGGAATTGGATGGGGAGCAGATGGGAGAGATGAACAAAGGGAGAAGAAATAGAACTAGATGGAAAGCCAGTTTTGTGAGGGAGATCGTTGTGGGTGTCGGATTTCCAAAACTGGAAAATTAAATGTTCATTTCATTAGATTGTTTGCTATAAAGTGCAATGTGAAATGTTAGTTCTTAGTATTTGCATTTGGTCTAAACATTAAATTTTCCAATTTCAGTTAATCCATGCCTGCAGTGCACGCCTCCCTCACTTTCACATTTCCACCTGGTTTTGATCACCATCTCTCCTATTCTCCTCCCCCCCCCCCCCCCCCACCCGGTTCCACCTGGTCATCATCACTCCCCACCTGGTTCCACCTATTCTCTACTAGCTTCGATCCCACCAACCTTCGCACTGCTATATATATTGGCATCTTTCCTTTCCCCTCTCAGTGCTGATGCTGAGTCTTAACCCAAAACAGTGACTTATACCTCTTGCCCCCCACATAGACTACTTGACCCATTGAGTTAATTCTTCCAACTTTCGTTTTTTTTTGTGGAAGTATATTCTCCATTTGTGCTGTAGCAATTCAAAAGATGGCCGTCAATGCCCAAATCGCGTGATTTTTAAAAAAAAGTCTTAGTTTAATGTTAAGGAAACTCGCACTAAAAAGGAACAAATTAACTTCAGCATTTGAAAAGGCAATACTATATCCCATCATGACAAACAAATTTACTTACAGAAGATTCATTTGATTCCCAAAAGAAATGTTCACTGTAGCCTTCTGATGCTAGTATCAGATTAATTAATGTTTAACTTCTGGATACCTATTGTAACATGCTAACTAAGGCAATATATATGTTGACCTTCATTGCAAGTTGTCTTGACTAGGGAAGCAAGGATATCTTGCTACAAAATCCATTACCAGTGCCAAAGATGCAATCTCATCAAGAGAGTGGTTTATTGTATTCATGTACAGCAATACCGTGAAATTTTATTTCATATGATAACCAGCAGATTATATCAGACATAACAAGTAATGCAGAAAGAGAGAGGAAACAGAATGCAGAATGTAGTATTACAGTTACAGAGAAATTGCTGCAAAAAAAAGTGCAAAGGCCGCAACAAAGTAGATTGGGAATACATCCTAAGCATACAGAACAATGGGTTCAAAGGTTCAAAGGTCAGTTTATTGTCACGTGTACCAATTAAGGTAGTGAAATTCGTATTACCGTACAGCCATACTTAACATTACTTACTTAGCTGGAAATATCTCCTTGGTTGGAAGGGGGCACCCATCACTCAAAATACTGAATACTAACATCTAAACCCATTCAGGAAAAGAGTCTAAGGCAGTAAGTATATTAGTCTTTGAATTATAGATTAATATTGTATAATCCTGCAGTGAATGTACTTGTAGACACTTACAACAGATCAAGCTTAAGTTTTGACTTAGGCTTAGAACTCTAGAAGGAGCACACAATATCGTCACAGAGAAACAAGAGGAGATTTCATTGAAATATTTACCGGCTTATTGTCTATTTATAACAAGATAGAAGGTAACTATTCAGCCCCTGAGGTCCCTTCTGACGCCCAGAAGAACAATCTCAACAGTCCCATTCTTTTCTTTAAATAGTGAACCTAAGTAACACTGAAAGTCCAATAGTACACGGAACATAGAATAATACAGTAAAGCCCTTCAGCCCACAATGTTTGTGCCGAGCAAAATGCCAAGTTAAATTGATCTCTCTCGAGTATATCCTCTTGAGTTCCACCACGATGTTCCCCCTGATTAGTAAAGCAATTCCTCCACCTCTTTTACCCCTCTACCTCATCTGAAACATCGAACCCCAAGCATGTTAAACGGCAGTCATGTCCCTCTCACAATCATGTTTCTGTAATGGCCACAACATCATAATTCTGGACAATAGAGAATAAATAATGGAGGTTTCAAATTGCAAAGGACACAGCTGTTCACAGGAACTTCCCATAAGAGAAGAACTACAGAAAGAAAATCATAGCAAATTGCTGGAGGAAATGGCAATTTACAAAGCACATCTGGAATCACCAAATTTTGGGATATCTTATACCTCCCAACTTAGTAATATTTAGCAATTACTTCATATTCAATATATAAAACCTCTGTAATAAGGCAAATGGCTGTTATGTGCACTCTCAACTAGAAATTTTAGTCAGAATTTTTCGGTAAAATTCTGGTCACTCTGTGCATTAAGTGATATTATGCTTGAGATTCCCATATATACATTCACAAATTGGAAAACCTAACTTTCTAGCAGCTATTTATGCCATTCCTCATTAAATCTAGTAATGGACTTACACAATCTAACCAAACAACCTGCTCAATGAAGAGCATAAATTTATTTGATAGGAAAGAAATGGCAGCATTGGACCAAGGTAAGTTGTTCCTGATTGACAATATTTTTGAATTGTTTCAGGTAATTTATAAGTTTGTGACCGGCTACTTGTTTTTATGCGAGACGCATTATCAAAAAAACAAGTTGCAAAACATCTACAACTTTACTTGTAATATTCATTTGCCTTAATATAAAAAGCAAGTTGAACTGTTTTTGAATTTTACACTTAAAAAGATAAATTAGAAAATGTTTCAAAATTTTGTCAGCAATATCCAAAATTTATCAATGTTCTTTAACAGCTAGCCAGGCTATGGAAACGGACTATCAATTATTTTTCATAATTTTCAAGGGCAATATTAATCCTGACCCCGACCCCAGCCTCCATGTGGCAATTTTATCCCAAAGGTCATGCCATTGACATTGTAGACAGAAAAACTGTCGTTGATGGAACCTTGAGCAAAACACAAAGTGCTGATGGAACACAAAAGGCCAGGCAACATTTGTGGAGGCAATGAACAGATAATGCATCGGGTTGAGATCCTTCTTCAGACTGAAAAGAGAAGAAAGAGGTTGTTTGCAATTTTTGTTATGATTTTTACAGGTAATGTTGATTTAACCCTCCACATGATAATATTATAGCACAAATGGCCCTGTCATTCATCAGGGACTCTCTGTTAAGGATTGGGCTGACTTGACTCTCTGCAAGTTCCTGTCAGGAGGATCAACTGACTTAAGCACTATTTATTTTTAGAAGTTAGAAGCAGGCATTGAATGTATGGGGGTGGAACGCAGGTGGGGAGCTGTTACGTATTGCTGACTGTGAATTCTGTCTTATTATATTTATGGTTTTTTTAGAGGCTGCATTCTATATTATTTTCATTGCATCAGTATTCAAAATATATCATTTAGGTTTGTATAGACGGTTGTTTTCACATGTATATCAAATATATAAAGAGCAGTTTAGAGAACTAACCAAGTAATGATAACAAAAATCATTGTAACTGAATGGCATGACTGATTTAATCATAACATGATCGGTATTACACTTCGAACCATATCATATTCAAGCCTAAAATTAGTAACAGATGTTTTAACTCAAAAACATATCTATTTCTAATACCATTAATTGATAGCAATCATCTGCAGTATGTCATGAAACATGACTACAATGTACTGGTCGGGATTGTCATGATGTTCAGATTTGTCAACAATTTTAATGTCATATTACAATTTTAATTTTCATAGGTATATTAAAAATATCAAAAAGCAGATGAGGCATAAAAAAAGCTGCTATTTGACTTTGACCCACTTAAAAACCACTATGGAAAGGTGAAATTGACTACCAAAAAAATAACAAAATTGTGAGCTTGTCATATCTACACATGGCTCCATCATAACTAGCATGAATGCAAGTCAGAAATAATAAAAAATACTATCACCTTTAACAGATACAGTGTCTCCAGAGAGTGGCACATCTGCCAAGCTGTGAAATCTAAAGGTGATACACTGAGACAAGGTTTGGTAGATGGACATGAAGCACCTGGCTCTCCAAGGATAGAAACAAATAATGAGGTACCAAAATGACAATATTCACAGGAAAGCTGTTTGGAGAAAAAGGAAAAAAAATGCATTCAAAAAATGCATTCATGCATTTTTTGTAAGAACTGCTTAAATTAATTTTGCATGTAATCAACCATGAAGGGGGAAATTGCAAAAATTATGATAGGAAATAATTTTGCAGTCAGCAGCAATGAAGAATAGGCAGATAATACAAATGACAGCCAGCTTGCTATCATTGCTTCAAGCTTGCCCTGAAGATCCGTTTTATCTCTGAAGCTTCAGAACTTCAGAACAGCAAGAGTTCAGCAATTTTTAGTCAATAGTTGAATGTGATATTTTGCGTTACATAAAGGGGTCATAAGACATTGGCCTTCTATCATTCTTGGAGAATAAAGGCAGACTTTAACACAATAGCTTCCAGAATGACTTGCATTAATGATCAATTTATTTCTTACTTGATAAAATTATATATTTAGGGAGCTTTAAGGAAAATTAGCACAATCCAACCAGGTATTAAAAAAAACTAGTAGAAAAAAACAATATAGCTAACCAATGTTTAAGTTTCCTCCCCTACTTAAAAATGGTATGAAAAGAACATCAAAAATAGAAAAAGATAATTATGCAATTGTTTCCTAATCATTGATGTTTCCAAAAAAGATACAATCTTAAATCTAAATTTAATACAACCTCTAGAATCTTCTTTATTGTATTGGTCACAAAGAATCTGAATTTGAAAAAACATCTGGAAACATTGTCATCATCCACTGTTTTACAAATCTGCTTTTTGCATACAGCAGAAATTAAATAATACTTTTCATTCTCATAAGCCACAAAGCTTCCTGTAGTTTATTTCAAATAAATCATTGTGAAATATACGTTAAAATATTGAAATAGCCTACAAAGAAAAATAAAATCACAATAATATTTGCCTGTACCTGCTCATACCAACTGCTGGGAGAAGAACAAGTACATTCAGACCACCAGTCATAGTTAATACTCTTCATCTTAGAAATGCTATGGCTGGGGCTTTTCAGAGCACCATCACGCAGGTTAGTTAACTTGGCCCGATTTCGGGCTGTGATAACTTCTGAAGTTGGCACAGCTTCAGTACGGTAGTAATATTCTTGTGGCTCATGCCACCAGCCACAGGAGCACTGAAGGTCCCTCGCAGACACAGACATGGTTCTTGCAGCTTCCAAGTCATCTAGACCACTGCAGCAGCTGTGATGCATGTTTAGATAAGTTGTCATGTTGTCACAATCAGCTTTCAGTCTGGCTGGAGACAAATCTTGGATCGGAAAAGCAGAGTCCCTTTACTTATCATTCACTACCCTTGCTACTGTTAAAGCAGTGCACTGTGGAAGACAGTGGAGCTACAGAGCATTATCTCGTGTCGACTGATGATTCAACACACAGAGCACCTTGACAGCATCCTTGCTCTAGGCAAAAGCAATCAAAGCACTGATCAACCACTTACAGAAGTGGACAATACCATAACAATCTTTATGTAGAGGATCACGTTTACCTGAATGTAGATTATTCATTAAACAGAAAATGATCTCTGCACCAATCAAAAGTACACACATTAAAAATGCCACTGGATTACATTAACCTTGAACTGTTCCTTTGTTTAAAGTAGCAAATTAAATGACAAAGTTTAATCCTAATTTCAAAGGAGGTTTTTGTAATAGCTACAGAGTTAATTCAACCTGGTTTTTATACCACTTTCTGCACTTGATTAATATAGGCTATTTAAAAATAGATTTGCGCTATAAAACCTGACTATGTGACTCGACAGGCTTAACAGCAAGTAAAATGGGGTCAGGCTCTAGGCGAGCAGCCATATTGGAGTGGCCAATTTGAGAGGGGCTGCTTTGAGGTCAGAGTGTTACTGCTTTGAGGTCAAAGTGCAGGCTTTGATGCACATCAGGCTTCTGTGAAGAGATGCGCAGAATCAAGGTAAGGACAATTTAACTTATTTCAGGTTTATTTCTCCTCATGTCCACAGATTTAATTTTTAAGTATGCATTAATGAGCAGTTATGGCAGTCCTTTGAGTGATATCCTCTTCTTGTCAAATGTGGGAAAACAGGAAACTGTCATATATCTGCTGACAATGTCTGCCAGAAGTATATTCAGTTGCAGCTCCTCTCAAACTGCATAAATCGACTGGAGTGACAATTGGGCAAACTGAGAGGCACACAGGAGGCAGAGGTTTATAGACAGTAGATTCAGGGAGGGAAGGACATCAAGCTTGGGTGACTGCAAGGAGAGGCGGGCGGGTTGTGCAGGAGTCTCCTGTGGCTATTTCCGTCGAAAATAAAAATGTTATTTTTGTATACTGTGAAGGGGTGTGTGTGTGTGTTTGGAGGGGGTGGGGGGGGGGTGGGAGGGTGGCGGGGGGGGGGGGGGGTTGGCAGTGGTCAGAACTACAGCACATCTGTCTATGTTGAACACCAGTGTAGAGATAAGTCAGGGTGTGCAACAGTGATAGGGAACTCTATAGTCAGGGGTATGGACAAGCGCTTCTGTGGCCACAAGAGAGACTCCAGGATGATATGTTACCTCCCTGGTGAGAGTGTCGAGGATTTCTCTTGAGAAGGCATAGGATATTCTGAGAGGGCAGGGAGAACAGCCAGAGGCCAAGATCCATATTGATGCCAATGACATAGAAATGAGGTCTTGCAAAGAGAATTTATGAGGTTAGGTAGTAGGTTAAAAAATGCGGATTGTAATCTTAAGATTAGTATCCATACCACATGCTAAGGAGGCAGGAAGTAGAAAAATTGTGCAGTTCAATATGTGGCTAAGTGCAAGAGAGAGGGCTTCAGATATATTCCTCCTTGGGCTCTCTTCCAGGGCAGGTGGGATCTGTACAAGAGGTACAAGTGTACCTGAACTGAAGGGGTCACAAAATGCTGGAGTACCTCAGCAGGTCAGGCAGCATCTAGGAGAGAGGGAATGGGTGACGTTTCGGGTCGAGACCCTTCTTCAGACTGATGTTAGGGGGGCGGGACAAAGAAAGGATATAGGTGGAGACAGGAAGACAGTGGGAGAACTGGGAAGGGAGGGGGGGGAAGAGAGGGACAGAGGAACTATCTAAAGTTGGAGAAGTCAATGTTCATACCGCTGGGCTGCAAGCTGCCAAAGCAAAATATGAGGTGCTGTTCCTCCAATTTACGGTGGGCCTCACTATGGCATTGGAGGAGGCCCATGACAGAAAGGTCAGACTGGGAGTGGGAGGGAGACTTGAAGTGCTCAGCCACCGGGAGATCAGGTAGGTTAAGGCGGACTGAGCGAAGGTGTTGAGCGAAACGATCGCCGAGCCTGCGATTGGTTTCGCCGATGTAGAGAAATTGACATCTAGAGCAGTGGATACAATAGATGAGGTTGGAGGAGGTGCAGGTGAACCTCTGATTCACCTGGAAAGACTGTTTGGGTCCTTGGATGGAGTTGAGGGGGGAGGTACAGGGACAGGTGTTGCATCTCCTGCGGTTGCAGGGGAAAGTGCCTGGGGAGGGGGTGGTTTGGGTAGGAAGGGACTAGTGGACCAGGGAGTTACGGAGCAAACGGTCTCTGCGGAACACAGAAAGGGGAGGAGATGGGAACATATGGCCAATAGTTGAAGGTGACTGAAATGTTGGATACGCTGGCTGATGGGGTGGAAGGTGAGGACAAGGGGGATTCTCTCCTTGTTACGAATGGGGGGAGGGGGAGCAAGAGCGGAGCTGCGGGATATAGAGGAGGCCCTAGTGAGAGCCTCATCTATAATGGAAGAGGGGAAGCCCCATTTCCTGAAGAATGAGGACATCTCTGATGCCCTAGTGTGAAACACCTCATCCCGGGCGCAGATGTGGCGTAGACAGAGGAATTGGGAGTAGGGGATAGACTTTTTGCAGGAGTCAGGGTGGGAAGAGGTGTAGTCCAGATAGCAGTGGGAGTCAGTGGGTTTGTAGTAGATGTTAGAACTGAAGGGTAATCAATATCCTCATAGGGAGGTTCATTAGTACTACTTCGGAGGGTTTGAACTAGAGTGGCCAGGGGTGGGAACCAGAGCAGCATGTCAGCAAGTGGAGGGACTGATGAGAAGGTAGAGGTTATGTCAGGTAAGTCTGAAAAAACAGTCAGGCAGGAAGAGATTAAGAAACATGGCAAGAGACTAATGGGGTGAAGTGTGTTTAGTTCAATGCAAGGAGTATTATAGATAAAGCAGATGAACAGTGCCTGAATCAGCGCATGGAACTATGATGTTGTAACTCAACTATGATTGAGTTACAGAGACTCGGTTGTGAGGAGAACAGGACTGCGGCTCAACTTTCCAGGATTTCAATGCTTCGGATAAGATAAAGAGGGAGGGAAAACAGGTGAAGGTGTTGCATTACTCATCAGGGAGAATGTCACAGCTGTATCTAGAGAAGACATAGTGTTGGGATTATCCACCGAGGCAATATGGGTAGAGCTCAAAAATTAGAAGGATGCAATTACTCTGATGGCCTCCCAATAACCTGGAGGAAATAGGGAAGCACATACGTATGCTGATATTGGATATATGTAAAAGCACCAGAGTTGTCATCGTGGATGACTTTAACTTACCTAAAATTGACTGGGGCAACCTTAGTGCGAGAGGCTGAGAAGGGGCAGAATTTTAATAGCGCATCAAGAGAATTTCTAGAAATAGGATGTGGAGAGTCAAACTAGAAGAAGGACTATATTGGGCCTTGTTTTTGGAAATGAGCCTGGCCAGGTGTCTGGCATTTCAGTGGGGAAAATTTTGGAACAGTGATCGCAACTACTTAGATTTTAAAATAGTTATGAATAAGGTTAAGTCTGGACCATGGGGAATGTACTAAATTGGGGGATGGCAAATTACACCATTATTAGGCAGGAGGTAAGGAAAGTAAATTGGGATCAGCTGTTATTGGTTGAGTCTACGTCTAACATATGGGAGTTGTTTAAAGACCAGGTGATCAGAGTTCATGACTGGCATGTTCCAGTAAGGAGGAGGGACAAGATGGCAAGTTGAGGGAACCTTGGATGACTCAAGAGTTTGTGAATCTGGTTAAAAAGTAAAAGGAAGCATATGTAAGGTTTAGATTATATGGAACTCATACAGAGCTTTTGAGGAATAAAAAGAAGGCGGGAAGAAATCAAATGGAATTAGTATGACCAGAAGGGGCCATGAAATGCCATTGGTAATTAGGATTAAAGAGAATCTCAAGGTATTTTATTCATACATTAAAAAGATGTTAACTAGAGAGAGGGTAGTACCACTCAATGATAAAGGAGGGAATTTATACATAATGTCAGAGAATGTAGATGAAGTATTACATGAGCACTTTGCATCGATATTCAGAAGGTGGCATTATCAAGCATAATGAGATGAGTGTGGGGGATACCGATATGCAAGGGCATTCTGTGATCATGGAGGAGATACGTGAATGGTAGCTTACTTGAAAAGCATTATGGGGGATGAATCCCAGAACCTGACGGGATATTATCGAGGTTATTGAGAGAGGTAAAAGAGGAGATTGCAGGGGCCTCGACGAAGATCTTTGTCTCCTCTCTAGCCAGAAGCAAAATAATGAAGGATTGGAAAGTAGCCAATGTTGTGCCTTTGTTTGAGTAATACAGAAAATTGTCAGCTCGCGAGCCTCATTTCAGAGGTAGGGAAGCTATTCGGGATAGGATTTACTCACATTTGGAAGAGAATGAGCTAATTTGGAACAGTCAGCATAGTTTGGTGCAGGGCAGGTCTCTTCTTACCTACTCGATTAAATATTTTGAGGAGCTGTCAAAGGAAACTGATGACAGTAGCGCAGTGGATGATGTCTACATGGAGTTTACCAAGACATTTGACAAGGTCCCTACAGGTATGTAGGTTAATTGGCTGGGTAAATGTAAAAATTGTCCCTAGTGGGTGTAGGATAGTGTTAATGTACGGGGATCACTGGGCGGCACGGACATGGAGGGCCGAAAAGGCCTGTTTCCGGCTATATATATATGATATGATATGATATGACATGGTAGATTGATTCAAAAGGTTTATACACCTGGGATCCATGGTCTCTTGGTAGTTTGGATTCAGAACTGACTTACGCACAGAAGACAGAGGGTGTAGGTAAAAGATTGTCATTCTGGCTGGAGGAATGTTACCAGCAATGTTCTACAAGGATCAGTGTTGGACCCCCTGTTGTTTGTGAGAAATATACTGTAAATGACCTGGACATAAATATGGGTTGGTTAATATGTTTGCAGATGACACAAAAATTGATGGGCAGCAGACAGTGAAGACGGTTGTCCAAGGATACCACAATATCAGTTACAGATATGGGCAAATAAATGGCAAACGGGGTTTAATCAGAGTAAGTGTGATATATTGCACTTTGGGAGATCGAATGTAAGGGAAAAGTACACAGTTAATGCAGGATCCAACAGCATTGATGTACAGAGAATTTTGAGGTCAAAGTCCATAGCTCCTTGAAAGCAGAAACACAAATATAGCGTAAAAAACGGCGTACTAAACTAAACTAAAATAAACTATGAGCAGCATACATATGGTAGACAATCAGAATATTTTTCCCCGCAGTAAAAATGTCCAATACTAGAGAGCATAGCTTTAAATAGGCACATGAATATGCACGGAATGGAGGGATATAAATCATGTGCAGTCATAAAGAATTAGGTTAATTTGGCATTGTGTTGGCACGGATATTGTGGGCAGAAAGACATATTCTTCTGTGGCACTGTTCTATGTTCTATATAATATGACTAACATGGTAAAATTTGCAGCAGTAATCAAGTACAGCTATTGAATCTGCTGAAGTGTTGCACTGGTCTGAGCTTATTTAAATAGCTAAAATAGATGGATATATTTTTTATCTGAAAAATGAATTAAAAGTACGTTATCTTCAACATCAAACTTGTGAATAGTTCTAACAATAGAAAGTTATAGCAGTAAAAAAAAAAGATTATTGTTTTTTGTCTCTAAATTCTACAAATGTAATGCTTCAGTTTTAGCTAATATTTCTTCTGGTGTAACAACCAGCATTATATAACCAGCCATAAAATCGCAGCAGATTTATTTTACCTTAGTTATGCACAACTTCTTTTAAGAAGCACAGTACTGTGGCGGTCCCTGGATATCAGGCCACTCCTTGGGTCAGCCCCCTCGTCACTTGACGGACATGCTTAAGGGGTTAAGGGTCAGCCCGTTGGGGGGTGTGGTTCATCCCGAGGTGGACTTCGCTGTGAGTAGAAGCTCACAGCCAAATAAAGAGCTTTACTAAACCTGCCTGGCATCCAGCCTTTTCTCTGGCCTCCGCCAGGCCACTACATTGGTGACCCCGAAGTTCATCACGCGTCGTGATGAACCGCAACAATGCGCAACCCTGGTCCTGCCGACCTCGATGCCGTCGCGCTCAAACTTCCGTCCTTGTGGACCGAAGAGCCTGAGGTCTGGTTCCAGCAGGCAGAGGCACAGTTTACGATGCGAGGCGTGACGGTGGACGAGACGAAGTACTTCTACGTCGTCGGCGCTCTGGATAGGCAGCTAACAAATATGCAGGCCTCAAGGCCCTGCTTATCAGGTGGTTCGGCCTCAGCGAGTCCGAACGGGCAGCTCGAGTTTTGAGCACGGAGGGCCTCGGGGACCGATGGCCGTCGGCCCTCCTGGAGGACAAGCGAGTTTTCCAATCCAACAAAGCTTAATGTTTGTAATTATTTAGCTCCTTGATCTCCAAGTCATTCTTGCCAAACTAGTTCTCGTTCTTTTCCTTTCAGAAGCCTCGAATCTCTACACAAATGCTTTTTGTGGCAGAATTCAGGCAGCTCATAAGCTATTAACATTTTGCAGCTCCTGTTGATTGGAAGTTAATAGATTGTATATGAGTGCTATCTAAGGGGAACTAGCTTTGTGTGTCCATCAGACCATTGACATTGATGCCAATGTTTTGGGGCCAGATTGATGGAGATAAAAGTACGCTTACCGCAATAGTCAGTCCAGCAGTCACCATTGCCTGTCACGGCATGGATGATAGGGCAAACTAGTCATAGAACAATACAACATAGAAACAGGCCCTTAGGACAATTGAGTTGGTATTGACCATCAACCTCCCATTAACACTAATCCTACACTAATACGATTCTTCCTACATTCTATGTTTTCAAGAGAGAGTTAGATTTAGCTCTTAGGGCTAAAGGAATCAAGAGATATGGGGAAAAAGCAGGAACAGCATACTGATTTTAGATGATCAGCCATGATCATATTGAATGGCAGTGCTGGCTCGAAGGGCCGAAAGGCCTACTCCTGCAACCATTTTTTATTTTTCTATCAACACCAATCAGATTCTACCATTCACCTACACACTAGGGGCCAACTTGCTATGGCCAATTAATCATCTGACCTGCAAAGCTTTGGGACATGCAAGGAAACTGGATCATCTGGAGGACATCCACGTGGTACAGGGAGATTGAGCAAACTCCACACAAATAGCATCCAAAATCAGAATTGAACCCAGGTCTCTGGCACTGAAAGGCAGTGCCTCTACTAGCCATCCTTCTTTGCCACTCATGGATGTCTTTACATGTGGACAGCTTAGCAGTCCCACACTCAAATCATTATATACTCTAGCTGGCAGTGTTTGGCCCATGAAATCTTGTGCTCTTCTCAATGATGAAACTCAGCGTTCATTCTGTTGAGGTCATACTCCAAACATTTTATTATCTTAGTAAGAATTCCATTGGAGTTAACCTACTCTTCATGCCAATTATACTTTGCCAGCGAGTTTCTCCATTTTAGGATTAGGATTTGTCTAAATTTGGAGCAGAACTTCGCCTTGGCTTAACTGCTCCCATTATACTCCTGCTGGCAGTGTTTGGTCTGTGAAATTTGCACCAAGGCAAATTCCTTGTACGTATACATACTTGGCAAATAACATTTATTCAATTCAATTCAATTAACCCATTAACTTGAATAACCTTTATTCACTGCTTATCCCCGCAGCAATCCTGGCCCTATATTACAAAACATATTCCCTTTGTCCAATCCATTCATCTCCTGCCTTCCACTGCTCCCAGCAGCACCTTCCAAACCCACAACCTCTACCAGCTAGAAGGTCAAGAACAGCTAAAGCATGGGAACACCATTACCTCCAAGCCATCCACCATCCTAACTTGGAAATATAATGCCGTTCCTTCACCTTTCATGGGTCAAAATCTTAGAACTCCCTCCCTCACAGCATTGTGAGTATACCCAGTCCTTAAGGGCTGCAGTGGTTCAAAAAGGAGCTCACCACCTCCTTCGTAACGGCTGCAAGAGATGGGCATTTAAATGCTGCTTCAGCTTGTGAAGCCTTCACATGCCTTGAATGAATTAAAAAAAACCTTTTGGTAACTCTAAGACCTGAAACAATAATTCTGATTATTTTTCCATTGATGCTGCCTGACCTGCTGAGTGTTTCCAGAAATTTCCATTTTAATAGTTGCAAGAAGGCGGTTCTCTACCAAACTGCACTTGTAGCTTAACAGCATCCTCTCACAATGAAGGTTCATAGCATGACTCTGGAAAACATGGACCATTTCCTATATCTTGGGACCACCTCTCGTCAAAGGCAGATATCAATGATGAAATTCACCATCTCCATGAATGCACTAACACAGCATTGGGACAATTGAGAAAAGGGATACATAAAGATCAAACCTGGCATAAAGCTCAAAGTTTACAGAGCAGTGGCGAATCCTTCCTCCAGGGTGGTTCAAAAGCCTGGACTACCCATTGCAAAGATGTCTGGGCCTGTGGAAAAATACCAGCAACATCTACCCAAAATCCTCCTAATCCACTGGAAGAGAAGCAGACCAATATCAGTGTCCTCTGGAGACACAAGGAATTGCAAATGCTGGTTTACCAAAAAAAGACAAAGTGCTGGAGAAATTCAGCAGGTCATGCAGCATCTCTGGACAGGTTATGTTTTAGGTCTGAAGAAACATCCCGACCAGATGTGTCACCTCTCCAGGTTTCGAGATGCTGCCTGACCCACTGATTTACACCAGTACTTTGTGTTTTTTTTAATCAGTGTCCTCTTCCTGGGCATCATCCCCAATGTTGAGCAGACCACATTTGCACAACTCCAGGCTCTCAATACAGACACTTTGTATTTCATTGGAAGAGATTACCAGATGAACAGGAAAAAAGGTGCAAGGATGTGTTCAAAACTTCCTTCAAGGAATGCAATATTTCCTCCTAGGAACTGTTGGCCAATCACCATTCATTGTAGAGAAGAAACAATTAGAAAACAATGTGTCACAAGACACGAGACAATTAAAACAAGGGAAGGTCACCTGGCCCTTCAACCTTACCATGTCATTAAAGCTGATCCACCTCTGGCCTCAACTCCTATTATGGGCTAGATCTCTGCAGCCCTCAATCATCCAATCATTCAAAAAATATTTATTTTCATGTTTAATGCTTTTAATGAGCTTGCCTCCATTACTGTCGAGTAGAGAATTCCAAAGGTTCACTACCCTCTGCCAAACGAGATGTCCATCGACCTCAATTTTAAATGACAGCCCCTTAACCTGAAGCCAAATTCTCCTGCCTGATTGTCTTCCATCAGTGAAAACATCCTGACCTACCCTCACATGCTTTATTTATATCTTACATGTTTCAATTTTGTCAAGCTGGAAAAGGTACAGAGAAGATTTATGAGGATGTTGCCAGGACTAGAGGGTCTGAGCTATAGGGAGAGGTTGAGTAGGCTGGGACTCTATTCCTTGGCGCACAGGAGAATGAGGGATGATCTTATAGAGGTGTACAAAATCATGAGAGGAATAGATCGAGTAGATGCACAGAGTCTCTTGCCCAGGGTAGGTGAATCGAGGACCAGAGGACATAAGTTTAAGGTGAAGGGGAAAAGATTTAATAGGAATCTGAGGGTAACTTTTTCCACATAAAAGGTGGTGGGTGTATGGAACAAACTGCCAGAGGAGATAGTTGAGGCAGGATTATCCTAACATTTAAGAAACAGTTAGACAGGTACATGTATAGGACAGATGGATGGATCAAATGCAGGCGGGTGCGACTAGTGTAGCTGGGACATTTTGGCTGGTGTGGACAAGTTGGGCCAAAGGGCTTATTTCCACACTGTATCAATCTATGACTCTAGTAAACCTCCGCTCATTCTTCTGAACTCCAAACAACGTAGAACTTGCAGTACCTGGTTTGCGTTTCTTGATAGGACTATCCACTCATCACAGGAATTAGGCTGGTGAATCTTTGGGATTATCCCTTCTTAGATAAGGGGACCAATATATCATGCACAGCGTCTGTGCACACAAGACACCTGCATAAGCAGCAATATGAGTGCACTCTTTCGCAAACTAACCACCATCTATGGAAGATTATAAGAAGTGGGAAAGTGTGAGCACAGTCATTTTTATGTTCAATTGCAAAGAGGATGCAGGCATGAATAGGGCAAAGGAAATATCTCTGAGAATCTGAGGCAGGGATGCCATAGTGACATGTTGCATCAAAAATAGTAATTTCCCCAATAAGGCAATATTAATTCAATAATATTAACTCGGTTTTCTGTTTGTCCACCAACAGTGCTAGTGTTTTGCGGCATTTCCAACATGATCCTTACAGTTTCAGTTCTCTGCAACAGCTCAGACTTTAATTTCACACCTTTTGCAAGTTTTTCTGTTTGTTTCTCTTTTTAAGTTTGCTCGTTGATCGGTCATTCAGACGGCTATGTAATCATCATAACACCACGGCGACCTTGGCCTAAGCTAATCAGAGATATTCTCTTTGTCCACCCCTTCCCTCTCCGATCATCTGTGCAACTTGTTTGTTCACTTTTTCAGTTCTAACGAAGGGATTTTGACCTGAAATATTATGATTTTTGGCTTTCCAGAGATGCTGTCTGTGCAGTGGAGTGTTTCGAGCATTAACCCAGATGGTGTCCAGCATTATTGTTCCAGCACAAGGAAGTTCAGTGGATAGTATCAAGCTCCTTGAGAATTGTTGTCCTGAGCACATACCTCTATGCAGCATGACCTAAATTTCACAACATTCTGGCGTGGCCTGATGAGTGGCAAGAAACATTCATGCCACAGTAGTGGAAGCAATGCCAATCTCCAACAGGAAAAACCTACCTTTGGCATTCAATTACACTATTATTATCAAACACTGCACCATTCATATGCTGGTGCCACTATTGATTTAAAATTCAATTGGACCACTCCTGTGGCTTCAGGGGCAGATATGAGGTTGGATATCCTGTGGCAACTTATGCATTTGCTAATACTCCAAAGCCTTTCATTCATCCACATATCACAAATCAGGAATGTGACATAATAATTTCCATTTCTTTGGATGAATGCCATTCCAATAATTCTCAAGATGTCAACATCATACAGGACAAATCATGCTTGATGGCCATTCTCATCCATTCTTCTATGGTATTAATTTGAGCATTCACAAGATTTAAATTTTATTCAGTTGAGTCAAGATCTGAGATACAGAATTTTGATTGTTTCTCCTCAACAACACCCATTTATTCCATGTAAAAAATAACTACAAACTTAGACTAGGAGAAACAAATTAGCAAATCACTGTGAGGGAATACGAATTAATAAGGGAACCATTTTGTTTTACAAAGTTCACATCAAAGTGTCAGTTTGATGTGTTAAGGAACATGCCTGAGGCCTCCTTAAAACATTTCTGTGAAGTTTCAATCATTTTATCCCTTTTGCACACCACTTCTAAAATGGCCACCATATATCCCATTAATCCAAAAACCAATCAATATTTCCAAGCACTATTTTGTTCTGTATTCTGGGAAGCCAGAGGATTGGGAATCTTTTAAAGAGCAACAGAAGATAACTAAAAAGGTAATACGGGGAAAAAAGATGAGGTATGAGGGTAAGTTAGTCAATAATATAAAGGAGGATAGTAAAAGCTTTTTTAGGTATGTGAAGAGAAAAAATATAGTCAAGGCAAATGTGGGTCCCTTGAAGTCAGAAGCAGGGGAATTTATTATGGGGAACAAGGAAATGGCAGACGAGTTGAACCGGTACTTTGGATCTGTCTTCACTAAGAAAGATACAAACAATCTCCTAGATGTTCTAGTGGCCAGAGATCCTAGGGTGACAGAGGAACTGAAGGAGATTCACATTAGGCAGGAAATAGTGTTGGGTAGACTGATGGGACTGAAGGCTGATAAATCCCCAGGGCCTGATGGTCTGCATCCCAAGGTACTTAAGGAGGTGGCTCTAGAAATTGTGGACGCATTGGTGATCATTTTCCAATGTTCTATAGATTCAGGATCAGTTCCTGTGGATTGGAGGGTAGCTAATGTTATCCCACTTTTTAAGAAAGGAGGGAGAGAGAAAACGGGAAATTATAGACCAGTTAGTCTGACATCAGTGGTGGGGAAGATGCTGGAGTCAATTATAAAAGACGAAATTGCGGAGCATTTGGATAGCAGTAACAGGATCGTTCCGAGCCAACATGGATTTACGAAGGGGAAATCATGCTTGACTAATCTGCTGGAATGTTTTGAGGATGTAACTAGGAAAATTGACAGGGGAGAGCCGGTGGATGTGGTGTACCTCGACTTTCAGATAGCCGAAAAGGTCCCACATAGGATATTAGTGGGCAAAATTAGAGCACATGGTATTGGGGGTAGGGTACTGACATGGATAGAAAATTGGTTGACGGACAGAAAGCAAAGAGTGGAGATAAATGGGTCCCTTTCAGAATGGCAGGCAGTGACTAGTGGGGTACCGCAAGGCTCGGTGCTGGGACCGCAGCTATTTACAATATACATTAATGACTTGGATGAAGGGATTAAAAGTAACACTAGCAAATTTGCAGATGATACAAAGCTGGGTGGTAGTGTGAGCTGTGAGGAAGATGCTATGATGTTGCAGGGTGACTTGGACAGGTTGTGTGAGTGGGCGGATGCATGGCAGATGAAGTTTAATGTGGATAAGTGTGAGGTTATCCACTTTGGTGGTAAGAATAAGAAGGCAGATTATTATCTGAATGGCGTCAAGTTAGGAAAAGGGACATACAACGAGATCTTGGTGTCCTAGTGCATCAGTCGCTGAAAGGAAGCATGCAGGTACAGCAGGCAGTGAAGAAAGCCAATGGAATGTTGGCCTTCATAACAGGAAGAGTTGAGTATAGGAGCAAAGAGGTCCTTCTGCAGTTGTATAGGGCCCTAGTGAGACCACACCTGGAGTACTGTGTGCAGTTTTGGTCTCCAAATTTGAGGAAGGATATTCTTGCTATTGAGGGTGTGCAGCGTAGGTTTACTAGGTTAATTCCCGGAATGGCGGGACTGTCATATGTTGAAAGACTGGAGTGGCTAGGCTTGTATACACTGGAATTTAGAAGGATGAGAGGGGATCTTATCGAAGCATATAAGATTAGTCAAGTCAAGTCAAGTCAATTTATTTGTATAGCACATTTAAAAACAACCCACGTTGACCAAAGTGCTGCACATCTGACTAGGAAAAAAAGAAACATACAGTGGCAGGCAGCCAAACACAACGGCGCGGCCATCTTGAACAAAATGTTAATTCAATCACCCACAGTCCAACAATAAAAGCACTAAACAGGCACCCAAATTACCCAACCCCAAAAACCCCCCAAAACACAGTCCAACAATAGAAGCATTAAATAGGCATTCAAATCACACACCCCAAAACCCCCAAAAACACAGTCCAACAATAAAAGCATCAAACAGGCACTCAAACCACCCAACCCCAAAAACACACAAAAAAGAAACATCCATCAAAGAAACATCCATCACAGTGAGTCTCCACCAGTCCTCTCTCTCCTCACTGTGATGGAAGGCCACAATGTCTTTCCCTTCTCCTGCTGTCCTCGCCCGCAGTCAGGTTGTTGTGGTTGCAGGCCGCACCGGACGGTCCACAGCGGGCCGAGCCCAAGGCGCGTCGCGTCGCGTCGCAGCCGCTCCCGCAGCCTCCGAAGACGGCCGGCTCCGCTGATGATAAGTCCGATCCGGGGCGGGCGAACACGCTGCTGCCGCTGTTGTTGCACGTCGGGGCGGTCGTGGCTCCCGACATTGAAGCCCCCGCCCAGCAGAGAAATATCCCGCGGCCATCTTAGGCCGCGCCGGACGGTGAAATGTCCGCGCCCGAAGCCCCGCGATCCGGGGCGGGCGAACACGCTGCCGCTGCCGGAGCTCCCGATGTCGGAATCCACGCGGCCCGAACCTAAGGCGAGTCGCAGCCGCTCACGCAGCCTCCGAAGACGGCCGGCTCCGGTGATGGTAAGTCCGATCCACGGACTTGGATGGTAAGTCCGATGGAGGCCGCCAGCTCCAGGAGTTGGGCCGATGGTAGGCCGCAGCAGGAACGGAGACACGGCCCAGAAAACAAAGGTCGGGTCTCCGTTCTGAAGGGACACATATTTATAGTGTTACAGTTTCCCCCTCCCCCCCACATATACACATAGTACACAAACACAAAAACACCACATTACAACTACAATTAAGACCAAAAAAAACCAACAAAAACACAAAGACAAATGGACCGCAGGTGAGCGGCAGCTGCTAGGGCAGTGCCGCCATTTTGTAAAGGGTTTGGACACGTTAGAGGCAGGAAACATGTTCCCAATGTTGGGGGGGGGGGGGGGGGCAGAACCAGGGGCCACAGTTTAAGAATAAGGGGTAGGCCATTTAGAACGGAGATGAGGAAAAACTTTTTCAGTCAGAGCGTTGTAAATCTGTGGAATTCAGTGCCTCAGAAGGCAGTGGAGGCCAAGTCTCTGAATGCATTCAAGAGAGAACTAGATAGAGCTCTTAAGGATAGTGGAGTCAGGGGGTATGGGGAGAAGGCAGGAACGGGGTACTGATGGAGAATGATCAGCCATGATCACATTGAATGGTGGTGCTGGCTCGAAGGGCCGAATGGCCTACTCCTGCACCTATTGTCTATTGTATTTAAGTAATAAACATTATCACCTCACAGGTGACCCGATGTTTGAGTGGTTCAGATATCAGAAATTTACCCTCAAGGAATTCACAAATCGCAAGTAAAAAGTCAAAGGTACAGAATAAAAATTTTCTCCAACAGAATTTATGTATTAATTATTTTTGCAACTTTTATTTCTTGACGCAGAGACATATGATGTGACTTTTAGCTCTGGACAATCAATGATTCGACGGTTTTCTAAGAATGCAACCCACCCATCATCATCACTTGTAATTTGAAGCTTTAATCAGAACATATTTACTCATTTAGGATAATTGGATTTTTGGATCTGAGGGCATATGACCAAAGCTCAATGATTGCGACTTGGAAGTTTGGAAATTGGTCAACAAAAAGCATACAAGCTCCGAGACTTTATAACTGAAGTCTAGTCGAGTTTATTGTCATATGGTGAGATGTACAATTAAAATCTTGCTTGCAGCAGCATTACAGCCATATAGATTTAGGCAACACACAAAAAACCTCAAATTCTACATAAGTCACACATAATTTCTACAAGACTGCAAAAAAACCAAGATATTTCTGCACACACAATTGGAAGAAAAATGTCCATGATAATCAAGGCACAGAATACAAGAGTTAGAAGTCATGATGCACCTTTATAAAATTCTTTTCCAGCCATGTTATGAGTATTCTGTGCCACACTTTTGGAAAGAGTAAAAAGAATTTGACAGGATGCAAATGATTTACTAGAATGGATAAACAAATTAAGTTGCAGTTGTTCTCCTTGAAATAGAAATTGCAAGGGAATCTGTGGAGATGTTTCAAATCACAAAGGGTACAGAAAGAACAAGCAAAAGAGAAATTGTCGACAGTCATGGATGAGTCAAGAACTAAGGAAAGATGGAATGAAGGCAATTGGCAAAAGAACCAAAGAGGACATCAGATAAAACCTATTTAAGCAGTCAATAATTAGAGTTTGAAATGCACTCCCACGTTGGGGCGGTTGAAGCTCTCTCCACGGCATGGAGCTCCCGAATCGGCCTCTTCTTACCAGAGACCATGGGCTTCACGATGTTAAAGTCCACAGGCCCTGCGGTTGGAGCTTCGATTCCCGGCAAAGGGATCGCAAGCTCCGCGATGTTAAAGTCCCGCAGTCTCCTGTGGCTTGGAGCGCCGGGTCAGTCTCCAGGAAAGGCCGCCAACTCCATGATGTTAGGCCGCAGCGCGGACGGAGATACAATACGGGAAAAAAATCACATCTCCGTCAAGGTAAGAGATTGAAAAAAAGTTTCCCCAACCCCCTTCCCCCAGCCCCCACATAAAACAAACCAAGGAACACTAAAACATACTTTTAACACAAACTAAAAATAACAAAAAGAAGAAAGGACAGACTGTTGGCGAGGCAGCCACTGCAGGTGGCGCCACCCGGTGTAGATGCCTTCCTAGTGAGGAGAGAACATTTAACCTCTCAAAACAGTACCACACGAGCAATTGTATGCAGTTCTGCTGTGACATAGATTAAATTATCACAGTAATTATCACAATACTGCCAGCCCTCAGAATCCGGACTCTGTACTCAGTAGTTTGTTGCTCATGGAGGCCAATTTCATAGCTATTAGTTTAGAGATACAGCACGAAAACAGGCCCTTCAGCCCACCAAGTCCATCACCCATTCACACTATTTCTGTGTTATCCCACTTACTCATCTACTCAAAACTATGCTGGTAACTAAGACTCTTATGGCACAAGAAAAAATCTCTCTTGTTGCCAATCAGTTGCACTAAATTTTGTGTCCATTAACCAAGAAGCCCAATCACTTTCCTCTCCTGTCTTTCTCTCTCACTCTGCATTATAAAATGCAGCCATGGCATATGTAAATTGTCTTGATTCCTTTAACGTTTGAAGTGTGCACTAGATCCCAATTGTGCCACCAAATGCCACCAACAATAGAAAATTCAAATAAAAGTTTTTTGTTGGGCACAGCACACTCCAAATAAGTGAGAGCTTGAAAAACAAGTGCACTTTTGTTGTCACACCAGCATCACAAATGAAAGTTGCAGTCCTTTGGCAATTTTTGAAATCAACGCTAGATAAAATGTTAAATTGCTTTAATACTTTTATTTTTTAGCAAATGCATTTGCGATTGTACATTCTGAGCATGGCCAAAATTTGCCTGTGCAGCTTTCTATTTATAAGTAAAATGCCTGCCTATGATTCTCTCCACTTCTATTTTTATCTTCACATTCACATCCCCAAGAGAAGGCCTGCCAGTCAAAGCTAGGTTTACTGATTTCCAGAAGGAACTAATAAAATGGTTATTATTTCTTTCTGAAACATAATTTCAACATCTTAAATATCAGCATGTCATTCCACTCATTTGTGCTTCTTTTACAAACAAATCTAATTGCTTTAATAACTCCATCTATAGGATTCTTTTCCCTTTCAATCATTCAACTTAATATCAAAATATTGCAACCAAAGTAATGAACAGAATTTTTAATAGATGAATTATGAATATTAAATAGAACAGGTTGCCATCTGTACGTATGGTTTTGCATTTGGCAGCCATTATTTTCCACCCATTCACTTTTAACAGTGAAAGTCAAATACTGTATGACTTTCCATACAGTGAAGGTCGCCAGCAGTTTGATTCAAGATGTATATGAGGTATCTTAACACTCTGACATATGGAAAATGAATGTCTTACTTTTCATCAAGGCTTGCAATAGATGAACCATACAGAGCGAATTAGAAAGCTAATGAATGACTTAAATTGATATTTAGGCAATGATGACAAGCCCAAAATGAATATTAATCGCCAATGATTTAATTAATAATAATTTAGAGAACATTTGTACAAAAGTTTAGTTTTGTGTAGTTTATTGTCACGTGTACCAAGGTACAGTGAAAAGATTATGTTGCATGCTAACCAGTCAGCGGAAAGACAATACCTGATTATACCACCGGGTGGCGCCACCAGCAATAGTTGTCTCGCCAACAGTCTGTCTGTCCTTTCTTCTTTTTTTGTTATTTTAAGTATGTGTTAAAAGTATGTTGTAGTGTTCCTTCGTTTGTTTTATGTGGGGGATGGGGGGGAGTTGGGGGAAATATTTTTATAATCTCTTACCTGGACGGAGATGCAATTTTTTTCCGTATTGTATCTCCGTCCCTACTACGGCCTAACATCGAGGAGTTGGTGGCCTTTCCTGGAGACTGGCCCGGCGCTTCATGCTGCGAGTGCAACGCGAACTTTAACATCGCGGAGCTTAGGATCCCTTTGCCGGGATCAACTGTGGAGAGTTCCAACTGCGGGGCCTGTGGACTTTAACGTCGTGAAGCCCGCGGTCTCTGGTAAGAAGAGGCCGACTCGGGAGCTCCATGCCGCGGAGAGTTTCAACCGTCCCAACGCGGGAATTTCGATCATCCTGACGCGAGGGCCTCGGACCGTTGGCTGCGGGGGCTTTGATTGGGGGCCCCAACTGCGGATGGTTCAACAGCCCCGACCGCAGGAAAACAAAGAGGAAGTTGATTGAACTTTATTACCTTCCATCACAGTGAGGAATGTGGAATCCGCTGTGGTGGATGTTTATATTCAATTTTATTTTATGTGGCTGTGTGTCTTGTTGCTGTTCACTTAGTATGGCTGTATAGTAACTCAAATTTCACTGTACCTTAATTAGTACATGTGACAATAGATTGATCTTGAAATCCTGATTACAATCGAGCCATTCACAGTGTACAGATGCATGATAAAGGGAATAACGTGAACGTTTAGTGCAATATAAAGCCAGTAAAGTCCGATCAAAGATAGTCTGAGGGTCTTCAATGAGGTCTGTGGTAGTTAAGGACTGTTCTCTAGTTGTGGTAGAATGGTTCAGTTGCTTAATAACATCTGGGAAGAAACTGTCCCTGAATTTAGAGGTGTGCATTTTCACACTTCTATACATTTTGGCTGATGGGAGAGGGAAGAAGAGGGAGTGGCCATCTTGATTATGCTGATGGCCTTGCCGAGGCAGCGTGGGATATAAATGGAGTCAATGGAAGAGAGGTTGGTTTGTGTTATAGTCTGGGCTGCTTCCACAATTCTCTGGAATTTCCTGTGGTCTAGGATGGAGCTGTTCCCAAACCATGCTGTGATGTATCCCGATAAAATGCTTTCTACGGCGCATCTATACAAGTTTGTGCAAGAAAATCACAGCGAAAGGAAATTTCCATCTGCTTTTGCTTCTTTAAACTCGCTACAACCATTACAAAATAGTTTCTGGTCAGTGATATTTTCACTCAGTAAAGCATCATTTCCTATATGCACAATAAAATAAATCTTGTATCTGTATACAATTAACCAGCCCCTTGTCACACCTTTCCCTCTGACCTTTCTCCCAGAGCAATGGAAGGGTAAGGTGTATTATCAGATTATAATTTTCCTTTTAAAATGTTGGTATTCTACTGGAGTTTAATAACATGACTAAAACCACAATTGTTTTTACAGTTGTTTAGCCCCTAAAACTTTTCTAAATATATCCCCTCTTCTTTCAGCCAGAACAATAAACTGAGAACAGAGAGCAGTCTAAAGACACGAGGAGAGGAAATTTAAATTCCACATCATTATAATCTGACATGTTTATTCTCACTGCCATTCCTACCATGTTAGATGTTCAATCTTGGTTCAATGAGTATCAAAGGGTATGCTGGAGCAGCACCAGACTCGCCTCAAATGAGGTCCCAACCTTGTAAGGACACTGCACAAGAGAAAACATAAACTAACCAGTAGTAGGCGGAACTAAGGAAACTCACAACCAAAGGATCACATTTAAGATCTGCATTCCTGTCACAACTGCTTCTAAATGGTGGTAGATATTTAAAAAACTAAAAGGGGGAGGAGGCGCAAAAGATCATTCCCATCCTCAATGATGACATAGCTCAGTGCCTGAGGGTAAAGACAGGGTTGAAGCATTCTCAACTATGAAGAGAGTGTGTGGTGGATATAGTACATGGCACAAACAGTATCAATGGTGCCAAAGTCAAAATGTTTGAGAGCTTGAAGCATAAATAATACCAACAATCTGACATGGACCAACCACATTCAAGCAACAGCCAAGAAGACACACAATGCCTCTACTTCCTCAGGAGACTGAGCAAATTCTGCATGTCTCCAATGACTCTTACAAACGTCCATAGAGGTATGATAGAAAGCATGCTGTTGGCACGCATCACAGCTTGGTTTGGGAAAAGTTCTGCCCAAGACCGCAAGAAATTGCAGAGAATTATGGATGTAACATAGTCCATCACACAGATCAGACTTTCTATTGCATATTGACCATTGCCTCGATCTACATATCATGCTGCAGAAAATTGGGGATGCAGCCCAGTCAATCACACAGACCAGAAAGCAGCCAACATAATCAAAGACCTTTCCCACCACAGTCATTCCTTCCCTCCCTTCCTGTCAGGCAGATGATATAGAAGCTTGAAAGCACACTTCACCAGACTCAGACTGCTGTTCACCAGACTGCTGTTTCTCCGCTGTAATCAGGCTTCTGGATGGTTCTTACATAAGATAGAGCACAGTCCAATTCTCCTGTACCTCTTTGCGAACATTCAACTTTGTTCCTGGAATTGTTACACTACAATATTGAGAACTATATTCTGCACTCTGTGTCTCTCCCTTCGCTCCACCTATTGTACTTGAGTTTGGCTTGATATTACTGATGTGTTGCATTATCTGATCTGATAGGATAGCATGCAAAACAAAGCTTTTCACTGTTCCTCTGTACATGTGACAATAATAATCAAAAATCGAAATATATAATCCATCTCAGCTCTTCGTGAGAACCCTACTATCACAGAAGCTAGTCCTCCGTCAACGATTCATAGGGGATCCTTTCAACCCAAAGAATGGTAAATAGTTGGAATGCGCTGCCGGAGAGAGTGGTGGAAGATGACTTATTGACAACATTTAAGAAGTATCTAAATGAGCACTTAAATCCCTCTGCACTGAAAGCTGCAGGCCAAGTGCCAGAAGATGGGATTAATACAAATGGGTGCCCACTATTAGCTAGATATGGCAAGTTGATCAGCCTCTTTCCATGGTATATGACACTATGAAGCATAAGATCAAAAGTGGATATGTTTGTTGATGATTGCACAATGTTCAATCCATTTGAAATCTCTCAGCAGATCAAGCAATCCATATCTGCATACAGTGAAACTTGAGGTAACATTGCCAGACAGCTACCATCTCCAACAGGAGAGGGCCTAACTTAACCATCCCTTGCCATTCAATAGTATTACCATCACTGAATTCCTCACCACCAGCATCTTGGGGATCATGCAGAATGCCACAACATGGGAAATAGAAGCCCCAAAAGATTCTTGGAGGCCAAGCGACTGCAGATGCTGGAATCTTGAGGGAAAAAAAGGAACTCAACAGATCAGGCAGCATCTGTGCAGAAAAAGATACCACTCTTATTATGCCTGCTCCTCCATTTAGTACGTTTATAGACATTTTTTTACCTCAGCAACCCTGGTAGGATTAAGGAACTCTGGTTGACGAAGGACATTGGCAAGGAAAAAATATATTGGCATATACTTCCATATGTAGGGCAGCAGGGATCAAGCTTGAGGAGTATGTGATGTAGCAGTATTCATAAGAAGAAAATTAGGAGTGGGAAAAAAGCCCATAAAATGTTACTGGCAGATAGAATAAAAGAAAATATTCTCTCTAAGTACTTTAAGAGAATAATTCCCTTAAGCATAATCGTGGTAATTGGTGTATGGAGCCACAGGAGATGGACGAGGTCTTAAATGAATACTTTTCACATGTATTTAAAGTGCAGAAGGACATGGAAGCAAGTTAGTTCAGGGATGTAAACAGTGAATATCCTGAAGCATATTGATATTACAAATCAAAACGTGTTGGCAGTCTTGAAGTCCATAAAGGTGGATAAATCCTCAGGGCCTGACCAAGTATATTCTAGGAAGTAATGGGAAGTAACTGAGAAGATTGCTGGGGCCCTGGCAGAGATTTTTTACCTCTTTCTTAGCCATGGGTCACTGGAAGACAGGAGGATGGCTACTGTTGTGCCTTTATTTAAGAAAGGTAGCAAGGACAAGCCAGGGAACTACAAGCAGTTGAGCCTAATGTTATTTGTGGGAAAATTGCATTTGGAGGAATTCATTTGCATTTGGAAAGGCAAGAATATTTTAGGGATAGTTAGCATAACTTTGTTTACGGGAGATCATGTCGCATCAATTTTAGTGAGTTTTTTTAGATGACTAAGAGGATAGCCAAGTGCAGGCCAGTGGATGTTGTCTACTTCGACTTTAGCAAGGCTGGTCCGGAAGATTCGAATGCACGAGGTCAAAAACAAGATATAAAATTAAATACAAAATTAGGGCGGTGGTGGTAGTGAAGGGTTGGTTTTCAGATTAGAGACCTGCAACCAGTGGCAAGCCATAGGAATCAGTGCTGGATCCTCTATTGTTCATCAGATGTAATAAATATTGCAATTCTAATAATTAAAAGACATTTGGACAGTACATCAAGAGGAAAAGTTTTGAGGGATTACCACTTACTTGTCAGATCTGTAACAAACTATTGAAATCAAATGCTGTTTGTGACAAGTTAGGAAAAGCCTCCCTCCTACCTACAGTGCCCTCCATAATGTTTGGGACAAAGACCCATCATTTATTTATTTGCCTCTGTACTCCACAATTTAACATTTGTAATAGAAAAAAATCACATGTGGTTAAAGTGCACATTGTCAGATTTTAATAAAGGCCATTTTTATACATTTTGGTTTCCACTATGTGGAAATTACAGCAGTGTTTATACATAGTCACCCCATTTCAGGGCACCATAATGTTTGGGACACAGCAATGTCATGTAAATTAAAATAGTCATGTTTAGTATTTTGTTGCATCTCCTTTGCATGCAATGACTACTTGCAATTCACGGACATCACCAGTTGCTGGGTGTCTTCTCTGGTGATGCACTGCCAGGCCCGTATTGCAGCCATCTTTAGCTTATGCTTGTTTTGGAGGCTAGTCCCTTTCAGTTTTCTCTTCAGCATATGAAAGGCATGCTCAATTGGGTTCAGATCGGGTGAATGACTTGGCCACTCAAGAATTGACAATTTTTTAGCTTTGAAAAACTCCTTTTTGTTGCTTTAGCAGTATGTTTGGGATCATTGTCTTGCTGTAAAATGAACCATCGGCCAATGTGTTTTAAGGCATTTGTTTGAACTTGAGCAGATAGGATGTGTCCGTACACTTCAGAATTCATTATGCTACTACCATCAGCAATTGTATCATCAATGAAGATAAGTGAGCCAGTACCTTCAGCAGCCATACATGCCAGAGCATCCCCACCACCGTGTTTCACAGATGAGGTGGTATGCTTTGGATCTTGGGCAGTTCCTTCTCTCCTCGATATTTTGCTCTTGCCATCACTCTGATACAAGTTAATCTTCATCTCATCTGTCCACAAGACCTTTTTCCAGAACGGTGGTTGCTCTTTTAAGTACCTCTTGGCAAACTTTAACCTGGCCATCCTATTTTTGAGGCTAACCAGTAGTTTGCATCGTGCAGTGTAGCCTCTGTATTTCTGTTCATGAAATCTTCTGCGGACAGTGGTCATTGACAAATCCACACCCGACTCCTGAAGAGTGTTTCTGATCTGTCAGACAGGTTTTAGGGGATTTTTCTTTATTATAGAGATAATTCTTCTGTCATCAACTGTGGAGGTCTTCCTTGGCCTGCCAGTCCCTTTGCGATCAGTAAGTTCACCAGTGCTCTCTTTCTTCTTAATGATGTTCCAAACAGTTGATTTTGGTAAGCCCAAGGTTTGGCTGATGTCTCTAACAGTTTTATTCTTGTTTCTCTACTTCATAATGGCTTCTTTGACTTTCATTGGCACAACTTTGGTCCTCATGTTGATAAACAGCACTAAAAGTTTCCAAAGGTGATGGAAAGACTGGAGGAAAGGCTAGGTGCTGAGAGCTCTCTTATACCTGCGTTAAGGAGGCAATTAAACACACCTGAGCAATTATAAATAGGTGTGAAGGCATTTATCCCAAACATTATGGCGCTCTGAAATGGGGTGACTATGTATAAGCACAGCTGTAATTTCTACATGGTGAAACCAAAATGTATAAAAATGGCCTTTAATAAAATCTGACAATGTGCACTTTAACCACATCTGATTTTTTCTATTACAAATGTTAAATTGTGGAGTACAGAGGCAAATAAATAAATGATGGGTCTTTGTCCCAAACATTATGGAAGGCACTGTATGCTGGTATATTCAATCCTAATCTTTCGCCCAAGCTCAGCTTACAGGATCATCATGCTATTCTCCACAGTTCACCGTTGTTTGTCCAGACATTTAGCAGATTAAAAATAGCACTACTAATATTAAAATGATTCCTGCAAGTCTTGGCAAAATATAACTGCAATGTAACCTGTATAACACAGGCAATAACAAGACCATACCATCTTAAACCACATGGTGGCAATATTGCTTCAACAGTCTGGGAATACGTTCCAACCAAATCCAGGTTCAGGTACATCAATGAAACCAAGGGAAAACTGAAGCGTATTGCTTGATGGGAGGTTATTCAACAGCTTTTTATTGGAGTTCTGTTAATAGAATCATACTGAAAATGATCGATACAAACCCAAACCAATCAAATGGACTTAAACAAACAAAACACAAAATTAACAAATTGCTATGTGAAAAGGAAAACTATTTATAAATCTGACAATGAAGAGAATGTAGGTTAGCCAATTGATCATATAAATAATCATATCATGGCAAAATGACCACCAAAAAATGAAATCATGTGAGAGTAAGAAGGAAGATAGAGAAGCTAGTAAAAATATACGGGCGGAATCAGATCCAAAGCTACAAAGAAGCACATTAGTGATATTCTGAATGTCTATTTCCTGCAAGTATACACAAAAAGGAAATATCATTAACACCCACCCTAATCGAGTCAAGTATGAATGAGTAGAACCTGGTGCAGCTCACTATATGAGGAACAGAATTTTGAATGAGCTAAGATGAATGGAAGTTATTCCTCATTTTGCAAATGGCACCAAGTCCCATTAATTCATAGGAAAAAAAACTGCAGATGCTGGTTTAAATCGAAAGTAGACACAAAATGCTGGAGTAACTCAGCAGGTCAGGCAGCATCTCGGGAGAGAAGGAATGGGTGACGTCTCGGGTCGAGGCCCTTCTTCAGACTGATGTCAGAGGAGGGGGCGGGACAAAGATAGGATGTAGACGGAGACAGGAAGACTAGTGGGAGAACTGGGAAGGGGGAGGGGATAGAGAGTGGAAGCAGAGGCTACCTGAAGTTAGAAAAGTAAATGTTCATACTGCTGGGGTGTAAACTGCCCAAGCAAAATATGAGGTGCTGTTCCTCCAATTTGCACTGGGTCTCACTCTGACAATGGAGGAGGCCCAGGACAGAAAGTTGGAGGAACAGCACCTCATATTTCGCTTGGGCAGTTTACACCCCAGCAGTATGAACATTGACTTCTCTAACTTCAGGTAATCCCTGCTCCCCCTCTCTATCCCCTCCCCCTTCCCAGTTCTCCCACTAATCTTCCTGTCTCCGTCCACATCCTATATTTGTCCCACCCCCTCCCCTAACATCAGTCTGAAGAAGAGTCTCGACCCGAAACATCACCCATTCATTCTCTCCCGAGATGCGGCCTGACCCGCTGAGTTACTCCAGCATTTTGCGTCTACCTCGCGTTAATTCATACTTTGGCTTCTGACTCCTCAACACCCCGACTTTAAAATTCTCATCAACATCTCACTATGTCCTCACCATTTCTTATTTCTGTAACAATCCTATACCCTCCAAGAACACATGATGCTGTGTTTTCTCTGCATAGTTTGCCCTATCACTGGCAGCCATGGCAACAATAATCAAGGCCTTAAACTCTGGAATTTTCTGCATAATCATCTCTTCTTCTTGACAAGGCTGTCATATTTTGTCTGCAAGCACCTTGTACAATTTTCCTGTGACAATGGTCCTGTATAATAGGAAGTTACCTTTGCTGTTGTTGTTTCTGATTGATAGATTTTTTGTCATACAAGAGCACCAGGAGTGTGGAGGTGAGGAGAGCAAATTAAAATAAGCTACGGAATGCTGTCATCGAATAGAGGAATAGGTTTGATTACATGCAAGCATAATTATTGCTGCAGAAATTGATATTTTGACTTCTAATGCAATAATCCAATGAATACCACATTTTCCTTGCATTGTGCATTGGCTGTTATTTCCCTCCTTAAAACAAAACCTAAGTATCATGTAAGAACAATTAAATTTCAGATCCTGAATTTCAATGGCTGGATTATATTCACTACTCTTTCTCAACTTGTCTGATTCACTATTAGGTGAGATGCAAAATTGTTCACAATTTCCTAAAATATACAGTACATATGCAAACATGGAGAATTTTACTACGCAGGTTGACTAATGTATTTATCTACATTCTAACAATGACTGCATTTAAACATGAATAGATCCACTGTGATGTAGCAAGGAATGCCCTAAGGTTATGCACTACATAAAATGAACGTGGGGCCTTCTGTTCATCTTGGTTTCATAGGTTAAAAACGAAGCTATGAATGTTATACCTTTTATCCTTTATCTATGCATTGTGGACAGCTTGATTGTAATTATGTATAGTCTTTTCTCCAACTGGATAGCATGCACCAAAAACCTTTCACTGCACCTTAGTACACAATAACAAGAAATTAAACTTAACTTAGCCAAACATGTGCTCTAACTTAAGGAGATGAACTTATCAATATGATACATGTATATTTTCCCATTACATGCCTTCCGTTAAAACCTTTTCCTGGCGAGTTAAAATATATCCAAAATAAAAACTAATACCGTCCTACCGTCTCTTTTTCTTATGCCATCTACCCCGCCTCCCCCCACCTTCACCAATCCCCCCCCCCCCAACCATCACAATCCTGGTGCACACCCATTTCTTCCCCTATCCCAACCCCAGTCAACCTACTCCTTTCCCCTTCTTTGTACACTCATCTCCCACCCGAGTCCCTCAATTCCCTTTTATCCCCTCTTTCCCCTCTCCCCTGTCCCCTTCCATCTATAATCTCTCTGTCTTTACATTTAACTGCTTTTCTTTTCTTATCTGACACCCTTTTGTCTCCTTTTCATCTCTACCCTTTGTCACTAAATGATTTGCCATTCAAAACTCCCCTCACCTGTATCTCCATGCCACTTGCCAGATTTTAACATTCCCACTTCTCTTTTCCAGCTTTCTCCCTCCTAACCAGTCTGAAAGTTCCCAAAGCATCGACTGACCAATTCCTCCACAGATGCTGCCTGACTTGCCCAGTTCCTCCATCTCTTTGAGTTTTGTTTAAGATTCTAGCATCTGCAGTTCCTAGAGTCTCCAAATAGCAGAATAGCAATATGAAACTGCCGATGTCATATTAAATAATTAAATTCCATAAATATTTAATGCATGCTATTGTTTAATAGTGGCCAAAGTAAGCACGTGATTGTATCGATTTACAGCATTTAATTAAGCTTAGTTAAGCAGTTAAACATTTCACAAGAGATTACTGAAATAGAAAACATATCAATGGCTATGATTAAAATATCTCAAATGAGTTAGAACTCGTGCTTCACCTGATGAGACAGAAATTTGATGAATTTAAGAATGCAACAAAATAAAAGCATGCAGTCCAAAAATGTCCATCAAAAAATGTTTACCTCCCTCAATTCTGTAAATTCTGTATGCATTTCTCCAAGAAAATTGCCTTGGCTGCTATTCTTTATTACCACTGCTGAATTAAAGATACATATTTCATTTGTATGGGTTAGGTTATTCCAATCCACAAGAAAGGATTGAGGCCTCTCTCCATGCAAACCAATACAGATGGAATACCGGGGTGAGTAAAAAAATTGGATGGCAGATGAGATTTTAACTCATTACTCACCACTGATGGCAGAACTAAAATAGCATCATAAGAGCACACCTAAGTAAATATGTGGGGGCTTTCAACCTTTGATCATAGTGAATGTCTGGTTTAATTACTAGGATTTTTAATCAATGGAAAATCCTGATTGCAAATCCTGTTGCAACAACAGTAAGATTGTGCCTAAGAAACAAGTTCAAACGTTGATGTGCCAAACCACGAATGGATGACTTAATCTGCAGTCAATTTGAAAATATTCAAGAGAATTTCACATAATTCCCGGTCCACAGCCTTTACCAATGTAACATTTGTCTTTTTCAAAACATAAAATAATCATAACGGACAATAAGCCCAGAAGCATACTTGAAACAAACAACTGCAGACTCCAGAATCCTGAAACAAAAACTAGTACATGCTGGAACTATTCAACAGGTCAAACAGCATCTTTGCAGAATGTAAATGGCTTCCTGTTAATGACCCTCAACAGTCCCTCAAGAAACAAGAGAAAAATGTGTGCTTTAATTGTAGCAACAGGGGAAAGGTGGGCCCAGATGAAAGACGATGTGCTCTTCCTCTAGCTTAAGAAGTGTAGGTTCAACCTTGTTAGAACTTTGTTTCAGACCAAAGTCAGAGAAGTCAAGAGTGGAAGTGGAACAGAGAATTAAAGTGACACACCACAAAAGGTTTAGATTCAGGATCAGTTCCTGTGGATTGGAGGATAGCAAATGTTATCCCACTTTTTAAGAAAGGAGGGAGAGAGAAAACGGGTAATTATAGACCAGTTAGTCTGACATCAGTGGTGGGGAAGATGCTGGAGTCAATTATAAAAGACGAAATTGCTGAACATTTGGATAGCGGTAACAGGATCATTCCGAGTCAGCATGGATTTACGAAGGGGAAATCATGCTTGACAAATCTACTGGAATTTTTTGAGGATGTAACTAGGAAAATTGACAGGGGAGAGTCGGTGGATGTGGTGTACCTCGACTTTCAGAAAGCCTTCGACAAGGTCCCACATAGGAGAATAGTGGGCAAAATTAGGGCACATGGTATTGGGGGTAGGGTACTGACATGGATAGAAAATTGGTTGACAGACAGAAAGCAAAGAGTGGGGATAAATGGGTCCCTTTCGGAATGGCAGGCAGTGACCAGTGGGGTACCGCAAGGTTCGGTGCTGGGACCCCAGCTATTTACGATATACATTAATGACTTAGACGAAGGGATTAAAAGTACCATTAGCAAATTTGCTGATGATACTAAGCTGGGGGGTAGTGTGAATTGTGAGGAAGATGCAATAAGGCTGCAGGGTGACTTGGACAGGTTGTGTGAGTGGGCGGATACATGGCAGATGCAGTTTAATGTAGATAAGTGTGAGGTTATTCACTTTGGAAGTAAGAATAGAAAGGCAGATTATTATCTGAATGGTGTCAAGTTAGGAGGGGGAGTTCAACGAGATCTGGGTATCCTAGTGCATCAGTCAATGAAAGGAAGCATGCAGGTACAGCAGGCAGTGAAGAAAGCCAATGGAATGTTGGCCTTCGTAACAAGAGGAGTTGAGTATAGGAGCAAAGAGATCCTTCTACAGTTGTACCGGGCCCTGGTGAGACCGCACCTGGAGTACTGTATGCAGTTTTGGTCTCCAAATTTGAGGAAGGATATTCTTGCTATGGAGGGTTCACTAGGTTAATTCCCGGAATGGCGGGACTGTCGTATGCTGAAAGGCTGGAGCGATTGGGCTTGTATACACTGGAATTTAGAAGGATGAGGGGGGATCTTATTGAAACATATAAGATAATTAGGGGATTGGACACATTAGAGGCAGGAAACATGTTCCCAATGTTGGGGGAGTCCAGAACAAGGGGCCACAGTTTAAGAATAAGGGGTAGGCCATTTAGAACGGAGATGAGGAAGAACTTTTTCAGTCAGAGAGTGGTGAAGGTGTGGAATTCTCTGCCTCAGAAGGCAGTGGAGGCCAGTTCGTTGGATGCTTTCAAGAGAGAGCTGGATAGAGCTCTTAAGGATAGCGGAGTGAGGGGGTATGGGGAGAAGGCAGGAACAGGGTACTGATTGAGAGTGATCAGCCATGATCGCATTGAATGGCGGTGCTGGCTCGAAGGGCTGAATGGCCTACTCCTGCACCTATTGTCTATTGTCTATTGTCATTCTTGCAGGTTAATCAGAGGTGTTCTACCAAGTGGTCACCTCATCTGCAATGTAATTCTCAATTGAGGAGTAGGCCACACTGTGAACACCTAATGCAGTACACTAAATTGTAGAGTGCAACTGAACCGCTGGTTTACCTGAAAGTAACATTTAGATTCCTGGATGGTGGGAAGAGCAAAGGCAAATGGGCAGTTTTCACATTTCTAGGTAAATGCCACCTGGACTCAATGTACCCATTGGTACTCAACGTTGAATTTAGCAATTTCAGACAACTGGACTTTCCTGTTTCCATGACAGCTAGCCAACTTCGATGCAAGGTCATTCAGCTGTAAATCAATGTTTTTTGGTTTTTTTCCACAGATGCTGCCTGATCTACAAGGTATTTCCAGCATTCTCTGTTATATCATACTTTCAGCAATTGCCGTGCTCTGCACCCTACAGTTTTAGCATGTCCTTCCATTACTATTGATTTTTCTAATAGCTGGCATCAGAAGTAACTGTCACCCGGACACCTTTGGACTCCACTATTTCACAGACAATCTACTCATAACCCTTCCTGCAACTTTAAACACACTTATTTTCCAGTTCTGATGAAGGGTCATTGACCTAAAATGCCAACACTGTTTCTTTTTACAAAGTAAATTCCTCGCTTCATGTGAGGGGACAAATCTTTTAATTTACAACATGAACACCAAGTGATATTGTCAGAAATTAATTTGCTCACAAATCAGAAAATGATTTTGAACATTGTACAGTTTGCGGCTTCAAGAGTTGCAGAAAAAAAAGAATTCTATGATAACTCATACATCCTTTCCAATTTATTCTTTCTTCCATGAGATACATGCTGTGATGCCACTGAAGTGCCCCCTTCAGCTCCAATTCTCTCATAATACCTGAAGCACCCAATGCAAGTAGTTTCTAAGAATTTAAATGGATATCAGTGGAGGCTTAGGTGGTTAAAGTTTGCTTTAGAATAATCAGGCAGCCTTGGAGCAGACTGCAGATAGCGTGGTGTGCAATTCAAACAAACACAATGATATAAATAGAATGAATGCCATGCTCACATCTACAACCTGATAAATTAGACCACTGGCATGCTCAATCAATGATTCTGCTGCCTGGTCTCTCTGGAAACATCTTGATATTCAAAACAGCTGATCTTAAATTCACAATTATCTGAATTTATTTCAATTGTACATTGTTTTATTATCTTAAAATAACATACAATGGGAGTAATTTCAAGTAATTTCATCTAATTTCTATTGTATGTTATAGAGCTTTGAAACCATATAGTCTCAGTCCTTGCAAAGAGGAGCAAGATGAAAGAGGAAAAGGGGAGATAATATAAATAGCCCATTTCTAGCTGGTTAGATGGGGGACAACTGTCACTGTCAATATTCTAAACCAAGCTGAAACATCCGATCATACAAACCTCAGCTAATCACCATTGCACAGTTCCTCAGTGCCTAAACTCCATGTGCCTTATCAGAGCACCCCAGTGGCTGCAGAAGGAAAACACTTGGCTTTTAGTACCCATCAGTTTTCGATGAAGCTGACCTCAACAAAGTCCTCACCTGAATCTAGTAATCTGATAGTTACCCGAATCTAATGGCAATCAAACTTAGTGCATGCTTGCTCTAACCATGAGGGCACCCAGGCTACTCTATCACCTGACATATGTATGCATATGATCCATATCCAAGCTAATGGCTGTAAGGGTCAAGTGACAGTGATTACCATCTTCACTTCTTATTCTTCCATTATTACTTGTCAGTCTGCAGTTTTTATTACCACACATTGAATCTAGGTATAGCAGCTGCAATGGTTGAATTCTTGGCAGTGTGTGCATCATGTGAAAAATTGCTATAAAATTTGAAGTAGTCGTGTAAATGTTAGGAGGTAATGAAGAAAATGTATATTAGGCTCAATTCTAAATGAAGGAGGATACTGGTAGGTATTTACTCAGAAGGTAGTATGTATCTGGAACGAGCTACCAGAGGAAGTTATAGAAGTGGATACAATCATGACTGTTAAAAGACAACGAGCAGGCATATGGATATGAAGGGATAAGAGGGATATCGGCCAAACATGGGCAAACGGGATTGACTCCATATGCCAAGTAGGTCGGCATGGATAAGGTGGGTCAAAGGGCCTATTTCTCTGCTGCACAGCTTATGACTCCTGTGAACAATAGTTCTGGTGCAGTATGCAGTGGTTGAGACCAGTGGTTCATTTGGTGCAATATGGTTTCTCAATTATCTTGACCATACTTGTGCAGTCATTGGTGACATAATGTACTCAATGATCTTGACCATACTTGTGCAGTGATTGGTAACATGGTGTACTCAATGATCTTGACCATACTTGTGCAGTCATTGATTTTCTTTGATACTCACTGACCATTTCATTGTATCTTGTAACAAACTATAACTTTATTGAATTACTTCTATTACCACCTACAGCTGCCATGCACCTCAGCCTTTAAATGCTGCAAGTTGGTTTTGAATGGGTATTACCTATTCATAAAGCAAATTCTTGTACTAATTCACCAAAACAATCAATAGCCTAGTTAGCGCAGATGGATGTGAAAATGCTGATACAGTTAAGGCAGCATTAATTGCATTTACTGCCTGCTCCAGATCAAGCAGGCACAGGTTAATCATACATCGTAATCTCCATGCCCAATTCCAGCACTATCGAATAATATCCAATTATCTCCTTTATATACACATATCTGAATTGGTTCTCAATTGGATTCCATTTTGCTACCTTCCATTACTCTATAACTTGTGATCTTGGAAAATATTTGATTTATGAATGTATGTGAGATAGAATCAAATGCTCTCCCGACAACTGACAAATGCTCACACACAATAATATTACACACAGGGAAACTCAAGACCAGCATACAAATAGACACCAAAGTAATAATATTAATTTGCACAACAAAAAATACTTGATTCATCAGGCCAGGGCTGGTGATTACCACACACAACCATGAATTATTCTACCAAACCTCTAAAGACTCCATCTATCCACCTGGCTCCTGTGAGATACAAACTAAGCTCAAAGCATGTCCAGAGACAACTTTGGTCATCACTGTGCAGGTGATGTACAGCAAAGGTCGCTGAAGAATACAATATCAAAGTAATTTAAGGCAGTGTAAGCTTTGCTGAACAAGTGTTAGTGTTATGTTCACATTAGCTCGATGTTATTCCACTTTCATATGCACTTCCTACATACTAGGGGCAATTTGCAGGGTATGGTACATACAACATAATAAAAGATTGATTAAGCCACAGCTGAAATATTAATAATAATAATAATCCATTTATTTTATATAGCGCCTTATCACATGCTCAAAGCGCTTTACAAATACAATTAACATAGAAACAAACAGACAAACTATCCTGACGGAGAAGCGGCGAATACTCAACGCCAGCGTCCTCTCACGTCAGGGTCCGGCAGCAGACATTAAAAAGCACAAGACACACAGATACAATTTTTTACACAAAACAGCCATCACAGTGATTGCATGCTGTTCTGATCAAAATACTACAGGAAAGATATTGCACTGAAGAGGGTTCAGAGGAGTTTCATTAGGAAGTTGCCTGGGAAGCAATGCTTTGATTATGGGGAGGGACTGGATGGATAGGGTTTGTTTCCTTCAAGTGAATAAGAAGAATGAGGGAGGACCTGATAAAGGTGACAAAATTATGACAAACATAGATAATGTAAATGGTAGGAAACCTTTCCCCATTAAAGTGGTGTTTAAAATTAGGGAGCATATGTTTTGGACAAGAAGTAAGAGGTTTAGAGGGGATGTGAGGGAGAATATTTTAACCCAGAGGGTGGTTGGAATCTGTAAAGCGTCAACTGAATAGACGGTTTAGGTCAAACAATATTTAAAATTTAGCTAGACTTGAAGCATAGCATAGAAGGCTACACAAGAAGTGTCAGTACAGGTGGGTGGTTGGACACAGCGACACAGGTGTGGGATGCTTTTTTAAAAAACTCCATATTCAGCCAACAGCTAATTGGATCATACTGCTTGTTTATGAGATAAAACATATTTTTCAAAGGTAGTTTCATAGAGAAAATGAGACTGGTCTGTAAATCCCACTGAATGGTATCTATGGATAGAAGAAAAACTTATCCACAGGAAGTTGATGCCTGAGGATCACTCTCAATGTACAAATATGCCTTAACTCAGAATTATGCAATGATTTTATTACTGAATTCATTATAGTCCATTTTTCTACATAAATCAACAAATATACCTACTTTATTGCATCAATTCAATTTTAAAGACACCATTTAGCTCAGCTGGTTTAAACTTTCCTAATAGTACTATGTTACTCCAGAAAATTATTCTGTGTTTTTTTCACTGCCTTCATAACGTTATCATTCAGGAGACCAGGTATTCCAGGTGCAGCCCTGCCATGGTTCTGTGGACATTCATTATAACTTTCAACTATATTCTCCTGGAAATGATCCCAATGTCTAGCCTCCTATGGCAATAATATATTCCATTTCCCCTTTTAATCATTCATTACATTAGATCACTCTGCTTTTTTCCCCCATTTAAACAATTACCTCCCAAAACATGTCCCTTATTCATCCCACCAAGATATATCACTTCACATTTACCTGTACTGATCCTCTAACAATTACACATTCATTTAGTAAGACTCCAGATGTCATCCTGCATGTTACTCCAATCACAAATTTTTCAATTTTACTAATTGCTTTTCTCCTGCCTAAATGCCTGTCTCTGAATCTTGGTAATTTGATAGCAATTGTTTTGTGTGCAGATGCATTCATTCTTAAAATGTTTCAAAATAGTCAGTAGAATGGCTCTGCTCTAATCCTTGCATTACATTTTCCCAACATCGTTATTAGCATAAAAACTACCATCATATTGTTCATCGGCTGAACGGGGTGCAAAAGTCAGCTTATTTTACTTTATTTTAATGTTTTTAATTACTTCTTTCTAAATAGGGTATTTCTCAAAAAACCTAATGAATTGCTTTTAAATGCATCTGAAAACCTTTTAAAATACAAAGCCACCAAATGAATCTTTTTTGCCTTTCACTGCCATTTCTTCTCTCTTCACTATATTTTATATTTTCTTTTCACACCAATTTCTCAGTCTCCACAATTAATCACAAAAATTATACAGTTCCTATTTTTCAGATTTGCCAGTATAATACATCCACAATAAATACAGGTCACTATTTTGATTTTGTTAAGTTATTGTTGCTGGAATGTTTTGATGTATAGTCTGAACATATTGCTATAATATGCAAACAAAAAGCCCGAACTAGATTCTGTGAAATACAAACCTTGTTAGTTTAATGTCTGTTGAAATAGCGTGTAACTAATGTAAAATTACACAAGTATATATTTGTGCAACATACTTACAAATAGGAGCAGGAATATGCAATGAACATCCATGGTACTATGGAACTATGTTCTTCTTTTTATTCACTAAATCTTCTCAAACTGAGTCCAATAGCATATAAATCAGTGTCTTTTCCACATGTGATCAAGCAGCAAATATATCAATACAATAACCAATTTACAATTTTGTTTGCAAATTGTGCCAATATAGTAGGCAGATCTCAAACAATGACAAGATGGAAATCAGGAGGGGAAATAGAGAGCTTCATAACATAGAAAATAGGTGCAGGAGGAGACCATTTGGCCCTTTGACCCAGCACTGCCATTCATTGTGATCATGGCTGATCATCCACAATCAGTAACCTGTGCCTGCCTTCTCCCCATATCCCTTGATTCCACTAGCCCTAGCAGCTCTATCTAACTCTCCTTTAAATTCATCCAGTGAATTGGCCTCCACTGCCTTCTGTGGCAGCGAATTCCACAAAATCACAACTCTCTGTGAAAACGTTTCTTCTCACCTCAGTTTTAAATGGCCTCCCCTTTATTCTTAGACTGTGGCCCCTGGTTCTGGACTCCCCCAACATTGGGAACATTTTTCCTGCATCTAGCTTGTCCAGTCCTTTTATAATTTTATACGTCTCTATAAAATCCCCTCTCATCCTTCTAAACTCCAGTGAATACAAGCCCAGTCTTTCCAAACTTTCCTCATATGACAGTCCCTCCATCCCAGGGATTAACCTTGTGAACCTACGCTGCACTGCCTCAATAGCAAGGACATCCTTCCTCAAATTAGGAGACCAAAACTGCACACAATAAGGACCTCTTTGCTCCTGTACTCAAATCCTCTCGTTATGAAGGCCAACAAGCCATTAGCTTTCTTCACTGCCTGCTGTACCTGCACGCTTACTTTCAGTGACTGGTGTACACCAAGGTCTCGTTGCACTTCCCCTTTACCTAATGACACCATTGAGATAATAATCTGCCTCCTTGTTTTTGCCGCCAAAATGGATAACCTCACATTTATCTACTTTATACTGCATCTGCCATGCATCTGCCCACTCAAACCTGTCCAAGTCACCCTGCAACATCCTAACATCCTCTTCGCAGTTCACACTGCCACCCAGCTTTGTGTCATCTGCAAACTTGCTAGTGTTACTTCCAATTACATCATCCAAATCATTAATATATACTACACCAAGTGGACCCGTTGGGCCCACACCTCTCCTGCATTGGTGTAGCACCCTCTCCTCGCCCTCTCCCCCCTTCCCCCTACCCCCCTTCCCACCCCTCTCCCCCTCCCCCTCCCCCTCCCCTACTCCATCCCCCTCAACCCCCCTTATCCTCCCTCCCCCTCCCTAGGAGATAGATTTAAACTTCAAAATGTGAATAACTTTTAAAATATAACACCGATTTCAATGAAACTTCTTCCATTAGCACCAAAGTGACGACGGTGAGTAAGTTGGGCCTAACATTGTCGCACTATCGTGTACCGTTTTGGCTGTAGTTCAGGAACAAACAAACAAACAAAAGTTTTAGTATATAGATTGTAAATAGTTGCGGCTTTGCAGCACTCCACACGCCACTGCCTGCCATTCTGAAAAGGACCCGTTTATTCCTCCTCTTTGCTTCCTGTCTGCCAACCAATTCTCTATCCATGTCAAAACCCTACCCCCAATACCATGTGCTCTAATTTTGCTCACCAGCCTCCCATGTGGGACCTTATCAAAGGCTTTCTGAAAGTCTAGATACACTACATCCATTGGCTTTCCTTCATCCATTTTACTTGTCACAGCCTCAAAACATTCCAGAAGATTAGTCAAGCAGGATTTCCCCTTCATAAATCCATGCTGACTTGGACCAATCCTTTTACTGCTATGCAAATGCACCGTTGTTACCTCTTTAATAATTGACTCCAGCATCTTCCCCACCACCGATGTCAGGCTAACTGGTCTATAATTCCCCGTTTTCTCTCTCGCTCCTTTCTTGAAAAGTGGGATGACATTAGCTACAGGAACTGATCCTGAATCTATTGAACATCAGAAAATGATCACCAATGCGTCCACGATTTCTAGAGCCACCTCCTTGAATACCCTGGGATGCAGACCATCATGTCCTGGGGATTTATCAGCCTTCAGTCCCATCAGTCTACCCAATACTATTTCTTGCCTAATGCAAATTTCTTTCAGTTCCTCTGTCTCCCTAGATCCTCTGTCCTCTAGTACATCTGGGAGATTGTTGTGTCTTCCTTAGTGAAGACAGATCCGAAGTACTTGTTCAAGTCTTCCGTTATTTCCTTGTTACTCATAATAATTTCACCCGTTTCTGCCTTCAAGGGACCCACATTTGTCTTCACTAATCTTTTTCTCTTTATATATAATCTTTTACTGTCTTTATATATATTCTTGGCCAGCTTTGCTTCGTACCTTATCTTTTCAGCCCATATTGCCCTTTTTGCTACTTTCTACACATGCATCTTAGAAAACATCCTATTGCGGATGCATCTCAACTTGGTTTGACAAAGCTCTGCCCAAGGGCGGCACGGTAGCGCAGCGGTAGAGTTGCTGCTTTACAGCGAATGCAGCGCCGGAGACTCAGGTTCGATCCTGACTACGGGTGCTGCACTGTAAGGAGTTTGTACGTTCTCCCCGTGACCTGCGTGGGTTTTCTCCGAGATCTTCGGTTTGCTCCCACACTCCAAAGACGTACAGGTATGTAGGTTAATTGGCTGGGTAAATGTAAAAATTGTCCCTAGTGGGTGTAGGATAGTGTTAATGTACGGGGATCGCTGGGCGGCACGGACTTGGTGGGCCGAAAAGGCCTGTTTCCGGCTGTATATATATGATATGATATGATAAGACCACAAGATACTGCAGAGATTTGTATATGTAGCCTCCAAATGTATACTGCATATACATATGTAGTATACGTATACGTACAAAGGCAATTAACAACTAGATGTTGACACAGGAAAGTAACATATTTTCTCTTTTCTTTTTTCTTCTGACAACTGTTGAATCCAATATCGCTTGTACTTAAAAATAATGAGTTGCGAAGGGTTATAAATGTGCTCTTGTTTTCCTACTAAAACATTCTAAGAAAAGGGTCAGAAAATATAAACAGTACCAAATATGGAGTGTTCTGTAGCAAATTGGCTAAAGAGTTGCATTATTGTTCATAGAATTTTTTATTTGTTTTTCATATTTATGTAAAATATTAAAAACTGATATTTTGCAGCATATTATACATTAACCCTGAAGAACATCTGAAGAAATAGGCTGGAGTAATAGTCACCTAAGGCAGAGTGGAAAATCCAGAAAAGATTGGCAATATTTAACCGTCTGAACTGAATGCATTCGAAAAATAATTAGTACATGCTTTCTGAGATCAATAAGACAGTAACAGATTCTATGAACAATATAAACTTGTCAGTCAGCCAAAAATCCAGGTACTTTTTAAAAATAATGCTTGCTTTAGGAAATGTTAAGAGCAATAATTCATCTTGGTGTTTTACACATTGCAGCCTTCCATAGCACAATTAGTTACAATTAAACTTGTATATCATCTCTCAAAAATTATCTTTCCTGTGGGTAGTATGTAGTGGAAAAATCAAATTCCCTATTATTTGGTATTAGAACATATTAGAACATATTTGGTATTAGAACAGTTAAATTGTAAGTCTTACCCATGTTTTTTTCCCCTTTCTGGCATTATTCACAAATCTTCGGCCTAATTTCTTGGCATACCAGACAGAGGCCAACATCACCAATCCAAAAACGCAAAAAAATTCTCCACTGCTTCATAAACAAAGCAAAGAATTGTGGCACACTAGATTTGAGTGACCAGTGTTGTATGAGGCAGTTTTCCAATTGTTTTCTATTCTGAAAACCTTTTAGTAAGTCCAAACTTACATACTATCAGCAGAAGTCTGAAACTTTTGCAACAAGCTCACGTCTATTCTGTTGTCTGTCAACAACTTCTTTAAACGGTCACAAGATACGTGTGTGAGAAGGAAAAATGTAGGAAACTGAATCTGAAACATGAAGGACTAGATTATCATACTTAAACTGAAGCGTATAATGTTCCATTTTCCTTCTCCAGTGACCGCTAATTTTTTTGGTGTGCAATTGGAAAGCAGCCAGCTACCTAACCTGACGAATGTCAGAGCTTCAGTAAGAAAATCATCCATCAAGTAAATTGTTCAAACTTTTCACTGATGCAGCAAATGAAAATACTCGAAAAAAACATTTTATCGAACAGTATGAGAAGGCGCAGTGAAACTACAAACAATGAAAAGAAGCTATACACCAGCTACGTGCTACACTGTCATTCTTGGGCTGATCATAATTCATGAGGCCACCCCTCCTACTGTAAGCAGCAAGACCCTCGTTATTAATTGCAAAATTGGGTTTCCATGACATTGTATACTTGCCAAAGCCAGATAACCATAGCACATGCCCTGTACCTAAACATCCACAGCACATTACTCTGGTTCTGACACTTCACCTGTCGAATGCAAATAAGAACTGTACAAACTGTTTTTCAACTTTATACAGGCAGCGTCGGATTGCTGCTCCAACTATGATGCCAAGTTGCTCAGGTATCACCTTCCCTTTTCTCATTTATATTGTTTGAATATGCAGAAATATTAACTAATTAACAGGCATCCTAGCCATCATTTTGCTGAACATTATTTCAAAATGAACATCATATACTGTACTCCATACAGAAATGGAGGAGATATTGCAGAATTGTAACCCTTTTGTAACATAACATTGTGAATATGTTCTGCAAAGCATTTAGAATTCATGTTTTTTGTAACATATTACATGCTGGACATCATGGTCTCCCATAGGGAGATGGATAGTATATTTAATGTAGAAACAAGGAACTGCAGATGCTGGTTTACAAAAGAAGACACAGAGTGCTGTAGTTCAGCGGATCAGGCAGCATCTCAGGAGAACATGGATAGGTGATATTTCGGGTCAAGACGCGTCTTCAGACTGATTTCATGGGGAGGAAGAAAGAAAGCTGGATGAGAGAAGAGACAGGACAAAGGTAATAGGTGAGGAAGGTTTTTTTTATAGGCAGATGATTGGACATGAAGGACGTGTGAGGTGTCTTGGATGTAGATCAGAAGGGACCGCTCGGACGTAGGTCAGAAGGAACTGTATACATAATGTGTCTGATTGGTGAGTATTTTTCACATGAGTGACATACATTTTCTTTCAAAATATGCATGTCAACATGAGTACAAAATAATGAAAAATATTTCTGAATGGCCCATCATGAGCAAAATGTTTCAGCACCAATATCAAGGTGTCTACAATAATAAGAACTCTAATAGGAATGTTCTTCAGATTGAATGTTGATTATTTTTTACTTAATAATAATAATAATAATAATACATTTATTTTATATAGCGCTTTTCAAGATACTCAAAGACGCTTTACAAAGCAAACAAGACATAAAAACAAACAAAAGATTTGTCCTGACGGAGAAGCGGCGAACAAACAGCGCCAGCGTCCTCTCACGTCAGGTTCTGACAGTAAACAATAAAGAACACAAGACACACAATTACAATTTAACACAAACAACCATCCCAGTGATTGCTACAGGCACACCCTCACTGTGATGGAAGGCAAAGAAAAGTCTTATCTCCTCCTCAATCTTCTCCCGTGGTCAGGCAGTCAAATTGCTGCCTCGAGGCGATCGAGGCTCCCGACTTTTGAAGCCCCCGCCGGGGGATGGAAAGTCCCAGGCCGAGCCGAGCAGGGCGATGGAGGTCCTGCGAGTGGGTTGATCGAACCTCGCGCTTCGGGGCGGTCGAAGCTGCTACGGCTGGAGCTCCTGAAAGCCGGTCGCAAGCCAGCCAGGGACCTGCGAGCTCCCGAAGTTGCGGTCTGCAGGGCCCACGGCCGAAGCCTCCGTGATGGTAAGTCCAGACCCTGCGACCGGAGTCCTCAAGGTCGATCCCAGCTGGAGGCCGCCGACTCCACGGTGTTAGGCAGTAGCGCGAACGGAGATACGACACGATAAAGGTCGCATCTCCGTTAAGGAGGAGATTAGAAAAAAAGGTTTTCCCCACCCCCCCACCACCCCCCACCCCCCACCCCCCACATATACAGAGGTAAAAATAAATCAAAACATACATTTAAATGATAACAATAGACAAAGACAAAAAAGACAGAGAAACTGCCGGTGAGCCGCAGCTGCAGAGCGCAGCCACGCCCCCTTGAACAAGATGAAAAAAACAAACTAATTGCAATGCATTAAGGAAACCATTTTCTCAAAACTCTTCAAGCAATGCGCAAAGCAGCACTGCCAAACAACCTACTTCCGGACAAATACACTGAGAATCAATGATAAAGAAGAGAATAGAAGTTATCCCAAAAAAAGGTATTTTATACCCTATCCAAGGCAAACCTCCATCTGAAAACTAACTTTACTGACGATCACAAACATACAAACATATTCTGGAGCCAAAAAGCAAGAATGTATCAAAATTTAAATTGCTTGTATTTTTTTTATTATTGAAGACAATTGCAATCTAAAGACAATCTATATATAATGTGCTAAATATAGGGATAAAATGGTGGTAAAAGTGGGCATTACCCATTTATTTCAATGTTTTGTGAATATCAAAATGTTGCCACTCAACAGTCTTGAGAATAAAAGGTCATTAACTACATGTATTCAATCAAAAGACAAAGTATTATGTTTCCAAAGAATTCTGCAATTCCATTTCATCTTTTACATCATTGACATCAAATGATCAAATAGCAAATTAGTGATTTTTTTAAACATTCTTCCACAAAATGAGGGTTAAACATAATTCCCTTTGAACTTTGTAATTCGTCATAGGAGCAGAATTAGGCAATTTGGCCCATCGAGTCTACTCAACCATTCAATCATGGCTGATCAATCTTTCCCTTTCAACCCCATTCTCCTGCCTTCTCCCCACAAACCCTTGACACCCTTACAAATCAAGAAACTGTCAATTTCCGCCTTAAAAATACCTTAAAATTCTGTCAATCTCTGTTAAAACTTAATGAGTTGCTATGCATTTCATGGGATAGTAAAGAGTCGACCACATTGCAGTAGGTTTGGAGTCTATATTCCCCAGCTGCTATGGTGGAAATTGAATTTACATCTCTGAATTATGAGTCCTGATCTCTGAATTGGTACTTTAGCTATCAGTCCGCTATTGTCCAGTTATCTTTCAAATTAGGTCAAAATATATGTTTTATGTTCCTAGCCAGCTAGGCTATTTAGTGAGTGCTCAGTCTCATAGAATCATAGAAAATTATGGCATAGGTAGAGTTGATGCTGTACATGATGGTTCAAATGGAGTAACTGTGACTAATCTAATTTCCAGGTCCTGATCCATAGCTATCGGATTCATAACATGTCAAGTATTCATGCAGGTAGTTTTCATTGTGTTAAGGGTTTCCACCTCAGCAACTATTGCAGGCAGAGAAGTTCTGACTTTATCTCATTCAGTACAATAAGTCTTCCCTTCGCCGACTCTAATCTTGTCACTTATCTTCCTCTGTCAAAAGCCTTGCTGAAATCAAATAGACAATTCAGAAAGGAGTGCAATTGAATACCTCAGATCAGAAAAGGATTTAATCAGTAGAGAGAGGAGTAGCTGGGTGGGAGGTGGAAAGATTGTCCACAACCTTTTAGGCAGAAGCTAGTTCCAAGGATTGATTATATTAGGAAAGATTTAGACTCCAGAAAAAGGGTCAGTCACTTAGTACAGTGCTGAGAAGAAACTCCGAAACACAGAGAAATTTAATTTTTATGAATAATCTACCTCAAATGTGTACTGATGATCAGTAAATAAGGTTGAGGATGCTTTACTTTACACAACAAGAGGACCAAGGTAAATAGGGATAAAAAGAAGTGGATTATTTGGACAGGTTCAGTCCTAATTTTTAGAAATTATGACACATAATTGAAAGACCTATTCCTGCAATACAGCCAATGAAGGCCTCAACCAAGTGTATAATAATTTCAGAAGAGGAAGCAAGTTAAATCCAAAACGTTCATAAAAGGCAACCATAGATGCACTGGTAGACGCAAAAAATCATGTCATCAAAGTTGGGCAATGCACCTGTACAAATTTAGAGTCATACAGTCATGGAGTCATACAGCGTGAAAACAAGCCCATGATGACCAAGATGCACCCAACTATACAAGACCCACCTGCCTTTGTTTGGCCCCTAGCCCTCTAAACCTTTCTTATCCATGTACCTACTAAAATGTCTTTTAAATGTTATTATAGTACCTGCCTCAACGAGCTCCTTCCATAAACTTGATGCCCTCTGCATGAAAAAGTTGCCCCTCATGTTCATATTAAATTTTGCCCCTCTCACTCGTAACCTGTGACCTCTGGTTCTTGATTCCCCTACTCTGAGTAAAATACTCCGCGCAATCACCCTATCTATTCCCCTCACGATCATATATACCTCTGTAAGATCACCCCTCATCCTCCTGCGCTCCACAGAATATAGTCCTATGCTCAACCTCTCCCTGTGCTCAACATGCTCAACCTCTCCCTGTAACTCAGCCCCTCAAATCCTGGCAACATCCTCGTAAATCCTCTCTGTACTCTTTCCAGATTAACAACATTCTTCTATGGCAGGGTGACCAAAACTGAACACAATACTTCAAAGGCAGCCTCACCAATGTAAAATAATCAGTCACATTTAATGAGATATTTAACTCTTGTTTACTAACTGTAGCGGCCAGCTTCTCGTCTTTCAATTAGCTCCTAAGCTGCCACTTGCATAGATCGAGTGAAACGATAAGCTTATGACTCAATAACAGAGACCTTCTCGACATTTGAATTAGTTAGTCATCTTTATTTGAAGGCGCAATAAACATATTGGCATATCTCTTGTTATCGACTGGTTATTGATTTGCTAGATAAAATTCCATATCTTACCACAGTCTATGCGATCGATACGAACTGCCAGATATAACTTTGGTGGAAATCTGTATTAATCTTCTTGTCAATAAGATCTACAATCGATTACATCTTGGCTAATGAATCTTTTGGCGGAGCGTTTGGCTGAACCTCTGTCAGCATCTTCTCGGCTCACACACACCCCCAGCATGTACCAAACTGCCCTAACTCTAGCTCCGCCCAGCCCATACGTAAGCATTGCATTAACTCTATAGTGTCCAAACTACAGCAGGATACAAGGTAATAATAATAATATGCAAAAATAACTAATAAATGCAAAATGGCTCCTACACTAACAAATGCAAAGAATGTAGAAATGTGGGTTTTAATAATAAATTTACCATAACACAAATTGACATTGTTGGTCTTCATTCCATTCTTGGTCTTGCATGGTCTTTCCATGCAAGAGATAGCTTCAATGAAAAATATTAGTAGAAGTTACTTTCTGTGTGGCATGTGAGGACTTGAAATATGTGGACCTAATGTCATCATCATCATAAGCTTTCTGTTTTTTTGTTTCCTTGCTGCCAAATGATAAAATAGGTAAGGAATGAAATGACTGTGGATTTTGAGATGACTGAGGAGGCCAATGAGGTATCATCGATTCCTCTCCAAATGGGGTTGGATATACCTGGCAGGGCCAGGGGTGGATAGTTTATGAGGTGGTGCTTTCCTCTCGTTGTTTGCAGCTTCTTCAGCCTCCCAATGTATGGATGCAAGATTCTCAATACCATCACAAATGGTCCTTTTGCAGTTTGAATAATCATGCAAAAGGGATTTGTAGGAGTCAGTGGATACATTGCAATTTTTCCAAGGTTGTCAAGCACATCATGAAATCTTTCCACCTGAGAATTTATTCCCACACCAGAAATCAGAATACAGAGTCTGCTTTGGGAGATTTGAGTTCAGTGATAACTGCAAATTCAACCCACTTTGACAACTGGCCTGCTCTGAAAGCTGAGTGAGAGAGTTTTCTGTATGAAATAGATATGTTAACCCAGGCAAAGAGAAAGCAGAGTTTCTCAGGAGATCAGATGTCAGGATCTCCTGGAGAAATGCAGTCATGGAGCCAGTGTACAAACTCAACTGTACCTTTGTAATGTAGGGAAGAACTGCAGATGCTGGTTGACACCGACAAGAGACCCAAAAAGCTGGAGTAACTCAGCAGGTCAGGCAGCATCTCTGGAGAAAAGGAATAGGTGACGTTTCAGGTCGAGACCCTTCTTCAGACTGTACCAGTACCTTTGTAGTTCTGGACTTTTCTCCACATTGGGATGAATGTTCACTCACAATGGATTAAACCTCATTAAGTCATCAACAATAGTTGCAAAATAAGATTAGGCTGGATAGCTCACTTTCTGTAGTTCAATGCTCTTTTTCAGTACCTTACATTTCTATGATTCTGTAATGCTCACTCTAACTCTGCCCAACTGTAGGAGGGACTTTCTTCCATTTGCCAAATTTATTCTGCTTTTCTAGTCAGCTTTCCATCCTGTACACCATATGAGCTTAGTTAAATCTCTGCTATCTATATTCTATAATCTAGCAAGTTTCACACATCCATCTGTTTACTGATTTAAATTAACACCTCGTTCCTCAATACCTCTAATTTAAAATTCTGAACCCTTATGTTCCTCGGAAATTAATCTTCTATCATCAGCTGTCTTGGCCACATTGGTAAATTTTTTAATGGTTTGTACTTTGTGAGAAAAAGCTTTACGACCAATTTATTTAATCGTGATTGCCATTTAATGCACATTTTTAAAACAATCAGAAACTTGATTAAAACAAGTAAAGCCAATAACAGACCCGATCAACTAGCAAATGGTTGCCAACAGTTTGAGCACCCTCGGTGCTTTCTGTTTCTCACTGTCTTGAATCTTCGAACCCAAGTCTGCATTTGGACGGTGTTCCGCCATTGTTTGGCACCAGTGCGTGAGTGCAGCACTCAGAAATCAGCAAAGAAAATATACTGCACCTGAAAAGGCGTGGTAAGCCAGCATTATAAGGGGAAAGTGTGCAGTAGGTACCTGGGACATTTTGTAATGAGCCCCCCACCCACCTTCCCTTCTGGTAGCAGTATTTCTTCGCCCCCAAAGCAGTCCCTTGGATGAAGGATGCTGTACTTTCACTTCAGTTTTGTTAAGAGGCCAAGGTGGGAATCACTGAATCCTCAACAGATGGAGCTGCTGTTGTCTGATGGGATGGGAGGGTGGTTGGTTTGTGAGGTGGTCCATTCCTTCCACTGCTTCCACAGGTTCACGGTGTGCTGCTGATGCATAGATTTGACATTCACAATATCATCCCAGATTCTACTCCACTTTAGTAGTCAAGGGGTAGAGATTCCCTGGAGTCAGTAGGGATGTTGCATTTTAGTTTAGTTTAGTGATGCAGAACGTAAACAGTCCCATTGGCACACTGAATTCTCGCCGACCATCGATCATCCGTACACTAGTTCTATGTCATCCTACTTTTGCATCCTATACACTAGGGGCAATTTACACGAGGGACAATCAACCTGAAACCTACATATCTTTGAAATTTGGAAGGAAACTGGAACAGCCGGAGAAAACCCATGTGGTCACAGGGAGAACATACAGACTCCGCACAGACAGCACCCATAGTCAGGATGGTACCCAGGTCTCTGGCGCTGTGAGGCAACAGCTCTACCACTGCCACATAGTGCCACCTTTTTTCACTGTGCCGGGATTGCACAAGTGCTCCAGTTTTCTCCCACATCCTACAGATGACCTAGTTAGAAGATTGATTGGCAACTGGATATAGCCACTGATGGTGGGTAGGTGAATCAAGAGGCCATTAATGGAACATGTGTGAGCAAATGGGAAATACGTGGGGTGATTGTATTGCTCTGGGAGCCAGCAGATTCTATGGACTAAATGGTCTCATTCTATGTCGTGAGAAAAAGTGAGATTAGCTGAGTGTGTTATTGACTACCTGATTTCCAACAAATGTGAATAATCCAATTTCTCTCTTTATGATAACAATTGTTATAAAGTAATAAAGAACAGGAATCCTAACTATGAGTAGTACAATATGTATTATTCATTATTGTTGACCTCTCTGTAGGATTTGACACATTTAATGAGAGGATCCTCTTCCAATTTCCAATTACCTCAAATCATTTCCATGGATTGCTTGTTCTTGCTTTGTTCCACTTTTCAAATTGTTGGCAAAAAAATGTACTTTCCATTTCTGGAGATTTCCTTTGCACCCTTCACTTTTTCATCTCTTAACTGCTCCTTGGCAAAATCAGTTTAAGATAAGTTAACTTCTTCTTTCTAATGCCTTTGTACAAGTAGGTAGCTTTTAAAATAAAGAATATAATTTATGTTTCCAATCTTTGATCAGCTGAATTTCCTGAAGCAAAGAAATGATAAGATTGAACGTAGAATAATAGAGCACAAGAACAGGCCCTTTAGCCCACAATGTTCATGCTGAACATGATACCAAGTTAAACTAATCTCCTCTGCCTGCAAATGATCCTTATCCCTCCATTCCATGCATATCCATGTGCCTATCTAAAAGCCTCTAAATCCCACTACTGTATCTGCCTCCACCACTACATCTGGCAGTGCGTTCCAGGCACCCATTACTCTCTATGTAAATAACTTACCCCACACATCTCAAAATCTTCGTCCCTCTCATCTTGAAGTTATGCCCTCTGAGCTTTGATATTTCTATCCTGGAGAAAAAGGTCTTACTGTTTACCCTATCTATGCCTCTCATACATTTACATACTTCTATCAGGTCCCCCCTCAACCTCTGACGTTCCAGAGAAAACCAAGGCTAAACCCCTATGAAACCACTTTGGTACTTTGCATTCTCTTGCCACCAAATCTATTCTCTGCCCAGCAACTAATTGCTTCAAACAGTCTTTCATGGGAGCCATTAAACTAAACATGGACATGAAGATCCCAAGCTATTATTGAAAAAAGAGCTGAAATGTTCACCATGAGTCGACATCACTATTTATTCCTCAAAAAAATAATCTAAAACAGATTGTTTGTTTGGTGCATTTTCTAGGAAATGTTTATGCATAATTGACTAATATGTTTCCAAGAGTGACTATGTTTTAAAAAAAAATGTAATCATCTATAAATTACTCTTGGATGTCCAGAATTCATCCAACATATAGGTTCCCTCTTTTGGCCTTTTTATCTGGAAGTACCAACTATTAGTTTCAGCTATCATGAGTACAATATTGATGATTTAAGCCTCGGTATTGTTAAAACTCAGTCTATGACGTTATAAACATAAAAGAAATCAATGCATACTATGAATTTATTATAATAGTTTCCATAAAATAATTAACGTGCACGTTTTCACTATTTTTGATGGAATTTACTATTTTGATAGGATTTACTATTTTTGATAGGATTTACTATTTGTTAGGTGACCAGAACTAATACAATGCGGATTTGAAAATGGCCTCAACAGCTGGAAGAGGTCAGATGATTTTTTATGGTTTCAGGAACAATATCTCTTAATTTTACACTGGCCACAGTTGGAACTGACCTGATGGGATTCTGTGCCTTCCTTAAAGTTCACAACATCTTCAAATTCCAGATCATAGGGCTGTTCTTCCATGTCAGTCAAGTCAAGGAGCTGGGCTTGTACATCACAGGGATTAACCTAATAACCAGAGGCAAGAGTGATGTCATAACAGAGAGACATAGTCTGAGACTAAGCAGCAATTATCCTCTCATATTTTGTGTATTATTTTTGACTTGTATTTACAGCAGAACTAGTAATGAGTTACAAAAGCTTAACAGCTGACTGTCTACACCAACATAGTGTCCATGAGTGAACAGAGTAATAACTAATTCAATTTCACAAATAACCTGCAATAGCCTAAACTAAAATAAACTTTGCATGGATGTACCACCAGATTGAAAAAAGATTGAAAAAACAGCAATCTGGTGAAGAGTGTGATCACTGCCACTCCAATAAATGCTGGCAAATAGTTCCGTACAGCAAGAATGAACAGTCTCTTTCATTATTCACAGTACAAGCACAAAACAAAGTTTAAAGTTCAACACTCCAATCATAAATTATTGCATTAGCTCATGATTCATATTTAATAAGAGTAACTTTGCTGACTCAGCACCAAAAATATTAATAGGCACATACACCATAGCTTCCGAATCTGGCCGAGAAATGTACAGCCAATAATAAATTTAATGGTGTCACCCACACCTTCTAAAAGTAAAGCATCTCCTCCAATTGATATGTGCAGCTATGAAAGCACTACAAATCTTTGAAGATGCAGCTGTAATATGAATATCATTCATATACGTGTTTGATGCCATTATACTATTCATATTTAAATTTTGCAGAACATAAAACATAGAGATGCAACAGTTTGTTTTAATTCATATATTATTATTGATTTAGGCACCAAATGCCGGGGTAAAATGTTTTTTCTAATTTAATTATGCACTGAGGACAGCAAAAATCTGAATTTCAAAAACTGTGAAATTTATCAGTAACATGGCTAATTATAAATTGTAGAAACCTTTTTAATACCATGGGGCAGATTATAGTTATGTATATTTGTTTAATTCAATGTTGATGGCAAAGACTAAAAATATCCACAAATTTTAAAGCAAAATATGTATTGGCATATATGTTGGCAGAGGAAAATGTATTATGATTTTTTGTAACAAGAAAAAACTTAGTATTAATAAATGTATAATGTCCCTCAAAACAGCTTCAGAGATCAGTATACACAATTAATGCATGTCTTTTGGATGGAATCAATGCAGCACATCAACGTCATGCTGCCCACTCATTCCCATGAATGCAGCATCCAGCCAGTGCCAAACACAGTAGTGTTTCAGCAGTTCAGCAAGCATCCAATATCTTAGGTGGTATGGACTGATTGAATCTAGCTTGCAGAACAAAACTGATATTCACCCTTTAAAGGGAGAGGCCATTCAGTTGTAACGAGTACTGACAGGGATTCTACAACTATTGTAACCCTGTTAAACAATGGAAAATAGTAGCACACTGTACACAACATGTTCCATGCTTTTCAGACTGCAGAGGATTGAAGTAGGTTCAAAGCAGGTCTATACCTCAAGGATCCATGTCTGAGGAAGGCCTTCTCTGTTATGCAGTGTACACAATTGTTTCAAGCAATAAGAACAAACATACTGTTCCAGATTTTCCGATATAATGCTAAACTGAAAACTGCATGTTCTGAAAGCATTGAGATAAACCAAAATACACATTCAAAAAGCAAGTATTGACCTTTGGTTAATTTTTCTCTGAAATATTAATGACTTTTCACCAATGCAGGTATTTTCTGGTGTAACAAATAGTGTGTCATTCTCTCCACATAGGAGTACACCTTACCAAAATAACTATAATGCATCTGACCAACTTTTCAAAGTACAAACATATGCTTAACAAAACTTCTCCAGAAATGCACCTCTTTCATAAATCATTCAACATGATTTGAAATTCCCAATCTATATACAGTGCCCTCCATAATGTTGGGGACAAAGACCCATCATTTATTTATTTGCCTCTGTACTCCACAATTTGAGATTTGTAACTTTTATTGATGTTTATCAACACGAGGACCCAAGTTGTGCCATTGAAACAAGAAAAAAACTGTTAGAGACATTAGCCAAACCTTAGGCTTACCAAAATCAACTGTTTGGAATATCATTAAGAAGAAAGAGAGCACTGGTGAGCTTACAAATTGCAAAGGGACTGGTAAGACCAAGGAAGACCTCCACAGCTGATGACAGAAGAATTCTCTCTTTAATAAAGAAAAATCCCCTAACACCTGTCTGACAGATCAGAAACACTCTACAGGAGTCAGGTGTGGATTTGCCAATGACCACTATCTGCAGAGGACTTCATGAACAGAAATACAGAGGCTACACTGCAAGACAAACCACTGGTTAGCCGCAAAAATAGGATGGCCAGGTTACAGTTTGCCAAGAAGCACTTAAAAGAGCAACCACAGTTTTGGAAAAAGGTCTTGTGGGCAGATGAGAACAAGATTAACTTATATGAGAGCGATGGCAAGAGCAATGTATGGAGGAGAGAAGCTTGATTGGATGAATATGCAGGGAATGGAGGGATATGTATTATATGCAGGCAGAAGAGTTGGTTTTGGCATCTTATTCGGCATAGACATTGAAGGTCGAAGGGCCAGTTCTTGTGCTGTACTGTTCCATGTTCAATGTTTTATTAGTAATTGCTGCCTTTACCATAATATGAATATCTCTTGACTGAATTTAAAGAATTAAAACAGAAACAGTTACTCTCCTCCAAGTGAATGCACTTTGTACAATTTATTTAACTATATTCCCACAATGGAATGTGGTTTGTACCAGAAAAACAACTGATTAGTTCTGTATTGTCATCCAGTTAAGGTGTATCAATTAACATACTTTGAGACAGAAAATAACCTTGTATTTCATTCTGCTTAGCCTGAGGCCATAAATTAATGAACTGTATTTTATGGTCTGTTATCCTGGGCAATCATTTTGATATGTTTTAAACACTGCATTCAATAGACAAATAATTTCCAAATGTACCCTATCAGATATCTAGAAACCATGGTCTGGAAATCCAAGGGCACCCAATCTGTAGTGCAGCTGTGCATTATAGAAAAAACAAAGGTCTGAGTCATTGGCTCTCTGCTGTGAGCTTCAGTTGTACAGTCCCTTCATCAAACATGTGTCATTGAGTATGCCATTCAGAGTGGTTGTAAAAAGTGGAAGAGAGGATTGTATAGGCACTGCTATTTGGCAAAACCAAAGAATAGAGAATTGCAGATGCTGACGTTTTGAGCAAAACACAGACCTGGAGGAACTCAATGCAATATGCTAAGGCAGCATCTATGGAGGGAATGGACAGATGACATTTTGTGTCAGGACCCTTCTTTACTATCAGTCTGAAGAAGGATCTCGACCCAAAAAATCATCAATCCATTCCCTCCACAGATGCTGCCTGACCTGTTGAGTTCCTCCAGCACTTTGTGCTTCTTGGCGACAGGAGAAATATGGTGGTTAAAGTGGAGCAAATCAGCTCCTGACAATGAGATAGTCACAGGGAAGGTAAGGGATCACAGTCCTCTCCCCAACCCCAATGGTCAGGCAAAAGGTATCAAAGCAAAAGAATGATGCAGAGCTGAGGAGTAGATATCAATGACAATCAGTGATGGATGGACAGTGATATTTGGGGAAGCAGCAGATTGTGCCTTGGCTCAATGGTAACACTGGGTGAAGGATATGGTGAATTGAGAGTGGGGACCAAGGGTGGCAGAATAAAGAACAGGGAGAAGTTGGGGAGGGATGGAAAAAGGGCGGGGAAGTCTAGACTGTGCTTGCTACCCAAAAGATGAATGAAAATTAATTAGTAACAAAAGAGGCATCCCAGCCAGAGAAGATCTAGTTGTCCTGGGAGTGATCAACAAATCCTGCTTCCAGCCATCTGAGGTCCAAACACTGGCTCAAGGATTTGGTGAATTGAGAGTGGGGACCTAGGGTGGCAGGATAAGGACCAGGGAGAGGGTCAGGAAGAATGTGAAAGGAGTGGGAAAGTCTAGACAGTGCTTATTACCTAAAAGATGAATGAAAATTAAGAACCAATAGGGGTCCCAGTTTGAAAAGATCTAGTTGTCCTTGGAGTGATCAACAAGCCTTGCTCCCAACCATCCAAGGTCCAAAAGCCCCCACAATATTCCAAATGATGCACACATTGCACGGCTTTCACTCTGTGCACCTGAGGCAAACATCATTTCAGTATACCTTGAAGTACCCAGTCAGATTTTTGGAGTATTGCAAAATATGACACCTCAAAATTCATAACTTTAAAAGAACCATTTCTAAAGCAGAGCTTATGTTGCTAAGAAACCACGCTGCTGCGGTATGTTTGGTGCTGTCGTTTAAAAATTGATTTCAAGCCAATCAACTTTTAACATGAGAGAATAATGAAAATTGCTGCAAGATTTAATAACAAAATATGGATCTATTTTGTGACAACCAGCACATTTTACTTTTTGTACCAGAACTTGGGTATTTAGAAACATAGAAAATAGGTGCAGGAGTGGGCCATTCAGCCCTTCGAGCCAGCACCGCCATTCATTATGATCATGGCTGATCATCCAAAATCAGTACCCCGTCCCTGCTTTCTCCCCATATCCCTTAATTCCGTTAGCCCTAAGAGCTATATTTAATTCTCTCTTGAAAACATCCAGTGGATTGGCCTCCACTGCCTTCCATGGCAGAGAATTCCATAGATTCACAACTCTCTGGGTGAAAAAGGTTTTTCATTTCAGTCCTAAATTCTTACACTGTGACCCCTGGTTCTGGACTCCTCCAACATCAGGAACATTTTTCCTGCATCTAGCCTGTCCAATCCCTTAAGAATTTTATATGTTTCTATAAGATCCCCTCTCTTCCTTCCAAATTCCAGTGAATATAAACCCAGTCGAGCCATTTCTTCGTCATATGTCAGTCCCACCATCTCGGGAATTAACCTGGTGAACCTACGCTGCACTCCCTCAATAGCAAGAATGTCCTTCATCAAATTAGGAGACCAAAACAGCACATACTCCAGATGTGGTCTCACATCCTGCACAACAACAGTAGGACCTCCTTGCTCCGAAACTCAAATCCTCTTGCTATGAAGGCCAACATGCCATTTGCTTTCTTCACTGCCTGCTGTACCTGCATGCTTACTTGCAGTGACTAATGTACAAGGACACCCAAGTCTTGTTGCACCTGCTCTTTTCCTAATCCGACACCATTCAGATAATAATCGGCTTTCTTGTTCTTGCCACCAAAGTGGATAACCTCACATTTATCCACATTATACTGCATCTGACATGCATATGCCCACTCACCCAACCTATCCAAGTCACCTTGTAGCCTCATAGCATCTTCCTTGCAGCTCACCCTGCCACCCAGCTTTGTGTCATCCGCAAACTTGGAGATGTTACATTTAATTTATTCGTCTTAATCGTTAATATAGATTGTAAATAACTGGGGTCCTACCACTGAGCCTTGCGGCATTGCATTCAGACAGAAAATACGAGAATCCTATTACCATTCAATTATTTGCCTTTGGTGACATAATATTGGCACAATATCTAATTTACTCATTTTATTAAATAAAGGCAATCTTTTTGTGTCAAAATGTTGAGAAGAACTTCAATAAATTAATCTGACAGATAATGAAATCTTGATAACAGTTTCACACATGATCCAGATGAAGTCATATGCATTTCCCAGTAAGAAAGTCACTGATAAATTAGAAATTGACCTCTCGTCGTTTACTTCTGCATCCTCTCAAAGACCAAATTAAAAGCAGCTTAAACTGACAACCTATCAAGTGACAATTTTTTTAAAGTTTGGCAGAAAAGTAGTACTTGTGTTGCTAGCAGCTTACTATACACCTTCCAGATTCAATAGGATTGTTGGATAGCCTGAATTATCATTGAATTTTGTTTTTAACTGCATACGTGGAATTCAATATCAAAAACGGAGAATGCTAAAAACATTCAGCGGGTTAGGTGGCATCTATGGAAAGAGAAATAGAATTGGTAAGATAAAGGGACTTGATTCTGTTTCTCTTTTTCCAAAACTCAAGTTCTTAGCAGCTAATCTCAGTGAATACATTTTGATTGGTTTAGATGCAAGACCTGCACCTGAAAGGAAAATGGCATAAGCACTTCGTCAAATTCAACTAAAAAATAATATAAATATAACAATTAATTCCTAAAGCTTAATATATTGATTAGGTATCATTAAAGAACATGCCTACCCCATAATGAAATTCAGTTTTGTCTTTAAATAACCAGAAAAAAATGTAAAATATCTGTGGCCAACCATCTGACCTGAGATGACATTTTTCAGAGCAATTTTCCTGTTCTAAGCACATTGATGCATAGCAACCAGTACCAGTAGCATTTAAAAATAAACACAAATGACAAATGATGTTATAATAATCATCTCTTGCAGATTCCTCCTTCAGTGGGCAGAATTGACTGTTACAGCTGAGTCAGTCATGAAACTAATGAATAAGATCATATAAAAAGATTACAGTAAAATTATGACAGTGCTGTTGAATAAAAATATCTACTTCAAATAATGTTGCAGGTTTCTATTTTTTAATTCAAACTGGGAGAATGATATTCATGATACAGCTAACATAACAGCTGTAGCATATTAACTCAAAATTTGTGACTTGTGTGAATGATCAAGTAATCAGTAGTTAATTGCTTGCATTGCGTAACTCTTGGATAAGATACCTTTGAAACTAGATGCACCACATGAATGATTAAGTTAAATGAGTTTTCTTAAAATATATATGAAATTGAGAAACATGATCCTCTGAAAATTCCATTTAATAAAAACAGAATGTCATAGAGTCATAGCCATAGAGTCATCAGCACAGAAACAGGCCCTTTGACCTAATCTGACCATGCCGACCAAGATGCCCCATCTAAACTAGTCCCGGTTGCCCATCCCTTCACGCCAAATTACAAAACCATGGCCAGATTTCGCAAGGGAATGACAACAGTTCTGCATGTAACTGTCACCAGATTCCCTCCCCAGGTTGGGTAATCTAAAATGGGGAGTAGGGTAGGGGTGTCTGAACTTGCAACAGTTCACCAACATTCAGCTGGGAAATTTGCCCAATAAATTTGTGGCAAAAAAAAGGCACAGTGTCTCAATTGATTTGAATGAGAGGAACAGATGCAAGAAATCATGGTAGCATTAAGATAATTGTTGTGTTTTCAACAGTTTCAATTTAAATATTTCAAATGTTTTTTAATTATATTTAAATATTTTAGATATTTATATTTGTTAATAATACAAAAATGCATGAATATATCTGTAACAGTTTTTAAAGTTTTGAATGTTTCCGCATTTCAAGAAGATTTTTAAAGATTTTTGATTTGTTCTGCCTGCTAAGAATGGAAATATTTATTCTGGAAACCTATGGCATTTAGCCCATATCTTTCTGAACCTTTTATATCTTTAAGGCAGATTATACCTCTAAGGTGAAGGGGGAAAGATTTTATAGGAATCTGAGAAATAACTTTCTCACGCAAAGGGTGGTGAGCGTAAGTGTTGCAGTGCTAATGTTTTAGGTGCCGGAGCTGTCACTGGTGCCGGAGTGGCCGCTGTTAAATTCCCCGCTGGTTAAAATTTCCTGCTGTTTATTTTGGCTTTTTTTAAAAACAGAGTTCTGGCAGCACTGCACCCCTGGTGAGCATATGGAACGAGGTGCCGGAGGAGGTCGTTTGAAGCAGGGACTATTGCAATGTTTAAGAAGCAATTGGACAAGTACATGGATAAGCAGGTTTAGAGAGATATGGGCCAAACGCAGGCAAGTGGGACTAGTATAGATAGGACATATTGGTCAGTGTGGGCAACTTGGGCCGAGGGGCCTGTTTCCACACTGTATAACTCTATATCTATGTACATGCCAAAATCTTTTTTAAGCATGGAAACTGTACCTGTCTCTACAGCTACCTCTGGCAGTTGGTTCCAAATACCCATCTACCACTGTCTGAAAAAGTCACCCCTTAAGTTCCTTTCAAATCTTTCCCATCTCATCTTAAATCTATGCACTCTCATTTTGGACTCCCCTATCCTTGGGGGGGGGGGGGGGCATGGCTGTGACCATTTACCTTATCTATGCCCCTCATGATTTCATATACCTCTTTAAGGCCACTCTTTAACCTTCTATGCTCCAAGGAAACAGGTTCCAGGCTGTTCAGCCTGTTCTTATAACTCAAGACCTCCATTCCTGGTAATATCCTCATGAATATCTTCTGCACCCTGTCCAGCTTAATAACATCCTTCTTTTAGGTGGTGACCAGATCTGTGCATAATTCTCCGTGTGGTCTCACCAACCACTTATACAGTTTCAACCTAACTCCTATATTTAATGCACTGACTGATGAGAGTAAGTGAGTCAAATACCTTCTTCACCACCCTGTTTATGTGTGTTGCCACTTGCAGCGAACTATGCACCTGTACCCCTAAGTCTTTGTTCTACAAGAGTCTCAAGACTGTGTTAGTCCTGCCCTGGTTTAACTTCCAAAAATGCAACTTGTCCAAGTTAAATTCCATCTCCCATTCCATGGTCCACTTCTCCAGTTCATCAGGACCTGTCCTAATCTAACATAATCTTTTCCCTATCTACTACACAACCAACATTCGTCTCATCTGCAAACTTACTAACTATGTTAACAATAATTTCACCTTTTGTCAAACCAGCTTCATTATCTAACACAAAATCTGGAATCCTACCCCATATTCATGTTCAGATGTGGGACTGAACAATCAGTCTGAAATTTGGAATTTCCATACTGAAATTTTCCTGAATGCAATTTGAGAATTCTATGCAGAGATTGAGCACTAGCCAGCATCTCTCATCACTGCACCAAATCCCGCTAAACATTAATTCCCATTGTAAAATGAAGCATTGTTGAAAAGCAAAGTGAGGCAAAACTAAACTATGCAATTAATAATTCATAGTTTATCTCTATGAAAAAAGATGCATATACACAATAGAGCAAAATAATTCAATGAAAGTTAACATGTGCTAAACAATTCATATTTTATCTTCGCAGAGAATCTCATCAACATTGTAAACAAATTGGAACAGAGAAATTAATGTTCAGATTATTTTGACATTATTTTTGAATACTCTTTTGTCTGAATAAAAAATATATATTAGTGGTTCTACACTAGTAGCAATATTTATCATTGCTGATTATTAAATATACATTTGTTATAAGTGAACTAACCTTTAATGGAGATATATGAGCATGTGATACATATCCAAGGATGTTTTCAATCTGTGATAAATTCTTCTCAGAGACATGAACAAGCTCAGGGCCTTTGACATCATTGGTTAGACGGGGTAAGCTGTAATCATTTGGTGGTGAATCCTCATCTTGATAGTGATATTTCTAAACAAAGTGAGTCAAACAGAATCAAAATCAATAAGATGAATTGGAATAGCAGTGGAAATTCACATTCGGTTTATAGCTCCTATACAATAGTTTTTGCTTCAACCTGTAGCACAGGGCTCCATGCTCCAAGATATCTCTATACCATTTCTTGACACCTCACTCAATTTCACTCTCCATCGATCCCAACTCTGATTCTTTGCCTCCTGCTCCTTTTCCTCCATTATGATGGGCAAAATTAGAGCACATGGTATTGGAGGTAGGGTACTGACATGGATAGAAAGTTGGTTGACAGACAGAAAGCAAAGAGTGGGGATAAATGGGTCCCTTTCAGAATGGCAGGCAGTGACTAGTGGGGTACCACAAGGCTCAGTGTTGGGACCGCAGCTATTTACAATATACATCAATGACTTGGATGAAGGGATTAAAAGTACCATTAGCAAATTTGCCGATGATACAAAGCTAGGTGGCAGTGTGAACTGTGAGGAAGATGCTATGAGGTTGCAGGGTGACTTGGACAGGTTGTGTGAGTGGGTGGATGCATGGCAGATGCAGTTTAATGTAGATAAGTGTGAGGTTATCCACTTTGGTGGTAAGAATAGGAAGGCAGATTATTATCTGAATGGTGTCAAGTTAGGAAAAGGGGACGTACAACGTGATCTGGGTGTCTTAGTGCATCAGTCACTGAAAGGAAGCATGCAGGTACAGCAGGCAGTGAAGAAAGCCAATGGAATGTTGGCCTTCATAACAAGAGGAGTTGAGTATAGGAGCAAAGAGGTCCTTCTGCAGTTGTACAGGGCCCTAGTGAGACCGCACCTGTAGTACTGTGTGCAGTTTTGGTCTCCAAATTTGAGGAAGGATATTCTTGCTATTGAGGGCATGCAGCGTAGGTTTACTAGGTTAATTCCCGGAATGGCGGGACTGTCATATGTTGAAAGACTGGAGCGACTAGGTTTGTATACACTGGAATTTAGAAGGATGAGAGGGGATCTTATTGAAACGTATAAAATTATTAAGGGGTTGGACACGTTAGAGGCAGGAAACATGTTCCCAATGTTGGGGGAGTCCAGAACCAGGGGCCACAGTTTAAGAATAAGGGGTAGGCCATTTAGAACAGAGATGAGGAAAAACTTTTTTAGTCAGAGAGTTGTGAATCTGTGGAATTCTCTGCCTCAGAGGGCAGGGGAGGCCAATTCTCTGAATACATTCAAGAGAGAGCTAGATAGAGCTCTTAAGGATAGCGGAGTCAGGGGGTATGGGGAGAAGGCAGGAACGGGGTACTGATTGAGAATGATCAGCCATGATCACATTGAATGGCGGTGCTGGCTCAAAGGGCCAAATGGCCTTCTCCTGCACCTATTTTCTATTGTCTATTGTCTATAAAACAGGGGAATATACAGCAGAGGCATATTTCTTTCTGAATTTAAGTGTAAAATGAAGTGTAAAATTACAGGCTTCAGTAACAAGCAGTTCATTCTTAATAGCTTCTAGTGATAATGGAAAACTGTAAACATGAAAATGTGAACACCATTTAGGGAGAGTTTCTAAAAATAAAAGAGCAATCACATGAAAATCACATCTATAGTTTGGGAATAAGGTCACTATTAAGAACAAGGATGTAATCGTGAAGAGATTGATAGATAACTGCAAAATGCATGGAGATATATATTTTATTTGTAGACAAAATTACATATTATTTTAGACTGCATATTTATTGTTCAATTTTGTGCATCTCCAGGCATAAACAAGTATGCCAAAATTTTAATGCATGCGACTTTTTATAAACCTCAAAAAAACAATGACGTTTTATTTAAATAGGCCATTCACTTGCCAAATGTTCATTTTGCTACTGCTGCAAAGAAGAAATGATAACTGTTAAATGATGTCCTCATTTGATTTTCAAAGATTTTCAAGTTCCTTTCATGGGGGAATGTAGGTTTCTCCCCACAGCTGTTGCAGGGCCAGAAATTGGATGTAAATAATATAGAGGGGGGTTCCTAACCTCAATTTTATTCCTATCCATCCATAGGAAGGCAAATAGAAGGCCATTTAAAAAAATTCTTGCAATGCAGTCTACACTGGAATCCTTGGAATATCCCTGAAATTCAAGATAACAACCAATATACTGATCTCCTCATACTCTTCTGCAGCATAATCTTTAGCTTAGTTGTCACCATTTGCAGATGGGGGACCTGGAAGCTTGCCGTAATTTTTCTGTTTCTAATACTGTACTCCATTGTAAAATAATGTGTATGCAGAAAGTACCTCAGCTGTGTAAGTAGCTTATTTGGTAAACAGGTGAATTGTAGCTTTGATGTTAGCTTATCTCCAGAACCCTGTACCTTGCACGAGATGCGTAGTTGCATATAATAGGAAAAAAAACACAATAAATACCTCAATGTAATATAAGTTTATTATCAATACGGAACTATCATACCAAATTTCTGCAGAAAGCATAGCACCATGTAAAAGATGCACTTGAATCAGTGCTGCCTCCTTTTTTATCTAATCAGGTTATAAATTTATCCATCTTATAATTACTTTGGAGAAAGTAATCAAATGACAATAAATAGAAGATGGATTTGAAACTACATACCTTATACATTCTAATGTATGCAGATCAGTAGCTAAAGATCTTCCAACGCAACTAAAAAACATTGACTTTTGGTCAAATGGTCAGCTTGGTTATCCATTGCCAGCTCCTTACCTGTCCTTGTAAAATAATGTTCATATTCATTTACTACACTGGAAATAGAGAGATCCCGAAAACCTCAAACCACTTTCACCTTCTTCTACCCACCACATTCTAACTTGCATGTTAAATAAAAAATACCAATAGGACTCATTCATTGGGGCCCACATGTCTCCTCTGCTAATTAATAAGATCGAAAATATATTTTACACCCTTACTAATTTATTGCACTAACCCTATAAGCTTTGATTCTCTTAATTTTTCAGTCTGTCGTGAACATACGGTGTGACTGAGCCCACAGAGTCCACTTGGATAATGAATTCAAAGATTCACTCCCTTTCCCCAGCAACCCCGTTGAATACTTTTATTTCCTCTTGTCCTGAGAGTAATTCAATTATTTTTATTACTTTGATCCTGGCTTTAGACAATCCATTCAATGGAAGCATCATCTCCGCATCCAGCCTTCAGGCCCTTTGACAATTTTTTACTCTCTCAATCTTCTAAACTCAAGAGATTATGAACTTTGTCTGCTTAACCTTTCCCTATATGATAAACTCGCCATCTCAGTCTGAAGAAGGGTCCTGACCTGAAATGTCAGCTATCCATTTTCTCCAGAGATGCTGCCCGACCTGCTGAGCTACTCCAGCATTTTATGGTTATCTTTGGTATAAATGAACCTCTGAAGTTCCTCATTATTACATTCCAGGAATCATAAATTCATAGGTTATAGGAGCCAAATTAGGCCATTCAGCCCATCAAATCTATTCTGCTTTTCAGCCGTGGCTGATCTATCCTTTCTCAATCCCATTCTCCTGCCTTTTCCCTGTAACCTTTGAAACCCTTACTAAGCAAGAACCTGTGTCGCCGCTTTAAAAATACCCAAAGACTTGGCCTCCACAGCCTGTCTGTGGCAATGAATTCCACAGATTCGGCACCTTCTGGCTAAAGAAATTCCTCCTCATCTCCTTTCTAAAGGTACATCCTTATTCTGAGGTTGTGTCCTCTGGTCCTAGACTATCCCACTAGTGGAAACATCCTCTGCACATCGACTCTAAACAGGCCTTTCATTTTGTTGAATCTTTGCATGCATATCTATTTTTTGTTAGGCATACCAGAACTGCACACATTATTCCAGACACAGCAGTGCTGAAGCAGAGCACCAATGTTATGCTCAGTGTTAAGAATTTCTTTAAATATCTACAAGTAGGGTTCAGAGGGAAATAGGAGGTTGGTGCAGAACAAGGCCCCCCCATCAGGTCATTAGAAGGATCAAGGGACCTACTGTCACTGGGAAAACCAGAGGGATGTCAGGATATTGAGTGATCAGGGACTGCAATAGGAGATAAGGACAGAAAAGAGGATGATTGGTAAGATAGGGACTACTTCCCAAGTACTCCAAACCATTGCAGTGGTATGAAGACCTGGGTGAGCTATAATGTTCCAGTAGGTGCACTACATGGGGAATAGCACTGACCCATGTACATACAATGCAAAATCATGTTTCGATGCAAAGTTAACTGAAGCCTGGAATCACCTGTAAGATTTCCAGAGAGACATAACATAACTTGGAGAGGGTTAATATTGCACTTCATTCTGGAAATAAATGTTGATTCCCAATTACATGACACCAAAGAAAGGTGCTAAGCAACTGGATTTCCAGGCAAATTTATTCAGGAACTCTATGATGTCGTGTCTCAACAAAGCATTTTGTCTTATTCACAATGTTGCTGCTCTGCCATGTTGAGTGTTGTTAATATTGTCAATATATATTAAGTTTCCATGGTGAAGGATTTGATTGTGGTGATATTTTTACCTTTCTTTAACGTACATGCCATGATTGTTAAGAAATTTAAAAAATAATTTAAATGTAGTTTTTCCCCCTTTTTCTTTTTCCTCCCCCCCCCCTTGTTGTTTACATGTTCGCCGTGATTTATTTAAATATTTGATTTGATAGCATCGATATGGAAGCGACAATCAAAATCTCATTGTACTTGTACAATGACAATAAAGGAAATTGTATTGTATTGTATTGTATTGTAACTAGTACCATATAAACTAAGGCATTGTAACTAGCTTTTAATTTGTGTTGATCAGCATTGGAAACGTGTGACTAGAAAATGGTTTGTGCCTCTAAAACCATATTAATTGGTGTAAAGTAACACAGTCATGGGTATAGAGTGAGTAGAGCAGGGGACGAGGGACACAGCCATGAGGTGACCCTGATTACTGAGGAGGAAATGTTGTTGCCATTTCTTACTGATTGTGTTCTGTTAATGTAAGAATTTCATTGATCTGTTTTGCTTCACATGACAATTAAACACTCTTGGCAAAGTGTGCCAATATAAGATTGCATCAAAGGAAATCAGGTGAACATGGGACCAAGATCAGGTCCAGAAAATAAAAAGGATGGGGAGACTGGATAGTGGGGTCAAATGGGGTTCCCATGGATCAGTGTGGAATGGACTTGATGGTCAACTAGTCAGCCTTGGTAACTGCATGGGTGGTAGGGAGGGTGGGAATGGTAACACCAGTCAGAAGGATAGCCTTGATAATCAAAAGAAAAAAATCTTGATCATTTCTGGGGAAGAATAGTAGTCAGTGGTAACCTTGATAGTAAAGAGAGAGCAACTGGTCAGAGCAGCAGTAGAGGAACACAGTGACAATTCAACATTGCAATCAATCAATGAGGTTTTGTATTCACAGTTTAGGGTGGAGAGACGTAAATTAATAGGGTGGATGCTGGGTTGGAAGATATGTGTGTGATTGGGGCAGGTAAAGCAAGAGCCATGAGTTAGGGGAGAGATGTGATCATTCCATTGGGAGAGGTTGGACAGAGGTGCAAGGTAAATTCAGTTAAGTACCTCCTTTCAAAAGGGTATATCCAGGTCAGGTTCTCAGTATCAGCCTGCCACAGACCCTATAAAACCTTCTTCCAGTTTGGCCCATAGCTTGCAGATGCTGTGCATTTTCAATTAAGAATAATGGGAAGTGACATCCAGACGTAGACTGCATGTTACTAGATGTAACTGTGCAAGTCTGATGTCCTCCGTGTGATGGCTCATCACAAGTAGGAAATGGAAAACTTACATGAAATCTGTAATTCCTTTTTCATGTATATTGGATGATATAGCACCTGAAAACATGGTGCTACATAATTCGGTTTCTAGGCCTTGATCTAGGCAAGAGGCAACAAATACAGCATATGTTTGATATAGACCAAACATGAATGAAAAGTAAATTTTAAATAATGTACATTGAACTAGTTGATCATTTCTTGGAAATGATAAGGCATTGCAAAATGCGAGAAAAAAAATTCCAATGAAAAGTAAAATTGTGAAAAGATTAGCTTAGTTTAGTTTAGTTTAGTTTAGAGATACAGAAGACCCTTCGGCCCACCGAGCCTGCAACTGACCAGGGATTACTTTGAAAATGACCGCCCCCTACTTCGCTATTTCTTGTAAATAGAGAGATCCTTCCTAATTTCCCAATCCAGACCTTTCATTAATTGTCTGATCCGTGATTAGATTTCTTCCAACTTCAATACCCCAAAAAAACTCACAACATCTTTCTAACTAAAATTATCAGTCCTATAAATATCCTCAAACCTATCTATTGCAATCAAATATTTTTTGCATTGAGGTGATTAGGTAGTTTCTCTGTATAATAAATGTCCCGCATGGTAGACTAATTTAAGCGCATGGAATCCAAGGTGAGCTGGCCAATTAAATTCAAAATTAGCTTGCAGGATGGAATCAAAGGGTAGTTGTGGAGGATTGTTTTTTCTGAATAGAGGCTTGTGACCAGTTTTAATTAATAGCAGTCTGGAGTGCTCACGTAATGGCCAAACATGTTCAATGCATTGTGTGTAGGAAGGAACTTTAGATGCTGATTTAAACCGAATATATACACAAAACGCTGGAGTAACTCAACGGGTCAGGCAGCATTTCTGGAGACAAGGTTCTCGACCCAAAACGTTACCTATCCCTTTTCTCCAGAAATGCTGCCAGACCCGCTGAGTTGCTCCAGTTTTTTTTGTCTATCTTCATGTTCAATACATAGATGGGATGGCTACCTTATTCTCATATTCCATCCCTCAGCCAATTAAAATTTTCTCATATGCTTTCCTGACCACTATTTCTACCTGTCTCATTACTTTGTGGCCTTGCAATCTTGAACTCCAAACCCCAATTCTGCATTTCTCAGTATCCTATTTGTTATTGTGTATTTTGTTGCATTGAATTCTCTCCATAATAGCATTACCACGCATCATAATGAATCCCACTTTGATCCTCCTGCCCACTTGACTTTTGGTCTCTCTTTTTGTACCACAGTTTTCTTCTTCTTTATCAGCCACATAATCAATTTTTGTACATTCTGCAAACTTCTTAATCCTGCCTCTCACATTAAAACCTAAATTACTGATACACATCATGAAAAACAGAACTGAGTGTTTTGCCCTGCACAACTCCAAAGCTATAGCATTCAAGTCACGAAGATGCCCATCAACACCCTACAACAAATACTGACCTGTGACAGGTTTAAAACAAAATGATATTGTGTCATCATCAATAATGCAACCTTTTTCAACTCGGCTTGTTACTTCCTCAAAATAAAAACTCAATCAAGGCAGACATAATCTTCACTTCCCAAACTGACAATTACTAAATTAATTTGCATGTTTCAAAATATTGATGGGATTAGCTACACACCAGCATTGACCAAATGATTGAATCTAGTTCTTTTCTGCCTTAACCAACGAGCTGCCACAAATTTAGAGAGATGGAACATAATTTTACCTGCAAAAAATGTTATATTGTATGTTTACCAAGTATAGTCTGGGCTTAGCATTTGACTGTTGCTGTTTTGGTTTAGTGAAACTCATCATATCATATCATATCATATCATATATATACAGCCGGAAACAGGCCTTTTCGGCCCTCCAAGTCCGTGCCGCCCAGTGATCCCCGTACATTAACACTATCCTACACCCACTAGGGACAATTTTTTACATTTACCCAGCCAATTAACCTACATACCTGTACGTCTTTGGAGTGTGGGAGGAAACCGAAGATCTCGGAGAAAACCTCATCAAAGGAGCAATCATTGGAAATCATTTACATCATTGTAAAGGAGCAAAGATTGTACCTTGAAATGTTCCCATGGTTCATGTAATTTTGATGACAGTTCTTCTTCGGGTTCATCAGTTTCGTCCTCCCCTCTTGTCAATGTGTCTTGTTCTGTCCCAATAGGCTAAAATTAAAATTTAGAAACCTTCTTTAGTTATAAATAATCATACTTATCTTGTGTATAGAAATGTTACTGTATACCAATCAGTGGTCACAGAATAAATGGAAAATAAAACTTAATAAAATGCAACACCATCTACTCATTACAAACAAAATCCATATTGTTCTTCAAAATCTCCTTTGACATAGTCATCTGGGCTGTATACCCCACAGTCAATAAAAATACACAAATGCAAAATAGCGAAGGTGCTGGAATACAGAAAATGCTAGACAAACTCAGTAGGTCACACAGTATTTGTGAAAAAAGAGTTTTGATCAATCTTTGTTGTTACACCTGTATAATTTTGTAAAAGTAGAACAACCTTAGTTTAAATTAGGTTCCTCCAATTATTTTCACATCATTCGTAAATAATTCAAACTCCTAAGTCTGTTTTATCGTGGTGTGTGGGTGTCAGAGCAATATAATTTCTACACAGGCAGATGGAGTTGGAAAATAAAATGACTACCTGGCCCTGGGCATCACAAGCAAACACAATATGACTGGCACAAATAGGTGAAACCTTCGATATGATACAATACAACTTAATTTATCCCAGGAGGGAAATTGATCTGCCAACACTCTTGATAGTGAAACCTGATAGTGATAGTGGCCTGCATAGGTGTAAGGCAACACACATGTTAATTTTTTATCGTGTTCAGCCAAATCTATACAAACATTGATTCAGAGAAACAAGAAAACTAACAGAATTATCCATAATTTTTCTGAATGAAGAATATGCTTCATCTGTCTTTTTCATCCTGGCACTCTACAATTTCTTAAAGAAAACACAATGTCTTTATAGATCTCCAGTTACACACCTTGTCCTTGCTGATTCATAATGAAACAAAACTGTTACTGTGAAAAAGGTTTGCAGAAAAGTTTTAGCTTATACAAGTTAAGAAATTAATGACCAGTTTATCAGTTTGCATGTAGTCAAATGCAGCACATTATTCCATTTCCTTATTTCATGGCTCATATGGTGGTATAAAGTCAAATAATGTATATATATATATATATATATGGAGATAGCAAGAAATTATTTGGGCAAATTGTAATCATTTAGTCTATTTCTTATATGTTGAAAATGTACTCTGGATAATTCATATCTTTTGACTACCATACACACGTACACACGCACTGTCAGTATTAGGGGAATTATAAATTGTCTCTACAAATTGCTCCAAATGCACCAGAATAGGCAAACGAAAAAATGTCAGTATTATCTCTCAGAGCAAAATTCCAAGACTGATGGCTACACTGGGCAAGCTGTGTCATTTGCATGCCCAAGACAAGACTAAAAAAAATACACTCTCTTCTGATTCTATCATGGGAAAGGATTCTGAGGTGAACAGTGGAAAAGGCTCAAGGATGTACCCAAAGCCTTGTGGAAGAAATGTAACATTTCTACTGACGCTTGGGAATCTCTAAACCAGACCATTTAAAGTGGAAAAGAAACATTTTAGCTAGGATTGATAAACTTAAGTCTATGCAGCAGAAGTACTGAGAGGCCTTACATAAATGGGGCGAAGCTGACCCCCTTACCCACACAACCTACCACCTGCCCCATTTGGCTAAGAACCTGGGTTTCCTTGTAAATCTTAATAATTGTCTCAGAATCCCTTCAACTAGTGTGAAGGTTTGTAGCATTCTTAATCCCACTGGAGTAACTATGAAGGATACATTCCTCGGACACATTTGCTTGCTTGTTATAAACACAAGGCAGAAACTGGCAATAAATAGTTAGTTGAAATAAAAGGGAATATAAGAAACATAAAGACATAGCCCTCAGTCTATTCTGGCCAAAATTAAAAATAATCATAAACTGGATTAGTGAAAAAATATTCCAGAAGAGATGCCAATAATAATACCCTATTGCTTTGGACTATAAATATAGAGTAAAGCTTTCTTACATGGATCATTAATTGTCTAGGCAGCCTATAAACTATCCTTTGTGTGATTCCATCTGCACCCCTTGGAGAGGACCCCATTATCAGCTTGCTATGTTGTCTGTCTGGGAAACTAACAGAATTCCTTTTCGAATTCCTTCCCCATGATAAGATGTAAGTGGGATGTAAGTGAGATAGAACCTGTCTTCTGTATACCTGCACTTAGTTTGACAACTAAAAGGGGGAATAAATAAATGATTAGCATGCTTTTACCAGCTCGTAATGCATAGCATATTACTGGCATCCGTCCATCAACGAGAGATGAGGGTGCGGCTTGGCGTTGTCCTGCTTGGAGAGGGGGATTTTTCATCTGTGGTTACATCTCACTGTGCCCAGCAAGGATGAAGTGTCCTCTCCATTTGATGTGGCCGCTGAGCCTGGGCAGGTAAATGGGAATACAAACTTGCCCAGCATCTGTATTCCCCTCTCGACCTGGTAGGCTGATTCCAGAGGAATGGCATGGCTGCTACGTCTGGGGGCTACTCGGTTGCAGGAGTTGCCGGAAGCATATACACATAAATTCTTAAGAGTCAGGAATTCAAAGAGAGGGATAATGAGTGAAAGAAAAGAACAACCAGAAGAGAAAAGATTATAGAAATATATGATCTAAACTATAAAGGAAATTGGACCATTTAATGGGTGTGAATCACTGAATTCCACTAAATGTTGGGACATTAGTGATTTTGTAGCGACCATAGAGAATGGTCCAGGTCGTCGAACCCTCGGATTGGCCAGCGAGGTCACGTGGGAACGCGACCATAGGGATTGGTCCAAAGAGCGACATCGCTGATTGGCCAGCGATGTCATGTGCGCGTTTGGCGCCCGATTTAGTCAGTTTGGCGAAGTCTTCAAGGAAGACAGTAAGTTTGTATTGGTTGTCCCTTACCTTGTTGTTTAACTCTGTATTCGAATATTGCGGCTGCAATAAACTCCTCTTACAACCAACAAGTTTCGGACTCGCTATATTGGTGACCCCGACGTGATCTGGACGATCACCGACTGAGCAGGAACCCGACGCCTCGTTGACGCAGGGCACACCGGAGTCAAGCGCGGCAGGCGTTCATCTACCGTTGTTTTGGACGCACGCACCGCAAGCTTGGTTTATCCACGCCGAGGCTCAATTTCATATAAAGAAGGTGTCGGACGAATCCACGAAGTACTTCTACCTCGTCAGCGCTCTATCGCCGGACACAACCAAGCGCGTGATGCGGTTCATCGTGAATCCACCTGCGGAAAACAAGTACGAGGCCATGAAGAAAGTATTACTGCGAACCTTCGGGTTTAATAAGCATGGCGGTGCGGCAAAACTTCTGCACCTACCGGATCTTGGAGACCAACTGCCTTCAGTCCTCATGGCCGAAATGATGATGCTAGCCGGTGAGCATACGGATTGCCCTATGTTCGAACAGGCATTCCGCGAGAAACTTCCCGAGGATGTCCGACTGCTGCTCACGGATTGTTCTTTTAAGGACCCCGAAGCATATGCAGCGAAAGCGGACGCGCTCATAGCGGCAAAAAACAAGGCAAGTGGTTCGATCAACAAAGTCTCGACATCAGTGACCACGCCACAGCGACGGCAAGATGGCGCCACGTCTCCCGCCAATTCTCCGAAAGCCCACCAAAAAGATCCGCACAAGCGCGGCTGGTGCTATTATCACCTACGATGGGGTAACGGATCCCGCAACTGTCGTTTGCTTTGTACCTTCGCGGGAAATGCCTCGGCCGATCGTACATAGGGGCAGTTACGATTGGCCAGAACCGGCGCCTCTATGTCCATGATCGATTCACGGACACCAGAATTTTTGGTAGACACGGGAGCCATCGTCAGCATAGTGCCGCCGACCGACCTCGAAACCAGATCGGGTAAGACAGGTCCCACCCTCATCGCGGTTAATGGCAGCCCAATTCGCACTTTCGGTACACGGAAGATGTCCCTTGTGTTAGGCCTCCGCACGTACGAATGGCCATTCATCATAGCCGACGTCAAACAAGCGATCCCGGGCGCAGATTTTCTCTGGGCTTTTTCACTGGTTCCTGATGTCCGCGGTAACGACCTCCGACCCTCTGCCGAAGATGAGCACGTCGCTCCGACAATCGCCTCCTCGCCCAGCCCTACTGTCCAGGCCGTCGTCGCGGCCCCCGACTCGTATGCTGCGATTCTGGCAGAGTTTCCAGAGCTGCTCGTCCAACGTTTTGACACACCTTCGGCTAAGCACGGTGTGGTCCATCACATCCGCACCGAAGGCCCTCCCGTTTTCGCTCGGGCCAGGAGACTACCGCCAGACAAACTGGTGGTGGCAATGGCGGAGTTCAGGAAGATGGAAGAAATGGGAATTGTCCGTCAGTCTGACAGCCCGTGGGCCTCGCCGTTACACATGGTCTCCAAGGCATCTGGGGGGTGGAGACCATGTGGCGATTATCGGCGTCTCAATGCTGTCACCACGGCTGATCGCTACCCCATACCGCACCTACAGGATTTTTCATCTGGGCTGGAAGGAGCGGTGGTGTTTTCCAAAATCGATTTGGTGCGAGGATACCATCAGATTCCGGTGCGACCGGAGGACATACAGAAAACTGCAACTATTACTCCGTTCTGGTTGTTTGAATGGTTGCGTATGCCTTTCGGTTTAAAGAACGCGGCACAGGCTTTCCAGCGACTGATGGACCGCGTGGGCCGGGGTTTACCCTTTTTGTTTATTTATTTAGACGACATCCTGGTCGCCAGCCCCTCAGTGCAGGAACACCAGGCCCATTTGCGGACCGTGTTCCAACGGCTCCAAGACCACGGGCTCATTATCCAACCCTCCAAATGTCAATTCGGCCTTCCTGCTCTTGATTTTCTAGGGCACAGAATTACCCCTGCCGGCGCCTCCCCTTTGCCCGAGAAGGTGGAGGCTATCCGGGCATTTCCCAGGCCCACCACAGTAAAAGGGCTGCAGGAGTTCGTAGGCATGGTTAATTTCTACCATAGGTTCGTTCCGGCAGCGGCGCGAGTCATGCGCCCGCTTTTCCAATGCCTTGCAGGGAATCCGGTAGAGTTGTTGTGGTCCCCGACCGCAGAGTCGGCTTTTACAGCAGCTAAGGCAGCCTTGGCAGACGCCACCATGTTGGTCCATCCGAGCCCCTCCGCCCCCACGGCCCTGACGGTTGACGCCTCTGACGTGGCGGTGGGCGGGGTTCTGGAGCAGCAGGTCGGTGGCCGTTGGCAGCCTTTAGCGTTTTTCAGCCGGCAACTAAATTCGGCCGAGCTGAAGTATAGCGCATTTGACCGAGAGCTTCTGGCTCTCTATTTAGCTGTTCGTCATTTCAGGTACTTCCTCGAGGGCCGCCCATTTGTGGCATTTACGGACCACAAGCCATTAACATTTGCTTTTTTGAAATTGTCTGACCCATGGTCGGCCCGCCAGCAGCGGCACCTGACTGCTATCTCCGAATTTACCACCGATGTCCGTCATGTCGCGGGTAAGCTTAATGCCGTTGCTGACGCCCTGTCTAGACCTGCTTTTCCCCCTATTTCGGCGGTGGACTGCGAAGTGGATCCCCAGGAGCTTGCGGAGGCACAGCTCCTAGCGGATACCGTTTCGGCTTACCGGTCCACCACTTCGGGATTGAAGTTGGCCCAGGTAGCTTGTGGGTCGGAGGGCACGAAAGTCTGGTGCGATGTTTCTCTTCCCCGTCCCAGGCCGGTAGTACCGCCCTCCCTTCAGCGCCGGGTTTTCGATGCCATTCATGGGCTGGCGCACCCGTCCATCCGCTCCACCTCTGCCTTGGTAGCAGCGAGGTTTGTCTGGCATGGCCTGCGGAAACAGGTAGCGGGGTGGGCACGTTCCTGCGTGCCCTGTCAGACCGCTAAAGTCCAGCGCCACGTCCAGCCGCCCGTACAGGATTTCGAGGTCCCGGCTGTTCGTTTTTTCCACATCCACGTGGATTTGGTCGGGCCTTTGCCTTCCTCCCGGGGCTACACCCACCTCCTCACGGTGGTGGATCGGTTCACCCGGTGGCCAGAGGCTTTCCCATTGTTTGATATTTCATCAGCGTCTTGTGCTAGGACTTTGGCCCTTCATTGGGTAGCTCGTTTCGGGGTCCCGGCAGTTATTACCACTGACAGAGGGCCACAGTTCACTTCGTCCCTTTGGGCCGCGCTGGCAGAACTGTACGGGTCCAAGTTACAACCCACGACTGCATATCACCCCCAGGCAAATGGACTCGTAGAAAGGTTCCACCGCCAACTTAAGGCGTCCCTCAGTGCAAGGCTTGAAGGCCCGGACTGGGTAGACCAACTCCATTGGGTTCTTTTGGGCATCCGGACTGCTCCTAAGCCAGATCTCGGTGCGTCGTCCGCAGAGCTAGTATATGGCTCGACACTTCGAGTACCCGGAGATCTGTTTCCGGACCCTTCAGACCTGCTGCCTACAGTCCCATCAGTGTTAGCATCTCTCCGGGAACGGGTGGGCTCCCTGGCTCCAGTTCCGACTTCACGTCATGGGTGTCCCATGGTACACGAACCGTCTTCCCTGAAGGACTGTGAGTTTGTTTTTCTGCGTAAAGATGCCCATCGCGCCCCGTTGCAGAGGGTCTATCAAGGGCCGTTCCGGGTTTTACGTAAGGGAACGGCTACCTTCACCTTAGACATGTGCGGCAAGAGTGAGCTCGTCTCGGTGTCCCGGCTCAAACCTGCCCATTTGGACCCGGATCAACCAGTCCTGGTCGGTCAAACCCCTAGGAGAGGCCGACCTCCGTTAGTTCCGCTCAGTACGGGACCCCCCGTTCCGACAGTTCCTCCAGGACCCCCTGTTCCGGCAGTCCCTCCAGGACCCCCCGTTCCGGTAGTTCCTCCAGAACCTCTCGTTCCGGCTGTTCCGCCAAGTCCGGAACCTCCGGCTCCTGTGGTTCAGGCTGTCCCTCTCCGTACTCGTTATGGTCGCGAAATCCGGCTCCCTGCTAGGTTCCGCACCTCGGGTTCTGGGGGGGGTCATGTAGCGACCATAGAGAATGGTCCAGGTCGTCGAACCCTCGGATTGGCCAGCGAGGTCACGTGGGAACGCGACCATAGGGATTGGTCCAAAGAGCGACATCGCTGATTGGCCAGCGATGTCATGTGCGCGTTTGGCGCCCGATTTAGTCAGTTCGGCGAAGTCTTCAAGGAAGACAGTAAGTTTGTATTGGTTGTCCCTTACCTTGTTGTTTAACTCTGTATTCGAATATTGCGGCTGCAATAAACTCCTCTTACAACCAACAAGTTTCGGACTCGCTATAATTTGGTACATTGTAACTTCTTGTCCCACAATTTTGCTGCAATATTGGCTTCTTTGATGTAATAAAGTTTACTTAGGTGGAGGAGGGGAGGGGGAGGGGGAGGGGAGGGGGGGGAGGGGAGGGGGGAGGGGGGAGGGGGGGTGGGAGGGGAGTGGGGGAGTGGGAGGGGGAGAAGGGGAGAGGAGGGAGAGGAGGGAGATGGGGAGGGAGGTGTGGAGGGAGGGGGAGGGAGAGGGGGGAGGGTCGGGTGGGGGGTGGAAGGGGGGAGGGTGGGGTGAGGGGTGGGAGGTGGAGGAGGGGAGGGGGAGGAGGATGGGAGGAGGGGAGGGGGGGAGGGGGATGGAGGAGGGGGAGGTGGGGGAGAGGGAGGAGGGAGAGGGTGGGAGGGGAGGAGAGGGAGGGGGGAGAAGGGGGTGTAGTGAGGGGGGAGAGGGGAGCGAGGGGAAGGGGAGGAGGAAGTGGGGAGGAGAGGGTGCTGCACCAATGCAGGAGGCAACCCGAAGGAAAAGGGGGGGATGGAGGGAGGGGGGAGGGGGATGGGGAGGGAGGGGGCGAGGGGGTGGGAGGGGGAGGGGAGGGAAGAGTGGTGAGGGAGGATGGGGAGAGGGGAGTTGGGGTGAAGAAGGGAGGGGGGAGTGGGGAGGAGAGGGTGCTGCACCACTGCAGGAGTGGTTTGGGCCCAACGGGTCCACTTGGTCTAGTTTACTATATATTCCACTTAGTTTCCTCACTGCTCCAACCAATCCCCCCTGGTTTTGTCTGCTGCACCATCCAGCAATAAGGGACATTAACATCTGGCAACGTTTTCATCCTGTGCCACCTGCTGTGCCTTTTACTCAATATCTTCCACCTCCATTCCCACCTCCTCAGCCTGATGAAGAGACTCAAAAAAGGTTGAGCCGTCCTGATGGAAAGGCTTTGGAGTAAGCGGTAGTGTGGTGCAGCTAATAGAGCTGCCGCTCAAAGTACCAATGCACTGGGTACAATCCCGATCCCTGGGTGCTGTCTGCATACAGTTTGCACATTCTCCCTGTGACCTCGTGGGTTATCTCCAGGTGCTCCACATTACTCCTACACCCCATAGACATGCAGGTTGGAAGATTAATTGGCCACTGTAAAAAGTATTCAGCTGCACCTCTGAAACATGGATGAAATCTGAAGCCAAGGAAGCAGAGGATAGTCTTTATGTCTCAAGATTCATACCTGTGAAGTGTGTCAGGGAGAACAAATAAAACAAAAATAAAAATGCACATTCCCTTGATAAATGCGATTGAGCACAAGAGATTTTTCTCATGGTTACGCACAAGATGGATTTTCAGGAAGTGATTTTCAGGCAATTCATACAAATTTCTTGATTGTCAAAGATATCATCAAGTGCCTTAGTCTGACAAAGGATACTTGGAATAAATAACACTAGTTAGTTATCACTGCCTAGAATAATACAATTTAGGACATTTAGGGTGACAACTACTTTTATTTCTACAGGTCTTTCTAGGCATATGGGCCTGGACAGAGCTGTGTCCCTAGACGATCACAGATCTTTGTGACCATTGGCAGAGGAAAGCTTAATCTATGTATAGAATGCTACTTACTAAGTGCTCCTCACAGCAAAATACAGCTGTGTGAGCTCTGTGCACATGACCCTGTTTTCCCCTCCTCCTTCAGTATCCCTGGCCACATGAACCTCGCCTGCAGCAGACCTTGAAAAAAAGTGGAATAAGTGTGTAATTTAATGAATATCACTTAAAGTTGTTATGCAAAGTTAAAGCCACCCGTGATTCCCTCACCAACCTGCAGCATTGCCTGCAGACAACTACAGATGTAAAATCAAGGAGCTGGCTATCCCTTTAAATAGCATTACTGCAGAGAAAGTAGTACAGGCACTGTTAAAACATGTGTAGGAAAGAACTGCAGATACTAGTTTAAATTGACGGTAGACACAAAATGCTGGAGTAACTCAGCGTGAGGCAGCATCTCTGGAGAGAAGAAATGGGTGACGTTTCGGGTCGAGACCCAACATGGTTCTCTGTGAGTAACAAATATGTTTCAAAATCAGAGAAAAGTGACTCATTTGCACTTGACAACAATAAATGCCTGTTGCATAATGAATGTTGTCTCATGGTGCACACGTCCTACACACCAAATGTCTGGTGTTCTCTAGTGTGCAACATGACCTGACATACCAGGTCTAATTTGCCCAAACTATGTGATTCTCAAAGAATGGTTATGTTTTCATGATTTAATCACAAACACAACAACATTCAATCAGATGGCACTTACGAAGCATAATCACTGGAATTGCACGTCCAAGGAAAAGGATAACTATCTCACAAGGAAAAGCTTGGAATAGATGACAAAAATAAACCTGACAGCTATTCCCACACCCAAGATGTATTTTGTTTTTCAAAAATTGAAATAACTGGCAGTTTGAACAAGGTAGATGAATGAGAAATCAGATAAAAAATAAAAGAGAGAGCGACAGAAGTGAGGGTAACTTAGTGCAGTGTGAAGAGTGAAGAGGTAAATGAGTGAATGAAAGAAAATATCGGAGCAATTAAGTAGTAAGGTTACCACATTCATTTGTGTTGAGCAGCACTTCAGAGTGATTTGCTTCCTGAGTTGCTTCTTTCATATTAATTAGGAACAGAAATAACAACTATTTGTTTCTACAGTAAAACTCCAACAATCCAACACCTTCAGAACTTTGACGACGCCAAACTTGCAGACTTTCTGGACTACTGTATGCACAGGAACTACGACTCTGATATTCCTAAAGTGAGTGTGGGAACTAGTGTCCTGGTGAATTTGAAGGGAATGTGAGAGCTGGGACACCCGTGAATGGATTATCAGAGTTTTACCATATATGAAAATATAAACTCAGGTTGAAGAACTTTAAAAATAATGCACACAAAAAAGTACTTGACATAAAATCTTAGCATTGCCGCAGGACTGGAGGACAAACAACCATCACGTTATGCTGGTCCTTGATAAAAACAACCCTATCAATCACCACAGCTGTCCAAATTATTTTTAATCATCCCTATCCAAATCCTTCTTGAAGATCCTGACCGATTGCCGGTCAAGTTAGTAGATGCAGTGTACCAGATCATAACTGCATTCTGCATAATAATACTTTGTCTCATATCATTGTACCTCTTTATATTATCCTCAAATTGTTTTATCATTATTTTCTGCTTTCTGCCTTTAAGTAAATCCCTATCACTCTCTTACTGATACTTCCAAGGACCTCAAATTTGCAAATCGGCCATTTAAATGAGATTTCACAAATGTTTTGTGAAAATCCACATAAATAACATTTTGCTCAATTTTCTTCAATAAACTTTTCTGCTATCTCATCAACAAATTCAATCAGATTAGCAAAAAACAATTTCCCTTTACCAACTCAAAGCTATCCAAGAACTTCTCATTTTTCCCTTTATTATTGTTTCTGGTTAAGTATGAGCACTTTAGTTTAGTTTAGTTTAATTTAAAGATCTAGCGCGGAAACAGGCCCTTCGGCCCACCGAGTCTGCACCGACCAGCCGTACACCTACACTATCCTACACACATTAGGGACAATTTACAATTTTTACCAAGCCAATTAACCTACAAACCTGTACGTCTTTGGAGTGTGGGAGGAAACCGGATCATCCAGGGAAAACCCACACGGGTCACGGGGAGAACGTGTACAAACTCCGTACAGACGACATCCATAGTCAGGATCGAACCTGGGTCTCTGGCGTTGTAAATCAGCAACTTTACCGCTGTGCCACCAGTAAGAAAACCTGATTACTAGAACCTGATTGTTTTCTAACTGAAAGAGTCGAGGTTAAGGAAAATAAAGAAAGGTTTTTTTAGCAAGCTAGTTTTGCTTGGATAGCTTGCACCAGATATGGATGTAGATGGAACAATAGACCCAAAATGATATTTGTTTTGCACCAGTCTCAATGTCAATTTCTCCAATCTTGTTACTGCTCCAAACCAACAGCTGAACCTTAGGTAGTGAAACAAATCAAACTTTGGCTTTCAATCACAAAGGCCCAGTACAAATGACCGCTACAGGCTTGTGGGACCGCCACTGGGACGGTCAGTGCAAGAAACGGACCTTTTGCTATATCTCCATCTCCAACTCTATTGATGCAACAGCCAAGAAAGCACACCAACTCCTCTACTTCCTAAGGAAATTTCTTACAAATTCTTCTGAATCTTACAAACCTCTACAAATATACCATATAAAGTTTACTGGTTGGGTTGCATCACAGAATGATTTGAGAACAGCTCTGCCCAAGACTACAAGACATTGCACAGAGTTGGAGATGTCGCCCAGTCATCACACAGATCAGACGTCCCATCATTGACTCCATCTACACTTCATGCTGCTTCAGAAAAGCAACCAAACTAATCAAAAACTTGACCCACCTTCTGTCCCACAGAAGAGAAAGAAGAGAAAGAAGCTTGAAAGTGTGCACCACCAGACTCGGGAACAGTTTCTTCCCCTCTGTTCTAAGGCTTCCGAATGGTCCTTCCATGAGCTAGGGTTCTGTCTGATTCATCTGTACCCCTTCGTGGACATTGGTCTTTGTCTATGGAACAGTGATAGGATGACAAGTCCAAGAGCTATATTTTGCAGTCTGTATTTTCCTCTTGAATCTATCTATTGTACTTACGTTTGACGATTATATTTATGCATAGCATATCTGATCTGTTTGGATAGCATGCGAAGCAAAGTTTTTCACTATACACTGGTATATGTGACAATAATAAATCCAAACCATCCTACTTGCCAATCCCCAACTCTCAGAAAAGTCACTTTATTTTAATTTCTGTCATGGCAAGTGATAACCAGTGAGACAGAGGATTGAAGGATATGTTCACAAGGATATGAGCAACATGGGTAATTTTAGGATTTAGGAACCCCAACAATGTATGTTCTCTCAAAATGTAATCGCTTGACACTGGCCTTCCATATTGTGCCTTAAATAAATTTCAACTTGCCCAAAACTCTGCTCCTTTTATGTTTTCATCAGTAGAGTCATAGTCATAGAGTGATACAGTGTGGAAACATGCCCTTTGGCCCAACTTGCCCACACTGGCCAATATGTCCCAGCTACACTAGTCCCACCTGTCTGCGCTTGGTCTATATCCATCCATATCCCTCCAAACCTGTCCTAGCCATGTACCTGTCTAAGGTAGACACAAAATGCTGGAGTAACTCAGCAGGACAGGCAGCATCACCAGAGAGAAGGAATGGGTGACTTTTCGGGTTGAGACCCTAAACGTCTTGACCCAAAAGGTCACCCATTCCTTCCTCCAGAGATGCTGTCTGTCCCACTGAGTTACTCCAGCATTTTGTGTCTACCTTCGATTTAAACCAGCATCTGCAGTTCATTCCTGCACATGTACCTGTCTAATTGCTTCTTAAATGTTGGGATAGTCCCAGCCTCAACTACATCCTCTGGCAGCTTGTTCACCCTTTGTGTGAAAACGTTACCTCTCAGATTCCTATTAAATCTTTCCCCCTTCACCTTAAACCTATGTCCTCTAATCCTCGATTCACCTATTCTGGGCAAGAGACCCAATCTATTCCTCTCATGATTTTATACACCTCTACAAGATCACCCCTCACCTGTGCTCCAGGGAAAAGAGTCCCAGCCTACTCAACCTCTCCCTATAGCTCAGACCCTCTAGTCCTGGCTACATCATCGTAAATCTTCTCTGTACCGTTTCCAGCTTGACAACATCTTTCCTATAACATGGTGCCCAGAACTGAGCACAATACTCTAAATGCGGACTCACCAACGTCTAATACAACTGCAACATGAGCTCCCAACTTCCATACTCAATACTCTGACTGATGAAGGCCAGTGTTCCAAAAGCCTTTTTGACCACCTTACCTACCTGTGACTCGACCTTCAAGGAACCATGCACCTGCATTCCTATATCCCTCTGCTGTACAACACTCCCCAGAGCCCTATCATTCACTGTGTTGGTCCTGCCCATGTTAGACTTCCCGAAATGCAAACCTCACATTTCTCTGTGTTAAATTCCACCAACCATTCCTCAGCCCACCTGGCCAATCGATCAAGATTCTGCTGCAATTTTTCACAATCATCTTCACTATCTGCAAAACCACTCACTTTTGTATCATCAGCAAACTTGCTAATCTTGCCCTGTATGTTCTCATCCAAATCATTGGTGTAGATGACAAACAGTAACGGGCCCAGCACCGAACCCTGAGGCACACCACTAGTCACAGGCCTCCAGTCCGAGAAGCAAACTTCCACCATCACCCTTGGCTTCCTTCCGTGAAGCCAATTTTCTATCCATTCAGCTATCTCTCATTGGATCCCATGTGATCTAACCTTCCAGAACAGCCAACCATGCGGAACTGTCGAACGCCTTACTGAAATCCATGTATACAACATCTACAGCTCTGCCCTCATCAACATTTTTGGTCACGCTTTCAAAAAACTCAATCAGATTTGTGAGGCACGACTTCCCATGTGCAAAACCATGCTGACTATCCCTAATCAGTCCTTGTCCAGCCAAATGCCTGTATATCCTATCCCTCAGAATGTCCTCTAGGTAACTTTCCAACTACAAATGTTAAGCTCACTGGCCTATAATTCCCAGCATTTTCCCAGCATTTTCCCAGCAGCCTTTCTTGAATAGAGGCACAACATTTGCCACCCTCCAGTCTTCCGGCACCTCGCCTGTATTTAAGGACGACTCGTAAAGTTCAACCAGGGCTCTGGCAATTTCCTTGCTAGTTTCCCACAATGTCCTCAGATATATCTGATCAGGCCCTGAAGATTTGCCTACCTTCATACACGATACTACCTTCAGCACATCCTCGACCCTAACACTGACTGCTCTCAAGACACTTCCATAGACTGCTCCAAGTTCCTCCGTCCTCTTGTCTTTCTCCTCGGTAAATACAGAGGAGAAATACTCATTGAGGACCTTGCCTATCGCCTGTGGTTCCACACAGAAGTAACCGCTTTGATTCTTGAGGGATCCCACTCCCTCTCTCGTTACCCTTTTCCCCCTTATGTATTTATAAAATCTCTTGGGATTGTTCTTAATCCTATCTGCCAGAGCGATCTCCTGGCCCCTTTTTCCCCTTGAGTACACTCACTATCCTTCACTTCTGCCATTGCATTGTTCTCTCACTCCATTATTTTGAATCTGAAAGACTCGATATCGAATGCTACTCGCATTCACTGACTATAAGGGAACAGGCCATTTCTGCTGCGAGTCATCTATCTATGATATTGTTTTAGTTTTTTTTCACCCTTTGTACAGCTTGCACTTTACAACTTTTTATATTTTTTTGTATTATCTCTCTCCAACAGCCCCCATTAACACGTTGATAGGATGACCTCTACAACTTATTCCCAGGACAACCTAACCTCGCTCAATCACACACATTCCCACAGTACTACCCGTCTTGTCTCCCTCTTCCTTTCACTGCACACTTAAAACCAACTTGTTTCTCTCTCATGGAAACAAGGAATTGCAGATGCAGGTTGACAAAAAAATCACAAAGTGCTGGAGTAACTCAATGGGGTCAGGCAGCATCCCTGGAGAACTTGGATAGGTGATGTTCAATTGCAATTGGAGAAGTTAAGGTTACCTAACCATGGTCTTCAGGGATGCTACCTGACCCACTGAGTTATTCCAGCACTTGTCTTTTTTTTTCTCTCTTCTCCAATTCTCACAAAAGATCTTGAACCTGAAATGTTAACTCCAGAATTTTCTATTTTCAGTTCAGATTGACAACATCTGCATTTTTTTGAAGTTCATTTACTGATGGCATACAATTTTGTTATAATGGGTCTCTCTTTATCATTTTTTAAATGAATGACAGGAAGTCACCAATATTGTTTGTGTCAACTCACTTGTCTGATAAGAGTCAAACAGCATGAAAACAGGCCTTTCAGCCCAACTTACCCATGCCAATCAAGATGCCCCACCTACACCTGTCCCACCTGCCTGTGCTCCTAAACCTTTCCTATCCATGTACCAGTCCTAATGTTTTTCTAATGTTGTTATAGTATCTATCTCAACTACTTCCTCTGGCAGCTCGTTCCATATAAACACCACCCTCACTGTTTCAAAACGTTGCCCATCAGAATCTATTAAATTTTTTCCCACTCACCTTAAACCTATGTCCTCTGGTTCTTGACTCTCCTACACTGGATAAAGTACTGTGCATTCACACGATCTATTCCCCTCATGATTTTATACACCTCTAGAAGATCACCTCTTATTTATTATCCCCTTATCACTTTATACACCTCCAGAAGATCACCTGTCATCCTCCTGCGTTCCAAGATATAATCCTAGCTTACTCAACCACTCTCAACAGCTCAGGTCCTCAAACCATGGTAACATCCTTGTGAATCTTCTCTACATTCTTTCCAGCTTAATGACACCCTTCTACAGCTGGGTGACCAAACCTGAACACAATACTCCAAATGTAACCTTGGCAACATCTTGTACAACTGTAGCATAATATCCCAACTCCTAAACTTAATACTCTGACTGATGAAGGCCAATGTACTGAAAGCCTTCTTGTCCACCCTATCTACCTGTGATGCACTAACAAAAACTATGTACCTGCACTTCTAGATGTCTCTGCTCTACAACACCTCCCTGGGTCCTGCCATTCACGGTGACGGTCATGTCCTGGTTTGACTTATCAAAATACAACACCGCACAATTAACTGCATTATACCCCATTAACCATTCTTCAGCCCACTTACCCAACTGACCAAGACCATACATCAGGTCCCCATACCAGTAAATCTCCAATTCAGAACTTCCAATGGTTCAGCATATGGTTCACTTGGTATTTTTCTTCTTTTAGGTGTTGAAATTATTATATTAAATTCCATCATATTTCTAGGCAGTACATTATGTAACTACAAATTCCCCTCATCTTGTTCTGACTCATATGCCAAATATTTTCTACTTTATGCCACCTGGTTACTGACCTTTCTTATTTACTCTATCAAAACTACTCATAAATCTTCTCTTAATCTTCTCTGCAATGTCAAATTGAGAACACTACAATTTATCTAGTCTCCTGACTTAACTAAAGTCTCTCATCCCTGTCAATATTCTAGAATATCCCTTTTATGAGGATTTATCATCCTTCCTTAAGTATCGTGACCATAATGAGACGTAACACACAAGATGCCATAACCGGTGCTTTCCAGAGCTTCAGCATACTTTCCTTGCTCATGTACTCGTTTCCTCCATTGATTTAGGTAAGTATTCCATTTGTCATAACATTAGGAAATGTCTCCTACTTGTGCTTAAATGACTATAGAGAAACAATAAGGGCTAAACTAGATAGTTTCTCATGATGGACATAGGAGTCACAATGTACAATCACCCTGTGCTTATATGACCCAACACACAGAGCAATTCTGTTTGCTCATTATAACAATTGCAACATGCAGCCAGAGCTAATGATGTTGTTGCTTGGTTTTCTACAAAACATATATTTTATTCATAAAATGTAAAAATATGTAATGCAGTACGTTAGTGTACTGCAGTACACCATTCTTAGAATGAGCCACATCATTCCATTTAACTGCAAGATCTACATTACATCCGTATCCATTACTTGCTTCTTCATAGACATTCCTCAAGCAAACACTTTTGCTCGTTTCAGCCTCACATGGTGCACTGGTAGTAGGGACTCAAATGTGCTCTTTCCCTATGCCAGTAAAACTCCAATAATCTGCTATTCAACCATTCGGAACTCCCAATGGTTCAGCATATGGATCACTGGATATTATTTGCTTCACTCTCATCAACTCTTCCGTTCCAGGTCCCCATGACCCCTGGACATGTGTTCTATTCCCACTCACCAGAACCCCTTGTTGCTTTGCTCCGTGCCACTGACTGGGGCTCCCTTTCCCCCACTCCTTTTCCACTCACCTCAGTTCCATTTCCTGCATTCATTTTCTTACTTGCTGGTGCCTCAGTTCTCATGCTGCCTTTCAGTCACTTAGGTTCTATTTCCCTCATTCTCATACGAGTCATTGGCTTCATTTCTCAGGCTCTTTTTTTTTTTTAGATTTAGAGATACAGCGCGGAAACAGGCCCTTCGGCCCACCGAGTCCGCGCTGCCCAGCATTAACATTATCCTACACACACAAGGGACAATTTTTACATTTACCCAGTCAATTAACCTACATACCTGTACGTCTTTGGAGTGTGGGAGGAAACCGAAGATCTCGGGGAAAACCCACGCAGGTCACGGGGAGAACGTACAAACTCCGTACAGACGGCGCCCGTAGTCAGGATCGAACCTGAGTCTCCGGCGCTGCATTCACAGTAAGGCAGCAACTCTACCGCTGCGCCACCGTGCCACACTTCAAACAGACCAGGGTCCATTTTTGTCACACTCTCTTTAAATTTACCGGATTACTGGGAAATATATTGTAGGGGAAAAAAAGGGGATTAACAATTATGTTATGGTTAGTGCATTACATTTAATACTATCTGACGGTCCAGAAAATCTGCTAGCCCAGCAGAGTCCTGAGAATGCCTAATTATTAGTTTTAACTGTGGATAATGGAATGCTGAATTGTGGACTGCACCTTGTACTAGAAAGATTTTAAGCAGATTGAGGGCACCTTTCATCGTTGATAATCTTCAAGTTCCAGTTATTCTTTGGCTCAGGAAGCAGTCCAGGAAGTAGACAGTACTGCATTCTGGAACTTCAATAAAGACTACTGCATCTTTTTCCACATCTTCTTTGGGAACCTACATTCCAGGAGGAGGTAGATGACAGTCTCATCTGCAGTACAACCAACTTGAAGGCAGCACGTGGTGGCAATGGAATGTTGACTACACATGAAGAGTCTGACACGGAGGGAGGGTCCTTTTCACATTCAGGTAAGCACTGGCTTGGTGTTTGTTTAAAAGTTATGGTGGTCAAGCATGCTACTTGTATTAATGTTAATGAGATGAGGCATTCTGCAAAACTGCTGACAGTCTGCTTAATGAACCACCTGATCGGATCCACCATCTCCTATGCCTGTAGGTCCTTTAGGGCCACTGCTTAGTCATAGAGTGATACAGCATGAAAACAGGCCCTTCGGTCCAACTTGCCCACACAGGTCAACATGTCCCAGCTGCACTAGTCCCTCCTGCCTGCATTTGGTCCATATTCCTCCAAATCTGTCCTATCCATGTACCTGCCTAACTGTTTCTTAAATGTTGGGATAGTCCCAGCCTCAACTACCTCCTCTGGCAGCATGTTCCACACATCCACCACCCTTTGTGTGAAAAAGTTACCCCTCAGATTCCTATTAAATCTTTTCCCCTTCACCTTAAACCAATGTCCTCTGATCCTCGATTCACCTACTCTGGGCAAGAGACTCAGAGTCTCTTCATTGACTTGTAGTTCTGAAGCAACATTTTTTTATAACAAAGGGAAAGGTGGTGCAACAAGAAGTTCACACTCATCTTTCTCAGCAGTTGGAAAAGATTGAATCTCAGCATGCTGTGATTGGATATGCACACTAGATGTAGACTGACAAACAGTCAATGGAATTGAACCCACATTAAATACATCTCCCCATTACATTCCTACGAAGATATTTAAATGATGTTTCTGCATATTTTCTGTCCAAAAGGACGGAAACTCTGGGGCCTGTTGCACTACATACATACTTGCAGTACCAAGACAACTTTCACTAATGATTGCCTGGGATTATTCAGGAGATATAGAATTATGTAGATTTTGCAGGCATTAATTCAAACGAGAACTAGTCTTTAGGATACCTGTTCTAATCTACATTTCAAACAGTAATTAATCTGAAATCCCTGGCTTCCCAAGAGAAATGATATGCAAAATGACTTGGCCAGAAGATTTTCTTGTCTGGAACAGCCATATGTAAGACAATAGAGAATCTTAATTGGCCCACATCAAAAATCTTCAGCTTAAATTATTATGTCCCATTTTGATGGATCAAGGAAGCTTCCAGACCAGACTTACTCCCAGCACGCAGTGGCAGAAGCTCCCAGTGTACCAGAGCCTACTGGGGGAAGCCGCTGAACCAGCACCTACTCGGAGAACCCGGTGGACTGCGGCCTGGAAGGAGCAGTGCACCGAGCCAACCCTTGCTCATCCTCCTAAGACCAGAGACCCGACAGGACAGAGCCAGTGATGATGACAGACACAACGGGCGAGGAATAAGGCCGATACCAGAGGAGAGGGAATGAGGGTCTAGCCTACTGCGCCCTCAAATTCAGCTGAAGAAGGTTCTCCTGGGGCACAAAGGTGGACGGGCAAGGAGAGGGATGTTGGTTCGCAGGTCGATCCGCACGTCCAAATGAAGGTGACAGCTGGATGCCCGCAGCAACTTGGGGCTTGCCTGGTACGGGCACTGTTCATAATATCTACAGCATGGAATGGACGTTAAAAATGGTGCCAAAACATGTCACCTCTTGCATGCTGGATCAGTAGACTATTTCTGTAAAATTTGCTAATCAGATATATGCTTAGGTATGACAGTGCGTTTGCACTTTGTCAGACAATAATTTCACTGTGCGTTTGCACTTTGCACATGACAATAAAAGCACCATTGAACTTTGTCATTTACCACATCAAATATGGTTAAAGTCAAATTTGATCTGGCTATTAATAACTGGGATTTTTGTGTATGCTGAGAGTCAGCCCTTGCAACACTAACTGCATGTACCTAGGGTTTTTTCCCCTCAGAAGTCTTTATATCATCCATGTGAATTACATTGTCCCAGCAAAGCTATTTGAACATCTCGAGGTATCTTGTCAGTTACACAGTGTGGTCCCATTATAAACATATAATTCAAAGGAACCATTTGTCAGGCACAAAATATCGAAGTAAACAATGTTGTTGTAACTATTGCGATTGTATTGAATCGCCTGCTGCTGTCTTTTGAATATACACATGGACGCACTTTGAGTTTGACAGATTTTGCTGCGATGGTCTCCTAGAGTACCTGGAGGAAACCCAAGTGTTTCACAGGGAGAATGTGCAAACTCCATGCAGACAGCATCCGTCTAATGCCATTTTATATGATAATCCTTTGTTAATATAAATTTTACAATACTATTAACCTTTTAAGATTTCTCATAGGGTTTAGTTTTACATTTAGTGGTCCACACAATTGGAATGCACATTTGCTACTTCTTTCTTCACCTTTTGCTACTTTTATTCAGTCTTTGCACTTTTGCTACTTTTTTTCCTCCCGATTATCTATTTTAGCACGGAATAGACCTCACTAAGGCAATTCATTAAGCAATTTTTATCCTTGATTCTGGAAATGATTGTTAGTGAATTGGCCAGACAGAATTTTTACCTTTTTGTGCTATTTTGAAATAATAATGTACATATTTCAAAATCGAGTAAAAGATTTTCAATAAATCCTTGTATTTGTATTCTTTAGGGTCAGGTTTTGTAGGATTTCATACAGAAAACACAAGGGGATGTAAAGTTGAAACAATTCACAGCAATACAACAACCTGTAGCTCCGTGGCACATATGTGTGGGGTGTCACTATTCTCGGCTATTCTTAGTTTAGTTTAGTTTAGAGCTACAGCATGGAAACAGGCCTATCGGCCCCCTAAGTCAACACCGACCAGCGATCCCTGCACATTAACACTATCCTACACACACTAGGGACAATTTATACTTATACCAAGCCAATTTACCTACATACCTGTACGTCTTGAGTGTTTTTGAGATTATTTATAGTCTTCAATTTGTTTTAATGTTTTTAAGATTTTAAGGTTAATATTTTTAATAATTCAAGAATTTTAATTTTGTTAACAGCTTGAATCATTTCAAGCAGATTGAATAATTCTGAACATCAGGAAAATTCTACATTTTTGATAGCTCTGGAAAGCAAGCTAATGATAGAGATATAACCTTAGCTGATTTCTGAGTATGGCTTGTTCTGCCTAATCCCCTCCATCCATTAACAATAGACAATAGACAATAGACAATAGGTGCAGGAGTAGGCCATTCAGCCCTTTGAGCCAGCACCACCATTCAATGTGATCATGGCTGATCATTCTCAATTAGTACCCAATTCCTGCCTTCTCCCCATACCCCCTGACTTCGCTATTCTTAAGAGCTCTATCTAGCTCTCTTGAATGCATTCAGAGAATTGCCCTCCACTGCCTTCTGAGGCAGAATTCCACAGATTTACAACTCTCTGACTGCAAAAGTTTTTCCTCATCTCTGTTCTAAATGGCCTACCCCTTATTCTTAAACTGTGGTCCCTGGTTCTGGACTCCCCCAACATTGGGAACATGTTTCCTGCCTCTAACGTGTCCAACCCCTTAATAATCTTATATGTTTCGATAAGATCCCCTCTCATCCTTCTAAATTCCAGTGTATACAAGCCTAGTCGCTCCAATCTTTCAACATATGACAGTCCCGCCATTCCAGGAATTAACCTAGTAAACCTACGCTGCACGCCCTCAATAGCAAGAATATCTTTCCTCAAATTTGGAGACCAAAACTGCACACAGTTCTCCAGGTGAGGTCTCACTAGGGCCCTGTACAACTGCAGAAGGACCTCTTTGCTCCTATACTCAACTCCTCTTGTTATGAAGGCCAACATTCCATTGGCTTTCTTCACTGCCTGCTGTACCTGCATGATTCCTTTCAGTGACTGATGCACTAGGACACCAAGATCTCGTTGTACGAACCCTTTTCCTAACTTGACACCATTCAGATAATAATCTGCCTTCCTATTCTTACCACCAAAGTGGATAACCTCACACTTATCCACATTAAACTGCATTTGCCATGCATCCGCCCACTCACACAAGTCACCCTGTCCAAGTCACCCTGCAACCTCATAGCATCTTCCTCACAGTTCACACTACCACCCAGCTTTGTATCATCTGCAAATTTGCTAATGGTACTTTTAACATAACAGGAAGTGCAGGTGCCTTGTAATGCCATTGAGGATCTGCCCAGCTTCCTTCAACAAGTTCTTACTGGAACTCCACATTTGCAATCTTTCTTTATGGTCAGTGTCGATAGCTCATTGCTGATCATAAATTCTGGATAGGTGTTTTTGTGTACATATATATTTCAAATACCCTATTGCAGTACTTTTCCAAAACTCTTCGGGCTATAAATTTTCACACTTTAAAATGTGCATAAAAATGGCAATGAAAAATACTTGCATTGTATGTCACTCATACCCACAAGGGAATGATTTTCTTTCTCACACAATATCCTATGCATTATGTTCTTAACAACAGCAGATTCTGTCCCTTTGGCATAATTAAGAGCAATATCTTCTTTACTTACAAGGTATTATGAACTTTAAAGCAAAAACTTCCACAATTGTGGTAGCTCTTAAAATGATAGGTTCAAAGCAAACCATATCTTCAAATAGTGTGACAGTTTTTTCTTCAAGTACTGAAACAGAGATAGGAGAGTGCACAATGCATATCTGACTTCTGATGAGATTGTGCCATATAGGCTGGCATCCAAGTCAAGGTTTGAACATCCCACAACTCAACAAAGCAAGGCCACCTCAACTGTAGCATGCTAGACATTTGGATTATTGGTGAAGGTTCCATTTCAGTCTCACTGCCAACATCTACGACAGTAGATCACGCGAGGGCAGACGCTTTAACATGCTGAAGCAGGTCACTTTCCTGATTACACCTACTACAGCATGTTAAACCCCGTACGGTTTTATCATCACATCAGAACTATGTGATGTGACAGCAGGGCACCATGGATTCAATGCATGCAACAGGACAATATCACTTTGCATCCAATGGTTTTTGTATTCAAGGATGTCGCATGCACAGACCATGACAGAATATATGATATTTGTATGATGGGCCAAACAATTTTGTATTTCTATGCTATAACATGAAACCCTACACAATGCAAAGAAATATATAATTTTCATTTTTTTCCAAGACTGAAAGGTTCATGCCGATGGTATTTAAAAAAAGTAATTTCAGCTGGCCAACACTAAATCTATGATTTTTAAGTAATACTCTAAAGAAATTTCTAATAAGGAATGTTTTATACACATTTAAACAAATATCTCAATTTTCTTCATAATTGATTGTCAATTTTATATGTTTTAAATTATATAAGTGTATATAAAATAGATAAATCCTGAACCATTTCCTATACCCAGCTACAGTTTTATACACACAGTTGTAAGCAGCATGCAAATAAGATAGATTGTTTCCATGACAATGAAATAGAAGAGCATTGGCAAATTGGAAAATATGATTTTCAGTTATTTATAGTGACTGCAGGTAACTGCCAATAAAAAGTCATATTTACTTAATAAACTATACCAAGAATAATTTTCAATGCTATTACAGCAAACCTTATGTAATATTATTTTATTTAAACATAATTTAGAATGTCATCATACAACATTCTTACAAAGACAAAACCAAAACTGTTGATCATGGAAACAATTCTATGAGAGAGAATGGAAATCTTGTAACCCTAGGTATTTATTATAAAGATCTGTGTTTAATAAATGACAATTTAAATCCCATAGCACCAATGGATCTTAAAGGATAACATGTTTTGCATAAGGGTAAATTCCTCTTACATCTGAACTATAAAACCTGACATGTCTGGTCTGCTGCTAGTTTGAAATCTATGGAAATGTCAATGATATTTACAGCAGATGCAAACATGTTCAGCTACTCTAGCTAAGCTTCAACTTATGCTGAAGTTCCAGAAATTATTCATTTATAATTTAATTCCATTAATGCTAAATTAGCAATCTGACTCTGGTACATCACATACCACAGAAATGATGTCAAGGCTAATCTTCTTGCTATCAATTAATAAACTAATAATCTTGACAGTTGTTCATTTTAGCTTTACATTTCAATTCCTGCACAATTCAACATAATGTATTTCTAATTAACTGATTATCTCAATCCAGTAAATAATATACAAAATACAAACAATCTGACCATGAATAAGAATGATTTCAGTCTAACATAAAACACAAAGCTATTTTATGCACTCTGCCATCACAAAGCTTTGGCCTTCCCAGGCTTATTTCAGTCTGTTCGTTTATTCATCAGCACTCGTACAGCACATAAAAACACACAAAAGGGTACCAAATAGTTAAAAGGTCTGGTTAAAATTAGGCTAGTCCAATTGCAAAAACCTGACCGATAAATACAGTAGCATAGAACGGTCAGCACCATCTGAGTTGCACCACCTGTTTGTCTAGCAGCATACTCCTGCTTCTAATAAACTGAGAAAGGCAGACACTGATGTTTTTCAGCTTGTTTACATGTCTCCAACTGCACAATGGCTTTGATCTAGTTCTTACCTTAACCTTGGTTCTCACTGCGCAGTAACATGCAAAAAACATTGCAGTAGTCAAAGATCATATGGAACAGAGACCAGCTTCCTGGCTACATATAGTACAAACACAGGAGCATCAGCAAGGTAGAAGCCTCTGTCTTCGGTGTCTGTTTGAAACTGTATTGCTCGTGATTTTAGTAACTAAAAGAAGAAAACCCTATTAGTAAATAACCGCACACCAACTGAAAGCTATAAATGAAATCAAGTGTAATTGATAATTCTAGTCTTGTTGCAGAGGATTTAAATATCCCTGATTCGCAGTTACTGTGGCAATGAACACTGTTGATCTATCGCAATACAACAGAAGAGAAAGCTTTGCGTACTCCTACTGATAACATAATAATTTAAAGACTACGGGGTGGAGATTTAAAAAAAGGAAATTGTCTACAAATCAGCCATTAAATAAATTGCATTTAAAGCTACAAAAGCAATTCAAAATATACTGGCTGCAGTTATTATATCAGAAGTAATTATCACAGAAATAAATATTGATTTTCATTTTAATTCATTCAAAAATAATCCAATTCAATGACTGCAGAAAATCTGCGGAATAGCTGAAATGTATATTAATCGCATATCTGCCAGTATGGTTGTCAAAAGAGGAAAGAATGGATGTCAGCGTTTGGGGGTAGGATTAAAACCAGTGGAAGTATAAGTCGTACCTGTACAATTGGATTAACACCATCTGGACTTCAAAACTATATTAATGATATTCTACCTGGCACCCAACTGTGCTCACCTGTTAAACTTAAGATCGCTGACTAACACTGGCTGCTGGTTCATTGTATCATTTATTCAAACAATCTATGGCCTTGAACTTCCTGTCTTTTATACTTCCTCCAATCCCCAAAACTGGAGGGCAGTGCGTTCTTCCATTTTTGCTCTACTGCATTTCTATAGTCATAGTGATACAGTGTGGAAACAGGCCCTTCGGCCCAACTCGCCCACACCAGCCAATTACCCCTCAGATTACTATTAAATCTTTTCCCCTTCACCTTGAACCTATGTCCTCTGGTCCTCGATTCCCCTACTCTGGGCAAGAGACTCTGTGCATCTCCCCGATTTATTCCTCTCATGATTTTGTACACCTCTATAAGATCCCCCCTCATCCTCCTGCGCTCCATGAAATAGAGACCCAGCCTACTCAACCTCTCCCTTTAGCTCACACCCTCTAGTCCTGGCACCATCCGCGTAAATCTTTTCTGAATCCTTTCAAGATTGACAATATCTTTCCTATAACATGGTACCCAGAACTGAACACAATATTATAAATGCGGTCTTATACAACTGCAACATGATCTTCCAACTTCTATACTCAATACTCTGACTGATGAAGGCCAAAGTGCCAAAAGCCATTTTGACCACCTTATCTACCTGCGGCTCGACCTTCAAGGAACCATGCACCTGTACTCCTAGATCCCTCTGCTCTACAACACTCCCCAGAGACCTACCATTTACTGTGTAGGTCCTGTCCTTGTTCGACGTCCCAAAATGCAACACCTCACACTTCTCTGTATTAAATTCCATCAACCATTCCTCATCCCACCTGGCCAATCGATCCAGATCCTGCTGCAATCTTTCACAACCTTCTCCACTATCTGCAAAACTACTCACCTTTGTATCATCAGCAAACTTGCTAATCTTGCCCTGTATGTTCTCATCCAAATCATTGATGTAGATGACAAACAGTAACGGGCCCAGCACCAAACCCTGAGGTACACCACTCGTCGCAGGCGTCCAGTCCGAGAAACAACTTCCACCATCTGCTTCTGCTTCCTTCCATGGAGCCAATTTGCTAAACATTCAGCTATCTCTCCTTGGATCCCATGCGATCTAACCTTCCAGAGCAACCTACCATGCGGAACTTTGTCGAATGCCTTACTGAAATCCATGTGCACAACATCTACAGCTCTGCCCTCATCGACCTTTTAGGTCAAGTCTTCAAAAAAATCAATCAGATTTGTGAGACACAACCTCCCACATACAAAACCATGCTGACTATCCCTAATCAGCCCTTGCCCATCCAAATGCCTGTATAACCTATCCCTCAGAATACTCTCTAGTAAATTTCCAACTGCAGATGTTAAGCTCACCAACCAATAGTTCCCAGCATTTTCTCTGCAGCCCTTCCTGAAAAGAGGCACAACATTTACCACCCTCCAGTCTTGGGGCACCCTCCAGTCTCCTGTATTGAAGGACCACTCATAAATTTCAACCAGGGCTCTCGCAATTTCCTTTGTAGTTCTCTGCAATGTCCTCGGATATATCTGATCGGGTCTGGAGATTTGTCTACCTTCATACACAACAGTACCTTCAGTACTTCTTTGATGGTAAACTGACTGCTCTCAAGACACTTCCATTGACTGCCCCATGTTCCTCCATCCTACTGTCTTTCTTCTCGGTAAATACAGAGGAGAAATACTCATTGAGGGCCTTGCCCATCTCCTGTGGCTCCACACAGAGGTGACCGCTTTGATTCCTGAGAGGTCCCACACTCTCTCTTTATCCCTTTTCCCCCTTATGTATTTATAAAATCTTTTGGTTGTCCTTAATGCTACCTGCCAGAGCTATCTCCTGGCCCCTTTTTGCCCTTTTGGTCTCCTTTTTCAGTTTACTCCTCAGTTCCCGAAACTCTTCCAAGGATGCACTTGATCCCAGCTACCTATACCTGTCTCATGCATCCTTCTTGTTTTTGACCAATGCCTCAATTTCCCTCGTCAGCCAAGCTTCCTTACATTTGCCTGCTTTGCCCTTCACTCCAACAGGGACATACATACCCTGAGCTTTCGTCAGCACACTTTTAAAAACATCCCACTTGGCCGATGTTCCTTTCCCCTCAAATAACCTGCTCCAGTCAACTTGAGCGAGACCTTCTCTCATACCCTCAAAGTTGGCCTTATCCCAGTTGAGCATTTTAACACGTGGACCCTCTCCGTCCATATCCATAACTATCTTAAACCTAATCGAACTGTGGTCACTGGTCCCAAAAGGCTCCTCCACAAACACTTCATTAACTTGCCCTTCCCAATTTCCCAATACCAGCGTTGCCCTCTCACGTGTGGGGGCCTCAACATACTGCTTCAGAAAACTCCCCTAAACACTTTTGAGGAATTGCACCCCATTTAAACCTTTCACACTATGATCTTCCCCGTCTATATAGGGAAAGTTAAAATCCCCTACTACATAAACCTTACTTGACCTGCAGCTGTCTGCAATCTCCTGGCATATTTGTTCTTCTAAATCCCGTTGACAATTCGGGGATTTGTAGTACACCCCCAACAAGGTGACCATCCCTTTCTTGTTCCTCAGCTTCACCCATATAGCCTCACCAGATGAACCGTTCATAATGCAACCTCTGATCATTGGCGTGACATCCTCCTTAACCAACAATGCAACCCACCCTCCTCTTTTTCCCTCACCCCTGTCTCTCCTGAAGCTCCTATACCCCAGAACTGAGTTGCCAGTTCTGCCCCTCCCTTAACCAGGTTTCAGTCATGGCTGCAATGTCCCAGTCGCTCGTACCTATCCATGCCCTAAGCTCATTTGTCTTATCCGTCAGGTCCTTGCATTAAAATACATGTAGTTTAAACCAACCCTCCTTTCTCGCTCTCCGCCTTTCATCTGCCTATTCTGTCCACAAGCCCTTCCCACACCACCCTCCATACTAACTTCTAGCCTCTCTCAAGCCTCTGTCCTGTATGAGATCCCACCCCCTGCCAATCTAGTTTAAACCCTCCCGCTAGGATGTTGATCTCCCTCCAGTTAAGGTGTAACCCATCCCTTTTGTATAGGTCACCCCTGCCCCATAAGAGATCCTAATAATCCAGAAATCTAAATCCTTGCCCCCTGCACCAACTGTTCAGCCACACATTCATTTCCCTATCTTCCTGTTCTTACTTTCACTAGCACGAGGTACTGGAAGCAATCCTGAGATCACTACCCTGGAGGTCTTGCTTTTCAGTCTTTTACCCAATTTCGTAAGCTCGAGTTGCAGAACCCCCTTCCTCTTCCTACCTTTATCATTTGTGTCAACATGCACAACAACCTCCGGCTGCTCCCTCTCACACTTGAGGATACCGTGCAGCCGCTCCGAGACATCCTGGACCCTGGCACCAGGGAGGCAACATACCATCCTGTAGTCTTGCCTATTGCCGCAGAATCTCCTGTCCGCACCTCTGACTATCGAGTCCCCCACCACTACGCCTCTGCCTGATGTCACTCTTCCCCGTTGAGCCTCAGCACCAGGGTTAGTCACAACCCTGGCTGCCACTCAAACTTGTTGCGTCGTCCGCTCCGACAGCTCCCAAGAGGGTGTACCTGTTTTCAATAGGTACAGCACCTGCATTTCATTTTTACTTCTCTTCCTTGCTGTCACCCACCTTCGCTCTTCTTGTATCCTCGGTGTGACAACCTCACTGTAGGTCCTGTCCAGGAAACTCTCGGTTTCCCAGATGGTCCTCAGGTCATCCAGCTGCTGCTCCAGTGCCCTAACACAGTCCTTCAGGAACTACACCAGCACACAATTTCCGCAGGTGTAGTTGTCATAGGCACCAGCAGTGTCCCTGACTTCCCACATCCTGCAAGAGAGACACTGTAACAACTTGCCTGCCATTACTTCAGTGGACAAAATCATGCATTACAAATGAGACACACTCAGAGTTGAGCGAAACTTATTCCCTTCTCTGCTGCGATAGCCTCCTTCTGCACTGCAATATGTCACAGGTTTAAATATCGGACACACGCAGAACCAATTCAAGTGTAACATCCTTGCCTCAACCTCCTCGCCAAAGACTCTTGAGCCAAAGACTAAAACTTTACCTCCGAAGGCACTTCACCTCAACAAGGCCGCTCCCAACATGTTCTGAAACACTAGGGTTTTCATGCTATTTATTCCTGAACCTCAGGAATTACTTCACTAATCCTTTCTGTTCCTTAAAAACTATATCTGACAAAACATTTTGTCTCAACAATGAAAAATCTGCTGGAGGAATTCAACAGGTCGAGCAGCATATGTGGAAGGAACTGGATAGTCAACGTTTGGGGTTGATATCCCTCATCTGGACTATGGGTCTGCTTGTGTATTTGTCTTTTCATAGCTCGATGTCAAACATTTGCTCAGTAATGCTCATGTGAAATCCATGGGGCCTACTCCTATAATAATGGTGCTTTATACATGCAGAATGCTATTGCTGGAGGAGCATGGAAAGAAAAGACTAGGTTGAAATGCAAGATGGGAGTTTGGGCAAATTGACAAGTCAGGAAGTACATAGAATGGTAATTTTTAATCATGAAGAAAACAACTTCTGTGGCATTGTGGTTAACAAAAAAAACTAAATCTGGGGAACATTGTGGTAAACAGAAGTGCAATTTTTCCATTATATACCAAAACAGTGTTTAATGTTGTAAGTATACACAAAATGCTGGAGTAACTCAGCGGGACAGGCAGCATCTCGGGAGAGAAGGAATGGGTGAAGGGTCTCGACCCAAAACATCACCCATTCCTTCTCTTTAGAGATGCTGCCTGCCCTGCTGAGTTACTCCAGCATTTTGTGTCTAACTTCGATTTAAACCAGCATCTGCAGTTCTTTCCTACACATATAATATTGTAAATTGTAATGAGAAAATTTCATTAATGTGAATAGTCAATGCATAATATATATTTCTTGCACAAAAAAATCCAACTTAAATCTTCTGTTATCTAATGTGCCCTAAAACAACTTAAATAAGGCAGAAGTTTGACCAGTGTTGCAGTTAAATTAAGAAGTATTGCATTGGGCATATAAAAATAATATTTGAAGCACTATTCCTTTATCACTTTTCAAAATGTTCTTGGGAGTCAAGAAAGGTGCTTTTTCTATCCTTGAATCTTTTGTTCTTTGTCATTTCCCTTTGCTTGATTTGTGGATAAGTCTACCACCATGTTGGGTTCTGTCCATCAGCAACAATGTTTGTAGGTTTGTCTGCACTTCTGTAACTGCCTCAGCTAAACTCAGGTACCCAATAGCAACTCCAACCGCTCACCCTCCCAGAATACAATGCGACATTCACTCACATTCTTGACCCTGCAACATACCATTTTGGTGTTATGGCACGGAACATCTGCCTTTCCCTCTAACCAATGAATTCCCAATCATTTTTACTTCACTAATCTTCCTCCCCTTATATGCTGGTGAACTTGAATAATCCCATTGTTAAGGCTCCGCTGAACCTATATAAGGAACCAACAACTCTTAAGGTAACTAAATGATAAAATATATTAGCAAATGGAGACACTGGGACCACCACTCTGCTCCTCCTCGTCTGGCTGATGATCATCCAAATCCATCTCTAAATCCAGCTAAACTATGGCATGACCATCTTTCAAATTATGCTATCCTTGACTTTTTCAGCCTCACAAATGCACTTTGATAACTATCCACAACTCCCATTCTGACACATTACTGCAGCTGGAGGGACTTCCTATGCATGTGGTTGTCTTGAACACTGAAAGTGTCCAATGACCTCTCACGGTGCAATAAGTGCATTCCACTCAGCTGAGCTGCCCTGCCTTTCTCTACTTTACTCTGGCAAATAACATAAACCATGAGATTCAGTAAAGAAAACCAAACAGTGCCAATGCTATCCTGTTGAACCAAAACCCAGCATTAGGATCCTTCTACAAACTAGTCACTGAAGCAGATTTATTAATCATCAGCCACTTTACGAAGACCATTATTTGAGGCTTTTCCGACATATTCCACATCACAAAACAAAATTCAACAGCAGTAATTGACAGAACTTAAATCAGATGCATCATTCTTCTTTGTATTATTATCTGTTGCTGACAAGAACCACATTTAGATGCAACAGTTCAATTTATATAGGAAAAGATTGGCCTAGTTTCTTTAAGAAAATATCTGCAGATGCTGGTACAGATCGAAGGTATTTATTCACAAAATGCTGGAGTAACTCAGCAGGTCAGGCAGCATCTCAGGAGAGAAGGAATGGGTGACATTTCGGGTCGAGACCCTTCTTCAGGCCTAGTTTCTTTGTTCACCACTATTAAATTGCAGCTGTTTGATGGTGACAACACAAAGTTCATCCATTGAAAAGAACACTATTTGCCTTGTTTACATTGGTGTGTTTACTCTCATTCAACATGAAAACTCTGTGGAACTAACCTTATCTTCGTAAAAGATTGCTGTCTTTCAACATGTTGTGAAGAAGATGCCCTCATCTACTTAAAAAAGAAAATCAGCTTCCTAATATGTTGCAGCAGCTTAAAAGTGATTTGCCAGAATCTAGTCAAGATCAATACTTTTTCAGTATCGATTAGTTAGCTGATCAAGTCTAGTTAAAGCTATAAGCACTTCAATAAAAGTGGTATTGTTACCCATTAAAAGGAACCTATAGTCTAATCCGGTTCATTCCAGTCAGATGAAGGGTCTCGACCCAAAAGATTAACTATTTAATTTCCCTCCATTGATGCTGGCTAATTCTCTAGGTATCTTCATAGATTGTTTATTGCTGAAGTACAGATTGTTTTAGACTCAGTTTAGTATTTGAGACCTATTTTTGCCATTAGGTGGTCGGGGAATCAACTAGATGTTTAGTGTTGGTGGTTCTGCCATTGCTACAACAGCGCCTCAGGGCTGTGTCATTGGCCAATCTTCTTCAGTTACTTGATCTTCCCCTTATCATGTCAGAACTGGAGACATTTGCTGCTGAATTCTCTTCAAACACATTGCGCAGCAAAACAAGAAGCAACAGTAGACCAACAACATCTCAGGCTGGCTTGTGCAAATTTATGCATCCGAAGTGCAAGTTGTTGATGCTGATGGCTTGCTTAGTGACATACCTGGTGATCAAGGGGGCTTTCATTCGTTCATTTGGGTTTCACTGGTGGATGTTTACTCTGTTTTTCTTCTCGCAGATGTAGACTGATATGCTCAATATCTCCAGCATTTTCAATTTTTATTTTAGATTTCCAATAATTACAGTTCTTTTTTATTTTCCCCATATCATTTGACTGCACTGTCCAAAAATGATTCTTGCTGTTGAATGCTCAAAGACCATACACAATCCACAGTGCTAAAGAATTTCAAATATTCACTACTTTCGGGAAGAGACATTTCTCTTTGTCTTGAGCCGAAATGGTAGATCCTCATCCTGGCCATAAACTCCAGTTCTCCACTCTCCAGTTAGAGGATACAACTTGGTCCCAAGCACCAATTCCCATGCCTCTTCATTCATTACAGCTTACCAGGCTAAAAAATGATTCATTTATTCAGACATTGTTTTCTGCTGGACAGCCAATCTTCTATCCTCTTTCCATATTAACCGACAGTAGTATCCCCAATACCAAGAGCTCATACATTGTAGAGGAACATTTTTTACGTGACACCTTATAGTATGCCTTTAGGAAATCCAAACATATGATATTAATTTGTTTCTCTTTGTGAACATTGCTCAGTACAATTTTAAATAAAATTGTCAGACATGAATTTTCCTGATAAAACCACATCGACTGCCCATTTCCATAATTATTTTCTATTATTATTTTCCAAGCGCCTTGTTACTATTTCATTAAACTGTTTCTTAAACGGGATAGTCCCACCCAAGAACAGGAGTAGGCCACTCGACCCCTCAATCTGCCCATCATACAAAATGATCATGGCCTCTACTCATCTTCAGTGCTAGTTCATAACCTCTCAATTCCTAAATCTTTCAAAGATTTATTTATCTCTACCTTAAATACTGCTAATAGCCTTTAATGAACTAATTCCTAAACACCTCTGATTAAACCATTAGCCCTTTATCTCATAACTGTCCCCTCTTGTCTGAGACTCTCATTAGTAGAATAATCACAACATCCACCTTGTCATGACCCCTCATAATTTTACATGTCTCGTTCAAGTCAGGTTCAGGTCGAGTTTAATGTCATACGCCTTCAAACTGCATGGAGAGACAGACGCTGCTCAGCCTCTCTTGGAAAGGCCAAATCTCCCAAACTAGGAATTCGCCCGGTGAATCTCCAATTCCACTACACCCTACATAATTAGAGCAAAGTTTCCTTATTTTTAAACTCCAACTCTAATGCCAAAGGCCATGATACCATTGCCATCTTAACTATTTGATGCAACTGCCTAAAAAAATAGATCACTTCACTCAAATGTAATCTCTCTCCATTTAAATAATAATTTGTCTTTTGGTTGACCTCACATTTTCCCACATTGGGCATAAAACTTGGCAAGGGGAATTCAGTCATTTAATCTATCTATATTCCATTGCACATTCCCAATATCCCCATGTAATATGCCCTTGCTCGTATTTAGTGACATTGGCAAAAGTCGATATCTTGCACTTCATCTTCTAAGTTCATGTTCATTAGTTATAGGAGCAGAATTAGCCATTTGGCCCATCAAGTCAACTCCAGCATTCAACCATGGCTGATGTATCTTTCCCTCTCAACCCCTTCCCCTGCCTTCTCCCCATAACCCCAGATACCCGAACTAATCAATCTCCTCCTTAAAAATATCCATTGACGGCCTCTACAGCCGTCTGTGGCAATGTATTTCACAGATTCAGTACCCTCTGACTAAATAATTACCTCCTCATCTCCTTTCTATAGGTACATCCTTTTATTCTGAGGCAATGGCCTCTGGTCCTAGACTCTCCCACTAGTGAAAACATCCTCTCTACATCCACTCTATCCAGGCTTTTCACTTCGGTAAGTTTCAATGAGGTCCCCTCCTCATCCTTCCAAACTCCAGCAAGTACAGGTCCAGTGCCATCAAATGCTCATCATATGTTAATCCAATCATTCCTGGGATCATCCCCTCCAATCATTAACATAAATTGTACTTAATGAGGTTCCAGCATATCCCGATGACATGTTAGGCTGACTAGCGTATTATTACCTGTTTCTTTCTTTCCTGAATAGGAACATGACAACTGGGTTTTTTTCCATACCACCCTGCCAAAAACTTTCCATGGCCTCTGCCCGAGCCAGCTGCCTACCCTTTACATCCACGCCCGGGTGGTGTTGGAGAGGGACTGCGTGCTATCCACGGGCACCCTGGAGGATTTCCGGGACCGCTGGGCACCGCGGGGGATTGGATGTATCCTGGATGGGGATTGTAATATAATTGTATAATAGTTTCATTTGGTATATTTGTTTGTATTGTATTCTGGTGGTGGGTTATGTTTTGTCTCATTGTATTGTAAATATTGTTTTTAAACAATTAAGTACAATTTTTGATAATAAAAAATGAAAAAAAGAACTTTCCATAGAATCATAGAGTGATACAGTGTGGAAACAGACCCTTCGGCCCAACACGCCCACGCCGGCCAACAATGTCGCAGCTATACTAGTCCCACTTGCCTGCACTTGGTCCATATCCCTCCAAACCTGTCCTCTCCATGTACCTGTCTAACTGTTTCTTAAACGGGATAGTCCCACCCTCAACCACCTCCTCTGGCAGCTTGTTTCATACATCCACTACCCTTTGTGTGAAAAGGTTACCCCTCGGATTACTATTAAATCTTTTCCCCTTCACCTTGAACCTATGTCCTCTGGTCCTCGATTCCCCATTCTCTGGACAAAAGACTCTGTGCATCTACCTGATCTATCCCTCCAGATTGATAAGAATTTTGGAAGTGCACAAACCATTATTTTTGCTAAGGGACCCAGGCTTCTTTTGTATATCTGCAGGAATTCTTACTGTCAGACTTTAAATTTCTTGTTACCTTATTCACATGGTCCATTTGCTCCCTCTCTTTTATTTTATGCATTCTTTGCTGGTAGGTACAATTTTCCCAATCTTCCAGCGTGCAGCGTAGGTTCACTAGGTTAATTCCCGGAATGGCGGGACTGTCGTATGTTGAAAGGCTGGAGCGATTGGGCTTGTATACACTGGAATTTAGAAGGATGAGGGGGGATCTTATTGAAACATATAAGATAATTAGGGGATTGGACACATTAGAGGCAGATAACATGTTCCCAATGTTGGGGGAGTCCAGAACAAGGGGCCACAGTTTGAGAATAAGGGGTAGGCCATTTAGAACGGAGGTGAGGAAGAACTTTTTCAGTCAGAGGGTGGTGAAGGTGTGGAATTCTCTGCCTCAGAAGGCAGTGGAGGCCAGTTCGTTGGATGCTTTCAAGAGAGAGCTGGATAGAGCTCTTAAGGATAGCGGAGTGAGGGGGTATGGGGAGAAGGCAGGAACGGAGTACTGATTGAGAGTGATCAGCCATGATTACATTGAATGGCGGTGCTGGCTCGAAGGGCTGAATGGCCTGCTCCTGCACCTATTGTCTATTGTCTATTGTCTAACACTAATCTTTGGAACATTTTCCACATTTTTTTCAATTTACTACCATCCTTAACTTCCCTATTGTCACAGATAGGCCATGCTTCTTTTGAATCTTGAAATGTATCTTTGTTGAGAATCCTGGAATATCAATGTTTACCAATTTTATATCAAACAGCACTGAAACAGGACCTCCAGCGCACTCTGCTCATGCCAATCATCTAATACTATTCTAATCCAATTCAATATCATTTGGCCCTTAGTTTTCAATGCCTTGGCAATTCAAATGTTGTCCTCATACTTCTTAAATGATGTCAGTGTCCCAGCCTCTATCAACCCTTCAGGTAGTGCTTTTCAAACTCCAAACACCTCAAGGTGAAAAAACTCTTCCTCCTCCCCTGTAAGCCTCTTACTCCTTACCTTAAATTTATGCCTTCTGGTTTCAAACAACTTTTAACCTGTCCTTATCTATTAATTATTTTCACCACTTCACATTGGCCAACTCAGCCTTAAACCTTTGTAATTGTCTTTTGTTATGTTCCTTCAATGTGGATAATCTCAAATTTCTCCACGTTATACTACATGCTTTTGACCACTAACTTAAACTATATATATATCTCTTTGCATTCTGTCCTGTTCACTATTCACTTTCTTACCAATCTTTATATTGTTAACAGACATGGATACAATATACAGTCATTTCATCTAAGTTATTAACCAATATTGTAAATCACATTAAACACGAAGTGCTGGAGTAACTCAGGGATATAGGCAGAATTCCTTGTGTCTACATTGTAAATAGCATTGTGACATCTAATGGCTCGACCACCTGAAAATGATCCATTTATCTCTACTCTCTGTATTCTCTTCGTTATTCAATCCTCCACAGCACGAGCCACTATCACGAGGAATGAAATACGTTGATGAACCTCATTGCATGTCAAATACACAACTTTTACTGGTTCCCCTTTATCTACCCTGCCAGTTACATCCTCATAGAACTGTAATAAAATTGATCAACTTGATTTCACTTACATAAAACCACATTTTAACGTTATAACTTTCCTATTACTATTCCCTGAATAATGGGGAGCAATATTTTCATTACATTAACTAGCCTAGAGCTCATAGTGGAGCAGTGGTGCAGCTGGTATACCTGCTGTCTCACAGTGCCTGAGTCCAGAGTTCATTCTAACTTCATGTGCTGTCTGTATGGAGTCTGCAACTTCACCATGACTGGGTTTGTTTCCACATACATCACCAGCGGTGGTGCTCTCAAAATTGGTCTCCAACAAAGGCCCCCAACTCCTCGGTGTAAGGCCGCAGTGCAGACGGAGATACGATACGGAAAAAAATCGCATCTCCTTCGGGGTAAGAGATTACAAAAGGTTTCCTCCAACCCCCCCACCTCCCATCCCCACATAAAACAAGCTAAAGAACACTAAAAACATCCATTTAACACATACTATTAAAACACAAAGAAGGAAAGGACAGACAGACTGTTGGCGAGGCAGCCATTGCTGGCGCCACCCGGCGGTCCCTTTCTCTGCACTCTTTCCAGCTAAATGACATCCTTCTTATGGCAGGGTGATCAAAACTGAACACAATACTCCAAATGTGGCCTCACCAACGTTTCATACAACTGTAACATAACATCCCAACTTCTATACAACACCCTGACTGATTAAGCCCAATCTACCAAAAGCCATCTTCACCAACCTATCTACCTGTGACACCACATTCAGGAAACAGTACACCTGTACTCCTAGATACCTTTGCCCTACAACACTCCCCGGAGCCCTTCCATTGACTGTGCAGGTCTGGCTTTGGTTTGACTTCCCATAATATGACGCCTCACACATCTGTATTGAACTCCATTAGCCATTCTTCAGCCCACTTACCCAGCTGATCAACATCCTGCTCTAATATTTAATAATCGTATTCACTGTCTACAATACCACCTACGTGTATATTTTAATCATAATCACATCTTGCACATTCTCATCTAATTGTTGATATAAACTACCAACAGCTCTGGGCCCAACACCAATCCCTGAGGCACACAACTCGTCATGGGCCTCCAGTCCGAAAAATAAATTTCCATCACCACTGTCTGCTTCCTTCCGTGATGCCAATTTGCTATCCAGGCAGCAGAGTTTTCTTCAAAAAACTCAATCAAATTCGTAAGCCATGATCTATCATGTACAGGACCATGTTAACTAATCCGAATCAGCCTCTACATTGTATCTATCCAAATGCATATTTATCTTATCCCTTAGAATTCTCTCCTGTCACAGATGTTAGACAGATCCTTAGCTCCCAGGCTTTTCCTTGCAGCCCTTCTTAAGTAGAGCCACAACATTGACCACCCTCCAGTCATCCGGCACCTCACCCTTGTCTAATGATGATTCATATATCTCAGTCAGGGCTCCTGGAATCTATTCTCCATCTTCCCAAAGAGTCCTCAGATATATCTGATCTGCTTACAGGGCTAGTAACAAACCTTCAATAGGCTCATCTTTGGAAAGACTAAAACCACCAGGCATATGTTGATGACAATTCAGAACAATGATTGATTGGTAAACTAATTGAAATTTAATATTCCTAATCTGTACTTTAGCGATTGGTGTTCATTTTGAGGTCAGATGTCATGATTTTTTTCATTTGTAGTTGCAACCAGACCCACTGTGTATTCTGTTTTATTTCAGATGTCTAACGTCTATAGAGTAACGCTTCTCCAGTTTTTACTATTCAATTGAAACACTTTTGTCCTTTCTCCTCTTCCTATATTTTCATTCATCTTTTTTTCCTCACAACTCCTTCAAAATGATCATTTGCAATTAGCAAGCTTTCACCACCTCTCATCCAGCTGCATTCAGTGCCATTCCTTCTCACTTGGTCTTTACCACAAACATGCCCATTATTCCCTGTCCCTCTTCCTTCTTCCTGCAACTTAAAACAAACCATTTATAAAACCTGGCACATGTTAAATATCAGTTGTAACCATAGCAACTCACTCCTAATAACTACTTCTTTGCTATCTACACACAAGTACCATTAACAGTGTTGGCTGTCATGGTTCAACCCGTCCCCATGGCAACGCTACATAATGTTAGGCTTCACGAACAGAAAAAGACCATGATAACAAAGCAAAGCTCAACTAGTTAAAGTCTTAAGAAGTTTTAACGCAAAATATTACAAAAGAAATAAAGTAGTATATTTTTATCCACTAAAGAAGCATGCAGAATCACATTTCTAATCAAGAGTGATGTGTATTCCTTTGGGGAGGTAAACAGCGCTATAAACATCAAGATCATACGAGCAACACTGTTAGCAGTATTCTCAAAATTGAACAATTTCTTATTTCTCAGTTCTGAGGAAAGGTCTTCATCTGGAAATGTTAACTCTATTGCTCTTTCCACAGCTGCAGTTAAACCTTTCATCTTACCCTTAAAGTATTTCACTCCTTTTAAGGAAAATATGTTAGGTCTCTGCTTGACAGCAAAGATGATATGATCACTATTGATATACTGCTGATGATATTTGGAGATGAGAAACACACTGAAGTTAAGGGGAAATTGGTGCACGCAGAGCTAAATGGCTTAGAATAGTTGAAATGCATCCACTTAGTGCTGACCATGCCATCTTTGCAAAATAGCTGTTAGCAGGCTATTATTTAATTGCAAATAAATACAAAAACTGAAGCAAAGACCCCGGGTTAAACAACAACTGGTGGAAGAAAAACAGAATTAATATTTCAGGTTAAAGACTGTTTGCCAGGATTCTAGTTTATTTAATTACATGCAAAGGAAGGAACTCAGCAGGCCAAGCAGCATCTATGGAGGGAAATGGACATACACGTTTTGGGCAGAGTCCCTTCTTCAGGCTGGGTTATTGATTGCTGAAAATTTCAATTCTAATTGATGAGAAACGTTAATGGAGAGAGACCAAACCAAAAAGCAGTTAAACATATTGAACAAGGTGGAAAAAAAACATGAACAGAAAAAAATTTGAAAAACTAGAAGCATAAACATAGTAAGAAATTGAGAGGAATTTGGTAAATTGCAGAACTTAAAGTAGGAAGTGCAAATAAGTGCTTAATCATCAGCTTCCATGCTGTATAAGTCAATGACTATAATAATGAATAAGGAAGACAGCAGAGAAAATAACTGACTTGCATGTTCAACCGTTATCTTTTTGCATAATTTTATTTTTGTGTTCTTTTCTCATACATTTGCTTAAGATGTTTTTGAAAAATTCTCACTTTTTTCATTCATAAATTCACTTATTTTAATATATTTTAAATATATCTGGTTAACGTTTGCCACCACAATACTCCAATGATAATGTTTGATAATTTACTATATATTCTCATTGTGACAAAACTGTCTCCTGGAGAGAACACAAAGAGGCTTTTACCTTTTTATGTTCATGCCACAGTCTTTTCCCCTCACTAAGATTGAAATTGCTTAAAAGATTATTCCTTTCCCAAAAAGTGTTTCAATTCAGGATAAACATTTGTACATCTTTGTGAATTGCCCTTATGGTTATCAAAACAACTGCAGTACTCCATTTTTTTCAGCATCATTCCGTTGCGGGAAATTGAATCGCTCCTTGTAGGAGCACTAATCTCATGCGACATTGTTAACCCCTACCTGCCCATGTCATTGCCGTTCAGATGCAGTTTTGGATTGTGATCATGCTTGAATTATGCTTCCTCAAAGAGCATTCCATTCAGATCCTTAATTTACTCAATCAGCTAACATCTTTCACTTAGGTATTGTAATTGTTAAAAGTGCACTCTGAACTACACCACTGCACTGCTGCTGTCTGCACTGCATTCAATTCAGTGATAGGCACTGGAAACATGCCTTCTGTTTTACTGACTGTAGCAATAGATTTTTGCAACAGGTGGGCCAGGGAATATAGAAGGCAGCTGAACTGTTGAATGAAATTCGACTTAGTTCTCTGGTTCTAAGGGTATTTAAATATCTTTTGGTCCTTGTCAATTCATCCTTCCTTTGAAGAAATCAACATTCTCTTTAGATGTGCCTGCCTCTATGTTGAATACATTGCATAATAACACCATCACATGCTTCTGACTTGATTATTGCAGAATAACCTCCGGGTTTCTGTCTCTGGTTTCCACCCAGACAGCAAAAATGTGGGCTGGTGGGTTAAATGCCATCTGCAGATAGTGGTAGACACTGCCTACTCCTTCATAAAGACTTCCCCATCATACAAAGATACAAAGACACAAAGACAATAGGTGCAGAAGTAGGCCATTCGCCCCTCGAGGCAGCACCGCCATTCAATGTGATCATGGCTGATCATCCACAATCAGTGCCCTGTTCCTGCCTTCTCCCCATACCTCTTGATTCCACTAGCCCTAAGAGCTCTATCTAACTCTCTTTTGAATGCATCCAGTGAATCAGCCTCCACTGCCTTCCGAGGCAGAGAATTCCACAAATTCACAACTCTCTGGGTGAAAAAGGTTTTCCTCATCTCATTTCTAAATGGCCTACCCTTTATTCTTAAACTGTGGCCCCTGGTTCCGGACTCTCCCAAAATCGGGAACATGTTTCCTGCATCTAGCATGCCCAGTCCCTTAATAATTTTATATGTTTCAATAATATCCCCTCTCATCCTACTAAATTCCAGTGAATACAACCCTAGTCGCTCCATTCTTTCATCATATGACAGTCCCGCCATCCTGGGAATTAACCTCATGAACCTACGCTGCACTCCCTCAATAGCAAGAATGTCCTTCCTCAAATTAGAAGACCAAAACTGCACGCAATACTCCAGGTGTGGTCTCACCAGGGCCCTGTACAACTGCAGAAGGACCTCTTTGTTCCTAGACTCAACTCCTCGCGTTATGAAGGCCAACATGCCATTAGCTTTCTTCACTGCCTGTTGTACCTGCATGCTTACATTCAGTGACTGATGTACTAGGACACCCAGGTCTAGTTGTACTTCCCCTTTTCCTAACCTGACAGCATTCAGATCATAATTTGCCTTCCCGTTTTTGCCTCCTGAGTGTATAACCTCCCATTTATCCATATTATACTGCATCTGCCATGCATCTGCCCACTCACCCAACCTGTCCAAGTCACTCTGCATCCTCAGAGCATCCTCCTCACAGTTCACACTGCCACCCAGCTTTGCGTCATCTGCAAATTTGCTAATGTTACTTTTAAATCCTTCACCTAAATCATTAATGTACATCGTAAACAGCTGTGATCCCAGCACCGAGCCTTGCGGCACCCCACTAGTCATTGCCTGCCATTCTGAAAGGAACCCGTTAATCCCTACTCTTTGCTTCCTGTCTGCCAACCAATTTTCTATCCATGTCAGTACCCGACCCCCAATACCATGTTCTTTAATTTTGCCCACTAATCTCCTATGTGGGACCTTATCAAAGGCTTTCTGAAAGTCCAGGTACACCACATCCACTGGCTCTCCCTTGTCCATTTTACTTGCTATATCCTCAAAAAATTCCAGAAGATTTATCAAGCATGATTTCCTCTTCGTAAATCCATGTTGACATGGACCAATCCTGTTACTGCTATCAAAACGTGGCGCTGTTACATCTTTGATAATCGACTCCAGCATCTTCCCAACCACCGATAACAGGCTAACTGGTCTATAATTCCCTGCTTTCTCTCCCTCCTTTCTTGAAAAGTAGGATAACATTAGCTACCCTCCAATCCACAGGAACTGATCCAGAATTCATAGAACATTGGCAACTGATCACCAATGCATCCACGATTTCTAGGGCCACCTCCTTGGGACCCTGGAATGCAGACCATCAAGCCCTGGGGATTTATCAGCCTTCAGTCCCATCAGTCTCCCAACACCATTTCCTGACTAATGTGAATTTCCTTCAGTTCCTCCGTCTCTGGAGAACATGGATTGGCGGCGTTCCACAGAGTGCTGGAGCAACTCAACGGGTCAGGCAGCATTTCTGGAGAACATGGATAGGTGACACCCCACAGTGTGCTGGAGCAACTCAGCGGGTCAGGCAGCATCTCTGGAGAACATGGATAGGTGACATCTCACAGAGTGTTGGAGTAACTCAGCGGGTCAGGCAGCATCTCTGGAGAACATGGATAGGTGATATCTCACAGAGTGCTGGAGTAACTCAGCGGGTCAGGCAGCATCTCTGGAGAACATGGATAGGTGACATCTCACAGAGTGCTGGAGTAACTCAGCGGGTCAGGCAGCATCTCTGGAGAACATGGATAGGTGACATCTCACAGAGTGCTGGAGCAACTCAGTGGGTCAGGCAGCATCTCTGGAGAACATGGATAGGATATCATCAAAGAGATATTCAGGACATGCTGTCTTAATAAAGGACGCTCATGTCATCAAAGACATGGGCAACACGGTGGCGCAGTGGTAGTGAGACCCAGGTTTGATCCTGACTATGGGTGCTGTCTGTACGGGGTTTGTACACTCTCCCCATAACCTGCAAGGATTTTCTCCAGGAGCTCCAGTTTTTTCCCACACTCCAAAGATGTACATGTCTGTAGGCTAATTGGCTTGGTAAAATTGTAAATTGTCCCTTGTGTGTGTAGGATAGTGTTCGTGTGCGGGGAACACTGGTTGGCGTGGACCCGGTGGGCCGAAGGGCCTTTTTTCACACTGTATCTCTAAATTAAACTAAAAGACACATATCATCCTGACCATGCACTCTCTAGCTATTACCATTGGGAAGAAGGTGCAGGAGCCTGAGACTGTGACCTTCAGGTTCAAAAACAGCTTCTTCCCAGCTTGAACAGCGCACAACACCAACCACAACCCTACCTCAGCAACAAGTATCTGCTGTGGACTTTGTTTTGTCTTTTTATAATCTGGTTATTTAGTATTATATTATTATTTTATTGCATTACTGATTATTGTATATTTATGTGTGTTATGACAGAAGCAGGGGAATTTATTATGGGGAACAAAGAAATGGCAGACGAGTTAAACCGTTACTTTGGATCTGTCTTCACTGAGGAAGATACACACAATCTCCCAAATGTTCTAGGGGCCCGAGAACTTAGGGTGATGGAGGAACTGAAGGAAATCCACATTAGGCAGGAAATGGTTTTGGGTAGACTGATGGGACTGAAGGCTGATAAATCCCCAGGGCCTGATGGTCTGCATCCCAGGGTACTTAAGGAGGTGGCTCTAGAAATAGTGGAAGCATTGGAGATCATTTTTCAATGTTCTATAGATTCAGGATCAGTTCCTGTGGATTGGAGGATAGCAAATGTTATCCCACTTTTTAAGAAAGGAGGGAGAGAGAAAACGGGTAATTATAGACCAGTTAGTCTGACATCAGTGGTGGGGAAGATGCTGGAGTCAATTATAAAAGACGAAATTGCTGAGCATTTGGATAGCAGTAACAGGATCATTCCGAGTCAGTATGGATTTACGAAGGGGAAATCATGCTTGACAAATCTACTGGACTTTTTTGAGGATGTAACTAGGAAAATTGACAGGGGAGAGTCAGTGGATGTGGTGTACCTCGACTTTCAGAAAGCCTTCGACAAGGTCCCACATAGGAGATTAGTGGGCAAAATTAGGGGACATGGTATTGGGGGTAGGGTACTGACATGGATAGAAAATTGGTTGACAGACAGAAAACAAAGAGTGGGGATAAATGGGTTCCTTTTGGAATGGCAGGCAGTGACCAGTGGGGTACCGCAAAGTTCGGTGCTGGGACCCCAGCTATTTACGATATACATTAATGACTTAGACGAAGGGATTAAAAGTACCATTAGCAAATTTGCAGATGATACTAAGCTGGGGGGTAGTGTGAATTGTGAGGAAGATGCAATAAGGCTGCAGGGTGACTTGGACAGGTTGTGTGAGTGGGTGGATACATGGCAGATGCAGTTGAATGTAGATAAGTGTGAGGTTATTCACTTTGGAAGTAAGAATAGAAAGGCAGATTATTATCTGAATGGTGTCAAGTTAGGAGGAGGGGGAGTTCAACGAGATCTGGGTGTCCTAGTGCATCAGTCAATGAAAGGAAGCATGCAGGTACAGCAGGCAGTGAAGAAAGCCAATGGAATGTTGGCCTTCATAACAAAAGGAGTTGAGTATAGGAGCAAAGAGGTCCTTCTACAGTTGTACCGGGCCCTGGTGAGACCGCACCTGGAGTACTGTGTGCAGTTTTGGTCTCCAAATTTGAGGAAGGATATTCTTGCTATGGAGGGCGTGCAGCGTAGGTTCACTAGGTTAATTCCCGGAATGGCGGGACTGTCGTATGTTGAAAGGCTGGAGCGATTGGGCTTGTATACACTGGAATTTAGAAGGATGAGGGGGGATCTTATTGAAACATATAAGATAATTAGGGGATTGGACACATTAGAGGCAGGAAACATGTTCCCAATGTTGGGGGAGTCCAGAACAAGGGGCCACAGTTTAAGAATAAGGGGTAGGCCATTTAGAACGGAGATGAGGAAGAACTTTTTCAGTCAGAGAGTGGTGAAGGTGTGGAATTCTCTGCCTCAGAAGGCAGTGGAGGCCAGTTCGTTGGATGCTTTCAAGAGAGAGCTGGATAGAGCTCTTAAGGATAGCGGAGTGAGGGGGTATGGGGAGAAGGCAGGAACGAGGTACTGATTGAGAGTGATCAGCCATGATCGCATTGAATGGCAGTGCTGGCTCGAAGGGCTGAATGGCCTACTCCTGCACCTATTGTCTATTGTCTATTGTCTATTGTCTATTATTGCGTTAATGGACCTATAAAGCTGAAGCAAATAGGAATTTATTTTTTCCGTTGCCAATTCACATGGCAATTAAATGGAAAAAGGGTGAAAAGGGAGTTGGAGAATTTGAAAAAAAAAATGTGCAAGAATATCCGGAAAAAAAAGTGAGGAATTGCACCTGCTGGGAATGTTGAGTTGGAACTAACGTAGACCCAGTAGGTTAAGCGTACCTCTGTGTCATAATTAGTAAGTTCCAGCTCTATACTGGGACCACAACTGGTGAATTTACTTGATTATCAATGTGTGCTTCATATAAAAAAGTACCTGGCACTTGTGTATTCATGACAGAGGTAAAGGGAAGCTCATGTCCCAACTTCCGCGTGGGAGAGGCACCAGTAGCACTGCCAGAAAGCACTTGCCCACAAAATGAAAACTTTTTCAAGGAGCACAGAGGGATTCATCTTTCACTTTGTACAGGAGGAGTCCACAGAACAGCATTTCACCCCAGTGCTGGTGTGTACGTTTCTACTTCTGTGTATATTTCTACTTGTAGAGATGATGGAGAGGTTTTGTTTCCATATAGGCAAATGCACTGCCAAACTAAAGTCAATCAGAGCACTGCTTTCTGTCACCTGGAAGTAGTTGCAATTAATCAAGAATAGATGGATTTCAATTTTACAAGACAACACAGAGTACACTGTTTCAAACAAGAGGTGAACAGTTGCCTGTAAGATGTGCATCATCTTCATTGACATGGATTTCAAAGTTTTAACAGCAGTTGTGGAATCAGGTACGATACGATACGATACGATACAACTTTATTCATCCCAGGAACGAAATTGGTCTGCCAACAGAAACAACACACAAGCTACACGAAAGCTTGAAATTAAAAGAGAAAACAAAAAGAAAAAGACAAACAACGGCATACGAAGGCAGTTACGCACTGGTACCGTGACGTAAATTTTTGCGCAACTTGAAAATTCAACAGTGAGCTTAAAGAATTGTTTACGTAAGTGTGAGTTTACGTAAGTCGCCTATTATGTAAGTCTGTACTTAAGGTAAGAAGTCAAAATTCTATAAATGATTAAAAATACCATTGTGTTTTGCACTAGTACTTTTGCAACATGGCACTACTAATGATCACAGCTGAGCTGTCAGAAAGTGGTGCCAAGTAAATGTCAAAACTCCTCTGCAAGAAACAAGGGACTGAGACTTCATGAATGAGTCACTCCAAAATTAAGGTGCTTACAAAGGCTACAAATTGATGGTTACCAAGTGTCAGACAAGTTGTAACTATCTTCTCCAGTTCGTTGGCATCAGTTACTCCATGAGCAAATCCATTGTTTCAAAAAATGCAAGTAAAATATGTTGTATTTTGCAGTTTTATGAAAATTTATTTCAATTCATTTTATGTGACAGATTTTTCTCTTGGTTATACATTAGAACCATCTTATTTTTGAATCATTTTTATGCAATCTTTCATCAATTACCTCACGAAGTTGATTTTTTCTCATTTGTTTGAATTTTTAATGTAACAATAGTGTTATTTTAAAAAACCTAATAAGATTCATCATTGTACCGGTGCCAAAGAATGCCTCTCCAGCTTGTTTAAATGACTCCCGACTGGTGGCCCTCACCTCGGTTCTCATGAAATGGTTCGAGAGACTAATCAAGAAGCACAACTGTGCCCTCCTTCCTCGCAATATGGACCCACTACAGTTCGCATACCGTCCGAACAGGTCCACGGATGGTGCGGTCTCCCAGGTTCTGCACACCGCTCTCTCTCATCTGGACAGCCAGAAGGGGGGCTATGTGAGGATGCTGTTCCTTGACTTTAGTTCAGCTTTCAACACAATAGTCCCCAGCAGACTGGCTGAGAAGCTGCTGGAACTGGGGCTTAGCACCCCTCTGTGTGCCTGGGTCCTGGACTTTCTCACCGCCAGGCCCCGTGGTCAGGATGGGGGAACACACATCTGGCCCCCTCACCCTGAACATAGGATCCCCCCAGGGTTGCGTCCTTAGCCCCCTACTGTACTCCCTGTACACACACGGTAGCGCAGCGGTAGAGTTGCTGCTTTACAGCGAATGCAGCGCCGGAGACACAGGTTCGATCCTGACTACGGGTGCTGCACTGTAAGGAGTTTGTACGTTCTCCCCGTGACCTGCGTGGGTTTTCTCCGAGATCTTCGGTTTCCTCCCACACTCCAAAGACGTACAGGTATGTAGGTTAATTGGCTGGGTAAATGTAAAAATTGTCCCTAGTGGGTGTAGGATAATGTTAATGTGCGGGGATCACTGGGCGGCACGGACTTGGAGGGCCGAAAAGGCCTGTTTCCGGCTGTAGATATATGATATGATATGATAACTGTGTGGCCAGGTGCAGCTCAAACTCCATCATCAAGTTTGCTGATGACACTGTGGTGGTGGGCCGGATCTCCGACAACGATGAGAAGGCCTACCGGGAGGAGGTGGCTGATCTGGCAATCTGGTGTCAGGACAATAGCCTCCTCTTGAATGTCACTAAAACTAAGGAGCTGATTGTTCTGCGGGCGTTTGGGTTCGGACCGCATTTTGTGGCCCGGATCCGACTTCTATAAGCCACTGCGGAGTGCCTCGTCAAGATCAACGGATCCTTGACGGCCCCCATTCCCTTCCGCAGAGGAGTACATCAGGGCTGCCCCATGTCAGGCCAACTGTACGCCATCTGCGTGGCGCCATTCCTTAGTCTGCTTTGGAGGAGGTTGACGGGCTTGGTTCTACGCGAGCCGGATATGGAGGTGGTCCTCTCGGTCTATGCCGATGACGTGCTCCTCATGGTCACCGACCCCACCGATCTGCAGAGGATGCGCGAGTGCCGGGGCAGGGTGTTGGTCATTAACCAACTCGTGGCCTCCCTGCTCTGGTACAGATTGACCACATTGGTCCCATCAGCCACCTTTGCTGGGATCATCCAGAAGAAGTTGGTGGACTTCTTCTGGGGCAACGGAAAGCACTGGGTCTCTGCAGCGGTCCTGAGTCTCCCGATTGAGGAGGGCGGGCAGTCGCTGGTGTGCATCCGCACCCAGTTGGCGGCTCTCCGCCTCAGGACTCTGCAGAGATACCACTGCGTCCTTAGCCCCCTACTGTACTCGGAGCGTCCTCCGAGGTGGCACGTGCTGTCGATGCACTTTTTCCAACGGGGCCGCTGCCTTCAAGCAGGTACGCGGATCCCGATGGTGGGTGTCAGCCGTGCTGTCCTGCTGGGGATGGCCGGCTTCTACTGGGACTTGCTGAGAGTCTGGAACCTGGTTGCTGTCAGCCGGGCCCCCCCACTCCGCTGGCGGAGGGCGGCGGCACAGGCCTGAGAGCAGCCGGCCCTTGTCCCGCCCCGCCGGGTGTCGGGGGGGCTCAAACGTGTGGAGTACCTGCGGCTGAGCAAACCCCCGCTCAACCGGAAGTACTCGTCGGACCCAGGCGCCGTAATCCTTCCCGGGAGCCGGTCCCACATAACATGAGCCGCATTTCCTCGACACCCTTCATCTCCCTCCAAGACGCAGGGAGGCATGTCCTGTACGGGCTCCTCCTCCACACCCTGCACTTCCTCGCCCTGGTCCACCGTCCGGACACTAAGTGGCGGTTGGTGTTGCCTTCCGGTCGCGAGGGGGCCCTGCGGTGGGGGTCCCTCTACGCAGGAATTCTGCCCCTCTCCATCGGGGACCTGGGGTGAAAGGTATTGCACCGAGGAGTCCCCTGCAACCTGTTCCTCGCGCGGTTCACAGACTCGCCAGCCGCCTGCCACTTTTGCGGGTTGGAAGAGTCTGTGTACCATGTGTGCATGGAGTGTGTGAGGTTGCAGCCCCTGTTCCAATATCTAAAGGGGCTGCTCCTTGCTTTTTGGCTGCACTTTTCACCCACCATCCTCATCTTTGGACACCCTGTGCGTAGGGGAGAGGGTAGGGCTGAAGATGTCTTTGTTGGGTTGCTCCTGGGCCTGGCCAAACTGGCCATCCGCGACTTGCGGCGCCAGGCGGAAGAGGGCTCTGCCCGAGCCAGCTGCCTACCCCTTTTCCGGGGTTACATCCGTGCCCGGGTGGTGTTGGAGAGGGACTTCGCGCTGTCCACGGGCACCCTGGAGGATTTCCGGGACCGCTGGGCACCGCGGGGGATTGGATGTATCCTGGATGGGGATTGTAATATAATTGTATAATAGTTTCAATTGGTATATTTGTTTGTATAGTATTCTGGTGGTGGGTTCTGTTTGGTTTTATTGTATTGTATATATTATTTTAATATTTGAATAAATATTTTTGATTAAAAAAAATTTTTTTTTAAAAAGGAGCTGATTGTGAACTTTAGAAGGGCACTGGAGATAAATGGGTCTACTGTGGATAGGGTGAGCAGTTTTAAATACTTGGGAGTCCACATCAAAGAGCATCTGACATGGGCAACTGGTGGGTAAGGCAAAGCAGTACCTTTACCACCTTAGACAGCTGAGGAAATTCAGAGTGTCTCTGAGGATCCTTCATTGCTTCTACTCTGGGGCTGTAGAGAGCATCCTGTCCGGCAACATTACAGTCTGGTTTGGGAACAGCTCTGCCCAGGACAGGATGGCCCTGCAGAAAGTAGTGCGTTCGGCAGAATGCACCATGGGAACTACTCTCGCCCCCCTGCAGGACCTATACATAAGGAGGTGCAGATCGAGAGCAAGCAAGATTATGAAGGACCCCTGCCACCCCAGCAACGGACTGTTCCAGATGCTACAGTCAGGCAAATGCCTCCGCTGTCACGCTGTGAAAACGGAGAGGATGAGACGGAGTTTCTTCCCACAGGCCATCAGGACTGTTAACTTTTATAACTCCAGGGACTACATTTTGTCTTCTCTGTATTAACTGTATTAACTTTATTTATATGCTATAACTGTAATTCTTTTTTGTGCACAATCCGCAGGCATTGCCACTTTCATTTCACTGCACATCGTGTATGTGCATGTGACAAATAAACTTGACTTGACTTGAAATGGCATCTTTTCGGCACCTATAGCTGTGAAATTCCTATTTTCTTTCTTTATCTATTTTCAACAAATGAATTTTCATCACAAACGAGGCTGAAAACTGTATGACTTGCTTCCTTTGTTTTCTTCCAGATCAAATCAATCTTGCAATCTTCTTTCTTGGAGTGATATTGAGTACCCCTACGTTGTCCCTCCCTTTCTTGAATCACTCGTGCTTCCCCAATTGCTTCAACTATCTCCTCTTATTAAAGCTACAGTTATGCAACAGTTATGCAACTCCTTATCTCCATTTTTTAAAAAAGATCAAAAATACATTACTCCTAGGAAAACCTTACTCAACTGTATTTTCAATTAAAACATGAGTAATGGGCTACTGCAGCATTTGCCCCACTTCTTTGAGAATCTTGGATTGAATATTCAATTCCTAATTCTGTTTGAAACTATATTCTAACATTGTTTTATTATTCATAACATTTTTCTTTCAGTTGGGCATCATCAAAGATAATAGAGTGGAGCAAGATAGACCACTCCGTCAAAATCACTTATACTGAAGTGTAGTACGCAAAGGAGCCATTTTATTAGGCAAAACCTCCGTCCATTATGCCTCTCGCAGTGTAATCAGTGTTTGGGGGGAACAGTATGTGTGATGATACCATTAAAATGCAGAATATATCTTATCTATCAATTCACAGATTTTGGTTATTTTTCTTTTTAAATGTTTCTGCAAGTTTCTGCCTACTAAAATGGCGCCATGACATACTATGGTTTTTAGGGTCGAGCTGTCTATCTTGCTCTGCTCTATTATCTTTGGGCATCATAGAGCTATACAGCATAGAAACAGGCCCATCAGTCATATGTGTATTTGTTTCTATAGCTTCCTCAGGCAGCATATTCCAGATATGGACTACCCTCTGAGTGAAAAAGTTGCCCCTGCAACTTAAGTCTCTCCCCTTTCACCTTAACCGATGTCTTTAAGTTTTCAAACCCTCTATCTGGGGATAAAGACTGAGCTTTCACTTTACCCATATTTCTCGTGATCTTATACACCTCGGCCTCCAACGAAAATAGTCCCAGCCTATCCAATCTCTCCTGATAACTTAAGCTCACAAGTCGAGGTAACATCTCTTGTACATTCCTTCCAACTTAATTATATCCTTCCTGTAGCTGGGCGACCAAAACTGCACACAGCAAGTGAGGTCTCACCAACAACCTCTATAGCTGAATCATGATGTCCTAACTTTTGTATTCAATGCCATTCCTAATGAAGGGAAACATTCCACCTTTCTCGCTACACTTCACCTGACTCAGCATGTTTTGGGAACAATCTTCATCAGTGAAGACAAGTTTTAAGTAATCATTTATTTCCCCCATCAGACTCTGAGAGATCAATGCATCAAACCCTTGTCTTTCTATTTGGCCAGAATAAATTTTCAAAAGTACTCTGGGTCCACAGATCTTAGAATCTTAAACTTAGACAGCTCAGATGCAAACTGATTCATCCTGCCTGTGCAGAACTTGAAAAGAATTATCAAAGTCTGTATAATAAAACAATACAGTAGAAAACAAAAATATACAGATAGTCCATGGATTACCAGGGGATTGCAAAATGCCTGCAAAAAGAAAAATACTTTATATAGGGAATTCATAATAGAACTAAAAAGGCAGAAAAGAAATTTATATATAAAACATATAAAAATAAGTTAACTAATATTTTGAGGATATGTAAGAAAGAATACTATAATGAAATATTAGATAAAAATAAAAACAACATTAAAGGTATATGGAGTGCGTTAAACAGTATTATAAGAAATGGATCTAGAAACTCAAGTTACCCTCAGTATTTCATCGATAACGATAAGACCATAAATAATATGGATGATGTGGTTAATGGTTTCAACAATTTTTTTGTAAGTGTGGGACCAAAATTGGCAGAATAATTCAATGATCCAGAGACACCCAAAGAGGGGACTGATGATGATTTTGGAGAAAGAAATCCAAGCTCATTTTTTTTTAGAATAGTAGAAGAAAACAAAATCATGAATATTGTAACCAAATGTAAGAACAAAATTTCTATTGACTGGAATGAAGTTAACATGACAATAGTGAAGAGAGTCATTGATGGCATTGCAAAACCACGAACGCACATCTGTAACTTATCGTTTCTAACTGGTAAATTCCCAACCAAAATGAAAATTGCAAAAGTTATACCTCTATATAAAACTGGGGATAGACACCACTTCATAAATTACAGGCCTGTTTCCTTACTTTCCCAATTCTCCAAGATACTGGAAAAACTCTTTACTGAAAGACTAGACAAATTCATTGAGAAGTATAAATTGCTGACTGATAATCAGTATGGATTCAGATCAAACAGATCAACATCTATGGCGCTAATCGAATTAAAAGAAGAAATTACTAATTGTGTAGACAATAAAAGTATGCTGTGGGAATATTTATAGCTCTAAAAAAAGCTTTTGATCACCATATATTGCTTGATAAATTGGAAAGGTATGGTATCTGGGGGGTGGTGTTGAATTGGTTGAAAAGCTATTTAAGAAACAGGCAACAGTTTGTGAAGATAGGTGATCATAAATCAACATGCTTGGATATTACTTGTGGAGTACCTCAGGGGTCAGTATTAGGACAGAAATTGTTCATTCTGTAGAGAAATTATATATGCAGAGTATCAAAAATATTGAAATTTGTTTTATTTGCGGATGATACTAATATCTTTTGTTCTGGGGAGAATTTACAGCAGCTTTTGGAGGAGATCACATCAGAAATGAGAAAATTAAAAAGGTAGTTTGACATAAACAAATTATCATTACATTTGAACAAAACAAAGATTATGTTGTTTGGAAATTATAAAATAAACACTCAGGTACAAGTGAGGCTTGGATAGTTTACACCCCAGCAGTATGAACATTGACTTCTCTAACTTCAGATAGTCCCTGCTTTCCCTCTCTATCCCCTCCCCCTTCCCAGTTCTCCCACTAGTCTTCCTGTCTCCAACTACATCCTATCTTTGTCCCGCCCCCTCCCCTCACATCAGCCTGAAGAAGGGTCTCGACCCGAAACGTCACCCATTCTCTCCCGAGATGCTGCCTGACCCGCTGAGTTACTCCAGCATTTTGTGTCTAACTGAGGATAGATGGTGTTGATATAGAAAGAGTATATGAAAATAAATTTCTAGGTGTGATATTAAACCACAAAATCTGCTGGAAACCTCATATAAAACATGTGCGAGCAAAGCTGGCAAGGAGCATTGCAGTCCTGGGAAGAACAAGGCACATTCTGAATTACAAAGCGCTGTACATTGTTTATTGTTCACTTGTATTGCCATATCTAAATTACTTTGTGGAGGTATGGGGTTACACTTAAAAAAGCAACCAACATCCATTATGCAGACTGCAAAAAAGGGGCCATAAGGATAGTTAATAATGTAGGATTTCGCGAAAACACCAACTCTCTGTTTTTAAAGTCAAATGCCTTGAAGTTTATGGATCTAGTAGAATTTAACACAGCACAAATAATGTATGAAGCAAGAAATAATTTACTACCAGGAAATATACAAAAAAATGTTCTTTGACAGGGAGGGTGATTATAATTTGAGAGGAATGTTTAATTTAAAGAAACTTTGTGTTCGTACAATTATGAAGAACATGTGTATTTCAATCTGTGGAGTGAAATTGTGGAATGATTTGGATGTGGAACTCAAGCAAAGCGCAAACATTACTCAGTTCAAGAAGATGTATAAAAAAAATATTTTCCTGAGGCAATAAGAATGAGGAAGGGCTGTGATGACGGTTAAGTTTTAGTTTATTGACAGTGTGATATTCGCATAGTACATAGAATTTGGATAATTGTTTATAAACTGCATATATGTATGTTTGCGTGTGTGCATATATGTATATATATGTACGTATGTGGTATATGTATGGATATATGTATGTATGTATGTGTTTGTGTATGTATATATATATGTGTGTGTGTAGATGAGAAAAGGTTTGTGAATTAATTGATGAGTAGCGGAGAAGGGGTAGGAATAAATAAGTGTATCTTCCTCCTACTCTTTTTCGAACATGTAAGATTTAATTTGTGTTGTTTATGAGAATTTAATCATTGAGTTGTGTATAGGTTTATCGTTCATTTCATTTTATTGTTATTTTGCTTTGTTTTTATCTTTTTTTGTTTTACATTCGAAATAAAATATAAACAAAAAAACAACAAAGTCGTCCTTTTACCATGCCTTTTCTCATATACATGCAAACATTCTCTTTTCTACTATTGCTTTATCTCTATTGTGTTGGACAGTTACTAATCAATCGGTATCCACCTATATCCCACTCTACGATTTTACATATCACACCTCCTCTTTTTTCTTAATCTGACACTCTTTTGTTTCCTTTTCCAGCCTTCGCCATTATCTCCACCCATCTACTAACCACTCTCCTATCACCTGTAACCACCAATCATTTGCCAGATTTTACCTCACCCCTCCCTTTTCCAGCTTTCTCCTCACTATCCATCAGTCTGAAGAAGGGTCCTGACCAAAAGTTTTGTCTATCCATTCCCTTCATAGATGCTGCCTGACCTGCTGAGATCCTCTAGTGCTTTGAGTTTTCAAGCACTGTAATTTTAGGCAGTGCTTTCCAGATCATAACTCACTAAGTTGAAACTTCACAGTTTGCAACTGAATCATCCTACCAACACCTAGAGCTACTATCTATCTCATTGGAGACCCTCGGACTATCTTTGATCGGATTTACTGGACTTCATCTTGCACTAAACACTATTCACGTTATTCTCTTTATCATATATGTGTACACTGTGGATGGTTCAACTGTAATCATGTATTGTTTTTCCGCTGACTGTTTAGCAAGCAACAAAAGCTTTTCACTCAACCTTGATACATGTGACAATAAAGTAAACTAAACCAAAACTAAACCAAAACTAAAATTCTTCTGCCACTGGAAATGGTTGCTCCAACAAATATCTTCATTATTTTAAACTTGAACCATAGATCATTAGAAAGATTACAAGTATAAGAGGATTGCCTTTGGAGCAGTGATTCTTGAGGGATGATCCGCAGTGACTGGAGTTTATAAGCATGAGGGATAATCTAATTGAGACATAGAGGACTAACAGATTTCTTTTATCATCTTTAAACTGCAACCATTCACTTTCTACTTTTAAAAGACTTTTCAGATCCCTTTAATTCTAACTGCAAATGTACCAGAGTGCAAAATATAGTGTTAGTCCAATGTCCACAGTGAGGTAGGGGGTGGAAGGTTAGGTTTATACCCTAGCTTATAGAAGGACTGGTTATTAGTCTGATAAGAGCATGAAATCTGGTGGTGCATGCTTTCAGGTTTTTGTATCTTCTGCCTAACGGAAGAGCAGAGAAGGGAAAATGATTAAGGTGAAAAAGGTCCTCGATTAAGTTGGCTGCTTTCACAAAACAGCATGAAGTGGAGATGGAATCAATTACAGGGTGGCTGATCCGTGTGATGGACTGGGTTGCATCAACAACTTTCTGCTATTGCTTGCAGTCTTGGGCAGTGCTGTTGTCAATCCAGGCTATGATACAATCCAAGAGTATCCTGATAATATGCTCTCCACAGTGCATTTGTAAAAGTTGGCAAAAGTTGTTGGAGGTGAATAATACAATGTAGGGATGTTGATGGCAATGTGGGGCATTGGATTAGGGTAGGATTTAGGACACAAACTCAGTGGGCCTAAGGCCCTTCCATGCTGTCTCCCTCCATGAAAAGATGATTTGGAAATACTGGAATATTTACAAGAAAACCCTTTTTGTTACATGCCAAAAGAATGTTTTTTTTTTCTTTTTCACATCCAATCAATTTAATCTAGTTATTTGATTTAACATTTTTGGAAAATAAAATAAACAGTCAATGGTTTTTGAGCAAGGTTCAAATATTCAGAAATTCTGTCAAATTTAATGTAGATTTTTTCTGATTTTCAGAAGCAATACAACATAATTACTATTGGCTAATATTCAACTTCACTCATTTTGACTTGTATGCCTTCAGCCATTCAGAGCATTTACCTTTCAAATTCAATCCCTAAAAATGAGAACTCAAGATCACACAAGAAAATTGAAGCCATCTGAGGTTTAAGCCCTTAAACCTGTCCTTCCATTCAATATAATCAAGACTGATCTATGCTGGCCTGGACTACTCTTTTGTGCAAGATCCCAATGGACTCAATAAACTGATATTTTTAAAAAATCTCCCTACACTTTAAATACTTGTAATAAGCTCGCCTCCACAATTCTCTGGGGAAGAGAATTTCAACATACATCGTTCAGCCAAAACATTATGACCACTGACAGGCGAAGTGAATAACATTGATTATCTTGTTACAATGGCACTTGTCAAGGGGTGGGATATATTAGGCAGCAAGTGAAAAGTCAGTTCTTGAAGTTGATGTGTTGGATGCAGGAGAAATGGGCAGGAGTAAAGACCTGAGTGACTTTGACAAGGGCCAAATTGGTATGGCTAGTCAACTGGGTCAGAGCATCTCTGAAACAGCAAGGCTTGTGGGGTGCTCCCAGTCAGCGGTGGTACCTACCAACAGTGGCCTGAGAAGGGACAAACCACAAACCGGCGACAGGTTTTGGGCGCCCAAGGCTCATCGATGCGCGAGGGCAACGAAGGCTATCCCGTCTGGTCCAAACCGACAGAAGGTCTACTGTGGCACATGTCACAGAAAATTTTAATGGTGGTCACGGGAGGAATGTGTCACAATACATGGTGCATCACACCCTGCTGCATATGGGGCTGCACACGGAGGACCAACAGCATATTAGGTAGGTGGTCATAATGTTTTGGCTCATCAGGTCATAATGTTTTGGCTGATCAGTGTATTCTGTGAGAAGAAATATCCTTGTTTCTAGATTTTAAATGATTGGCCTCTGATCTTGAAACTCTCCCCTTATCAAGGTTCTCCCAATAGTGAAAGCATCTTGACAACTATCCTGTCACACCAGCCCCCCCCCCCTTAAGATCTTATATATTTTCAATGAGATGACCCCTTATTCTTCTAAACATTAAGGAATACAGAAGGAATATTGACAATGTCCAACCCTATTAATATTTTCCGAGTTTCCAGTTACCATTTCCTTAATGATAGATTCCTGCATTTTTCCATACTACTAATGTAAGGCTAATAGACCTACAGTTTCCCCCTTTTCTTAAATAGTAAGGTTACATTTGTAACCTTCCAACCTTTAGAATTGTTTCTAGACGTTTTGTGAAGATGACCACCAGTTTTTTCACTGTCTTCACAGGGACCTCCGTCAAAGCCTAAAGTATAGGTCATCAGATCCTATGAGTTTTAAATCCACATTCTAACACTATTTTTAGTAATGATTTTTTGAGCTCATTTATTTTACTTTAAACTAATATCATTTATTAGTTTTTCCGAGTCTTCTGTGCAAACATATACAAAATATTCATTTAATTCTTCTGTCTTCTCCATATTCTACAATAAATTGTCACTCTCTGCCATTTTCTCATGCCTGAGAAGAATAACGAAGTCAACCTCCATGAAAAGTAGTCCTCAGATTTCTGATGGATGTGATTGACAACCCTAACTAAATGTGAGAAGATATCTGCAAAAGTCTCACACTCAAAATGTTTAGCTTCAAGTAATGTTTAGCATAAATTTGTTACAATTTGTGAAATTCTTGGTTTCAGGTTGGGTTCAGATGATGGATGGCTTTTAACTATAACAAAGAGTAGATTGCTATAATTTGGGAAAAGTCTATGGTATCTTTGCCAACATGTTTGCTGGCATGAAAAGTTTCTTCAATGTAGCCACCAGATGGTGCTATAAGCAGTAACAATGTGTGCTGATCAGGAATTAAACTTTTAAATCCCACTTATCAAATCATATTACTAGAATTTCGGGTGACATGAGCTGCTATCTCACAGCTCCATCAACCTGGAATCAATCATAACCTTTGGTGCTGTCGGTGTGCAGTTTACACGTTCCCCCAGTGATGCATGATATTCACTCTGGGAGCTCCTGCTTCCATCCCACACCTGAAAGACATGCAGTTTGGTAGGTTCATTTGCCACCAGAATCACCCAAAGTCAGTAGGTGAATGGTAGAATCAGAGGAAAACGTACGGAAATGTGGGAAGAATAAAATTATATTAGAACGGCAGATGCTGGTTAATACACAAAAGGACACAAAGTACTGGAGTATGGCGAGTCTGGAGGCTTGTATTTTGTTAAAGAAGTTTATTGCGGCAGCAATATTCAATTACAAAGGATAACAAACGAGATTACAGACAACCATTAACTCAAACTGTTCACATCGAAGTTCTCTTCCCACTGCCTGATTTTTGGGCCCCAAAACCACCACCTGACCTCGCTGGCCAATCAGCGGGTTCGACTCTCAGGACCAATCCCTATGGTCGCACCACCATGTGACCTTGCTGGCAAATCCGAGGGTTCGACTCTCAGGACCAATCCCTATGGTCGCTACATGACCCCCCCCCAGAACCCGAGGTACGGAACCTAGCAGGGAGCCGGATTTCGCGACCAGAACGAGTAAGGAGAGGGGCTGCAGGAACCACAGGAGCAGGGGGTCCCGGATCAGGTGGAATTGCAGGAGGACGGCCCCGTCGAGGCGGTTGGCCGACCAGGACAGGGCGGTCCTGATCCAAGTGTGCAGGTTTGAGCCTGGACACAGAGACGAGCTCACTCCTGCCCCCAACATCCAAGGTGAAGGTGACGTCCCTTTACGCAACACGCGGAACGGTCCTTCATAGACCCTCTGCAACGGGGAACGATGGGCATCTCTACGCAGAAACACAAATTCACAGTCCTTCAAGGCAGGCGGGTCGTGCACCATGGAACACCCGTGACGTGAAGTAGGAACCGGAGCCAGGGAACCCACTCGCGCCCGGAGGGATGCTAAAACCGACGGAAACGAGGGCTGCTGACCAGAGGACTCCGGAAGGAAATCCCCGGGCACTGTGAGTGGCGAGCCATATACCAGTTCCGCGGACGAAATTCCGAGATCCTGCTTAGGAGCAGTACGGATGTCCAAAAGGACCCAGGGGAGCTGGTCTACCCAGTCAGGGCCGTCCAGCCGCGCACTGAGGGCCGCATTAAGTTGCCTGTGAAACCTCTCCACGAGCCCATTAGCCTGTGGGTGGTACGCCGTGGTCTGCTGCAACCGGGAACCGTACAGCTCCGCAAGCGTAGCCCAAAGGACAGAGGTGAACTGGGACCCCCGGTTGGTGGTAATGACAGACAGAACACAGAAACGGGCCACCCAATGGAGGGCCAGGGCCCGGGCACAAGAGACGGCGGAGGTGACGGACAACGGGAAGGCCTCCGGCCAACGGGTAAATCGGTCAACCACCGTGAGTAGGTGTGTGTAGCCCCTGGAGGAAGGTAAAGGCCCAACTAAATCAACGTGAATATGAAAAAAAACGGACCGCAGGGACCTCAAACTCCTGCACCGGAGGTTGGACATGCCGGTGAACTTTAGCGGTCTGGCAGGGAACACAGGAACGGGCCCAAGCGGCTACTTGTTTCCGCAGGCCATGCCACACAAACCTAGCGGCCACTAAGGCAGAGGTGGAGCGGATGGACGGGTGCGCCAGCCCATGAATGGCATCAAACACCCGGCGCTGAAGGGCGGCCGGCACCACCGGCCTAGGGCGGGGAAGGGAAACATCACACCAGACTTTTGTACCCGCAGGCCCGCAAGCCACTTGGGCCAGCTTCAACCCCAAAGTGGTGGACTGGTATGCTGAGGCAATGTCTGCCAGGCGCTGTGCCTCCGCAAGCTCCTGGAAATCCACCTCGCATTCCACCGCTGAAATTGGGGAAATGGCTGGCCGGGACAGGGCATCAGCAACGGCATTAAGCTTACCCGCGACGTGTCGGACATCGGTAGTAAACTCTGAGATGGCAGTCAGGTGCCACTGCTGACGGGCCGACCATGGGTCGGACACTTTCGAAAAAGCAAAAGTCAATGGTTTGTGGTCCGTAAAGGCCACAAATGGGCGGCCTTCTAGAAAATACCTAAAGTGGCGGACAGCTAAATAGAGAGCCAGAAGCTCTCGGTCAAAGGCGCTATACTTCAGCTCAGCCGGATTAAGCTGTCGGCTGAAAAACGCCAAGGGCTGCCAACTGCCATCTACCTGCTGTTCCAAAACCCCTCCCACTGCCACGTCCGACGCATCGACCGTCAGGGCCATGGGGGCGGAGGCGCTTGGGCGGACGAGCATGGTGGCGTCTGCCAGAGCCACTTTAGCTGCCTCAAAGGCCGTCTCAGCGGCCGCGGACCACTCCAACTCGACAGGTTTGCCCGCGAAACACTGGAAGAGCGGACGCATGACCTGTGCCGCTGCCGGTATGAACCTATGGTAGAAATTCACCATGCCCACGAACTCCTGCAACCCCTCTACTGTGGTGGGTCGCGGGAAGGCACGGACAGCCTCCACTTTTTCGGGCAAAGGAGTGGCGCCGGCAGAGGTGATCCGGTGTCCTAAGAAATCAATAGAGTGGAGGCGAAATTGACACTTGGAGGGGTGGATGATGAGCCCGTGGTCTTGAAGTCGCCGGAACACGGTCCGCAAATGGACCAGGTGTTCCTGCTCCGAGCGACTGGCGACCAGGATATCATCAAAATAAATGAAAACAAAAGACAAATCCCGACCAACATGGTCCATAAGCCGCTGGAAAGCCTGTGCCGCGTTCTTCAAACCAAAAGGCATACGCAACCATTCGAACAACCCGAACGGAGTGATCGTGACAGTCTTTGGAATGTCTTCCGGACGCACAGGAATCTGGTGGTAGCCCCGCACCAAATCAATTTTGGAGAATACCATGGCACCTTCCAGCCCAGACGAGAAGTCCTGGATGTGCGGAATGGGGTAGCGATCTGCCGTGGTGACGGCGTTAAGGCGTCGGTAATCTCCACAGAGCCTCCACCCCCCCCAGATGCTTTGGAGACCATATGCAACGGAGAGGCCCACGGGCTGTTGGACCGACGGACAATGCCCATTCGTTCCATCTTCTGGAATTCTGCACGCGCCACCACCAGTTTGTCCGGCGGCAACCTCCGGGCCCGAGCGAAAACGGGGGGCCCCTCGGTGGGAATGTGATGGACAACGCCGTGCTGGGCAGAAGCGGCGTCGAAACGCTGAACGAGCAGCTCCGGAAACTCAGCCAGGACCGCAGCATATGGGTCGGAGGCCGCGACAACGGCCTGGACAGTCAGGCTGGGCGGGGTGGCCGGCGGTGGAGCAGCGGGCTCATCGCTGCTAGCGGAGGGTCGAAGGCCTTTACCTCGGACATCGGGAACTAGCGAAAAGGCCCAGAGGAAATCTGCGCCAAGGATCGCCTGACCGACTTCCGTGACGATAAACGACCATTCGTACGTGCGGGTGCCGAAAGCCAGAGACATTGCCCGCGTACCATACGTGCGGATGGGGCTACCGTTAACCACGATGAGGGTAGGCCCTCTCTTACCCGATCGGGCACGATGCTGACTATGGCTCCCGTGTCGACCAAGAATTCTGTGTCCGTGAATCGATCTCGGACGTAGAGGCGTCGGTTCTGGCCAATCGCAACCGCCTCTATGTACGATCGGCCGAGGCATTTCCCGAGAAGGTGCAAGGTGAGCGGCAGTTGTGGGCTTCTCCAACCCATCGCAGATGATAATAACACCAGCCGCGCTTGTGCAGATCTTTTTGGCGGGGTTTTGAAGAAATGGCGAGAGTCGCGGCGCCATCTTGGTGCCGCTGCGTCTGCCTAATGGTGCCGAGACCCTGTTGATCGAACTATGTTTTTTCGATTTGGACGCCATGAGTGCATTGGCTTTCTCCGCATATATGCCACGGGGTCCTTAAAAGAACAATTCGTGAGCATAAGCCTAACATCTTCTGGAAGTTGCTCTCGGAATGCCTGCTCGAACATGATGCAATCCTTGTGCTCACCTGCCAGCGCCAACATTTCGGCCATGAGGGGGGACGGCAGCCAATCTCCGAGATCCGGCAGGTGCATAAGCCTCTCAGCTCGATCATGCCTACTGAATCCGAAGGTTCGAAGCAAGAGTACCTTCAGCACCTCGTACTTGCCGTCTGCAGGAGGGGAGATGATGAACTGCATCACCCGCGCGGACGTCTCAGGCGGTAGAGCGCTGACCAGGTAATAATACTTTGTCTCGTCCACCGAGATGTTTCTCAGGTGGAAATGAGCTTCAGCATGGGCAAACCAAAGTTGTGGTTGATGCGCCCAAAACGGAGGAAGATGAACGCTGACCACGTTTAGCTGCGGTACGCCGGGCGTTAGAACCAAAGAAGTCCCTCCATGGTAGATGATCGGCTAGATCACGTCGGGGTCACTAATATGGTGAGTCTGGAGGCTTGTACTTTGTTAAAGAAGTTTATTGCGGCAGCAATATTCAATTACAAAGGATAACAAACGAGATTACAGACAACCATTAACTCAAACTGTTCACATCGAAGTTCTCTTCCCACTGCCTGGTTTTTGGGCCCCAAAACCACCACCTGACCTCGCTGGCCAATCAGCGGGTTCGACTCTCAGGGCCAATCCCTATGGTCGCACCACCATGTGACCTTGCTGGCCAATCCGAGGGTTCGACTCTCAGGACCAATCCCTATGGTCGCTACAGGAGTAACTTAGCAGGTCAGGCAGCATTTCTGACGAACATGGGTAGGAGACGCTTCGGATTGAGACCCTTCTTCAGAATGAGTGGAGGGTGGTGGTGGGGGGGGGGGCGAGGGAGGTGAAGAAAGCTGCTAAAGGGGAGGGGCAGCGCACAGTGAGAGTGTGGCAGACAATAGGTGGTTCAGCGAGGGGGGATTTTGGCAGACAGATGGTTGGAACAAAGGACAGAGATATGAACAGAAGGTGTGAGAATGTTTTGAAGCATTGCGGATTGTGAAGCCAGGGGAAGAAAGGTAGCGGAGGGGGGCGAGGGGGAAGAGAAGGGAGGGGGTTTGTGGAGGAGAAATAGGTGGGAATCCAGGTGGGGCACAAGGGAGGGATGGGGGGGAAGAGGAAGGGTGGTGTGGGGGAGATAAAAAGGGGAAGGGTGTTTTTGGGAGAGGGGTTGTTAGTTAGAGGTTACCTAAAATTGGAGTATTCAACGCTCTAACTGTTGAGTTGTCAGCTATTCAAGCAGAATATGACCTGCTGTTCCTCCAGTGTGCATGTGGCCTCACACTGGCAATGGAGGCTGCCCCAGGACAGAGAGGTCAGCGTGAAGAGGAATTAGAATGGTTAGCAACCGGGAGATCCAGTAGGCCTTGACGGACCGAGCTTTAGTATTCAGCAGGTATTTATTCACAAAATGCTGGAGTAACTCAGCAGGTCAGGCAGCATCTCAGGAGAGAAGGAAGGGGCAAATTCAGCAAATCGATTGTATTCAGCAAATCGATTGCCGAATCTACGCTTGATTAAGTGCAGTATTAGTATAAATCGTTGGATGATGATCAGTATGAATTCTACGCTGAAGAGGCTGTTTATATAAACAGAAGTGCTGTATGAATCTATAGAGGGATTTAAAAGAACAACAATTCCTGATTGGCATATTACCGCAGCTTATGGCACCACCTGGTGGCTGCACTGAAAAGACATTTGATGCGAACAAAAAAAACAGAAACCTTTCTCAAATATTCATTTCATTATTATTTCAAAAGGGTTGCCCTTGCAAGCTCAGCATGTGAAGACTTCTAACAAGTAAATGTTAAAAGCAAAAATTCCTAACCAATGGTATTTTGACTGCCACCATTTCCTTACATGAAATTTTGATCTGAATCAGATCACTGGCAAGTAAGGATGGGTAATATACCAGAAATAAGTAACAATATAACTTTGGAGGGTAAATGAATGCCAGGCAGCAAAGCTATTAGAAGAATAAATAAGATTGAGCACTGGGGAAAAACAAGGTAAAACAAAGGAGAAAAACAATTGCTACACATGCACTAGACATGGACTATTTTGCCAGTAGGTCAAGATGGAGAACTTGGCCATATTAACTGTGATAATACAATCAAATTGTTTTGTCTTGCAATAATGTGAAATATATAAAAATGTATTAATACAAATAAAAGCTTATTTGCTTTATAAAGGGAAATATATCAAGACAATTATATAAATACTGATAGAGCAAACATATATATTTCACTAGAAAACACAAATTGCACATGCCATAATCTCATCCAGCTACTGAAGACTGGAGAGTTTTATATGTTGATTTGAAGGAAATTCTGACCACTTATTGTCAGAGAAATGTTCAATAAACACGTTAAATTGCCTTGCCTTTGAATCTATCTTTTGGGTGATCATCATCGGAGAATTTGTTTCTTCCCATTGTTCGACCACTTGATTAACTTCAGCAGTCTTCTGTTCAAAACTTGTGTGTGTGTTGAGTAATGTTACCTCATAGAATTCTTGTATATCTGAAAGCAAAAAACGAAGCATTCCTCAATGAACCTTTTATTAAACAAACGTACATTTACTTGGTATTAAAATTCAAAGACACATTTTACTAATAAATGCTTCAGAGACTAAAGATGTAAAAGGATTTTTTTTAAAATTATTGATCTGACAAGTACCAGAAAGAGAATTATATATTTTTCAATTCACTTCCATTTTATCAATTCCACACTATATTCAATGTTAGATTGCTTAATGATTGTGTAACTGGATTAAGATCCACGGACCAACACTATTCATCCAAATTCGATCTGAAATCCCACCATGGGTTCCACAAAATTAAATCTATATTAAAACTAATATCAGTACCTGTGATTATGAGACAACATTATCCATGTAAACCATGAGGCTTATTAATGCCACAGAAGAAATTCTTAGCATTACAGAATATTTATAAGAACTTGGGACATTGACACAGCTGGTGTACAGTATATTGTAGCAGAATAAATATCCCCTTTTATTAAACAATTTTAACCTGGTGTGCATAATTAGGCTATCCAATTTGGCAATAATATCAAACATTCAGCCCACCTAATGTTCCCCTAAAGATAACAAGATCACAGGATTACAGCAATGTTTATGTAACCTCCATGGCAATTAGAGACTGTGGGGCACGTGGAGGTATAAAGGAAAGACTTAATTGTCCTGTTGGCTCCAAATGAACAGGCATGGAGAGCCACTAAATGCAAAAGGTAAAAGGAGCAACAGGTTTGTTTCTAAATCAATTAACATATGTAGGAATGCAGAGAGGACTCTGCATTCCTTGGAAGGTCTGTGAATAAGGGAAATATGGCCACTAAAATAATAGGCCTTTTGAGTATAAATGACTTTTGGAGGGACATTGATCGATTGAATCAAAAGGGATGTTTTGTTAAGATTAGATAAGGGTTAGGAGTCTCAAGTTAGTTAAGAAATGTTGGCAAACTGATTGCTTATTGTTCAAACAAACGTCCGTCTGTGATTTATAATCTCAGATTTGAAAGTTACCGGTCACAGAAACATGGAAAAATAAGTGCAGGAGTAGGCCATTCGGCCCTATGAGCCAGCACCGCCGTTCAATATGATCATGGCTGATCATCTAAAATCAGTACCCCATTCCTGCATTTTCCCCATATTCCTTGATTCCTTTAGCCCTAAGAGCTAAATCTTACTCTCGCCCTTTAGCTATGATTAGGAAAGAATCAATAACTTTCATTTTTAAGATCCCGTAACTATGCATCGGGGGGGGGGGGAGAGAAGGGGGTGGCAGGGTGCACACTTGCATACAGTTGAATAAAGCAAGGAGCATAGGAACTCGGGTTTTGTCTGCTGTCATGGGTACCGAGGGCACACTGCTGTAATTTCTACATGGTGAAACCAAAATGTATAAAAATTGCCTTTATTAAAATCTGACAATGTGCACTTTAACCACGTGTGATTTTTTTCTATTACAAATCTCAAATTGTGGAGCACAGAGGCAAATAAATAAATGATTGTTCTTAGTCCCAAACATTATGGAGGGCACTGCAAGAGCGGTAGTTGGTCAGCTGGCTCTTCAAGCCTGTCCAGGCCATTCAATATGATCACAACTGATCTGCCGCAGGCCTTTACTCTTGTCTCTGTGCCAGATCTCTGTAGATTTAATACCACAATGTTTCAAAAAGTTATCTACCTCCACTTTAAATATCCCTAGTTAACTAGCCTTCACAACTCACTGGTAAGAGAATTTCAGAAATTCTCTACCCTCTGCAAGAGGAAATTTTACATACCTCAATTTTAAATAGTCACCCCATTCCCTAGTTCAGGACTTTCCTACTAATGAAAGCATTCAACATCTACCCTATCATGCCCCTTCGGAATCTTATGTATTACAATAACATCACCCGTCACTCTTCAAAAGACTAAAGAATAGCTTCTCTTGATAAGATAATATTCTCATCCAAAGAATCGGACTAGTGAATATTTTAATTATCTCCAATGCAACTAATTGGATGAAAGCTGTGCCCTCCAAATGCAGCCTCGCCAAATTGTAGCAAAACTTTGCTATTTCAAAACTCCAAACCATTTTTCAATAAGTCTCAATGTGTGCTAATTGTCTGCAGTTACCGCACGTACAAATTATGCTTGAGAGTATAAACTTTACTTCTGATGTGATATCAATGCACTAAAAGATGTTAGAGAACACTTACTAATTTATTGCTCAGTGCTTTTAAATCAGCCACATACTTTCTGCAGACATTTTAAATCAAACAATAAAAAACATACACAGCTTAAAACATAATTACATAATGCCTAAAGTTCGGAGTCTGACCTAAAAGAAAAAGCGAACTTACAGTGAACCAAAACTTCCTTTGTCTCCATAGAACCTTGGGTACAAAAAAGCATTAAAAAAAAAATCAGATAGACTTCTACTGTTCCGATTAGTGGCACCACAGGAAGTATAGAGAGTATTTGTGAAGGCTCCGATCACATGGTGGCTTTCAGCTAAAACACTCCCACTGACAGCTGCTTTCTAATTCTGCTAACTAATACCCAGAGCTACACTTAAAAAGAAAAATTTGGTGGTCTGGCAGAGAACAATCATTCTAGCTTGATACATCTCCATCTAAATTGCTTTAGTGTAGGACCAGTGTGACACAGCTGACACCACAATACAAGACAATGACACATGAATGTCATTTAAAGTTGTACAAACAAAAAGTTTCTAAAATTCAAATGAAATGAACTTTTTTTAAGCCGACAGGGATCTGGCACAGAGACAGAGTTAAGGCCTGTGGTAGTTCAGTTGTAATCGTATTGAATGGCCCCTAATCTTAAAATAACAAGGTTATAGTTGCAAGACAGAAGGAGTCAGTCCAAGTGATGAGTCTGTTCCAAGAACTAGATCTGCATTGACACAACACTATACATGATAATGAGAAAACCACAAGAACTAATCTCACAAGAATTACTAACAAAGTACCCTCCCAAATCATATAAATTTGGATAACTGGAAAAAAAGGAATATTAGAATCTCAATTCATTTCTGATGGTTTACTAGTGTCAGCCTTCTACAATGCCCTGAAAGCATCCTGTACACTTCAAGTTCTCCTCTTTCACAGTCTGACAGCCTTCTCCTTATTAAGACTTATTTTCTAAAAGCACTCCCAAATACAGTAAAATTCCATTAATCCAACACGTTTTGGACTTTTGCAATGTTGTATGAGCAGATTTTCCATTCTATCAGTTGTCAGTCTACCAATACTCCAACATACTTTTAATTCACTTTTTTTCAAAGACGTAGAATAATAAATTTTCCAGTGAACGTGGGAGTTGGGGCCCTCTTAAACAGAAAGAAACTGGGGCCCCAGTGAGTGGAATGGAATGCAGGAATCAACACACTTTAAGACTTTGAATAATTGTAAAGAGGATTATTGGAGTTGTAATATATCTCAAAATGAAGAAATCTAAAGTAGCCTGCTGGTCTAAATGACAATACCACTGAGTAGCTATCACAGCAACTGCTACTAGTTACTGGTGCAACACAGGTGTATATTAATATTGTCCTTGCCAACATGCCAGCACAAACTTTACCTCTGCAACTATTCACCTCAGGGACAGCATGGTACAGCCAATGAGCAGTGAGGACAGGAGGCGCAAGAGCACAAACGCCATTCCTCTCCCTGCTGACCTCAAAAGCTGCTGCTGATTGGCTTCCCAGCTAAGCTATCAATTCCTTGGTTTAACTTCAAACTGAGACACAGAAGCTTGTGCAGCAATGGTAAGACTTGCAAAAATGGGACAGTCCTCTGATCCAACTTAAAAAAAACAAATTTGAATAACACTGGCAGGAACGGAGTATTGTGAACAGTTGGAGTATTGTGAGCAGTTGAAGTATTGTGAGTAGTTTTGGGCCCCAAATCTGAGGGGGGATGTGGTGGCATTGGAGACGGCACAGAGGTGGTCTACGAGAATCATCCCGGGAATGACTGGGTTAACATATGATGAGCTTTTGATAACACTGGACCTGTACTCACTGGAGGGAGGACTTCATTGAAACTTACCGAATAGGGAAAGGCTTGGATAGAGTGGATGTGCAGAGGATGTTTCCACTAGTGTGAGTCTAGAACAAGGGGACATAGCCTCAGAATAAAAGTACGTACCTTTACAAAGAAGATGATGATGAAGATGGAGATGAAATTGCAGGCAGCTTGGCTGAGATATATGAATCATCATTAGATACGGGTGAGGTGCCAGAAGACTAGGGGGTGGCTACTGTTGTTCCTCTGTTTAAGAAGGGCTCTGAGGAAAAGCCTGGAAACTATAGTCCTGTGAGCCTAACAGCTGTGGTAGGCAAGTTATTGGAGGGTATTCTGAGGGATAAGATGTATATGCATTTGGATAGGCAGGGATAGTCAGTATGGTTTTGCCTGTGAGAGATCATGTCTCATGAATTTGACTGTTTTTTGAAGAAGTAACCAAAAATATTGTTGAGGTCAGAGCCATAGACATTGTCTACATGACTTTCAGCAAGGTATTTGATGGTTCTGCATAGTAGTCTGCTCTGGAAGGTTAGATTGCATTAGATTGCATCCAGGGAGAGCTTCAGTCAGAGTAGTGAGAACCTCATAATACAAAAGGATCGCATTTCTCATCCCCCCCACCATGTTTGTTAAGATCACTTTCTTTCGCCTGATACATAGAGATAGGGAGAGCAATATATAGTCTGGAAGGAAGGGTAGAAGGGTATGCTAGACAGGTAGGAAAGACAAAGTGGTTAATGTGAGATGAAAGAAAGAGAACAGAAGGGTGAGCGTTGCTATATATACACAAGATATTGGAAGGAGGTTTGTCACATTTCATTAGAGAAGAAAGGAACAGGAAAGGGAAGGCACTAAATAGGGAAAATGGATGACAAAGAAAGAGATACATAAATAGATTTTTGGGGTGACATCTAAATGACCCCAAACATTTGCCTGCACAAAGCAGGCAAGAGCAGTTTTAATTTTACCGGATGGATTAAGTGCCATCCTGAATTAGGGATACGGAGAACAAGTAAACTGGGCCAATAGCATTAAAATGCCATTAAAGAAGAGAGATTAAACATGGGATGGAAGGGGAAAACATAAGGACAAATGAAATAGAAACAAGAGTAAAACATTTGGCTACTTGCATCTGGTCAATCATTCAATAGATGATGGTGGATTTTTTACCTCATTCCTCAGCCCACTTGCCCAACTGATCAAAATCCTATATTTTTTGATGACCATCTTCACTATCTATGATACACCTACCTTAGTGTCATCTGTAAACTTATTAATCATTTTAGATCTAGATTTAGAGATACAGCGCAGAAACAGGCCCTTCGGCCCACTGGGTCCGCGCCGCCCAGCGATCCCCGCACACTAACACTATCCTACACCCACTAGGGACAATTTTATTTTTTTTACATTTGCCCAGCCAATTAACCTACATACCTGTACGTCTTTGGAGTGTGGGAGGAAACCGAAGATCTCGGAGAAAACCCACGCAGGTCACGGGGAGAACGTACAAACTCCGTGCAGACGGCGCCCGTAGTCAGGATCGAACCTGAGTCTCCGGCACTGCATTCGCTGTAAGGCAGCAACTCTACCGCTGCGCCACCGTGCCTTGTACATTGATGTAAACCACAATTAGCATAAAATTCAATGTTTGAAAATAAATTTAATTTGCAGTTGAGTGCATCTAAACAAACTCAACTGTTATTTGCAATGCATAGTTCATGAGCTAATCTTTTTTTTCAGAACCTATTTCTGCTCCACATTTGTTCACAGAAGAAAATGCTGAATACTCATCCTCTTACAGCTGTCCTCTTTTCACCCACCTGCCACAGAAAATCATACAACCAATACCAAACACTCTTCAGTACCCATACGTCCATGCACAGGCAGGAAACCCAACATAATTTATTTTAAATGCATGCAGTCACAGCAATAATAGCAATAGAACCGTTAGTTTTTGCACACTTTTTGACTACTATGATGAAATAAATCACTAAATACTGCTTGCAATGTGCAATATTTTTCCAATTTTTGGACATTATATGAACTAGTACTGTAAAAGATGGTCACATCACTGATCAAAATTAATCATTTAAAAATCCAAATATTAGATTACAACTAGACCAAACCTCTCCTGCATTGGTGCAGCACCCTCTCCTCCCCCACTCCCCCTCCCTCCACACCCTTCCCGTCCATTCCCCTCAACCCCGCCCCCCCCCCCTTATCCCCTCCCTCCCTTGGAGATAGATTTAAACTTTAAAATGTGAATAACTTTAAAAATATAACACCGATTTCAACGGAACTTCCTCCATTAGCACCAAAGGGACGACGGTGAGTAAGGTGGGCCTAAAATTGTCGCGCTACCGTGTACTGTTTTACCTGTCGTTCAGGAACAAGCAAACAAACAAATGAGAGTTTTATAATATAGATTTCATAAAAATACCAACCAAAAGAAGGGCAGTTAGATTCTATCTGGTCATTTCCGCAAGAATAAAAAATTACTTCACAAATAACAGCATGTTCAATTACAAGCAACAGAAAAGCTATAGTGTGATTCATCACTATTTCATTCATATATTAATTGGTTCATAACTCAGTAAATGCAAAATGTCTTGCGGGTTGACCATCTACCAAGCAAGACTCTAGTATAACTGCAATTTTCAAATTGTGCCAGAAATTAGACAAAGTTCTCCAAATACCATAAAGTAGTGCATTCTATACGGGGTTGTTTTCATATTTCAGTTCCCTTAAGATTAATTTTATTTAAATTAATTTGTTCAGATGTGTACCTCGCTGATAAGATCAAAGTCTTACGAACATGATTGAGATTTCATGAGGTGCCGCCGAAGGTGATTGATGAGGATTGAGTGGTTGATGTTATCGACTTGGATTTGAGCAAGGCATTTGGTTAAAGTCCCCATGGTACGTTTATCCAGACGATTGAGATGCACAGGATAAACAGTGATTTGGTCATATGGATTTAGAACTGGCTTATTGATCGAAGACAGATGGCTGTAGTACAAGGACAATATTCAGGCTGGAGGTATTTGACCAGTGGAGGTTTACAGGTATCTGACCAGGGACCTCTGCTATATATTTATATATATATATATATATATATAAATGACTTGGATGTAAATTTAGATGGGATGGTTTGCAGATGACACCAAGATTGCTGGGATTGCAGACTGCAAGGAAGGTTGTCAAAGAATACAGCCAGACATAGATCAGCTATAAAAATGGGCAAAGAAATGGCAGATGAAGTTTAATCCGAGCAAGTATGAGACGTTGCACTCTGGGAGATTGAATGCAAGGGGAAAATATATAATTAATAGCATGATCATTAACAGCACTCTTGTACAGAGGGATTTTGGGATAAGTCCATAACTCCCTGGAAGTGGCCACACAAGTAGTGGCAAAGGTGCCATCTGGTATGCTTGCCTTTATAGGTAGGGGGATTAAATATGAGTCAGTAAGTCTTGATGCAGGTTTATAGGACTTTGGTGGCAATAGCTCCAGGGAAGTATTAATAATAATAATAATAATAATGCATTACATTTATATAGCGCTTTTCATATACTCAAAGATGCTTTACAAGGATTTAGAGAACATAGGGAAGTGAATAAATAGATAAATAAGTAAACGAACAGAGAAAGGAGACAGAAGGTGAGGTGACCTTCAGTGGTTGAAGGCAGTACTGAACAGGTGAGACTTCAGTGATGTTTTGAATGTGGTGAGTGTGGAGGAGTCTCTGACGGTTTGGGGTAGTGAGTTCCATAGGGTGGGAGCAGCGATGGAGAAAGCCCTGTCCCCCCAGGATCTGAGTTTGGTCCGGATGTGGGGGGATAGGAGATTGGCAGCAGCAGAGCGGAGGGTGCAGGTGGGAGTGTGCCTGTGGAGGAGGTCGGTCAGGTAGGATGGGGCCAGGTTATGGAGGGCTTTGTAGGTCATGAGGAGGATTTTGTACTGGATTCTCTGGGGGATGGGGAGCCAGTGGAGTTTGTAAAGGACGGGGTATTGACAGACTTGGTTTGTTTTCACTGGAACGGAGATTGCGGGGAGATCTGAAAGTATATAAAATTATGAGGCACAGATAGGGTAGACAATCAGAACCTTTTTTCTGCAGGATAAAAAAAATTAAATACTAGATGGCATAGCTTTAAGGTGAAACGGGGAAAATTTAAAGGAAATGTGCACGGCACGTTTTTCTTTACACAGAGGGTGGTCAATGCCTGAAATACACAACTGGGCTTGTGGTTGAGGCAGGTACAATAGTAAGATACATTTGAGCAGGCAGGGAATCAAGGGATATGGGTTACATGCAGGCAGATAGGAGTTGATCTTGGCATCATGTTCAGCGTAGACACTGTGAGCTGAAGGGTCTGTTCTTGTGCTGTACTGTTCTATGATCTACATTTGTTGACCATTCCTAATCGCTCCTACTAAGATGTTGATCAATAATATTCCTAAACAATTGAGATCCTTTCATAATGTTGTTGTATGGTAGTTTTGGGTGTAAGTCAGCGAAAATGAAGGAACAATGATACTTCCATGTGAGCGTGGTTTATGACAAGTGAGGAATCTGCAGTTGGTCGTATTCCCATGACCCAGCTATGCTTTATCCTTCCAGATGTTTGAGATCACGGGTATGGGAGGTGCACAATGCCGTCAGTTTACCAGAGGTGGAAGGAATACATGTTCAGAGCAGTAGATGGAGAGGCAATGAATAAAACTGCCTTTTCCCTGGAGCCAGCAAACATTCTTTATGATTACTGCATGTACAGTGCCCTCCATAATGTTTGGTACAAAGACCCATCATTTATTTATTTGCCTCAGTACTCCACAATTTGAGATTTGTAATAGAAAAAAAAATCACATGTGGTTAAAGTGCACATCGTCAAATTTTAATAAAGGCCATTTTTATACATTTAGGTTTCCCATGTAGAAATTACAGCAGTGTTTATACATTGCCCCCTGCTCCCCCCCCCCCCCCCCCCCCCACTTCAGGGCACCATAATGTTTGGGACACAGCAATGTCATGTAAATAAAAGTTGTCATGTAAATAAAAGTAGTCATGTTTAGTATTTGGTTGCATATCCTTTGCATGCAATGACAGTTTGAAGTCTGCGATTCATTGACATCACCAGTTGTTGGGTGTCTTCCCTGGTAATGCTCTGCCATCTTTAGCATTATGGTTGTTTTGGGGGCTAGTCCCCTTCAGTTTTCTCTTCAGCATATAAAAGGACTGCTCGATTGGGTTTAGATCGGGTGATTGACTTGGGCACTCAAGAAGTGACCATTTTTTAGCTTTGAAAAACTCCTTTGTTGCTTTAGCAGTATGCTTGGGATCATTGTCCTGCTGTAGAATGAAGCGCCGGCCAATGAATTTTGAGGCATTTGTTTAAACTTGAGCAGATAGGATGTGTCTACACACTTTAAAATTCATTATGCTACTACTATCAGCAGTTGTATCATCAATGAAGATAAGTGAGCCAGTACCTTCAGCAGCCATACATGCCCAGGCCATAACACCTCCACCACTGTGTTTCACAGATGAGGTGGTATGCTTTGGATCTTGGGCAGTTCACTGTAACAAAGAATAAACCGGATTTACTTCCAGTTTACTAATAGCTGTATTAAAAAAAAATTTTTTTTAAGTGGTTCAGTGGATTTTTGTGAATAGTGTGTGGGCATTCTTTGAAAATGTAAGGGAGATGCATATCTGGTTTCTGGGTTGAATATCTGGGTTTGGAGCCCACTTTAAATGTAATGGCTGAGGCCAAAAACATCGCGAAAAATTCCCACGCTTACCTGACCGTCAAACTGTCACCTCCAATTTACCTGTCAAATGTCCTGACAGTAAATAAATTCATTAAGCACAAGCATTTTATGGTATTTTGAAATTACTTTACTTATTTTAATATTATGTGCTTCTAAATGCATCTTAAGACAACCTATCAAACCTGGGGACAGCATGCAACAGTGGCCACATTAAGCAACGATACCTGGGGACAAGCTAGCTGTCGCCGAGAAATTTAAAACCGTTTGATTTCTCGACGCGCCGAGATCCACTACGATCCACTAAGATCTTTGGAAGACTCCTCACGATCATGCCCGCGACACCCCGGCGAACTGTCGGCGACAGCCTAGTCACCGGCAGTCGCCTTAAAATCGCCTAAGTGGAACAGGCCCTTTCATCTTCGTCTCATCTGTCCACAAGACCTGTGGCTGCTCTTTTAAGTACTTTTTAGTAAACTGTAACCTGGCCATCCTATTCTTGCGGCTAACCAGTCGTTTGCATTCTGCAGTGTAGCCTCTGTATTTCTGTTCATGAAGTCTTCTGCGGACAGTGGTCATTGACAAATCCACACCTGACTTCTGAAGAGTGTTTCTGATCTGTTGGACAGGTGTTTGGGGATTTTTCTTTATTATAGAGAATTCTTCTGTCATCAGCTGTGGAGGTCTTCCTTGGCCTGCCAGTCCCTTTGCGATTAGTAAGTTCACCAGTGCTCTCTTTCTTCTTAATGATGTTCCAAACAGTTGATTTTGGTAAGCCTAAGGTTTGGTTGATGTTTCCAACAATTTTATTCTTGTTTTTCAGTCTCATAATGGCTTCTTTGACCTTCATTGGCACAACGTTGGTCCTCGTGTTGATAAACAGCAATAAAAGTTTCCAAAGGAGATGGAAAGACTGGAGGAAAGACTAGGTGCTGGGAGCTCTCTTGTACCTGGATTCAGGAGACATTTAAACACACCTGATCAATTACAAACACCTGTGAAACGATGTGTCCCAAACATTATGGTGCCCTGAAATGGGGGGACTGTGTATAAACGCAGCTGTAATTTCTACATGGTAAAACAAAAATGTGTAAAAATACCCTTTAATAAAATCTGACAATGTGGCCTTTAACCACATGTGATTTTTCTATTATAAATCTCAAATTGTGGAGTACAGAGGCAAATATATAAATGATGGGTCTTTGTCACAGACATTATGGAGGGCACTGTACTTGTCCAATAGCTTTTACAATCAGTGCAGAGAGATACCTTCACCCATTAGTTTTCCATCTTTCACTAATGGGAAAATATTCATAGTTGCCATTCTCAATTCCAAAGTGAATTCCTCGCAATCTCCTTAGACGGAATTCCATCTGTGTCATCTTCACCTGACCCTTTGGAAACTATTCCAGCATACACACAAATTATTGTACTTCACAACAGTTATCTGAAATATACAAGCCCATTTCTTCTTCAATATCTTTAATACTAATATGGTGACAAGCTGATACATCCAATCAGTCCTGGAGATCAGCGTGTCACATTCCAAAAATAAAATTGGCCCAGAGCCCAGAAATGTTATCATTTATGCATGCTATCTAATATAATTTCTGTTTGGAAGTGAATATCAGGGAATTGCTTTAGCCACTGAAGTCCAATTAGCAAAGTTAATAACACAGGTCGGACAAACACCAGGAGTTTCAATTAGAGTCATTTGAACTTATGAATATTTAAACATGTTTGGTGCTATTTGTTTTTTTTTTGATTTCCTGATTTCCATGAATGATCAGTATCAGAGGATAGATAACATGAGAATTATAAGGTCCTGAAGATTCCTCTTTATTATTTTTCATTGTTGGGATATGGCATCACTAGCAATTTGGAACTAATTATCCTTACAAAATTGTATGGAGCTGCCCTTGATCTGCTGAAGGTTTTTATCAGTGGAAACTTTACCATTTTCTCAATATGCAAATTGTTGTACATTATAAGAATTTATTCATGGCAAATGGCATGTTTCCTGGTAGCATGCTTGATTCCCTCATCTTCAAGGAATCTGCATTGGCTGACAGGCTACCAGCATTTTGTGGAGAGACAGATAATGGGGAACAAGGACTGATCTCTTTTTTAATGGCTGCTCAAATAAATATGCTCGTCCACTTCAACAATTAGATATAGATACAACAATCCATTCAATTGCTAAAACAGTGGTCAATAAATATCATTGATATCCTGAAAAATTAGATTTTGTGACTTGTATCAGTCTCTAGTTTACTGCAGTAATTCAGAAAGATGTGATCACCATCAACATACTGTACAATATTGCAGACTGAAGACAACAGTTCCAAAATAAGTGTAGCAAAAAGACCTGGAGTCAAAGGAGCATGAAATATCACTTGAAGAGGAAAAGGGGGAGGAACACAGCTATCAAGTGATGTCTCTGCTTGATATTTGCAGGTTCATCTGCCAGGTAGACAGAATAGGGAGGCTATTGTTGGCAGCAGATTAAAGGAGCTCCCCGACAGAGAGATGGTTCTTGCCTTCTGCAAAATCCTTGAATAACCAGGACACACAAGTCAGGAAGATGATGGAATACTCTCCACTTGCCTCGATGGGTATAATATCAATAACTCTAGGAATTCAACACCATTTGTAACAACAGCCCGCCTGATTGGTATCCCAAAAACCACCCAAAACATTCATTCACTCAAAGTGGCTGTAGGGTGTACTATATACAAAATTTGCTGCAGGTACTTGCCCAAGATATTCCCAAGCACATCTGAAACCTGTGACCTCTTCCATCAAGGATGATGAGAATAAGTGCATGAGAACACTATCAACAGCAGGTTCCTGCATACGTCATCCTGACATAAACATAGAAACCTAGAAAGTAGGAGCAATAGTAAATTATTTAGCCCTTTGGGCCTGTTTTCACATTCAGTAAAACCATGGCTGATCATTCTGGCTAAATATGCTGTTACTGACTTCTCCTATTTTTCTCTTTAGGCATAAAAACTATATCTGCTACCTCGAATATATTAAATAATTTGGCTCCACTGCCCGCTGTTCAGAAAACAGGTTCTTCTAATGTAATACCCTTATATTTGACTTATGCAGCTGTCTTCAAGGCAGATAGAGAATGTAAGGAGAAGATTGCACTTTGAATTCTTTGGACCAGTTAAACAAGAATAGAGAACTTGTATGAAGAGACCATTATCTAATATTTGCACACAAATAGGTAATCCATCATTACTGATGTGTAACCTTCCAGTCTGCGGGAAAAATGTCCAACTCTTGTATTTTTTTTTCTCACTGACCTTTTCTCACATTCTCCTGTTATCAAATTCTCAAAGATTCTTTACTCAATTCTGAATTATTTTGCAATATTGAGGATTATTGCTTTTCCTGCAAGTTATGTTACTGCCCCTTATCAAAATATTTGTAATTTTGTCATAGTTGTATTACATTTCCTGTGTTCTGCATTAAGGGGTATATTTTCTTTGTAAACGACATGGTGGAACCTTGTTTTAAGTTCTACCTAAAGTACATTTTCATCTGAGGATTGCTTCATTGAAGATGTTAATAGTAATGTACACATCATTCAGACACATCTCATGAGGAAGGAGATGTAGTGATTTCAGCATTATGTAGTGATTGGTACTCCTGGAGCAGATTCTTTGCAACCATCTCTTGGGCTATTCTATAGGTGAACTGGAAAGTTTCCTGGCACATATATCATTAACCAGAATGAATGCAGTCACATTTCCATTTTGCCTGTATCACATCCATGACTGCTTTGTGTGTGTGGCTGTTGCAGGAGGAGAGTCCTATTAAGGTTGTTGGTCTTTTAGCCTTCTCTGATTGCTGTGCACTGGTGATGTGAGCAGTATTAAATTGAGTGACATCAGAGGAACATGACAGAAACAGGCCCTTTGGCCCTGTGCATATGTACAGATTATCAACCACCCACTTACATTCATCATTAATCCTTTTTGTCTTAAAAAAAAAACTCCCACGTACTCCTCAACAGCTCCAGCCCCTTGCACTTGAGGCAATTTATAGTGGACAATTAAACTACAAACTTGCATTTCTTTGGGGTGTGGAAGGAATCACAAGAACCTTGTGGAAACCCAAACAGTCACTGGAAGAAGGTGCAAACTCAACATAGTATTTGAGGTCAGGATCGGATCTGGGCCTTTGGTGCTGTGAGGTAGCTGCTCTACGAGCTGCACCACTGTGCCAATCGTTCTAATTGAACGTCCCATTTCAGTACTTGTTTCTTGGTGCAAATTCTTCAAGCACTATTTCTCACTGGTACCGGTGGTATTTAGATGCATTCTTATTTTACAATTTCAATGACTATATGGAGTTTAATAAAAAGATACTTGTGCTCCTGATTTATTGGATACTTTAACCTCATTTACATTTCACGGCCATATATTACAAGTGTGAAGCATTAAAGACTGCACAGACAAGATCATGAAAATCAGGATAGCTTCTGATTAAACTGTAACAGGTAGGTTACAGAAATGAAGGGAGGAGCAAGTCTGGCCTGAGGAAACTTTGCTCCTTCTCCTTTTGAGTTTGTTAAGAGAGGTCAAAATGTAAAGACTGGCTCCAAACTACTTATTTGCGTTTATCCTCACCACCTACTTGAAAATTACAGATTGAGGCCTCTTAGTGCTTTCATATTGAGTAAGTAAATCTTATAGATTTAAGATCTCACCCAATCATGAGAAGAAATAAAAATATGCAGGAGTTTAATTTATATGAATTTACACAATCTCACCACTGGAGGTCATCTTATGTAAATAAATATAATGCGACAACAAAGAAGCAGGAGCAGAAGACCAAGCAGCATTTTCAGTCTGTTCCGCCTTTCAAAAGATAAATTCAGCCTCCACAACACTGTGGGAAGAAATGTCCAAATATTCAAATCCCTGAGAGAAGAAATTTTGTTACATCTGTTATGAAGGGCAACCCCTTATTCTGAAACTATACTGCCTGGTTCTCAAAATTAGAAAAAAAAAGTAAATCTGCAATAGAAAATACAAAGTGCTGAAAGCCTCCAGCAGGTCAGGTGACATTAAAACTAGTTATGGGTCTTGGATCTGAAGCATTAACTCTATTTCTCCTTCTTCAACTACTTCCTGATGTGCTGAGCTTTTCCAGCATTTCCTACTTTTACTCCCTAGTTCCGGATTCCAACAGAGGGGAAATATTTCTCTTAATTAACGATGAGAAGCTCTTTTAGACTATGCTCCATTTCTAAACTTTAAAAAAGTTTAGGCCGAACCTACGCGCGTCACGGGATAATGCCTTCCTCCTGGGAGCCTTTTCTGAACTGCTTCCAATGCAAGTTTATCCCTCATTAAAAGAAAATCTCATCTTTAAACAGTCTTCCAAGGTTGACCTCTGTAGAAATGAAGCAAAACTTTACCGGTTTTACAGAAAATATAATTTAATTCCATTCATCAAGATCAGAGCAGATCTTCTACTTCAGCTCCATTTTCCTACATTTTCCCCATATCCCTCAGTTCCCTTTATCTTCAGAAATGTATTGATTTCTATTCTGGATATTTATTCACAAAATGCTGGAGTAACTCAGCAGGTCAGGCAGCATCTCAGGAGAGAAGGAATGGGTGACGTTTCGGGTCGAGACTCTTCTTCAGACTGTTCTGGATATAGTCAATGAGTAATCCTCCACAGCTTTTTGGGAGAAATAATTCCAAAGGTTCCCTACCCTCTGAGTGAAGATATTTGTCAGTCCCAAGTGATCTATTGTTTATTTTGGAACAATAATCTCTGGATTTAGATTCCTCACCCATGGAAATATCCTCCCTGGATTCAAACAGCTGTACCCCTGCAACAATTTTGAGTGTTTTAATGGGATCACCTCTCATACTTCTATATTGTTGAGTGCATGTGCATAGTCTACTGGATCTCTACTTATTTGCAAAAATTACCAAGTCCAAGAAATTACTATTGCATCTTTATTGCAAGTATATTTTCGTACGCAAGGCAACCAAAACTGTACCTAATACATTATCACTACAAAATTGAAGTCAAACATTTTTATTCAAATTCTCTTGCGATAACAAACAAACATTCAGTTTTCCCTCCTAATTGCCTGTTTCATTTGCATAGTAGCTTTTGGTGGCTTGCATACAAGAACATTTAGGTCCAATTGAACATCCGTATGTCACAATTTGTCATTATTTAATAACAACTCTGCTTTTCTGTTTTGGGCACTAAAATGGATAACCTCGCATTTTTCCATACTATGATTAGTTCCGTAATGTTCTTGCCTACTCACTTAGCTTCTCTATTTCCGTTATTGGCACTTTACGTCTTCCTCCCTAGATACAATTCCACCTGTTTTTGCAGCAATCACATTTTGTCCCCTCAGTCAAACTGGTGTTACAGACTGTGAACAGAATTTTGATTTTAGACTTAGCAATAAAGGCCAACATTCAATTTGTTTACTTAATTAGTTGCTGTACCATCGTGTCAATTTCCTGTATTTCATGAATGAGAATACCCAAATCCTCTGCACAACTGTATTTTTGTGCCATTTGAACAATATATATTTAATTACATAAAGGACAAAGAAACATGCTACAGGGCCCAACAATCCCATGCAGGCATTTATGCTCTAGCTTTGCCTGCTCCCGACTTTCCTCATCTAAATTTATCAGCTTAAACCTTTCCTTCATTTACTATCCAGCCTTAAATACACCGGCAACATTTTTTTATAACTACACACTATGATAGAGTGTACTTACTATATTCTTATCAGGCTTTGGACAGTTTCTTCCAAATTCTCTACTGGATTTATTGGCCTACTTTTCTACGCTTCCTTACAAGGTAGAAAACTTATTTTTTTTTCATATTATGCACCATGAGTCATTTTTTGCCCTCTCACTCACCACAGCTCTCTCTTTACAGACTATGCACCCTCCTCTTCTTCTGTGATCAGCAAAGTTTGCTACAACACTCCCACTTGCTTCATGTCATTAATATTGATTACAAACATTTGTGGCCAAGCAATAATCCCTGCAATACCCTAGTCACACCTTGCCAACTCTGCTTTCAGTTAGTCAGTTGCTATTCATGCTAATAAATTATTCTGAACGCCATTAATTCATATCTTGTGTAGTAATTTTTGAGGAAAGTGGAGTTCAGCAATAGAGCAATGTCAGATCAAATGTCATCTGCTACTGAGTAAATCTTGGATTTTGTTATTTGCCAACACATGCAGTGAAACATAAACCTTGAAGTTTCTACATCTGCGAACTGGTGTTCATACCAATGTCGCACAGTAGCAATTTCCTGTTAGCTTTTGAGGAACCATTCATAGTAAACATGTCACAATTAATACAAATTGAATAATTGTTCTACACCCTCCTTTGCTAATTTTCTGGCATTTACTCTCGTAACTCAATGTGCCTGCTGACTACTTAGTATAGGAGCAAAGGGGTCCTTCTGCAGTTGTACAGGGCCCTAGTGCGACCACACCTGGAGTATTGTGTACAGTTTTGGTCTCCAAATTTGAAGAAGGACATTCTTATTATCGAGGGAGTGCAGCGTAGGTTCACGAGGTTAATTCCCGGAATGGCGGGGCAGTCATATGTTTAAAGACTGGAGCGACTGGGCTTATATACTCTGGAATTTAGAAGGATGAGAGGGGATCTTATTGAAACATATTAGATTATTAAGGGAATGGACACGCTAGAGGCAGGAGACATGTTCCCGATGTTGGGGGAGTCCCGAACCAGGGGCCATAGTTTAAGAATAAGGGGTAGGCTATTTAGAATGGAGATGAGGAAAAACTTTTTCACTCAGAGTTGTGACGCTGTGGAACTCTCTGCCTCAGAAAGCAGTGGAGACCAATTCCCTGGATGTTTTCAAGAGAGAGTTAGACAGAGCTCTTAATGATAGCAGTCAAGGGATATGGGGAGAAGGCAGGAACAGGGTACTGATTGTGGATGATCAGCCATCACCACGGTGAATGGCAGTGCTAGCTCGAAGGGCCGAATGGCTTACTCCTGCACCTATTGTCTATTGAACAAGGGAGTACTGCACAGTTGAGCCCAAACATATGTACATTTGGGATTGTTCAGATGCACATGTTCAACAGAGAACAACAGAAAGCAAACATTAATAGAAACAATAAAGATAATACATTTTTAATATACTGGAAGCATTTTGATGCTATTGCAGTCAGAATTAGTTGAATTAGTGCCTGGTGTTTTGAATAAAAATTCTGAATGAACAATGTAGATTAAACCATGAGTAACTGTTTATAGGCTCAAATCCATCTCTTGGTCAATAATATTCTGTAGATATTTGACCTGAATAAAATAGGCCATGATTAATAGGTATGTCTTTGCTCATGTGGGTACATGGCAGTATACTTCTAAAATCTGCCCTATCCAATATACCAGGCCAATTAATATTTGATTCAGGGAGCAAAGGACATCTTGTTTTTTACACAGAGCAGCAGCTAAAAAATGGAAAGGACAAAGATGGATCCAAAGGTAACTCTGGAGATGTCTTTATTGAAGATGAACAAGAAACTGGCGGGTGGTCCACAATCTGCTTTGACAGGTAGAGACGCATTGCTGTGAGTCAAAACAAAGCTAGTGAAACAGCTAAACAGTAACAGCAACCAGTCTGGAATTAAAGAATTATTCTAAAATAGGTTGTCATGACTTGCCCATATACTTCCAACAGAGGTTTCTCAACAGCCGCTTGAGTATTCCTCTCCATTGCGATTGGTAAGGAAATTCCACGGGTTGGTAAGGAAATTCTACGATTGGTGAGACTATTTTGTCAGAGACTTTGAAAATATCCTTGAATACTTTTTTTAATCTGTTCTTCAGGTAATTGCTCACCTTGACAGAGCTTGTAATAGAATGCCTTTATCAGGAGTCTATGGATGGACATGCAAATATATGAAAATCACCAGAGCTGGTTGAGCATAATTTAAATTTTAATCCAGGGTTTGCTGACATGGTATACAGTATTGATGTGGAGAATAAATATCAGGCCAAAAGGCGCATTTCCTTGTTGTGAATTCCATGGTCTTGAAACAATTCATTGCCTGGGAAAGCTTGAAAAAATTGCAGTAAACAACAAGCTCTGCACGTATTTTATCTTTAAGCAAAAGCCCCGCAACCCACAAAAATTCTACCATGTACAAGGTCCAAAGTTATGGGCCAAGGTTTTGGGGAGAGGAAATTGAAGGGAAGAGGCATGAGTTGTATTTGAGTGAGAGAGGGGGATTGGTGGTAATGGGAGAGCAACTGACCATTGCAGGTGGCTAAGGTTTTTTATGAAACAACATGTGGTTGAAGGGACTCAAGATAAGAGAGGGATAAAGGACAAGATTTCACATGAATGGTACCTACCTTCAGCCAGTTCCTCGGGAGGATACATGCATATATGGATAGGATGGGTTTAGAGAGCTTTGGGCCAAATGCAGACAAATGGGATTAGTCTAATATATTAATTTGGTCAACATGGGCAAGGTGGGCTGAAGGGCGTGTTACGTGCTGTCAATGACCCTAAGGGTAAAAAGACCCTAATGGGAGTTATCTATAGGCCCCCAAACAGTAGCCTCGACATAGGGTGCAAGTTGAATCAGGAGATAAAATTGGCGTGTCACAAATGTAATGCTACGGTGGTTATGGGAGATTTCAACATGCAGGTAGACTGGGAAAATCAGGTTGGAAATGGACCCCAGGAAAGAGAGTTTGTAGAATGCCTTCGAGATGGATTCTTAGAACAGCTTATCATATCATATATCATATATATACAGCGCAGAAACAGGCCTTTTCGGCCCACCAAGTCCGCGCCGCCCAGCGATCCCCGCACATTAACACTATCCTACACCCACTAGGGACAATTTTTTACATTTACCTAGTCAATTAACCTACATACCTACATAGCTTGTACTGGAGCCTACCAGGGAGAAGGCAATTCTGGATTTAGTGTTGTGTAATGATCCTGATCTGATAAGGGGACTAGTGGTAAAAGAGCCATTAGGAGGCAGTGATCACAACATGATAAGTTTTACTCTGCAAATGGAAAGGCAAAAGGGAAAATCGGAAGTGTCAGTATTACAGTATAGCAAAGGGGATTACAGAGGCATGAGGCAGGAGCTGGCCAAAATTGACTGGAAGGAGGCCCTAGCAGGGAAGACGGTAGAACAGCAATGGCAGGTATTCCTGGGAATAATGCAGAGGTTGCAGGATCAATTTATCCCAAAGAGGCGGAAAGACTCTAAGGGGAGTAAGAGACACCTGTGGCTGACAAGGGAAGTCAAGGACAGTATAAAAATTAAGGAGAGGAAGTATAACATAGCAAAGAAGAGTGGGAAGACAGAGGATTGGGACTCTTTTAAAGAGCAACAAAAGTTAACTAAAAAGGCAATACGGAGAGAAAAGATGAGGTACGAGGGTAAACTAGTTGTTTCTATGTTTCTATAAAGGAGGATAGCAAAAGTTTTTTTAGGTACGTGAAGAGGAAAAAAATAGTCAAGGCAAATGTGGGTCCCTTGAAGACAGAAGCAGGGGAATTTATTATGGGGAACAAAGAAATGGCAGACGAGTTAAACCGTTACTTTGGATCTGTCTTCACTGAGGAAGATACACACAATCTCCCAAATGTTCTAGGCGCCGGAGAACCTAGGGTGATGGAGGAACTGAAGGAAATCCACATTAGGCAGGAAATGGTTTTGGGTAGACTGATGGGACTGAAGGCCGATAAATCCCCAGGGCCTGATGGTCTGCATCCCAGGGTACTTAAGGAGGTGGCTCTAGAAATATCACCCCCGTCCTTTATAAACTCCACTGGCTCCCCATCCCCCAGAGAATCCAGTACAAAATCCTCCTCATAACCTACAAAGCCCTCCATAACCTGGCCCCATCCTACCTGACCGACCTCCTCCACAGGCACACTCCCACCTGCACCCTCCGCTCTGCCGCTGCCAATCTCCTATCCCCCCCACATCCGGACTAAACTCAGATCCTGGGGGGACAGGGCTTTCTCCATCGCTGCTCCCACCCTATGGAACTCACTACCCCAAACCGTTAGAGACTCCCCCACACTCACCACATTCAAAACATCGCTGAAGTCTCACCTGTTCAGTACTGCCTTCAACCACTGAAGGTCACCTCACCTACTGTCTCCTTTCTCTGTTCATTTATTTATTTACTTATTTATCTATTTATTAATTTCCCTATGTTCTCAAAATCTCTGTAAAGCGTCTTTGAGTATATGAAAAGCGCTATATAAATAAAATGTATTATTATTATTATTATTATAGAAATAGTGGAAGCATTCGAGATCATTTTTCAATGTTCTATAGATTCAGGATGAGTTCCTGTGGATTGGAGGATAGCAAATGTTATCCCACTTTTTAAGAAAGGAGGGAGAGAGAAAACGGGTAATTATAGACCAGTTAGTCTGACATCAGTGGTGGGGAAGATGCTGGAGTCAATTATAAAAGACGAAATTGCTGAGCATTTGGATAGCAGTAACAGGATCATTCCGAGTCAGCATGGATTTACGTAGGGGAAATCATGCTTGACAAATCTACTGGAATTTTTTGAGGATGTAACTAGGAAAATTGACAGGGGAGAGTCAGTGGATGTGGTGTACCTCGACTTTCAGAAAGCCTTCGACAAGGTCCCACATAGGAGATTAGTGGGCAAAATTAGAGCACATGGTATTGGGGGCTAGGGTACTGACTTGGATAGAAAATTGGTTGACAGACAGAAAGCAAAGAGTGGGGATAAATGGGTCCCTTTCGGAATGGCAGGCAGTGACCAGTGGGGTACCGCAAGGTTCGGTGCTGGGACCCCAGCTATTTACGATATACATTAATGACTTAGATGAAGGGATTTAAAGTACCATTAGCAAATTTGCAGATGATACTAAGCTGGGGGGTAGTGTGAATTGTGAGGAAGATGCAATAAGGCAGCAGGGTGACTTGGACAGGTTGTGTGAGTGGGCGGATACATGGCAGATGCAGTTTAAGTGTGAGGTTATTCACTTTGGAAGTAAGAATAGAAAGGCAGATTATTATCTGAATGGTGTCAAGTTAGGAAGAGGGGATGTTCAACGAGATCTGGGTGTCCTAGTGCATCAGTCACTGAAAGGAAGCATGCAGGTACAGCAGGCAGTGAAGAAAGCCAATGGAATGTTGGCCTTCATAACAAGAGGAGTTGAGTATAGGAGCAAAGAGGTCCTTCTACAGTTGTACCGGGCCCTGGTGAGACCGCACCTGGAGTACTGTGTGCAGTTTTGGTCTCCAAATTTGAGGAAGGATATTCTTGCTATTGAGGGCGTGCAGCGTAGATTCACTAGGTTAATTCCCAGAATGGCGGGACTGTCGTATGTTGAAAGGCTGGAGCAATTGGGCTTGTATACACTGGAATTTAGAAGGATGAGGGGGGATCTTATTGAAACATATAAGATAATTAGGGGATTGGACACATTAGAGGCAGGAAACATGTTCCCAATGTTGGGGGAGTCCAGAACAAGGGGCCACAGTTTAAGAATAAGGGGTAGGCCATTTAGAACGGAGATAATGAACTTTTTCAGTCAGAGAGTGGTGAAGGTGTGGAATTCTCTGCCTCAGAAGGCAGTGGAGGCCAGTTCGTTGGATGCTTTCAAGAGAGAGCTGGATAGAGCTCTTAAGGATAGCGGAGTGAGGGGGTATGGGGAGAAGGCAGGAACGGGGTACTGATTGAGAGTGATCAGCCATGATCGCATTGAATGGCGGTGCTGGCTGGAAGGGCTGAATGGCCTACTCCTGCACGTATTGTCTATTGTCTATTGACCCTAGATCTAGGGGATATAGGCTATTCCATAAACTGCCTTTAATCATGGCAGCATTTGATAAGGGCCAACCATTGTAGCGCCAGGATATCCGTGCACCAGTTAAGTTAAATACAATTTAAGTCAATACGTTTTTCATCTTTGACCCACACAAGATTTTAAACATTTAGAATATTAATTGCATTATTGATTGCCTCATCATCTTTTGTAATATCCTTACTAGATTACATGTTGGTTTCCTTTGCTATGTCTGACTGAGCATACCATAAGCACATTCAAATTTTGTTTGAGGAATTTTTGTCTGGAAGTTTAATTGTATCCAATTTTGCCCGTTAAAATATTCCATAATTTGAATTAAACTAATATTGGATTAATTGTGTAAAGGTAGCCATTTCTGTTTGAATATCCAAAATGTTGCAGAGATTACATTTTAGCAAATGAAAACAGATAAGATGAGTATTGCTACTTGCATAGGCATTAATTCCAAACTGGAACTTCAACCGGATTTAAAGCATATTTCAGGCAACAAATTTCACAAAATAATTATTTTGATTATCCTTAAAATCATACCATACAGCTTTGAAATCCCGATCTGGATTCATTTCAAAAATTTTAAAAAGTTACAGCAACGATTTGTTTCCACTAATAGATTACTTTATTCATTCTGCTTTGATGGTGGGACATCATGGCCTAATTTGCTTTCAAAGCCATAAATTGCCAATTAAAGCCTACACAAAATGTTATAACATTTAACAGGTATATCTAGATTTTACAAACACATTTATCAAGACATTAATTGCTTGGCAGGAACGTTAAGCCCACTACATAGTAACCTCTTTATTCCAATTGAATTTTAGATGGAACTAGACCATGGTCCAAATCTCTCCAGCGGGCCTCTCCTGGGGCAAACCTCCCCCAACTGACGATCCTGCAGGTACCCCGTTCCTGCCCTCTTCCCAAACCCCCTGACCCCCCCCCCCCCCCCGTGGGACCCGGAACAATCGGGCATCAAGCTGGATGGAAGGACATTATTTTTTTTAATGTGCTGCACTCCCCCCACGTGAGCGCTATTGAAGGACTTTTTTTGGGAAAAAATGAAATAAACTAAACCTTTTTTTCCTCTTTAAGCTAATCTATTTTTTAAATGAAAATATTCATTGGCCGCCACTACCGTCACTCAGGTGGGTCACGCTCCCTCCCTCATTGGTCATGCTCCCCCTCCCATTGTGACGTCACACACTGAACCTTGCCAAGCTTCAGTTTATGAAGTGAATTTTTAAACTTTGAAATCTCTCTAACATTGAAAATATAAGACCAATTTGAATGAAACTGGATGAAAGGGTCCCTGGTGCAAAGGTGGTCCTAAAATTGTCGCACTACGGCTGACGCTACGTGTGACAGGGGCACAAATACGGTTAACGGCCAAACAACTAACCTCTAAACATCAGCCAAACCAACAAGATCACTGCGACACAGAGTTTTAGTAATATGTAGATATAGAAACAAAGAGCAGTCACTACATTATATCACCTTTAAAGCTACTAAACGAGCATAAGTGTTCAGGCAATCATTCTGAACCAACAACAGTTAATGCAAGTATTATACAAATGTAATGATGCCTGTCTTTGTTCCCCTCTATAATGTCTGATGACCAATAAAATAATTTAAAATAATCTTATCAAAATTATTTCAGATTAAGCTAAAGCTTCGGCCAATAAAGTTTCCAAAGGATGAGTGAAACCAGCTATGCTTCAGATTCACTTTCGTGCTGAAACTTAGGGACGCATGTTTAGTTTTTTTATGTTTAGAAGTTAAAATAAAATGTGTGTAATTTAATAAACATGGGGAAACATTATTTTCTAATAATGCGGTGTAAAGGTTAAACCACTAATCTATACAAGGTATTGAATCATTGAGTGATTTCAATATCAGTAATGACTTTCACTTGGCGCTTTCACTTGGATAATCATATATGCCTGATGACCAGCAATTTAATCAATCCCATTTGTAAACTGGAAAGGATCAACTTGCATTATCCACATTAGTAAATTGCCACATCTGTGAAATTTCCATCATGTGAACATCACATTTATAGCATCACATTTGGTAAAGTCTGTCTGTCTATTACTAAAACTCTCGGTTTGTTTGTGTGTATATGTTTGTGTGTTTGTGTGTGTACCATGCCCTCTACACAACCAAAACGGTACACGACTTCGCAACAATTTTAGGCCCACCCTAGTCACCATTCCCCCGTGGTCTGAATAAACCCACTTTTGTTACTTTTTAAAAACAATTTACCTAATAAACTTTATTAAATGTGCCCCCCCCCCCCCCGGAGGACCAGCGGGAGGACCGGCGCGCCCAGCGTCTGACCATCCTCCAGTGGTGCAGGGGATACACAAGATGGCCGCCCCCGCCGTTCGCAGCCGAGTTGCAGGAGAGGCTTCGCTTCCATGCCTGGCCCGCAGGAGAAACGGGGCCAAAATCAGTGCCTTCTCCCTGTCCACTCTCGCTCACCCATGGCCCCGGGGGAAACTCCCCGCCCGGCAACAGGTCCATGCCATTGTCGCCGCTTGGCGCACATTGCAGCCGAGCTGCAGGAGACGCTTCGGTTCCACGCCTTGCCCGCAGGAGAGGCCTGCAGGAGAAACGGGGCCGAGGTCAGTGCCTTTTCCCTGTTACCCCTTGCCTGCCCACGGCCACGGGGGCACTCCTCGCCCGACAACAGGTACACAGTTGGGCCGAGGGGGGAGGGGTGGATTGGGAGGAGGGGGGTGAAGGGGTTGGTGGAGGGGGTCAGGGGGAGAGGGGGAGGAGGGAGGAGGGGGGGAGGGGGGGAGGGGGGGAGGGGGTGCTGCACCAATGCAGGAGAGGTTTGGACCCAAAGGGTCCACTTGGTCTAGTGTCCAAATAAATTCAAGGTACATTCAAAGTCATTGTATTTTACCAACCCCAATGGACTTCTCACAACATTGGTCATACCTAGGTGCTTATACATTTACATGTCCAAGACCTTTCAGCCTAGCAGGAGAGCGCCTTCAGCCTCTGATAATGGCAGGGGGAGGATTTATGGTGAAGGCATAACAGATAAATCTTTCTACATGCAATCACCAAGTTTGTTTCAAAGTGCTCTTAACCCATGCAAATTTTGTGAATTCCTACTACTCTGAATCCAAGGCATGGAATGTGACCTTTGAATAATTTTACAACATTTTTTCTTCAGTCTGTTTAGTTTATTGTCTGTCAGGTGTACAGTGAAAAGCTTTTTGTTACAGGTGTACAGTGAAATGCTTTTGTTATTCACAATATTTCTGTACGATCGAACTAATTGAAAATATTGCTGCAGGACATTCACTGTACTATGAGTACATATAAATTGCTTGTCCAAAAGAAAGACAGGAAAGTACAAATTAAAAGCAACTGAATAAGTATATCCAACTTTCAGCCCTCAATACCTAATCTATCAAAGAACAATACAATTTTCCCAGTTTGTTTTCTGTCATGTAACATATTTGCATAATGTTTATATTTTGAAATTTGAATACACATCTTTATTGCTAAAGTTTGAAACCAAATAGAAGTCTCTTATATACACATAGGTTTTACCAATATTTGGTTTCTTGCCACACCTCTACCAACCACCAAGTCTTTTTGAGTAAATAATCTATCAAACAGTTTAGGTGCCTGAAGCCAAGCATCAGCTTGAAGACAACTTATTGTGTCTCCAATGAGTAGATGTTGTTGTTTTAATTTAGCTCCCAGGACTGAAGATATGATTCAAGTCCCAACCACATCTTGTACAATGCACATGGCTTGGTATTTGCACAATTTGTATAATGTTAAGATGCACCTCCCAAAATCCAGTCAGCTCTATCAGTTACACAGCACTTGAGACTTTTTGCTTTTCCAAGTGCCCACCATCACTTCCTACAAGGTGAAACCAAGTAGCGGCTCAAGTGACTGCGAAGCATCACTCCTGGATGAGCTCAATGCATTCTACATATGATTCAAAAAGGAAAGCACTAAGTTGCTTCTCGAGCACCCATTGCTCACTACTCTGCGGGAGCTGTGCGTGGCAGGAGTATCCCGAGGAGCCGCGGACCGTAGACCGAGGACCCACCCGGAAGGTCCAGCTCACCCGCCGCATGCCACGGGCAGAGGACCCGCTCCATGGACCGGATCCCGCCCGGAGGACTCAGCTCCCTCGCCATGGATCGGGGACCCACGGCCTCAATGGGAGAGTGGGCCTAGGGCTCGGCTGGACGGGGTACCACTCCGAGGTCGAGCATGTGGACCGGACGCTGCCTACAGCGATGGTGCAAAAGTGAAGGACACCAATCGCTACGCTTGGTCAGGCCGACCATGCAATGCAGCCAGGACAACAAACCTTCAAGGTCAGATCAAGATCCCTGCACTTACAACAACTGGGACTTGAAAATGGTGCCAAATTAGCGACTCTATAAATGAGGGTGATGATGCCCTACCTTCTGGATCTGATACATTGTCTTGGGTTAAGTTGACAGCAATAACAAAGCTAATTGGGTGGATACCAGTCCATTGATACCTACCATGGAGCAAATGAAGCTGGCAACATAGCTTTCTCTTGCTCTAATAAATATAATCAAATGGTTTGTATGATCTAGAGGCTAGATGCGGGAAGATTGTTCCCGATGTTGGGGGAGTCCAGAACCAGGGGTCACAGCTTAAGGATAAGGGGGAAGTCTTTTAGGACCGAGATGAGAAAACATTTCTTCACACAGAGTGGTGAGTCTGTGGAATTCTCTGCCACAGAAGGTAGTTGAGGCCAGTTCATTGGCTATATTTAAGAGGGAGTTAGATGTGGCCCTTTTTGCTAAAGGGATCAGGGGGTATGGAGAGAAGGCAGGTACAGGCTACTGAGCTGGATGATCAGCCATGATCATATTGAATGGCGGTGCAGGCTCGAAGGGCCGAATGGCCTACTCCTGCACCTATTTTCTATGTTTCTATGTTTCTATCTCACCTAACACTCTGAAGACAGACAAATCCAATTGCAGTAATTATCTCATTGTCTCCCTGATGCCTGACATGGTGATTATCAGCAAGCTCTTCCTCCTATTGCTAAACAGCAACTCCCCTTTTCGTAGAATGGACTGTCAATTTACAGGTACACTGGACAAGATTGGTCCCCATTCTATCACAGATATTAATTTAGATATCAATATCAGGCACGTGAGTGAGGTAAAAAAAAAAGAGGAAAAGAGCCGAGCGCTTTGACGGGGGTCAAAAAATTGGAAAACTTTTGAAAATGTACACACAAAATTACCAGTTTCAAGCCTCTTTTAGTGCATTTCAAAGTTAAAAACAGACATTACAAAATGTGAAAATGTCTGTATACTAATAACATTTCAGTAAATTCGCACATTAATTGACAATCAGCCCAAAAAGGTGGTAATTGGCTTTTCTGCTGTGTTTTATATTTTAACACTCGTAATTAATTTAGTTATATAATCTTGCACTTAAATGTAATATTTACACATTACAATTCCACCACAGATTGTCTGGCACTCTTAGTTCCAGAGCTTTGCTGGTTTATCCAGTTGGCAAAGGAAGTCGGCTATGGGGACAGATACGCTGGCTCCAGCCAGGCTGGAGTTACAGAGCCCCGGCCGCAGATTGCAAATTCAACTCATCGATCGGCCGTGGAAGTCCCAATGAGGTCGAGATTGGCTGCCTTGCCCAGCCTAGGTGCCACATTTTCGGGTAGCCTTCCCGGGCGCCAGGGGATTTCTCGCGGAACCCCTAGCGACCTCTAGCGGCCAAATTGACAAATTGGCCATGGAAGTCCCGATGAGGTCGAGATTGGCTGCCTTGCCCAGCCTAGGTGCCACATTTTTGGGGAGACTTCCAGGGCGCAGGGGGGAGGGGGGGATTTCTCGCAGAACCTCTAGCGACTTCTAGCGGATCCCTAGTGTTCATTACAAGTCGATACATCGGTTTTTTTTTCTTTCTTTTTTTCGATCCGATTTCTCTGTTTATTTGGCAAAGTGAAAAATGCGGAAATCATACAAAAGGCGGGGAAAATGGATTTTAAAAACGCGGAAATCCACGGAAACACAGAAAATTCACATGCCTGTAATATTAAATATTAATTCGCGCCATCATCAGAATCTTTACAAATTAAAACATGCTTACCTTCTCACTTTTACAGTTCTGACCAAGGCCCTTTAATTCAAAACAATGATTCTGTTTCCCTCCTCAATATTGCTGCTTGAACTGCTCAGCATTCTCTTTGGGTTTCCAGCATCTGCAGCTTTTCTGCCTCAAGCATGAAAAGCTATTGGTCAGCAGACAATATGGCAGGTGGGAAGTTGAATATATAAATTCACAAACTGAAACTGTCCATCGGCTTCAGAGGAGGTAATGAGTCATGTGCTGTGCCTTGCACAGCTCGTGTCAACAGTTGCAAAAACAGAATTTTTATATATAATGCAATTCTTTATTTCCCCAAACTACAAAGAACAGAACTGTTTTAAGGCTGGTGTATTAGCTCTCTCCACATCTTTTTTTTAAAAATCACAAGAGAATGAAACAGCCGACAGCTTAGTTGCAAGTAATTATCATAACTAACAAATAATAAACATGCATCACATTAACACCAAAAATAATTTTAAACTAATATGTCAAAGATCTATGCTGTGGTGGCAGATTTATGTTCAGAATGAAAGGTAACAAATCAGGCAACATTTGGATTTGTATCACCTTAACTATGCAAGTCATAGAGCTGTACAACAAAGAACTGAGTCCTTCAGTCCAACTCATCCATGCAACCCGGATGAATGACTAGACTAATTCCATTTGCCCTGCGTTAGGTCTGCATCCCATAACTCCTTTCTTATCCAAGTACCTGTCCAAACTTTTTTTAAACATTGTGTTTGTATCTGCATCTACTACCTCCCCACATCTAACCATCACTTTCTATGAGAAAAACATGTCTCTCATTTCTTTTAAATTACTCCCCTCTCATATTAAACCTATGCCCTTACAATTATAGAGTCATAGAGTCAACTTGCCCACACCGGCCAACATGTCCCAGCTACACTAGTCCCACCAGGTAAGAAGACACTAATGGGAACATCTACAGACCACCAAACAGTAGCTTGGATATAGGGTGTAAGTTGCAGCAGGAGTAAAAATTGGTATGTAACAAAGGTAATGCCACTGTGGTTATGGGGGATTTCAATATGCAGGTAGACTAGACTGTTTAACCCCAAGAAAGGGAGTTTGTAGAGTGCCTCTTAGATGGATTCTTAGAGCAGCTTGTACTAGAGCCGACCAGAGAGAAGGCAATTCTGGATTTAGTGCAGTCACATGAGCCAGATTAAATAAGGGAACTCAAGGTAAAGGAACCACTTGGAGGTAGTGACCATATTATGATTAGTTTTAATCTGCAATTTGAGAGGGAGAAGGTTGAACCAGGAATGTGTGTTGCAGTTGAACAAAGGGTACTATGAAGGCATGAGAGAGGAGCTGGCCAAGGTCGAATGGTAACGGATCCTAGCAGGAATGAGGGTGGAACAGTAATGGCAGGAATTTCTGGGCATAATCCAGAAGATGCAGGATCATTTCATTCCTAAGTGGAAGAAAGATTCTAAGGGCAATAAGAGACAACCGTGGCTGACAAGGGAAGTTAGAGATGGAATAAAACTAAAAGAAAAGATGTATAAGATAGCAAAGAGCAGCGGGAAGCCAGAGGATTGGGCAACTTTCAAAGGACAACAGAAGATAGCAAAAAGGGCAATACGGGCTGAAAAGATGAGGTACAAAGCGAAGCTGGCCAAGAATATAAAGGACAGTAAAAGCTTCTTTAGGTATGTTAAGAGAAAAAGATTCGTAAAGACAAATGTGGGTCCCTTGAAGGCAGAAACAGGGGGTGAAATTATTATGGGTAACAAGGAAATGGAGGAAGAGTTGAACAGGTACTTTGGATCTGTTTTCAAAGGAAGACACAAACAATCTCCCAGATGTACTAGAGGACAGAGGATCTAGGGAGATAGAGGAACTGAAAGAAATTTGCATTAGGCGAGAAATAGTATTGGGTAGACTGATGGGACTGAAGGCTGATAAATTCCCAGGGCCTGATGGTCTGCATCCCAGTGTACTCAAGGAGGTGGCTCAAGAAATCATGGATGCATTGGTGATCATTTTCCAATGTTCAATAGATTCAGGATCAGTTCCTATGGATTGGAGGGTAGCTAATGTTATCCCACTTTTCAAGAAAGGAGTGAGAGAGAGAAAACGGGGAATTATAGACCAGTTAGCCTGACATCGGTGGTGGGGAAGATTATTAAAGAAGCTATAACGGCGTATTTGGATAGCGGTAAAAGGATTGGTCCAAGTCAGCATGGATTTATGAAGGGGAAATCCTGCTTGACTAATCTTCTGGAGTTTTTTGAGGATGTGACAAGTAAAACAGATGGAGAGCCAGTGGATGCAGTGTATCCAGACTTTCAGAAAGCCTTTGATAAGGTCCCACACGAGAGGTTGGTGAGCAGAATTAGAGTACATGGTATTGGGGGTAGGGTATTGACATGGATAGAGAATTGGTTGGCAGACAGGAAGCAAAGAGTAGGAATAAACGGGTCCTTTTCAGAATGGCAGGCAGTGGAGAGTGGAGTGCTGCAAGGCTCGGTGCTGGGGCCGTAACTATTTACAATATATATTAATGATTTGGATGATGGAATTAGAAGTAACAATAGCAAGTTTGCAGATGACACAAAGCTGAGTGGCAGTGTGAACTGCAAAGAGGATGTTAGGAGGTTGCAGGGTGACTTGGACCGGTTGAGTGAGTGGGCAGATGCATGGCAGATGCAGTATAATGTAGATAAATGTGAGGTTATCCACTTTGGCGGCAAAAACAAGGAGCTACGGAAAGGAGAAATTTGGAGGTAAGGAACAACTCAGCAGGAAAGATAGGCCTCCTCCCCCCAAGTCCCGTCGTCTCCAGGAAATCCAATGACTTGTTAAAGAAAGAAGAGGCCTGGGGAAAAGGAACAGCAGAAGAAAGGGACAGCATCAACCTCTTTCAAGAGGACCGAAAACAGAGGCTCTCGAAGCTGCGCAGAGCGGAGAATTTAAGGAAATTACACAAAAAGAAGGAAAAAGCAAGAACAGACCTACAAAGATCCCTTTAAGTTTGTGAAAGGCATTTTCACAAAAGAGAAAAGTGGATCCCGAGCAAGCGTCAAAAGAGGAGGTTGAAGGATACATCAGAACCATCCACGCTGATGAGCTAAAAGATGAACCGATACTTGTCCCCGCTGACATCCCACCAATCTCACCACCACAACACCAATTTGACATCAGCCCTCCCAAGCTGAGTGAGGTGAAAGAGGCACTGAAGAAGGCAAGAACGTCATCTGCACCAGGCACTAACGGTGTTCGTATTGTGTCTACACGAATACCCCGGATGTTCTGAAATTCCTCTGGAGGAACTTGAGGGTTGCGTGGGAAAAGTAAGTTATACCCAAAACCTGGCGAAGAGTGGGGGGAGTGCTGATCCCAAAAGAAAATAATTTGTTCACCATCGAACAGTTTTGCCAAATAAACCTTCTTAACATAGAAGGCAAGATCTTTTTCAGTGTGTTGGCGCAAAGACTTAAAGTATCTGAAACAAAATCATTTCAATCCAAAAGGCTGGCATAGCAGGCTTCTTGGGATGCCTTGAACATACCAGATTCATATGGCATCAAATCCAGACTGCTAGGAAAGAAAGGATCTGCATGTCTTGTTCCTCAACCTGGCCAACACCTATGGATCAGTTCCTCATTCCCTACTGTGGACTGCTTTTGAATTCTTTCAGGTGCCTGCAACAATAACAAATCTGGTAAAACACTACTACCGGAATCTGCAATTTTGTCTCACAAAAGGGGGAGGGGGAGGGAGGGAGAGGGGGGAGAGGGAGAGAGACGATCCAAACATACAGCCTTTAGTATTTCAGCTTGCAGTAAAAAAACAAACTTATTGCTATTGAAAATACATTTCTGTTTGAAAAGACATTTTCGAAAATCCTGCAGATAAAATAACTGTTATTGTACATCCAAAACCATTTCGCCCCTAAACCTCTTTCTCTCCTCCTCCTCCTCCTCCTCCCCAATTGACACAACAGTTTCTGCAAAACAACCATCACATTATAGTAGACCTATCTATACTTCTCCATTCAACATGGCAGAGAAAATATGATAGTGCATTCAAGGGCTGTAACTGTGAGATAAATTATACAATTGTGGCGACTCCTGAGAGTGAGCCCACTCCTTGGCCGAACCCTCGGCACTGAGATTGACATGGTCTGGGACTGCCAGTCCACGGGGTTTCCCAGCAGGGGTTTGGTGGAGAGAGAGGAGAGTGAACATGTGCGCTGGCAGCTTATAATAAAGCATCCCGACTGGACTAACCTGGCGTCTAGCCTTATTTCGGGCTGAACCGATCGCTCCCGCCACACAAAACCAAAAAACCTCTTTGGGCGCAAACTTAAGTTTCTCAATCCTTCAGAACAGAGTGTTGGTGATTCTTTTAAAACATTCATTTCCTTCCTCCCAATTTTCTTTTGCATAAATTAATTTACAATTAATTAATATATTCTTCTGGTTGTGGCTCCATTTGCCTCAGTAAAGAATCTGGCTGGTTTAAGAGCCATGCTGTGGTTTATTGCACACTGGTGCAACAAATTCCTTGTAGAAGATTCAGAGATTAAACAATCTCTGGAAACTAGGCTGCCATTCAGAAGCCTGTCAAATGTCTTAAGGCCCTGTCCCAGTTAGGCGTTTTTTAAGGCGACTGCTGGCGACTGTCATTGTCGTAGCAGGTCGCCGAAAAACCGGCGACTGGACCCCCCCTACGACAATATCTATGACAAGCTACAACAACCTACAATCTAGTCGACGTCAAGCTACGGCAAGTTACCGAAAACCGGCGACCCAATCGTCGTAAGTAGAACGTCCACCTACAACCGCACCTACGACAACCTACCGCCACAGAGGCGACAACCTACGACAACCGAAAAAAACCTACGTCCACCTGCGACAAGCTACGACACTGAAGACTGAAGATAACGGAAGACAATTCACGTTTCACCCACTTTCCCTATAAAAGGGGCTGTACGGTAGGGTTTCCAATCATTCTACATCATGACTATTTGAAAGTGATGCCATGAGAAACTACTCTGAAATACAATAACTTCATACATCAATTTTCCATCAAAAAGTCAAGAATTTCCTTTATTGATATACAAATTGTTTTAAAGGTTGATAAGAACATACAACAGTGCATACAAAAATATTGGAATAAACTTCAATAAATTTCAATAAACTTCAAACTTCAAACTTTAAAATTCAAACTTTAAACAATACAAGTGCAAAAACACACAAAACCTAACATCATTTATGGACACATTACACTGATCAGACCAAGTCCACACTTGGAATTCGCCGAAGTCAGCACCGGCGACAACCTTAATCACCTGGCAACAACCTGGCAACAACCTACTTCACCGACAACCTGGCGACAACCTACGACAGCGCCCACGTCAGGAGAGGTCAAGCTACGCTCATTGGCGTCAAATCAACAGTCGCTGAAAAATGTCATGCCATCACAAAATCCAGCGACGACCAGAAAAACACTGCGACTCTATGGAGACTACTCATGACCATGCCTGCGACACCTGCGGTGACTGTGCGGTGACCGTGTGGCGACAGCCTAGTCACCTGTAGTCGCCTAAAAAAAATCGCCAAACTGGGACAAGGCCTTTAGGGTAGCTGTCAACATGATGAAGCCAAATGACATTAGAGGAAGTGATTTTTGACAAAATATTAACCATTTCTATTTCCACAGATGCTGACTGGCCTGCAGAGATTCCAGCATTTTGGCCTTTAATGGCAGATAGAGTTGCCAGACACTCAAGATCATTTTATTCAGTCAGTGAAATCCAAAACATCAAATGATCCTTTAATAAACTATTTAGTTTAAAGAGTAGATGTTTTGCTCTGCGGAACGAAGATTTCAATTAATGACAAGTGAGCAGTTACATTCTAGAAGTCATGTTAGGTAGCCCTTCCAAATGAAGGATGACATCCTCCATTGCAGTTTTGTCGATTTTGAAGTGCACGATGCAATTAATGTGGAACCTGCACAGTGTGCCACAGGTGAAGCAGCAGATGCTTAACAATGCAGCTTATACTATTTACGCTGAGCATCTGCTTACTCCTAGTAAATGCACTCCAAATCCTTAATGCCATTGAAAATGCTCATTCCATTTTTGGGTGGTCATGGGCTGCGAATCGGTGGCAATATTACATATTTTTCAAGTGGTTTTGAGAACATCTTGACATAGTTTTTTCTACTCACCCTAGTAACTTCCATCCATAGAGCTTGAAATAAGCTGTCTGTCTCAGAAGTCTGGTGTCGGTCATGCAAATGACATGCCCATCAAAGCAAACCGTTTATTCCATTTTTACTATTGACATGAGAGAATGGTTCACAAAGATCTGCTTATCCTTCTGATCGATTTGTATGATTTGCTTGGTGGATATCTCTATGTTTTAAGCTTTCTCGTAAGAGGCAGAGATCACCAAGACAGCTTCAGCTTTTTGCCAGGATTGAGTTCTTCCTCATCAAACACTTTCCTCGCAATAAACATCAAAACTAATTTGACATCATGTTTTTGATTTATACTAATTACAACTGTAAACAGTAAAAGTAATTGAAAGCAGATCCATGTGGTTTTGCTTTGTAAGATATAAAATTAGTTATACAGGGCTGCCAAAGATAACAATATTAAATAAAATCAGATCTACCCCATTTAAAAACAGGCTGTGCTTATTATGTGATCAGTACATTCAATCTTTCATACAGATATGGTGCTAACTTTCCAGAATGATCTTAGAGTTAAGGACATAAACTGAAAAATAACAATCTTGGTGCATGCTTCCCATACAATTTTAACTCACTGCGCCTTAGTTTTCTAATCAATATTAACATAAGTATTATTAATGTCTATTAATAGTAATAAAGATTTGGACTCCCTAAACTAAACACAGTCCATCTAAATCTGAATGATCCTTTGTATTCAATGGATTGCTTCCAGTATAGCATCATTAAACTGTTTTCTTTCAATGCTTAAAATAATCTCAATCCACTTCTTAAACAAACAGTAAAACCTGGGAATTTCACAAAATAACACTTCTCTGAAGACCATTCAGATTACTTGTGTATCATCTACATAAATATAGAAGGTCCTCATATCTTGAAACATACCTAGTAGTGCTTGAAACAAGCCACTTCGGAAGATACTTATTACTTTTTCAACTGCTATCTTCAGTTGTCTTTCCTCTGGTTTCTTCAGTTTTGAGCAGTAGTCCTCAAGAAGCAGTAGAGCCCGTTCGGTATCTAAAATCCAGAAGAAAAATACATTAATACAGAGATTAAAGATTTGCAGAATGAAGATGCACCAAAATATACACATGATAATGTTACAGCACATTTCAACCTATTGTCTCTTTATGGATTACAACTTCAAATCTACTGACCCAGCATAATGCAGTTACACCATTGTAATCATTTCTGCAAACATAGAGAGAAGGAAACCAATTATGAAAATATTCTACGTTATTGTTCTTGAGCAGTACTACAGTTCTCTTATGCTGCAGTCAATAAGCATTACAGCTTTTTGTTTGCATTTTCATAAGCAAATCTCAAATGTATTCTTTCCTGTCAGGATAACATTATTCATTGCTCAAATCAATGATAATGAATTAAAACAAAAACATAATATAGATGCTGGAAATCTGAAATAAAGAAACAATATACTGAAACTACTCCGGTTAGACACCAGATGTTAATATTTCAGATCAATGTCTTCAAAAACCTGCACTGATGAAAGCTTGCGGATCTGAAATATTAACTTTCTCTCAAATGAGATCACTTCTGCACCTCCACTCAAATATTTCAAGTTCTTCCACTGATATTTTCTAGTTCTACACACGCTTTACCTGAACTTCAATGGTTCAATGATTCAATGGTCCTTTATTGTCACGTGTACCGAGGTACAGTGAAATTTATTTACCATACAGTCATACCAAAAAAGCAACAAGATACAAAACTACTTAAAGATTAAACATAAACAGCCACCACAGCGACATGTGAGAATCCATAGGGCACACAGCATAAGCAGAGACCCACAGCCATCAGTTCAATGTCCGGGCCACACACGCGCTCTTTGCACCTCAAATACAAACATAAACTTCACAAAAGTAATTCTCACTATCAACATAATCTGAAATGTGATCATTTACATCTGCTGTAAACATGTAGGTCCTCAGTTTTACATGTCATCTAAAAGACTGTACACCACCCTCTCAGTTCTGTACTGCAACATAAGTCAAGATTACTTATGCAAAAGAAAAGTGCTGGTGGAAATTTGCAGGCCAGGCAGCATCTGTGGGAAATGGACAACATTTCAGGTTGGGACCCTCTACTCCACTTCTTTTGTTGAAGATTCTAGCACCTGCAGTCTCATCTCTCAAGATTACTTAAACTTGTTTTTCAAGAGATTACCTGAATTCACAATCTTCTGACTAAATTGAGTAACTGCAACATTTACCATTTACAAAATTCACTGCAGCCATCTTGCACTTATAAAAGAGGGTCCAAATGTGAACAAACATTGATGAAATGTCCATTGAACATTATCAGAGTGGCTATCAGCTCACTCACTCAATGGCACTTTGGTACAAGTGTTACTACTTAGCAGCCTGTACCAAATTCTATTCAGTCTTTCTACAGGCAGGTATCGCTTGCTGTAGGAGCCATTTATGCTTAATTCAGTTATTGTCATTGGGGGAGTCCAGAACCAGGGGCCACGGTTTAAGAATAAGGGGTAGGCCATTTAGAACAGAGATGAGGAAAAACGTTTTCAGTCAGAGAGTTGTGAATCTGTGGAATTCTCTGCCTCAGAGGGCAGTGCAGGCCAATTCTCTGAATACATTCAAGAGAGAGCTAGATAGAGCTCTTAAGGATAGCGGAGTCAGGGGGTATGGGGAGAAAGCAGGAACGGGGTCCTGATTGAGAATGATCAGCCATGATCACATTGAATGGCGGTGCTGGCTCGAAGGGCCGAATGTCCTACTCCTGCACCTATTGTCTATTGTGTTATGGCTATGTTTTAATATTTCTAGTTTATGTCTTTTTTGCCTGCTTGTGGGTGTGACTTAATACGCAATGGGGAGTGTCTAGATGGGAGGAGGCTAGCGTGTCGACAGAGGTTTTGGGTCAGTTTAGACTCGGAGGATGGTGAGCATACAGTTCTTTACCACACGCTCGTACCATACGCTTGTATCATCTATATTTGTAAGAACCATACGGTAATAACTGTAAGAATTCTAGATATTGTTTGAAGAAGAAACAGTTGATAAAGTACGGAAACTGACGAATTAATCTAAGATTTGTGCTACTTTAATAAAACCAATTAATGAAGAAAAGAAGTTTGGAAGATTCGTTTTGTCATATCAGGGTGCGACGTGTGCATAAGCTATAACTACATTTCATCCCCGAGAAGTAATGGCTATTGAAGTGGGATTTCGAGATGGTATAGAAACTGCCATTACACTTGCTTCATTTTCTTAGGAGCGCCACACCATTACCGCACACAAGCTGCAGTGGGCAGCTTCTTCTCCTCCTCCTTCAGCGGCCGCTTCCACCGATGGCGGTGTCGGCGAGGGCCGCTTCCACCGATGGCGCCGTCGCGACTTCAGAAAGATGACGGCCATTCTCCTCCTCCTCCTCACGCTCCGCCATCTTGTGCGGGCCCCCGCAGTCGCCTGCCTCGAGTAGTCCCAGCCCACAGCCGCCCAGCCGCGCTATCCGTCTCCTACCTCTGCGGCTCTCAACCGCCGCGCTATCTGTCTCGAGTAGTCCGGGCTCGGCCAGGCCACAGCAACGGCCGCACTCCGGAGCTCCCTCCTCCTCCCTGCACGCTCGGTAAGTGGTAAGTGGCTTTCGTCGCCAACGGGTCCGCAGAGGGGAGTGGGCGTGGGGGCCGAGTGGGTGGAGGGGAGGGTGGGGGGAGGAGGGGGAGAGTGGGGGTCGGGGACATTGAGGGTGGGGGAGGAGGGGGTGGGGAGGGGGGAGGAGGGGTGGGGGAGGGAGCAGTGGGGGAACAGTGGGGGTGGGGGAGAAGGAGGACAGTGGGGGGCAGGAGAGAGTGGGGGTGGGGAGGAGGGGAGAGTGTGGGTGGGGGAAGGGAGGGAGGTGGGGGTCAGGATAGGGGGAGGGGGGAATAGGGGTGGGGAAGGGGGAATCGGGGTGGGGAGGGGGGAATGGGGGTGGAGGCAGGGCTGGGGGAGTGGGGGCAGGGGAGGGGCAAGTGAGGGTGGGGTAGGGGGGATGGAGTGGGTCAGTGGGGGGAGGAGGGGGGGGATGAGGATTGAGTGGGGGGGCTGAGGGTGCTACACCAATACAGGAGAGGCTGAGTCCAGGGCTCACTCAGTGACGACACCCTCTCCCCTTCCCTGATCCCCTCTAGGAGGAATGGGCCCAACGGGTCAACTTGGTCTAGTCTATCTATATACTAAAACACTCATTTGTTTGTTTGTTTGTTCCTGAACTACAGCCAAAACAGTACACGATAGCGCGACAATTTTAGGTCCACCTTACTCACCGTCGTCCCTTTGGTGCTAATGGACGGAGTTTCATTGAAATAGCCCTAATATTTTTTAAGTTATTCATATTTTTAAGTTTAAATCTATCTCTTAGGGAGGGAGAGGGGGAGTGGGAGGGGAAGGGAGGGAGGGGAGGAGGGATAAGGAGGGTTGAGGGGGATGGAGTGGGGGGGGGAAGGGGGGAGGAGAAGTGGGGGAGGGGAAGGGGGGAGGGGGCGAGCAGAGGGGACGAGGGGTTGGAGGGAGGGGAGGGGGAGGGGAGGAGGGAGGGGAGAGGGGAGGAGGGAGGGGAGAGCGGGGATGGAGAGGGGACGGGAGGGGGGAGAAGGGGGAGGGGAGGAGGGTGCTGCACCAATGCAGGAGAGGCTTGGGCCCAACGGGTCCACAGGCTAGTATTTCATTTTTTTCTGCTAAATCAGGTTGACACTGCATTGTTAGCAGCAGATATTTGCATCACAGTTCGTGCCCTGGTTTAATAGTCATGGTAAAATGTGATTATGCTAGGTCACAATATTAGATTTTGTGGAATACAGTTCTGCGGCTGATTGTTCACATCATTTCACAGGTGTCTAGTTGGAGCTGTTTGGACTCTATTATGCCAATAGCACCCTGCAGTACTTCATACTGGAGACTCGTTGGTGCTGGTGAGAGGTGGAATTTGCAAGCAGCATGCAGGAGAACATTTGTACACTCAAGTTTTCAGCTTTTAAAGCCAATATCTGCAGTCAGCACTATAGGAGTTGGAAATGAGCTTTTAAGCCATTTAAATACATTTGTGATCTTATGATCAAAGAGACCTCTAGACAAGAATGAAAAGCAGGGCATGCAATACGATGCGCCTCCCTAGCATCTTTTTGGTCAATGTACAATCGTTGGGGAGCAAGACTGCTGTATCAGAGGGATATGGAGATCCACTGTGGACAACGATACACAGAGACATGGCTCACTCCCAACTCTCCAGACATGGTGCACGAGTCAGATGGTCTTTCCATCCACCATATGGACAGCAACGTCAAGAAAAGGAAGAGCCAGCGACATTTGCTTCAGGATAAACTTGCTCGGAAATGGTCAGCTCCCAACTTGGAACATCTGGTGGTTAAGTACTGACCATTTTACCCACTGCAAGTGTTCTCTGTTGAACACTAAATGCATTCAATCTAGCACTTGAAGAATTGAGTGTCACAATCAACAAACATGATACAGTTTAATCCTACTCCTCTTTCATCATCATTGGGGACCTCAGCCAGGATAGTTTGACGTAATATCTTCCTAACTCTGATCAACACCAACTTGGTAACATCTCCGCCTCACTGACTATCAGCACAGGTGCATCTCGGGGCTGTGTTTAGCCCCTTGCTTTACTTTCTTTACACCCGTGACTCTGTGGCTAGGTTCAACTCCAATACCATCCATAAATTTATCGACATCAATTTTGTTGGCTGAATCACTAGTGGTGATGAGTCAGCATACAGGAATGAGATAGAACACCTATTGTTTGTGTGGTGCCACAACATCCACCTCTCACTCAATGTCAACAAAACCAAAGGACTATTCATTGACTTCAGAAAGAGAAGTCGTGAAACCATCCACCATTTTTCATGGGTAAATCAGTGGTGAAGAGTGGTAGCAACTTAAAATTCTTGGGCCATAACATCTCTGATGAGGTATCCTGGGCCTAGTACCAAGATGTAATGAAGGCAGCGCACTAGCGCCGCTAGTTTCTTCGAAGTTTAAAGAGATTCAGCGTGTCATTAAATGCTCCAACAAACCTCTACCAATGCATTGTAGAAAGTATCCTGACTGGTTGCATCATGGCCTTGTCCAGTGATTTCAATGCACAGAAATGCAGAGGCTACAGAGCGCAACAATCTCAGCCCAGACCAACACAGGCACTGCCCTCCTTACCATTGAAAGCATCTACATGAGACACTGCATAAGGCAGCATCAGTCATCAAAATCTTCACCTTGCAGGCCATGCCCTCTGCCCACCACCGTTACTGCCAGTCAGGAGGTAGAGAAACCTGAAACCCACCAGGTTCAGAAACAGCTACTTGCACAACCATGGTCTCGTTGTTCCTTTTTGTTATTGCATTAATGTCTTGTTTTATTTGCCAGCCTTTTTCTTTTGGCCATCTTTAATAATTTATACATAATTTATGAATAAGTTATGTTCTTGGTTGTTGCCCGAGTCAAAGCGCCTGCGATGTTGCTGCAAGCAAGATTTTTCATTGTACTTGTAGCTCACTGAATTTGTGCATATTAAAATTAACTCTATTTGACGTGACCAAGATTGGAATTTGCCGCCATGAGGACTTGGCAGTAGACAATCCTACCAATCTAGGCAACTTACAGATGTATCTGTAACAGATAGGCTATTGAGAAATGGGGTTTATTTTGCTTTGATAGACACAAAATGCTGGAGTAACTCAGCAGGACAGGCAGCATCTCTGGATAGAAGAAATGGGTGATGTTTCGGATCGAAATCCTTCTTTAGGTTCTGTTGCCACCTGCCGCAACAAGGACTCACCTAGTGGTAAACCTTAATGCCCTCTTACCAGATTGCATTCGAAGGCCTCGAGCCATCAATACTTTTGCAACATGGAGGAATTTTGATTCAAATACAGATGGCTTCATGCTGAAAATCAAGTTCAAACAAGCTTTTGCTCTTGCTTTACAGGAGGTTTTGGTCATCCCTGAGCTCACCTCAGATACATACAGAGGATGGTAATCAGATATCAGCAGGTTTCTTATTCATTTATGAAATATGAAGTTCATTGTGGCTGTGGTCAACATTTCTTAGGAATTTTAGGCCACTCTTTTCTGACTGCCGATCACTAAACTTATCCCCCCCCCCCCCACCATTCGAATTTGACTGATCAATGAGACAGACATACCTGGGAACTGTAATGGGAGATTTGAGGGTATCGCCCAAAAAGATATAATTCTGAGAGTATAAGTAAATGTTACTTGTCCAGTGTATGAGACAGATCTCCCAATTTTAAACACCCCAAATGGTAAATTGTATCATTCAGGTCAGTGGATATTTTCAAGGCAGAGATAGATAGATTCCTGATTAGTACAGGTGTCAGTGGTTATGGGGAGAAGGCAGGAGAATGGGGTTAGGAAGAAGAGATAGATCAGCCATGGCAGTGTAGACTTGATGGGCCAAATGGCCTAATTCTACTCCTATTCCTTATGACCTTTTGACCAATTCAAACAAATCTCCAGATGTTCATCAGATAGGCTTTGTGCTGAGCTGTGCTGAGAATAACTTGGCAGTGACCGAAATTGGTGCCCAAGATGCTTGTGACCCATCTGGTCCTATTACTTTGTTTAAAATGTAGCAGTTTTGTTGTAAACAAATGGCATACTAGGCTATTTTAAAGGCAATTAAAAATCAAATGCAAGTCTGACGTTACACATTAGCCAAATACTTTAAAAGCCACATATTTATACTCATGATGAATTTCATAGTTATGACAATTGAGTTGGTTCATGATTACTGCCACGAAAACAAGCATTAAAAAAAATCCAGATTACTTATTCAATTAATTTTAAACTCCTCAAATGTTATTACTCAGGTTTTTGGTAATGAATTATCCATGATGCCTTCGCAAGCTTATATGCCATAGCTAAACACTATCTAGAACAAGTCCGAGAACAGATATCTTGATTTGTCAATCTTCACATTGCTGCCTTTGTGCCAAGAGCTTCCAGTAGGCTCCCTCATTCTTCAATAACTATGTTTCAGATTTCAAAATAAAGCAAGTAGACCTTCAAATACAAAGACAAAGACAAAAAATGCAAATCTGAAATAAAAAATTTTAATGCTATGAACACAAACTATTTTAGAGGTGCAATGCCTGGCCCATTTTGTTTAAAAAAGCTGACAAACCATCTTATTCTCTATAAATGTGTCTACTCTGCTATGTATTGCTAAGATTCTCTTTTTTCAGTATGTGACAATTGTTTTCTACATGTGAAAACATTTGGAAAATAACTATTTTCATGATTTAATACTGAGCAAACTTGATTAGCAGAGTTATCTTCTCAATAGCCCCTAATGCTGAGGAATTAACATCCAACATTATCAGACACATCAGAAATGAGCTGAAAACATGAACTTGCACGTTCTGATTTTCTGACCTACTTTGCCACAAGCATAATGATGAATATGAAATAAGAACACAAGAACAAAAACTGGTATATGAATATAAAATATACTGAGTATTTAGAACCTCTATTTTATTGGACTGTTAGGACACTAGTTTTCACCACAACTGCCTTGATAAATAGCATACCTTTTCATACTGATAACATTAAAGCAACACTTGCAGTTTGGAAAACAAAATATTTTAGATTTCCATTGGACATGAAAAAGAGAGAAAAATCCCGACACAAGTCAGACACCTTTTATGGAGAGGGAACAGTTAACACTTCAGTCAAAGATCTGCCATAATAACTGCTGCATCAACATTGTTAATCTCTCCACAGATGTTACTTGGCCTGCTCTGAATTTTCAGCATTTTCCATTTTTATTTGCAGCTTATAAATAAGCACATCCACTTTTATGACCTCAGTACCATGAAATGTGAAGCTCTGTTCAGCTCACCTACGCACAGAACATTAAAGGAAAGCATCTTGCAGCTGGCCAATCAACATGATTACCTTTCATTTTTAGTTCAGAGGATGTGATTTTTTCAGGCAAAAAAACAAATCTACAATAGATCTGTAAATTCCTTCAAAACTACTTTCGTTTGTCCTCCTAAGCTATTTGTGCTTCTCTCCCACTTTGAAATTCCCATTCATTAATCCAAATAGACATCACCCTTGTCATAATTATTTAGATTTTATTTTAAGCAAATTCTTCATGTGTTTTATCCCACCCCGACATTTCCCCAATTTTAAATGGAGAATGTGTAACTTTAAATTGCCCAAATTTCTTAAAAACCATTAATATTGCTTGTAGCTGTCAGCTTTTACCTATTTAGCAAAGATGCAAGTTCTGAAATTCAATGCTGATTATTAATTGTGGGACACCTATTTTCCCCTGGATGCGGTCCCCCAAGATGCCAATCCTCCACAGATTTTACAGCACTTAAAATAGGAAATCTGGCCAATGAACTAGATTAACCTGGTGCAACCTGCTGAAGCAGGCCCACTAATTGCAATGGAAAGAATTGCCTGCAGAAATAAAGGACAAGCTTATTTCCTTTATGATTCGCATTGATATGGATGTACGTGCATTTATGCTTGCATTAATTTTAATTTAATAGTTTTGAGTGTTCTTGAATATTTATGCAGGTCTCGATTCCATTTGACAAGGTTCCGCATGGTAGGCTGCTCTGGAAGGTTAGATCGCATGGGATCCAAGGAGAGATAGCTGAATGGATAGTAAATTGGCTTCATGGAAGGAAGCTGTGGGTGTTGGTACAAGGTTAACTGGAGGCCTGCGACTAGTGGTGTGCCTCAGGGTTCAGTGCTGGGCACGTTACTATTTGTCATCTACATTAATGATTTGATGAGAACATACAGGGTAAGATAAGCAAGTTTACTGATGACACAAATGTGGGCAGTTTTGCAGATAGTGAAGATGGTTGTGAAAGATTGCAGCAGGATCTGGATTGATTGGTCAGGTGGGCTGAGGAATGGTTGATGGAATTTAATACAGAGAAGTGTGAGGTATTGCATTTTGGGCCATCTAACAAGGGCAGGACCTACACATTGAATGGTAGGCCTCTGGGGAGTGTTGTAGAGCAGAGGGATATAGGAGTGCAGGTGCATGGTCCCTTGAAGGTCGAGTCGCAGGTAGATAAGTTGGTCAAAAAGGCTTTTGGCACACTACTCATTAGTCAGAGTAATGAGTATAGAAGTTGGGAGGTCATGTTGCAGTTGTATAAGACGTTGGTGAGAGCACATTTAGAGTATTGTGTTCAGTTCTGGGCACCATGTTATAGGAAAGATATTGTCAAGCTTGAAAGGGTTCAGAGAAGATTTACGAGGATGTTGCCAGGACGAGAGGGTCTGAGCTACAGGGAGAGATTGAGTAGGCTGGGTCTCTATTCCTTGGAGCGCAGGAAGGGTGTACAAAATCATGAGAGGAATAAATCGGGTAGATGGACAGATTTTCTTACCCGGAGTAGGGGAATCGAGGACCAGAGGACAAAGGTTCAAGGTGAAGGGGAAAAGATTTAATAGGAATTTGAGGGGTAACTTTTTCACACACAGGGTGGTGGGTGTATGGAACAAGCTGCCAGAGGAGGCAGTTGAGGCTGGGACGATCCCAATGTTTAAGAAACAGTTAGACAGGTACATGGATAGGATAACTTTGGTGGGATATGGACCAAGCACAGGCAGTGGGACTAGTGTAACTGGGACATGTTGGCCAGTATGGGCAAGGTGGGCCAAAGGGCCTGTTTCCAGACTGTATCACTCTATGACTACGAGTCTATGAGTTGTGTGTGCCTCGCTGTGTATGTCAAAGATTTTCTGATTTGAAAAGAATAATCGGGCTGAAATATTAATCATTTCACTTCCAAAGACACCATGAATGTGTGACATTGTATAAAAATAATTAAGAAAAATCCCATGGTGTGCTATAAATTTGACAACTCTGTTGATTAAACGAGGAGAAAATCATCTAAATACTTAAATGTGAAGAATACTGCCATGAAGATTATACTTGAACTGCAGTAATGGAACTAGAAATTGGCCAAAGAGAGAGGTTCAAAGGAATACTGCAAATTGGGAGTGAAGGCAGGGTAAAGTCTCCAGATGAAGTTTAAGAGTACAGAATAAAATGGTTGAAAAAAGAGTTGACAAGAAACTATAGTTGGGAAGAGGGGTTTTCAAAAACAATATTGATTTTCAAGTGACTGAGATGCAAACAAATGTAGGTCAGCACATAGTTAATCAGTAAACAAATTGAATTATACCCAGGATTGGACATGAGTGTTTTGAGTGCATTGAAGATTTCAAAATTTCTATTTTGCCTATCACCACTGAACCCTCCTCGGAAATGCTAATCTTACTAATCATGAAAGACGTGAAATGCCTATTACTGGAAAAGTGGTTCCCATCATACTCATTGTTAATATTGTATTTTCCAAGCTAAACAGCACAGAATAAATGAATCGTGGGTGGTATCTTGCAGATAAAAACAGTATTTTTATTTATTAAATACAGTAATATTTTATAAATAGTATTATTGACCTGAGCCTTTTCTACAAAAAAAACTTGAGAAATATCTAATTACTTAGTTTAAAGATACCGCTTGGAAACATGCCCTTCGGCACATCGCGTCCATCCCAACCATCAATCACTCGTTTACACTAGCTCTATGTGATGTCACTTTCGCATTCATTCTATACACACTAGGGTCAATTCTATAGAGGCCAATTAACCGACAATCCCATACAAGTTTGGGAGGAAACTGGAGCATCTGGAGGAAATACATATAGTCACAGAGAGAACGTGCTAACTCCACACAGGGAACACCAAGGTCAGGATCAAATCTGGGTTGCTGGTGTTGAGGCAGCAGTTCAACCAGCTGTGTCACCGTGCTGCTCTTGAATTTAAATTCCCAAGTTCCATGGAGAATTCACATACATGTCTCGGAATCAATGCTCTAGGACTTGCACTGTAGTCCAGTGCTTAAAAACCACTGTCATATCCATTGTCGTATTGGTGGATTTTACTAAAAAAGTGCACTGGAATTCAAATAGTGCATAGATATTTATATACAGCCATAGACAAACCCTTCCTTGTGGAAGTGATCAATTTGAGTGATGCTTTAAAATGAATCTACTAACCACAGTGAAGATGTAGTGCAGAACCACATGAAACACAGCATGCAAGATTTCAATTATGAGGATACAGTTCATTAAGGTAGTTTATATTTTCATGTACAGGGGATTGAGAGAGATAGTACAAGTATTTAAGACAATTCAATTAATTGACAAGAAATATCAGTCTTTGGTGGGGAACAAAGAACAATGAGACAGTTTAAATATTACTTCTAAGACAGTCAGGGATAAAAATGAAATATACGAAACATTTTCTATGCAAAGGATTGTGGTAAACCGGAAGCCAAGGCCCCAAGACAACAAGAATTCAGCAGATAAGGCATTATCCGTGGAAAGAAATGGACAGACATTTCAGGTCTGGATCCTTCTTGCTCATAAAACCTTCCTACTTTCTAAATAAAAACTTGTATTTTGATTCAAGTATCCATTTTTTAAGTTGTCTGCAGTTCCAGGCCCCAACTGGAAGCATCACCTATCCATTCCCTCCACAGGTACATGTTGAGTTATTCCAGAACTTTGTGTTTTGAGCAAGATCCCGGCATCTACTGTTCCTTGTGTCTCCAAGTCGAGTTCTTGCTTGACAATTTTCAGAAAGTTACCGGAATATTTTTTTCATTCACTGAAAATACATTAGACAATAGACAATAGGTGCAGGAGTAGGCCATTCAGCCCTTTGAGCCAGCATCATCATTCAATGTGATCATGGCTGATCATTCTCAATCAGTACCCCGTTCCTGCCTTCTCCCCTACCCCCTGACTCCGCTATCCTGAAGAGCTCTATCTACCTCTCTCTTGAATGCATTCAGAGAATTGGCGTCCACTGCCGTCTGAGACAGAGAATTCCACAGATTTACAACTCTCTGACTGAAAACGTTTTTCCTCATCTCCGTTCTAAATGGCCTACCCCTTATTCTTAAACTGTGGGCCCTGGTTCTGGACTCCCCCAACATTGGGAACATGTTTCCTGCCTCTAACATGTCCAACCCCTTAATAATCTTATATGTTTCAATAAGATCCCCTCTCATCCTTCTAAATTCCAGGGTATACAAGCCGAGTCGCTCCAGTCTTTCAACATACGACAGTCCCGCCATTCCGGGAATTAACCTAGTAAACCTACGCTGCATGCCCTCAATAACAAGAATATCCTTCCTCAAATTTGGAGACCAAAACTGCACACAGTACTCCAGGTGCGGTCTCACTAGGGCCCTGTACAACTGCAGGACCTCTTTGCTCCTATACTCAACTCCTCTTTTTTTTTTTTTAGATTTAGACAATAGATGCAGGAGTAGGCCATTCAGCCCTTCGAGCCAGCACCGCCATTCAATGCGATCATGGCTGATCACTCTCAATCAGTTCTTGTTATGAAGGCCAACATTCCATTGGCTTTCTTCACTGCCTGCTGGACCTCCATGCTTCCTTTCAGTGACTGATGCACCAGGACACCCAGATCTCGTTGTACGTCCCCTTTTCCTAACTTGACACCATTCAGATAATAATCTTCCTTCCTATTCTTATCACCAAAGTGGATAACCTCACACTTAACCACATTAAACTGCATCTGCCATGCATCCGCCCACTCACACAACCTGTCCAAGTCACCCTGCAACCTCATAGCATCTTCCTCACAGTTCACACTGCCACCCAGCTTTGTGTCATCTGTAAATTTGCTAATGTTACTTTCAATCCCTTCATCCAAGTCATTAATGTATATTGCAAATAGCTGCGGTCCCAGCACCGAGCCTTGCAGTACCCCACTAGTCACTGCCTACCATTCTGAAAGGGACCCATTTATCCCCACTCTTTGCTTTCTGTCTGCCAACCAATTTTCTATCCATGTCAGTACCCTACCCCCAATACCATGTGCTCTAATTTTGCCCACTAATCTTCTATGTGGGACCTTGTCGAAGGCTTTCTGAAAGGCAAGGTACACTACATCCACCGGCTCTCGTCTGTCAATTTTCTTAGTTACATCCTCAGAAAATTCCAGAAGATTAGTCAAACATGATTTCCCCTTCATAAATCCATGCTGACTCAGAACGATCCTGTTACTGCTATCCAAATGCTCCGCAATTTCATCTTTTATAACCGACTCCAGCATCTTCCCCACCACTGATGTCAGACTAACTGGTCTATAATTACCTGTTTTCTCTCTCTGCCTCCTTTCTTAAAAAGTGGGATAACATTAGCTACCCTCCAATCGACAGGAACTAATCCTGAACCAATAGAACATTGGAAAATGATCACCAATGAGTTCACAATTTCTAGAGCCACTTCCTTAAGTACCCTGGGATGCAGACCATCAGGCTCTGGGGATTTTTCAGCCTTCAGTCCCATCAGTCTACCCAACACCATTTCCTGCCTAATGTGAATTGTCTTCAGTTCCTCCGTCACCCTAGGATCTCCGGCCACTAGAACATCTGGGAGATTGTTTGTATCTTTCTTAGTGAAGACTGATCCAAAGTACCGGTTCAACTGGTCTGCCATTTCCTTGTTCCCCATAATAAATTCCCCTGCTTCTGTCTTCAAGGGACCCACATTTGCCTTAACTATTTTTTTCCTCTTCACATACCTAAAAAAGCTTTTACTATCCTCCTTTATATTATTGGCTAGCTTACCCTCGTACCTCATCTTTTCTCCCCATATTGCCTTCTGTTGCTCTTTTAAAGGTGTCCCAATCCTCTGGCTTCCCGCTCTTCTTTGCTATCATATCATATCATATATATACAGCCGGAAACAGGCCTTTTCGGCCCTCCAAGTCCGTGCCGCCCAGCGATCCCCGTACATTAACACTATCCTACACCCACTAGGGACAATTTTTACATTTACCCAGCCAATTAACCTACATACCTATGTTATACTTCTCTTTTATTTTTATGCTGTCCTTGACTTCCCTTGTCAGCCACTGGTACCTCTTACTCCCCTTAGAATCTTTCCTCCTCTTTGGGATGAATTGATCCTGCAACTTCTGCATTATTCCCAGGAATACCTGCCATTGCTGTTCCACCGTCTTCCCTGCTAGGGCCTCCTTCCAGTCAAATCTGGCCAGCTCCTGCCTCATGCCTCTGTAATCCCCTTTGCTATACTGTAATACTGACACTTCCGATTTTCCCTTCTCCCTCTCAATTTGTAGATTAAAACATATTATGATCACTGCCTCCTAATGGCTCTTTTACCTTGAGTTCCCTTATCAGATCAGGTTCATTACACAACACTAAATCCAGAATTGCCTTCTCCCTGGTAGGCTCCAGTGCAAGCTGTTCTAAGAATCCAACTCGGAGGCACTCCACAAACTCCCTTTCCTGGTGTCCAGTACCAACCTGATTTTCCCAGTCCACCTACATGTTGAAATCTCCCATAACCACCATAGCATTACATTTGCGACATGCCAATTTTAGCTCTTGATTCAACTTGCACCCTTTGTCGAGGCTACTGTTTGGGGGCCTGTAGATAACTCCCATTAGGGTCTTTTTACCCTTACAATTCCTCATTTCTATCGATACTGATTTTACATCTCTTGATTCTATATCACCCCTTGCAAGGGAGTGAATATCATTCCTTACCAACAGAGCGACCCCACCCCCTCTGCCCACCTGTCTGTCTTTTCGATATTCTACTCACTACCTTAAATCACCCACCACAATCCAAGAAGGAAGAGTGAAGCCAATGTTTTCCCTCGTTTTGATGGTTGTACAACCATCAAAATGAGGGAATGAATCAACAATCTCCAATATGAAAATATCCAATCACAGAGGAAGAGCTGAATAATTAGAACAGAGTAATAAGTGAGATTTGGAATGCTTCTCATGGGAAGCCAATACCAATCAAGGCAATTTAAACTCAATAAATCATTTCTGTGTTATATACTTAACAGTATCTGCAGTGAACTGAAAATAAATAGCATACATGCAAGCTATTCTCTAAAATGATTTACATCTGCAATCTATTGTTTCAAAAGAAATAAAAAGACAAATCACATTTATTAATTTTACTTCACTTTTGGTAATTTCCATAATTTAAAATTAATACAAAGTTTTCTTGACACCCATCAAACATTGTAAGTTTTAGGCATAGTGTTCACAAAACATCCCTCTAATACTATCTCACACCAGCTCTGCCCCTGCTGAAACCCACATGAATGAATGCTTTATTGTCACATGTGACAAATCACAGTGAAATTCTTTGCTTGCATACCCAAGGTATGCAATAGTCACCACATAAAGGGCGCTTACAAAGTTACAAAGTATCCTGCACCAGGTCCTCCTTTGAGCTCCACCCCCACCCTCTCAGAGGTCCCCCTTTTGTTCCTTCCCCCTCCATTTCCATGTCATTTCTAAACACAATTCAAAAGAGGAATGGCAGTTAGGATTCTCATTCTCTTCCCCATAAACGTGGCATTCAAAACTTACAGCTAATCTTCCCTGACAATTTTGTTTACTCCGCAAATTCCTGAAGCCCAAGATGGTCACAAATTTGAGGGGGTCAATGCTCATAAACACGTATGAAAAAAATGGAAGTGCGAATTTGGTACAAACAAACACAAATTTTGACATGAGGAATTGGTGGTAAATTTAAAAGGTGAAAAAAAACTCTGGAGGGAGAATCATTATCAATACCAGCTATCATAAAGACTAGGAAGAGAAGTTGAGACGTCAAGTCAGTAACTGGGAAGGTGAAGGTAAATGCTATGCATCAGACAAGAAATCCATGGTTATTTCAGTGCAGGATAATTCTGAAATATCAGCCATCTTTGGTTGAGGACAGAAATCTGATACATGCCTACCTTCGACTTATGTGAACTGAGAAACATAGAACATAGAAAATAGGTGCAGGATTAGGCCATTCGGCCCTTCGAGCCTGCACCGCCATTCAATATGATCATGGCTGATCATCCAGCTCAGTAACCTGTACCTGCCTTCTCTCCATACCCCCTGATCCCTTTAGCAAAAAGGGCCAAATCTAACTCCCTCTTAAATATAGCCAATGAACTGGCCTCAACTACCTTCTGTGGCAGAGAATTCCACAGACTCACCACTCTCTGTGTGAAGAACTGTTCTAAAAGACTTCCCCCTTATCCTTAAGCTGTGACCCCTGGTTCTGGACTCCCCCAACATCGTTAGGCTAACTGGTCTATAATTCCCCGTTTTCTCTCTCCCTTCCTTTTTAAAAAGTGGGGTTACATTAGATTGTTCCAGAGATCAGTGAAATCGCACACCATCAGATTTGGGGACAGTTTCTTCCCAGCTGTTATCAGGCAACTGGATCATCCTACCACAATCAGAGAGCAGTGCTGAACTACTATCTACATCTTTGATGACCCTCAGACCATCATCAATCAGACTTTGCTGGCTTTACCTTGCACTAAACATTCTTCCCTTATTATATATCTATACACTGTAAATGGATCGATTGTAATCATGTATTGTCTTTCTGCTGACTGGTTAGCACATAACAAAAGCTTTTCACTGTACCTTGGTACACGTGACAATAAACAAAACTGAACTGAACAGTGAGAAATTATTGTATTGGGAACTAAAGCGGAGATCAACATTGGGTTGAGCTAATCAGTAGCTGCAAAAATATGATGAACGGAGGGTAAAAACGTTAGAGAACTAAACTGCTACACATAATTCCTACCCCAATAAGTGTAAAACTCGCATTTTTATTTGTACAAAAATAAGAACAGGTGCTGCACATCCAAGAAGGCAACGGTTAATGACAGTAATATTTTAGTCAGTGGCCCATATATATATATATACCAATAAATAAAAATGAAAAAAATATTCTAACATTTTCTACTTTATGTACAGAACTTCCACGTCGTTAAAAACTATGACCTCAAAACAGGAAACACTTCAACTCTTTTGTTGTTGATGTTGAACAGACTATGAAGCGCTGAAGCAGTTTACGTGCATACCTACAATGCAAATTAAAACATCGCATTCCCGTTTCCCATCGTACAGAAGTCTAATTAAGTTATTTAACTTGGGAAACGTCATACATGGCAAATAAGCAAATGGAAATAAAAAATTCCCAGCGTTACTTAAGTAACAAATAGTAGGAAAAATTACTCTCAGTCTTAAACAGAGGTCAGCATTTAATTGTTTATTTCAAAGTTAGAAATTAGTAACTTAAATATTTTTTTCCTTTAATCGATTAAGAATCGTATCAAACTTTGTATTTTTAAGTAATGGATTGAGTTTATCTCCTGAAAATACTACGATGCCTGAAAACTGACGTTAAAGTATTAGGCATGTTTATAGTATGACTACTAAAATATCTAACTTTAATGCATACGAATCACAATTACTTTAAACTTAACTCACCTTGTTTTTTCACTGGCATTTTTTTCTCAGAATGTGGAGCTTGTTTTTATTAGCATCAACTTTCTCCAGCTCTCGAGATGCTGGCACCCGACACGGCTCGTGTTTTCCTCTTCTCACTCCCATCAAACTACTGTCACACACCGTCAATGGTTAAACCCCCTTCGTAACGAATGCCCAATGACTATGTTCTAATTAATAGAAACAACCCCCTCTCTCCATCACGCACTCATAAATGCATACATCCAGAAAACCTCGAATAAAAACTTCAAGAAGAAGCTATTTTAAAAATGGAAAAAATAAATTTCCAGATGCGATATTGCGATAATTCAACCCAGTCCAATCTCAGTCGGATTCGATTCTTTTTAAGGAAAAGACGCAATCTTCACAACTTTTAATATCCAAATCGATAAGTTCAAAGATCGTGTTTATTCCATGCTATTCCTTTCCGGGAAAACAATCTGTTTTATTTTCCCTAAATGATTTATTTTGGCAGCTTGTTAGGATTTGCTGTCAGGTACGGATGCGCTGTTTGACCGAGCCAGAAGTGAAGATGTACTGGGGGAAAAAATTGCAGCAGATGCCCGCACTAAGCGTCCAAACATTCAAAGTGCAACATATTTTGCTGTTTTCATATCAGTTTCTCATTCCTTGAAGAAGCTGCTCCTGGTGGCCATACCCACCATCCTTGTGCAACTGTTTGTGTCTTTAAAAAAAGAGAATTAAAGCAATCAAAATATATTTCCCCAAACACAAATGAAGGATACAAATCAAAACATTTTTTTACAAACAATTAGGAAAATGCTATCGCAGCACATTATGATTTCAAAAGAATAATCTTGTTTGTTTCAGCGATGTATTTCCTTCCTAAATTATACTAAAAACTGTTAGGATTTGCAGCCTCTATTAGGATTTAATGCATAATAAAAATAACCAAGGGCACTACCCATCTCAGTCCAAAAATATTTAAAAGTGACACACCGCGGACGTGGGGGAAAAGACCAGATCGGAGCAGGTTTCTTCATTCCCCGGTGCTCCTGGTGCGGGTTGAGCATGAAATCCGGATTAAAGGGCCAAAAACATAGCGCGACACCTGCCGAGAATGTTTATTCATACTTAGATTTATCTCCTCTGCTTAAATAGATATAGCACGCGGAATAATTTAAAACGCACCTCCCAGTGAAAGGCAATACTTTTATAGAACTGCCTGCACCAGGGAGCTACTGGCTCCCGCTCTGCCTTTGCCCGTCCCCACCTCCGCTTCCACCTCTCCCTCTGGCTCCGACTCTCGCCCAACAGTCGCAGCGGCACCCGCTCGCGAACGGAAGGAGCTCGCGCAGCCGTTGAGTGGCGTTTGTATTCACCACTCGGGAACGAGGAGCCGGCCGGTGGCGGCCAGGAACAGCCTATCGGAGCTGCGCAAGGGGGCGGGTCTTCCGCTGACTCCGCACGGGGAGGAGAGACTGCGAGGAGACCGTCAGTGGGTCGGTCGGTCAGGTGATGAACATGTCTGCGATCAGCGTGCTGGGCTCATTTGGAGGGCAAACGCAAATCTGACAGTGTACACGCTAAGATAGTGAATTTCGCCTTTTTCTCACTGATCTCGGCAACTGCTCCACTTGTTGTCAGTCGGGTGTAGAAGTTCTTGCTCAGGTATTTTTGTGTTCCATTTTGCAAAAGATGTTAAAGCGTACTTGCACTAATTGCTGAAATTACGGCACTTTTCCATTGTTAAACCGAACCTATTCATTAATGATAAATTGGTTTTGTTGCGCGGTTTATTTAAATAAATTATACACAATCGGGTCTATTAATCTGACGCCATTTTTTAATTGACAGTGTAGAGGATTGGTAGTTTACAATATTTAATTTTAAATTATTAAATAATTGTAGGCAACGATAATGGAAGACAATGTTACATTACTTGGACAAGATCATCAAAATAATATTCCCAGCCCAAATGTGATGCAAATGCTCATCGAACGGTTTGAACGTCTTCCAGAATTGGACAGGTGGGTTACTCTATATCTATCCCTGCAAAATAATTTGTATGATGTTACGCAGAATGCAATAACAAGTACTATAAGTAGTGATGTATTTCAGCATAGGCTGTTCAAGAATTTAATCATATAAGTGGACCTCTATTCATGTTTGCTTAAACCGAATGAATTGTAAGTGAGCAAGTGTCATTTTTTTAAGTTAACTGAAACGAGCATAATCTGTAAAGGTGGCGATTGAAGCCATTTGCGTAATTATACATATGTGGTTTATGAATAGAACAACCCTTGATCAGAGAAGAAGACCATAGCAAGCCTACTCTTGTTTTACTTCATGGCTACAACTTTGTGAGCTGTTGTGTGTGTGTGTCGTAGTGAAGGATCTGCCTGGATGGATAGTTATTTTTTTCTTTGATTTAGCTGGGAGGTCTTTGAGATCAGTATGTTCCTTTTCATTCTTGAAGTTTAGAAATGAATAATTGTTCCTTGAGTACAAATTGTAGCCAGTGATAGTGGACCATATATTAGAAACTAAAAAAGAGGAGGCTCCTGCAGTTTCTAGAAATAATTTATCTTTGTAACAAATAAGATGTTTCAAGAGATGACAGATTGGTAGCTTATTTTCTTGACCCAGTTACTCTTACAAGAAATGTAAAGGCATTTACTCTTACAAGAAATGTGGATATGCCATCCAGGTTGACAAGGATATTCCATTTTAATTTGAACCCTTCCTTAAAAAAAACGCCAAATCATCAAATAATAGAGTTTCATCCTACTTTTATGTTATTCATTCCAAGAGAAACGCAGTCAGTCTGAAGAGGGATCCCAAAACATTCTGTCCATTTCCTTCCACAGATGCTGCCTGACCTGCTGAATTCCCTCAGTACTTTGTTTTATGCATTCCAACAAGTCTTTCAGACTAGTCAGAAAAGTAAAAGCATAATTTTCCGAGATGAACTGAGAAGATGAATACAAAACTGACTCAATGAAAGGAAGCAAAGAGAATATTAAACATTTTTTTTCTAATGGCTGAATGGCTGGTTGCATTTCAGTTCAATTGAGCATAGCACTGATCCTTTCCATTATATCAGTAACTTAATCATTTTCCCTAATTTTGTCTATGAAATTTATATTTGACAATAACAAGGTGAGAATTTGCACATTAAATGGTAGAATTTGGAAAATGTAAAGGAACAGAGAGGCTTTTGTATGCAAATCAATGCCCCATTCAAAGCACTAACAGGAAATACACTGATATTTTTCCCTTTACTGACCAAGATGTAGAAAAGAAAAGCAGGGAGCAGTACAGCTCTTTAGAAAACTATTATCTTTCACAGTGCTATCACATTTCAGGAAGGATTTGAAGGTACAAGAAAATATACTAGAGCTTTGAGGGTGTAACAGGACTGGAGAATTATTGTTAGAAAGAAAGATTTTAATATGCTTAGGTGGTTTTTATTAGAACCAAGAATGCTAAAGGGAGATTTTATTTGTGGTGAATAAAATTATAAGGGATTGTTTAAAGTTGATAAGAAAGGCAGATTTCACTAAGCATAGAATTCAATATCCAGGAGACAGATTCAGTAAATAGGTGAAAGATTAAAGGTATCACAAAATGCTGGCGTAACTCAGCAGGTCAGACAGCATCTAGGAGAGAGGGAATGGGTGACGTTTCGGGATTAAATGTAATTGAAGAAAAAAATCAGTTCATCAGTAATATGGATATGGCAGAATCAATCTTGTTGCTTTTTAAAAGTAAACTTGAAGTGTTTCTATCTTCTAAGAGCTGGGATATTGAATTGATCTGTTACATTATCTTAGCCTTCAAGATCAAGGATTATTTACTATTTCACCTTTTTTTTTAAATGTCCTCCAGTATTTTTATGTCCTATTATACAAGAGATTTTAAATTGCACATGGACTGATTGCTGATGCTGTGGCACTTTAGACCTACAGTGCCCTCCATAATGTTTGGGACAAAGACCCATCATTTATTTATTTGCCTCTGTACTCCACAATTTGAGATTTGTAAAAGAAAATATCAAATGTGGTTAAAGTGCACATTGTCAGATTTTAATAAAGGCCATTTTTATACATTTTGGTTTCACATTTAGAAATTACAGCAGTGTTTATACATAGTCCCCCCATTTCAGGGCAACAAATTGTTTGGGACACAGCAAAGTCATGTAAATGAAAGTAGTCATGTTTAGTATTTTGTTGCATATCCTTTGCATACAATGACTGCTTGAAGTCTGCGATTCATGGACATCACCAGTTGCTGGGTGTCTTCTCTGGTGATGCTCTGTATTGCAGCCATCTTTAGCTTATGCTTGTTTTGGGGGCTAGTCCCCTTTAGTTTACTCTTCAGCATATAAAAGGCATGCTCAATTGGGTTCAGATTGGGTGATTGACTCGGCCACTTAAGAATTGACCAATTTTTAGCTTTAAAAAACTTTGTTGCTTTAGCAGTATGTTTGGGATCATTGTCTTGCTGTAGAATGAACCGCCGGCCAATGGGTTTTGAGGCATTTATTTGAACTCGAGCAGATAGGATGTGTCTATACACTTTAGAATTCATTCTGCTACTACCATCAGCTGTTGTATCATCAATGAAGATAAGTGAGCCAGTACCTTCAGCAGCCATACATGCTGAGGCCATAACACCCCCACCACCATGTTCCATAGATGAGGTGGTATGCTTTGGATCTTGGGCAGTTCCTTCTCTCCTCCATACTTTGCTCTTGCCATCATTCTGATATAAGTTAATCTTCGTCTCATCTGTCTCCAAGACTTTTTTCCAGAAATGTGGTTGCTCTTTTAAGTACTTCTTGGCAAACTAATCTGGCCATCCTATTTTTGCGGCTAATCAGTGGTTTGCATCTTGCAGTGTAGCCTCTGTATTTCTGTTCATGAAGTCTTCTGCGGACAGTGGTCATGGACAAATCCACACCTGACTCCTGAAGAATGTTTCTGATCTGTCGGACAGGTGTTTGGGGATTTTTCTTTATGCTAGAGAGAATTCTGCTGTCATCACCTGTGGAGGTCTTTCTTGGCCTGCCAGTTCCGTTACGATTAGTAAGCTCACCCATGCTCTCTTTCTTCTTAATGGTGTTCCTAACAGTTGATTTTGGCAAGCCTAATGTTTGGCTGATGTCTCTAACAGTTTTATTCTTGTATCTGTCTCATAATGGCTTCTTTGACTTTCATTGGCACAACTTTGGACCTCATGTTGATAAACAGCAATAAAAGTTTCCAAAGGTAAAGGAGAGACTAGGTGCTGAGAGCGCTCTTATACTTGCATTAAGGGGGCAATTAAACACCCTTGAGCAATTACAAACACCTGTGAAGCCATGTGTCCCAAACATGTGCCCTGAAATGGGGGGACTATGTATGAACACAGTTGTAATTTCTACATGGTGAAACCAAAATGTATAAAAGTAACTTTTAATAAAATTTGATCATGTACACTTTAATCACGTGATTTTTTCTATTACAAATCTCAAATTGTGGAGGACAGAGGCAAATAAATAAATGATGGGTCTTTGTCCCAAACATTCTGGAGGGCACTGTATGTGGGAACCTGCCACAGGTGGCATTTGTTTGGGAAAGACAGTTGGGTAGCATGTGAGTGGTGTTTCCGCTGCTTTTACCAGGCTTTTGCATGCTACCGAAGTGACATGATGTGCCAGCTTAGATTCGTCTTCTCCATTTTGAATAGTGATAGGCCAGGAGGCAGTGACAATGTTACATTTTATTTTTGAAGGAGGGTTTGTTAACATTTTTTAATCGTTTCTTGTCCTGGCAATTCCCTGCCCTAATGGATATTGGAATTGATTGCCTGTTTGGAGGTTTCTGGTTTTGAGTAAGCAAGCAATCTGGGCTGCTTATTGAAGCTGAATGAAAACAGTTTGGAGTATCATGTGCAGTTCTGGTGACCCCATTACAGGATGATGTAGAGAGGGTGCAGAAGAACTTTACCAGCATATTGCCTGGGTTAGAGGCTATTAACTATATGGAGAGGGTGGACAAACTTGAATTGTTTTCTCTGGACTGAGGGGAGTCCTGATAGAATTGTGTAAAATTATTAGACATAGATAAGGTAGACAGCCATAACCTTTTTTTCGTGGGCCAAAGACTAAATGGCATAGCCTTGAAGTGAGAGAGCCAAAGTTAACGAAGATGTGCAGGGCAAGGGTGGTGAGTGCCTGGAATGTGCTGCTGGGATGGTGGTTGAGATAGATACAATAGTGGCTTTAAGAAGCTTTTTGATAGGCACATGGATATGCAGGGATAGAGGTGTATAAATCACGTGCAGGCAGAGGAAATTAGTTTCACTTGACATCGTGCTCAATGTGGCCAAAGGGCCTGTTCCTGTGCTCTACTGTACTATTGTAATTGTAATTAATTTGCTAGCCAAGTATGCAAAAACATACAAGGAATTTGATTTGCCATACAGTCATACCAAAAAAGCAACAAGACACACAACTACATAAAAATGAACATAAACATCCACCACAGGGCACTGTAATGGAAGGCAATAACGTATTATCTTCTTCCCTCCTTTTCTCCCGCGTTCGGGGCAGTCAAACCACCCGCAGTCGGGGCGATCAAAGCTCCCGCAATTGGGACAGTCGAAGCTCCTGCGGTTGAAGCTCCTGAAGTCGATCCCTAACCAAGACACCGCGAGCTCCACGATGTTAAGTCTGCAGGTTCCTGTGGTTGGAGCTCCAGAAGTTGATTCCTGACAAAGGGATCGCAAGCTCCACGATGTTGAGCCTGCAGGCTCCTACGGTTGGAGCTCCCGAAGTCGATCCCCAGCAAAAGGACCGCCAGCTGCACGATGTTAGGCCACAGTGCAGACGGAGATACGATACGAAAAAAAATGCATCTCCATCGAGGAAAGAGATTTAGGTTTCCCCCACTCCCCCACATAATACAAAATTAAAGATACACTAAAACAAACATTTAACAACAGACTAAAAACAACAAAAGCAGAAAAGGACGAGACAGACAGTTGGCGAGGCTGCCATCCAATCTATGTTCCAATCACCACTTTTTCTTAAAACTGGCATAGATACAATTGGTCACCTGTGTTTTTCTATACTTTTCTGCACTTTTTTTGCAATTCTTGCATGCTCAATGTATTATTATGAGAGTGCATTGTCTGTGGTGAGATCTCTCAATGTGCTTTAAAAAGACTCCAGCTGTCTCTGGATTTAAAGGAGCAAGGGAGTTTTCCAAGTTGCTTAATCTGTATTTATCATCCTAAAAAATGGATTATCTGGTTATTATCTCAATGCTACCTGTGGGGCTGTTCCCAAATTGGTTGCCATGATGTGTTCACTTCAAAACTGTAGACCTTTAGGCATGTAAGATTTGCAAAACAATTAAGAATACAAGTCTCCCTTTCCCTCACTGAGAGTTTTCTGTGTTTTAAATGGTCATTTAGACAATGGCAAACAAATTACTGATACATGTATAGACTGGATTATCTCTGGAAATTTAAAAGGAGTAAATAGATATTTGCAGGATACCATTGGAACTACAAGTTTTTGCTAATATAGTCAAGTAAGAGATCTTCAAAGGAATGTAACTAGGGGATACAAGAAAATCCAGACAGTGGCTCACAATTCTAGAATATTAAGGAATGTTTAGCTGTTTGAGAAATTGGACATTGAAATTGGACATTGAGGCTCATAAAAATCAGGGAATATGAAATGCCATGGCACCTTCAGTTATTCTCAAACAGCAAAACATTAGAAACATTCATAAAATAGTTGGCGTCGGAAATTGTTTCTCTTGCACGTAAGATAAGGCAAGAAAGTCTACAGCCTTTTGATTTTTTACTGTGATCTCCACCTTCCCACAAAGAACATATGTCTAACTTCTAATATAGATACAAAATGCTGGAGTAACTCAGTGGGACATGCAGCATCCCTGGAGAGAAGGAATGGGTGATGTTTTGGGTCAAGACCTTTCTTCAACTAACCTATTTGAAGCACTTCATTTTGGTGGATGCAAATACTACTAGGCATAGTCATTAGGCAGGTCACCATTCTCTTCTTGGGTACCTTTTGAAGCCGATGGGAATCTCAGATGGCAGTAGCGAGAGGTTGAAGGTGTCCTTGACTATTCCAGCCAGTTTGGGCCCGCACTTTGGGCGGGGGTGCTTTGGATGGATTCACCCTCTTGACGTTGGCCTCAGAAACAGATCATGGGGCTGTGTGGACTCGTAGGTGTCTCATTGTTCTACCTTTCAAACCAAGCATTGAGATCGTCTGAAAGTGATGTATCATTGCTACTTGTACCCAGTTTTGCCTTGTTGGTAATGATGGCATACAAGCTTTGCCACAGTTGTCGAGTGTCCGTCTATGACTAGCTGAATCTGGAATCGTCTCTGCACTCGGGATTGCATTCAGTAGTTTGTACTTGAACTTCTGTAACTCTGAATTACCTGTCCCAAACACCACAGATGTTCTATGTTAGCTTATTAATAGTTGAGATTTGTAAATGAAAACTAGGTTTATTCTTTTTCTCCAGAACATTCTTTGCCTATGGACCGTTCTACCTTGGGATAAATTCAGCATTTGCTGGTTTAATTGCCAACAGTTTCTTTCGGAGAGTCCTTAATATTGCACAAGCTCGTTTTACGTCTGGTTTGCCTATGGCAGTCCTTCCATTTTTGTCGACTGTAGCAGGATATAATGCTGTTGTATCAAAACCTTTGCTTTCAGGTTAGTAAAGGCTCTTGTCTATTTAAAAATATTTTTATACTTGTGCTGCTTGGATTCCACCAGCAATGTTCCTATTTATAGAGCAAAGTATTTTCTGGCAGCCTTTGTCCTATATTAATTTTGATTAATTTTAATGCTTTGGGGAAAAGGAAGAAACTGACCTTCTTACCTAATGCAGAATATGCATTATGTAACAGATTAATACTTTTCCTGAATAAACTGTCCCTTTCATTCTCTCTGTTAGCTAATGGAAAAAGAAGGGAAACAAGGTAGTAAACTAGCAGCCCTGGGGTTGGGGGAGGGAGGCATGGATTGTAAGGATGATGTATCTTGCCTGTATCATTGGAATGTCTGTTTTAAAATAATGCTAAAAGGCATGCTGTAACAATTTTAAGTTGAAACAAGTTCTGAATTAATTTTTTATAGGTGATTTAAACTGTCCCACATGTGCTCTTGTTAGAGGAGGATTGGTAGCTTCTCTTGGTGGGGGGCTATATCCCATTGTTTTGGCCTTGCCTATAAACGCTGGGCTTGCAACAAGGTAAGGACAACTGCACTATTATAAAACCATCTTAATGTTTTGATTCTGTAGTTCCCTCTGCTATCTTCAGGTGAGGGATGTGATGGTCACAATATTTCAGTCCAGTGTTGAAATTGATTTGTAATGTTGTGAATACGTATTTTCAATATTAATTGTGAAAAACATACAACTTCCTTTAGTAGAAGATCTATATGGTTGTCTCGAATAAAAGCATCTTTGACCTTCCTTCCATTGATCATCTCAGAATGGAATTTTCTATCCAGGAAGGTTTTCTAAAAAAAAAATCAGCAACATCACATCCGACAAATGCCTGATTTATGTCTTCAGTTTATGAACAGTTTACAAGAAAGATAGCCTATAAAATGTATTGTAACATTTTAATTGAAATACTGGTTTCTATTCTATTGAAAAATCATAAGCAATCATGACATCAGGCATGCATGGATCACAAGAACACCAAATAGGAGCAGGAGCAGGCCACTGGGCCCCTCAAGCCTGCCTTGCCATTCAGTATAATCATGGCTGATGTATTCTGGCCTCAAATCCTCCTCTGTGCCAGATCCCCATAAACCGTTAATCCATCTGCTCTATCGGAAAAGAAGAAAAGAAATGTCTCTAAAGATAATAAGTATGACTTCTCAAAAGTCTGGGTAGAGAATTTCAGAAATTTCTTAAATGACTGGCCTTTTATTCAAAAGTGTGTCCCCTCATTTGAGATTCTCTAACCCATAAAAAGAATCAGGATAGCATGTTGGCTAAACAAGTGAAAGCTTAAATTAGTTTAAACTTTTGCCAAATAAAATCCAGAATTCGATGACATCTAAAAAGCACAAAAGAACAAGATCTACCATCGTGAACTGAAGAATGGTTTGAATGTAACTTGCTGGGGGCACCCACATGCACTGGGACTAACATTTTCCAAATGTTGTAACATTAATTCTGTTGCTTCTCTGCCCCTATCTATCCTATGCTTTCCTGCTCTATAGTATTTGTTACTTTTTTTTCTTGAGAGTTTATATCGAACTAAGGAACATTTTGCTTCTCTAAATACAAATGTACAAGCAGTGTGGTGCAACGGTACAGTTGCTGCCTTACAGTGCCGGAGACCAGGGTTTGATCCTGACTAGGACCCGATAAGACGGGTGGATGTCTGTACGGAGTTTGTACCTTCTCCCTGGGAGCTGCGAGAGAGTTTTATGGGATCTCTGGTGTCCTCCCATACTTCAAAGACGTACAGGTTGTAGGTTAATTGGCTTGGTATAATTGTAAATTGTCCCTTGTGTGTGTAGGATAGGGTTAGTGTGCAGGCATCGCTGGTCAGTGTGGACTCGGTGGGCCTGTTTCCGCACTATATAAACTAATCTAAACTATTCTATATCTAGTTTCTAATTCCATTATATTTTTCTTCCAGGTACAATACAAGCCCATTGCCAGAAAAAGGAAATATAATAAGATTCTGGGTTGCTGTTTGTCAGCCAATTATGAAGAAATTAAGTTTTGTGATAATCCTTCAAGCTGCCTTTGGAGTCTACCTCAGTTCCAAGCACTATGCAATTTACCTGAAGATGCTTGAACTTCCTCCATCGCACACAGATTCTGAACTAAACATTAGTTAAAGGAGAAAAAGTATTTAATATCATGAAAATTTGACAGGATGTTATCATGTATTAACCAGTATTCAGTGTGGTGTTTAAGAAATGTTACTGACTTGAGTAATGACATTACAACCAATCAAGCTCGTAACAAAAAACCCAAAGCAGTCCCATGTACCTAAAAGACTAATTAGCTGCCACGTCAGTCATAAAATAAATTACTTTTACAGCAGATGAACTTATACTGAAAAATCTTGATTGTTTAAGATTTTTGGTTTGGGTTTACAATCAACAAACAATTCAAAGAAATAAAGCAGATTTCCTTGATATAATGGGAAATTAACTTTCCAGATTTGTAATAAATTTAGTAAAACAAAGACATTGTAATGTGGTGTTATTTTACTGAGCTTCACTCTACGTTAAGGGGGAAGCAGCTCTGCAATTCTGCTCATCCACCCTGTTCCCATCCAACTCCTTCCTTCAAATCTCAATTATATCTTTTGCAAATCAATTGGTAACTGGGGAGCTTGCAGTGTCACTAAAAATGCTGTCATTCGTTCCCTTTTTCTTCTAATGTCTTTGGCCTGCTGCAATTGTTATTTATGCCAACAAAAGTCAGATTATAAATGAAACCATCCATGGTAGATTATATAATTATTGCATACATGTTATGTTTATGATTTTTCATATTTATGGAAAGATTTTCCATATTTATATCTAACAAAAAGCATATTTTTTTACGGTGGCATTTGTGAAAGCAGCCTTGTGATTAGTTGTTTCAGATTCATTTAGAATCAAACTTTTTTTTCTTATGGAGCAAAATGTGGCGCTGATTCATGTCGTGAAGCTTGGAATAAAAGGTATACATCCGAGTTTTCAACACATCATTGATGCGAACAATTCTTTGAAGTTTGATTTGGAATTTAATAAGTTATCTACAAATAATGTGGATGAACAATACAAAAACCCTTTCACTAACTTCAACATTGGAGAAAAATACCAACAACAGTAACAGAGATGCCAAAATGCTTCCAGCTCATTGGCTGTTGTGGAACAGCAAAGATAAAAGGATTCTCTATAAAGTTTCTCCTTAGCTTAGGGGGAAGCATAAATTAACATAATTTATTATTTCTTATACTACCTTTAAAACAGTTTGTTCCTGAACAGAACACTGAAGGAACTCAGCCGGTCAAGCAGCCTCTGTGCAGGCAAAAGATGCAAGTCAAAAATTTGGATCAGGACAGAAAGACTGCTAGTGTAAAGTAGCAAGTGAGGATGGAGGCAGACAGGCGATAGGTGGAACCAGATGGAGAGGGGACGATGGGCAGTTGGAACCAGGTGGGGGAAGGATATGGGATGGATTAACTAATGGAGAGGAAAACCACAGTGTGTGTGGGGGCAGAGAGTGTGTGGCCAGGGATTTGGGTTACTTGAATTAAAAAATGCAATATAACATTGGATTGTAGGAACCCAAACAGAGTTGTTCTTCCAAATTGCTTTTGAGCTCTGAAACAAATGAAAAAGACGAGTCAGGTTGGTATGGGACTGGAAAGGGGAATTCAAATTACATGTAACTGGAAGCTCAAGATGACAGTTGCGACAGAGCATAGGTGCTCTGCAAAACAGTTGTCTAATCTGTGTTTGGTTTCAGCAATATAGCGGAGGCCACATCGCGAGCACCAAATGCAGTGGAGCAGGTTGGAAGAGGTGGAAGTGAACCTCTGCCTCACCTGGAAAGACCGTGTGGTGGTTGCAACTTCTTTGGTTGCAGGGAAACAATGTCTAGGAACACTTTATCTCATTTTCTCAACTTGGGTAATTTACAGACAAGTAGCAAGAACATTGAATTCTTCTATTTCAGGTAACCTGCTCTACCTTGTCTGTTTCTCTCTATCTACCAGGCCCTCTCACTTCTTTTCAAACCACCCACCCCATGGATCCATATCGTACAATTTTTTCACTTTATCCATCCTACTGGGTTCCTGCCTCTCATTATTCTCCTGTGCCCATTCTACTTCCCTTATTTGGTTCCATGCTTTATCTTCCTTTCCTATCTGGTTAGACCATCTGCAGTGTCTTGCTACCTCCAATTATCACTTCCAGCCATTGTTCCCAATTCGGCCCCTCCTGATTCCATCTGCCAATTAATCCCTGCACACTTGGATCCACCTTTTGCTTGCCACCTCGTCCTACTCCTCCCCTTCACCTGTTTATACTAGCTAACTCCCCTCTACCTTTACAATCCAGATGAAGGGTTCCAAGCCTTTTCAAGGTTAACATACTGATACAATCAAAGTAAGTGAGTAGACAGAAATGGCTCAACCTGCTGAGTTCCTTCAGCAGAAAGTTTGTTGCTCCAGGTTAAAGTTGAGTCAAATTCAGTCATATTGCACAAGTATAGTGAGTAACACGTACAATGAAAATCTTACTTGTGGCAGCATCACATGCACATAGACTCCGATAACGCATTACAAATTATACAAGACAGTAAAAAAGAAAATAACTGCAAAAACAACACATTAGTGCAAAACACAATTAGAAAACAAGTTCATGGCAGTGTACCAGGTGATCTTTAGTGCTCTTTTGTGAAGGTAGAATTCCAGCATTGTATGTCTCTAGTTTACTACTTGCGTATGGCATCTTTTTGTCTGGTGAAAATTGTGGTCCTCATGAGTAGGTCAATAAAAATGTGGACTTTACACTCTCTTCTCTACTCATCCCCACCTGCATGCACAAGTGTGAGCTACCTACTCTGGAATTCCTACCTGGTACAGTTCTGGTTGTGCAACAGTAGGAAGGATATCATTATGTTGGAAAAAATGTAGAACATCTTCACCAGGATGTTGCCAAGACTTGTGGGTTTGGGTTATACATTTATGACTTTCAAAAGACATTGGGACAGGTAAATGGATATGAAAGGTTTGGAGGATATGGCAAATACAAGCCCAAAAACTGGAACTAGCCCAGAATACTAATTTAGTTGGCATGGACAAGTTGGATTAAAGGGCCTGTTCCCTTGCTGTATATTCCACAAGCTCTATTGTGCTAGACTGCAGCCCAAGTGCCTGGTGTGAAATGCATATTTTTAACCAAAGCTGATCATCCCTCAGAGTACTGATTTCTGGTGTTGTGCTATGTAGTTAGTGGCATTTTGGTTTTCGTTATTCTTCTTTTCTCCAGTCTACTCACTTGCTTTGATTGTTTTGGTATGTTAATCTTGAGAACCTGCCCAGGTTAAATCTGGGTTCAGTGATTACAGTAATTTCCATGGAGAGAAATGTCTGCAAGGAAGAGTCAGAGCACAGATACAGCCCTTTGGCCCAAATGCATTCATGCCAATCAAGGTGCCTTCCTGAGCTAGTCATATTTGTCTGCCTTTGGCCCATATCCATATCTTAGCCTGTCGAAATGTCCTTTAAATGTACTTGTGCCTACCTTTAGAGTCAGTCACTCAGCGTGGCCCAACTTGCTCATGCCAACCAGATTGCCCCATCTACATTAGTCCCACCTGTCTGAGTTTGGCCTACATCTCTCTATCCATGTACCTGTCCAAAATGGGGTTTTTTAACTTTGTGATAGTACTTATCTCCACTACTTCTTCCAGCAGCTTGTTCCATATACCTATCATCCTTTGTACAAAGAAAGTTGCCCCTAAGGTTCTTCCCCCCCACCCCTCACCTTAAACCTATGGTTATTGATTCTCCTACTCTGGATAAAGACTGCATTTACCTTATCTATTCCTCTGATAAACCTTTATAAGATCACACCTCATCCTCCTGTGCTCCAAGGAATAAAGTCCTAGCCTGAACCTTTCCCTATAGCTTAAGCCCTCAAGTCCTAGCAAAATCCTCATAAATCTTCTCTGTACCTTTCCAGCTTAACATCACGTTTATCACTTCCTCTGACAGCTCTTTCCACCATCCACATTGTCAACTCTCTTCTTTCCCTTCTCACCTTAAATCAATTAGTTCAAGTTAGGAAAAAAATTAGCCATTCACATTATTGATGACTAATGCCCCTCGTGATTTTATATACTTCTTTAGGGTCACCCGCAGCCTCCTGCGCTCAGTGTTGAAATGAAAAGGGCAGTTTTGTAAATAAAATAAACTGTCTACAGACCTTATCTACCGACCCATAACAGAAGTAGGAATAGGTCAGGTACCTTCCTAACCCACCACCCCATGCTGCGCCACCTTTCCATAAGGGGAAAGTTTTATCTTTTACGTCAACTCCACTTACCTGCAGTTCCTCAGTTTCCAATAAAATCAACTGAACTCAGTATAAAATTAATAGAAAATAATTTACCAAATCAGGTAAAGAAAGTAAAAAAATGTCCAAAGATTAAAATTTAAAGGTATGATACTCCATAATTGCTAAAGTTAATTTTCATTGCCAGAATGGCTACATGCTTTTAAGTTACTGAATTACCAAACATTCACTATCATTGAGTGGCCATGTCCCAATCTATTTTGCAATGCTGAGTCTCATCACCAGAAACCTATACAATAAAGTTTATAGGGAAGCAGGACAAGGTGGACAGTAATGTTCAAATTTCAATAGTTAACCATGTACATGTATACACTGAAAGTTATGGATTTATTCCATATTAATTTGAAGCAGCAATATCCTCACATATTCTTCTTCCAAAATCTAGGTCAATAAATACTAATCTATATAATGTTCTTCAGGTCTCTATAGAAATGTATCCTTAATCAAAATCTTCCACTAGTGTATCCATCTCCAAATGATACACAAGAGCAAAAAGGAGGATGGAAATTGCATGGTCCAAACTAACCTTTACAGAACATCCCACCAGGTAATAGGAAACAGTATCAAGGGAACTTTAAATATTGCAGCATCAATAATAAACTGACCTAGGAATGAACATTGTTCATGTTAATGGGGTTGACATGTGTGTTTTGTTGCTTTTTATTGGTATGACTGGCAAATCAAATTCCTCATGTTGCAAAACATACTTGCCTAATAAATTATGATAATGATATCTCAGCTTTGCAAAAAAACATACTTTAATATAGCAAGATATAGCTTCAGCTTTTCTTGTATTTGGGAAAAGCACATAGAATGTTTAATTATCAAAAAGTAAAATGTTTCCATATTATATGTGCCATAAAAATATTTTCTTATACTAGTTTGTAAAAAGACCTCATCCAGCAGTCTTGCGTTACAACATGCAAACTTGCCATACAAGTACTTCTGTAATGTTCTGCGGAGTGAAGCTGCTGAACTAGCCATGGACAGGACTACCATCTTAACGTCAAACCCCAAGTAAATTATTAACAGAAACACTCAATGGTGGTTTGAGTCTTTATTATGAATATACTTATCCGCAGTGTTACATTGCCAACCATTTATGAACAAGAATTTGTTTTCGTCATTTGTCATTGATACGTGTGTAACTGGAAAAAATTCTCATTGATCATTAAAGATATTGAGGTGGAAGCTAATTTTTGGTTAGCAATAACAGACATTAAAGTGACTGGCTTATATAGTACTCCGTGTTTTAAGTGCTACAAAATGAAAGAGTTATCGTATAATTTCCATTCTGTTGATGTTCATCTTCATACAGTATATAAACAAATTAACAATAGGTTTTTATGAGCCAAAATATTGCAGCATCAATAATAAAGTGACTTTGGAATGAAGTAATTACTTAAATTTTAATGGAGATGAATTGTAATATCTCAGCTTTGTAAAGTATTTTAATATAGCAACATAAAGCTTCAGCACTTCTTGTAGTTGATAAAAGCACATAGAATATTTAGTCCAATGTAAATAATTGTCAAAACACAACTTCTTTTTCCATATTATCATATCTGGTTTTGGGCCACAAAAATATTTCATTATATTAGGTTGTAAAAAGACCTCACCCAGATTTGTAATATTTATACTTAAGATTTCAGTTTCAGTTTGTGACGGTTTTACTGAGCATCAACATTCTTAAAGGAAGCACATCCTCCACCCATATATTTGGATGGGTGATCATTTTATTCCATACTCGCTTTTCTTCTTCTGTAGAATCCATCCAGTCTACTGCCATTCCATAACTGTTACCTGTTTAGTAAAAGAAATGGTCAATAAAAAAAAGAATGCAAGTTTCAACCTCGGTTTATAAACACATAGTACATTAGAGATCACAAAACTGGATAGTTAGTATATTGCCGTTCCTTGTGGCATAATGATCAGCTAGATTCCTACAGAATGTTTCACATCTTCAAAGCTGTACATCACATAAAGAGATTAGCAAATGAGTTTAAAGGGAAACCAAGAATTGTGAAATCAACAAGGCGAGAAAAGATGAAAACTATTGCAATCTCATAAACATTTCCACATTGATTTAATAGGCTAGGTAGATTAACTATTCAGCAGTCGGTGAAAGTTATTTCTCTCAGGCTGATCGAGTGGTGTTGAGTAAGAAAAATACCACCAGAACATCTACAAATGTCCAACAGGGGAAGCACAACATTAATTTATAGACTGTCCAAATAAAACAAAACTTGTCATTTAGAACATAAGCTCAATAAAGCTGCATTTTGTCCAAGTTTCAGAAGCTTTCACCCAACTAGTGCACTTTGTATGGTTGCTGACACAAATACTTCATGCATTCGAGGGTCTAAAATATGCAAATAAACACTCATATCCAGAACTTTTACAGAATGGATTTTGCCAAGCTATGGATTTCATCAACCATGCGCCCTCTACTGAGTAAGTATTGAAGTACACAGTCAACACTTGCTCAAAAATCAAGTTACATCTTCTTTCAAAAAAGGCAGTTTCTAAAACAATCTTCTTTCGTGTCCATCATCCATGTTTCAAATGTTGACATCGCTGTCATCATCCATCCTGAAAAGGACGCAAACTTCTGGCGACAATCAGTGGGAGCCATCACTTGTTACAATAGATGATGGTGGTATCCGAATTAGCTCAGGACACTTCCAGTTTCCACAATGAGAACAAATGAAAAATACGTTCTTTACTTTATCCTGTTACAAGGCTGTTCACAGTGAAACACTCACATTGCAAGCATTTAACCATACTTATCTATTTTTGAATGCAATCTCTGACACTTTTTCAATATTTTAAACAAATTACAAATTAACATCCCTGATTTATAAGATTGCTTCACAAGTCACAGACTGCTGTGGAGGTTTAGATTGCATCAGATCCAGGGTAAGCTAGCTAACTCAATACAGAAAAAAACAAAATGTGGAGGAACATAGTTGGTTAGGAAGCACCTCAGGAAAACATGAACCAATTACAAAATTGGCTGTAGGAAACAGGGTGAAGGTCAAAGTTGTTTTTCAGACAGGAGGCCTGTGATTAGGGATGTGCCTCAGGAATCAGTGCTGGGTCCATTGCTGTTTGTCATCTATATCAGCAATTTGGCAGAGAATATACTAGGCATGTTTAATAAGACAATAAGACATGGGAGTCAGCTCCACCATTCGATCAAGTCTTATCTATTTTTCCCACAATTCCATTCTCCTGCCTTCTCCCCATAACTTCTGACACCCTTACTAATCAAGAACTTTCCAATCTCTGCTTTAAAAACCCCCCGATGACGGCTTCCACAACCGTCTATGGAAATGAATTTCCACAGGTTCACCACCCTCTCACTAAAGAAATTCCTCCTCATCTCCATTCTAAAGGCACATCCTTTTATTCTGAGGCTGCACCCTCTGGTCCTAGACTCTCCCACTATTCAAAACATCATCGCAAATGACACTTTAATAGCTGATATTGTAGACAGTGAAGATGGTTATCAAGATTCCCAGCAAGATCTGAACACCTGAGCAAGTGGGCTAAGGGCAGCTGATGAACTTTAATTCAATTAGGTGTGAGGTGATGCAATTTTGGAAGTCAAAACAGTGCAGGTACTTTATGTTGAATGGTACGACTCCCGGGAGTGTTGTCGAGCATGGTTCCCTGAAAGGGTGGTCACAGGTATTTAGGGTGGTGAAGCAGCCTTTTGGTACTTTGGCCTTCATCAGTCAGGCAATTGAGTGTAAAATACAAAGCGCAGTAATAACTCAGTGGGCCAGGCAATATCTGTGGAATGTTTAGAAGATGTTTTGAGTCAGGACCTTTACACAAGGAACTACAAATGCCAAGCATCCCAACCTAAAATGTCCTATCGCCTCCAAAATGTTGTTTGAACCATTGAGTTTCTCCCAACAATTTGTATTTTTCTCAAGATTCTAGCATCTACAATTCCTTGTAAAAGGTCCTGACCCAAAATGTCACCTATTCCCATCTGTCCTTGCCGGCTGCCTGAACTGCTGAGTTATTAGAATCACCTTGTGTTTGGCTGAAGATTCCAGCATCTGTAGTTCCTTCAATTCCCAACTGAATGTAGAGGTTGTGATGTTATGTTACAATTGTACAAGATGTTGGCGAGACTGTACTTAGAGTATTATGTTCAGTTTTGATCACACTGCCAGAAGATACCATTAAATTGAAAAGTGTGCAGAGAAGATTTATATTGATGTTGGAAGGACTCGAGGGCTTGACCTATAGCAAGGGATTGGGCAGGCTAGGACTTTATTCCTTGGAGAGCAATAGGCTGAGGGATGATCTTGAAGAGGAGATGTATAAAATCATGAGGGGAATAGATCAAGTGAATTCTTGCTATTGAGGGCGTGCAGCGTAGGTTCACTGTTAATTCCCGGAATGGCGGGACTGTCATATGTTGAAAGACTGGAGCAACTAGGCTTGTATACGCTGGAATTTAGAAGGATGAGAAGGGATCTTATTGAAACATATAAGATTATTAAGGGATTGGACACATTAGAGGCAGGAAACATGTTCCCAATGTTGGGGGAGTCCAGAACCAGGGGCCACAGTTTAAGAATAAGGGGTAGGCCATTTAGAACGGAGATGAGGAAAAACTTTTTCAGACAGAGAGTTGTGAATCTGTGGAATTCTCTGCCTCAGAAGGCAGTGGAGGCCAATTCTCTGGATGCTTTAAAGAGAGAGCTAGAGAGGGTTCTTAAAGATAGCAGAGTCAGGGGTATGGGGAGAAGGCAGGAACGGGGTACTGATTGTGAATGATCAGCCATGATCACATTGAATGGCCTACTCCTGCACCTATTGTCTATTGTCTATTGCAGAGATTCTTTTTCCCAGGATGGAAATCAAGAACTCAAGGGCATAAGTTTAAGCTGAAAGGGGAAAGATTTAATATTCAACGAAGTAACATCTTAGAGACCATTACCTGTGCCAAGGCCAATCCTTAGTCCTCCAAGAAAATGATTCACCAATTTATCATGGTCCCAGACTGAAAGTTCAACACATGCATCTTTGAGATCCTCTGGCCCAAAACCATCATAAACCATGGTGTGATTGAAATTTGGGTTCCTATTTTTTTTCACAACCCGAGACTTCTGACGGCTTTTCTTGCTCGTGTCTGGAAGAATGAAGCTTGTAGAAAAACAAGATTAATTAGAACAAACCAAAAAGTTTGGTTGAACTCAAATATATTGGTTCAATAAAAGCGTTAATTCATTTTGGCATATGCAAACGCACAAAAATTACAAAAACTAACTTCACGATTGCAATGATGTGACCAAGTAACAATGTTTAACGTTTGGTTAGCCTTTGGAGCCAGCTCTCAACTATAGCTGTCAATTGTAGTCTAGATTCTGTGGAATATGGTTGGCAATCTCTTACATAACTGTTAGCATTTCTCCACATAAAAGGTCAGCTGTTCAGTTTTCTGTACCGACATCGCTGTTCCAAACTTGAAGTCCCTATTCACCATTTTGTTCTCCCTGAATAACAATGACCATTTATCATACCCTCTAACACTATTGCTAAGTGCACTGTAATTCTCCCATTAGTTCAAAATATATTTTGAAATACATTTTTCAAAATAGTTTTACAATTTCTATCTACCCATATCTGTATTATATGTTTAAATTTATTGCTCTCTGAAAAATGTAATTTAAAAAGTTTGTTTAAAAATGGGTGTTTCCTTCTTAGTTTGTCGTCTGAGAATTTTATGATTTCACAAACAGTCCGGCCAATTTTATAACATCACAGCTGTGGAAGTACAGCAATCCCCTTACACTTAGCACAACAGAAATTATTCTTCACATGTAAGATGATCATTTACTTTGATATCAGAACAAATTTGGCATCCTTGAATTTTGTTGAGTATGCAAATAAATCTCATATGCAAGATTATTTTCCAAAAATATATAATAGAAAAGTAATATTTTACCATTTAACAAATGGATCCAAACGATGTGCCCTAACTTGTGGTAAATTATTGGCTTCCTTCACCCAAATCTGAACTTCACCTGTTTTTTTCCCTGTGTGCAAAAACCTCAGTTAGCATATTGATACAACTTCAATAAATATAAATGATTAGATGTGAAGAAAAAATACCTTTATGTCCCTTTGGAATGTAACGGAAAGCCACTTTTAAGGTACCTCTGTTACCCATTGTGTAAGCCGAGATTGCCTGTAAAGAATAATGAACAAGAAAGATCATTTGGTCTGCACTTTAAATATAATTATTGCCATGACTTATCAAAAGCTGTTTTTAAAATATACAAGCTTCATTAAAACTGATCATACCTATATTAATGAGGAAAACTACCAAAGGTTCATGATTGATTTAAAAACTCAGAAGCTGTGTTAACAAAAGCTATTTATCTAATTCCAACAATTTGGTTCAGCAAGTATGCAAATTATGTTTCAAAACTTCTGGTTCTCTGTCTGTATTTTATCTGTTCCTTATTAAGAAGGTAATATACTCAGCTCCCATCATCGAGCCAACCATTTCCAAATCATGTCCAGTAATGCTTTCGTTTCCAATACTACTGAGTTGCTTCGGGGGTTCCTTGAGTGCTCTGTTCTTCTTTGACAGAGCAGAGGGATCTAGGAGTACATGGTCCCATGAAAGTGGCAGCTACATAGAATGGTGAAGGCGGCATTTGGCACATTGGCCTCATCAGTTAGGGTATTGAGTATGGAAGATGCGACATTATGGTACAGTTGTACAACACATTGGAGAGGATGGACTTGGAGCATTGTGATTAGTTCTAGTCATTTGCAATGGGAAAGATGATGTTACGCTGAAAAGAAAGCAGAGAAGATTTACAAGGGCACTGCTTGGACTGAATTATAGGAGGAGGTTGGGCAGGCTAGGACTTTATTCTTTGGAATGCAGGAGGCTGAGGAGTGATCTTTTAGAGATGTATAAAATTATGAGGGGAATAGATAGGGTAAATGCACAGTCTTTTATCCAAGAGTAGAGGTATCAAAACTAGAGGGAATTGGTTTAAGGTGAGAAGGGAAAGTTTTAATAGGATTTGGAGGGGCAACCTTTTCACACAGAAGGTAGTGGGTATATGGAACGAGCTCCCAGAGGAGAAAGTTGAGGCAGGTACTATAAAATGGACTGGTACATGGATAGGAAAGGTTTAGAAGGATTTGGGCCAAATGTGAACTGGTATTCGCTTAGATGGGGCATCTTGCTTGGCATGGGCTAAAGATCCACTTTCCATGGTTTGTGACTCTCTGACAACGTTCACATGTGCAAACGAAAGAAAGCTGCCTGGGAGGATTAGCCTTGAGGAGTATGCAGAAAGCCCCAGGTTGTCTTGGAAAGGTTAAGAAGTGGGCAGATACAGTATAATGTAGATAAACAAAAGGTTATCCAGTTTGATGGTAATAATTGGAAAGTAGCTTGTTGTCTGAATGGTGATAGATTTGGAAGTTGAATAACACCTGAAGGTGCTTCAGACGATGGAGGTAACAAATTGTATGCTGATATTCATAATGAGAGGATCCGAGTGTCAGAGAAAAGATGTTTTGTATTCATACAGGGTTTATATTGTGTAAAGTTTTCACATCCTAATCTGAGGCAGGATGTTCTTGCTAGAGGATGCTCAGTAGAGGTTCACCAGACTGATTCCTAGAGTGGCACGGCCTGTGTATGAGAAAGATTGGTCATTGAGACTTAGATTTACTGGAGTTTAGAAGAATGATTGAGGTTCTCATAACGTCTACAAAATTCTAATCAGATTGGCCAGATTGGACATTGGAAGGAAGTTTCCGATGACCAGGAAATCCAGAATCTGGGGTCACTGTCTGACAATAAGGAATAAACCATCTAAGACTGAGAGGAGGAGAAATTTCTTCTCCCAGAGTGGTGAGTTACAGAAACATTGACGAATGAAACCCAAATTACACACGGTTGAAGAAGGTGCCCTAGCTATGGGGAACATGATGCTTCCCAGCCAAACCCGCAAGGGCGCTGGGAAGCTGACACATCTTCTGACGCCAAAGAAATCCATCCTTGTGGGGACATGGAACATCCGAACCATGTTCCAGGCTGGCAAGGCTGCCACTGTTGCCAACAAAATGGTGCTCTACAATCTCTCAGTCCTGGGCTTGGCAGAAACAAGATGGACACAGTCAGGGTAGATCAAATTGGCCAGTGGACAATCCATTATTTACTCCGGAAAGGAAGATGAGAGAGTGAAACATACAGAGGGAGTGGCCATAATGATGATGAAGGACACTAGAAAGGCTCTAACGGCATGGAAACCCATCAGCTCTCGCCTCATCTCCACAACCTTCAAAACCAACAAGAGAATGAAAGCCCACATAATCCAATGTTATGCACCCACCAACGATGCAGAGGAGGAGGTCAAAGACAGGTTCTATGACAGCTTGAACCACCTACTTGGTAGTATTGGAGGCAGAGATCTCATTATCCTGATGGGTGACTTCAACGCCAAGATTGGAGACCAAAACGAGGGATATGAGGCAGCAATGGGAAAACATGGAGTGGGGAAAATGGCGAGATGTTTGCTGAGACCTGTGTTAACAATAACCTAGTGATTGGGGGAAGTGTATTCCCCCATAAAACAATCCACAAAACAACTTGGCTGTCACCAGATCATGTCACAGAAAATCAAATTGACCATATTTGTATCTGTAAAAAGTTCAGAAGGTCCATGGAAGATGTCAGAACAAGAAGAGGAGCAGATGCAGCTTCAGACCACCACCTCCTGGTAGGGAAATTCAAGCTAAGGCTGAGGAGACACCACCAGGCCAAAAGCCAAAGAGCTAAATACAGCACTGAATACCTCAGCAGTGCTCAAGTGGTGAAGAAGTTCAATGATATCCTCTCAAGGGAAAATACAGAGCTACAGCTGAGGAGGAAGGAAGGATGGACAATAAATGAGGAGTGGGAACACCTAAAAGCTGCTTGGAGCACAACCTGTGAGGAGGCCCTAGGGAGAAGGACCCAAAAGCACAAGGAGTGGATAACACCAGAAAACCTCAACACAATCCAACAGAGGAGAAAGTTCAAAGAGAAGGTGAACAACTCAAGGACAAGAGCTGAAAAGGCTTTGGCCCAAAAGGAGTACAACAGATGCCACAAAGAAGTAAGAAAGAACATCAGGAGGGACAAGAGAACAATGGTGGAAAGGCTAGGCAAGGAGGCAAAAATTGCGGCGAATCAAAGGAACATGAGGGAGTTATATACTATCACAAGGAAATTGTCCGGGACATACTTGCACAGTAATAAACCAATTACAGATAAGAACGGCCAACTGCTTTCAACCCAGGAGGGGCAGCTCAACAGATGGGTAGAGCATTTCGAAGAAGTCTTAAACACGCCACCACCGACAGTGCAGCCACATATTCCCCAAACCAGGATACCACTACATATTAAGTGTGATAGACCAACAAAATCAGAAATAAAGGCTGCAATCAAGCAACTGAAAACTGGCAAGGCCACTGGCCCAGACAATATTCCACCTGAAGCCCTTAAAGTAGATATAGACTCATCAACAGACATGCTCTACAGCTTCTTTGGAAGAATTTGGGAGGAAGAAAAGACACCCACAGAATGGGCAGAGGGACACATTTTGAAACTGCCAAAAAAAAGGTGGCTTAAGAAAATGTGACAACTACCGAGGAATCACCCTACTTTCTGTACTCAGTAAAATTCTCAACCGGGTCATCCTCAACCGTCTTCAGGAAGCTGTACACGAGAGGCTACGGGACCAGCAAGCAGGATTCAGGAAGGATCGCTCATGCACAGACCACATAGCAACACTACGCATCATCATTGAACAGTCCATTGAATGGAATATGTCCCTGTACATCAACTTCATCGACTTTGAGAAAGCGTTTGACAGCTTAAACAGGACAACACTATGGTGCCTAATGGACCACTATGGAATTCCCACCAAGATCATAAACTTAATCAAGAACTCGTATGATGGAACCTCATGCAAAGTTATGTATGCAGACCAGCTCTCCCAGAGCTTTAGTGTCAAAACGGGTGTTAAGCAGGGATGTCTACTGTCACCATTCCTGTTCCTCCTGGCAATTGACTGGATCATGATGGAAACAACTGAAGGGAAAAGAAATGGAATTAAGTGGACAATGTGGGAAGAGCTAGATGACCTTGACTTTGCAGACAACAGAGCTCTCCTTTCACACACACAGATACAAATGCAGGAGAAGACGGTCAAACTCTTACAAGCTGCAACAAAACTTGGTCTTACACCCAATACAGCAAAGACACAGGTGATGAAGATCCACTCCAAAACCAGCAACCCTATCCTCATTCACAGCACTGCCCTGGAGGAGGTAGAAACATTCACATACCTAGGCAGTGTTGTGGACACCACCGGAGGGGCAGATGCAGACATAAGCAGCAGGATCAATAAGGCTAGGGTGGTGTTTAACATGCTCAGGAAGATCTGGAGTTCAAAATACATCTCAATTAACACCAAAATACACATCTTTAATTCAAATGTGAAGCAGGTAATGCTGTATGGATCAGAGACATGGACAACAAAACACACAACAAACAGGCTGCAAACATTCATTAACACCTGCCTCAGAAGAATACTAAACATCTGGAGGAGAGACAAGGAAGCAATGTGTTCCTGTGGAAAAGAACAAGCCAGGATCCCATTGACTTACAAATTCGAAAGAGAAAATAGAGTTGGATTGGACACACCCTCAGAAAACCTGCCACAAACATCACCCCACAAGCCCTGTAATAGAACCCCCAAGGAAAAAGGAAACGAGGTCGCCCCAGGAACAGCTGGAGAAAAGGTGTGCAGGCAGAAATGTCTGGGAGTGGGCTCAACTGGGGAGATCACGAATCAACCGCCAACAACCGCCAACCATTTGTCAATGGCCTATGCTCCCTAGAGGAGCCAAGGGCTTAAGAAGAAGAAGAAGAAGAGTGGTGAAGCAAATTTCCACCAAAAGGTAGTCGAAGCCAAATTATTAAATATATTCAACAGAAGTTAGATTGTATGGTTTGATTTGGAGGGATCAAAAGATATGGGGAAAAGCTGGAATAGATTACTAAAAATTAGATGGTCAGTCATGACTGTATAGAATGGCAGATTAGGCTTGGAGGACCAAATGCCCAACTACTGCTCTTATTTTCCAAGTTTCTATATGACAATATATTAGGCTCCATAATTGCACTGATAAAATAGCTTTCCAAAGCCTCGCTCGTGCCTTCAAATCCTTCCAAGCTGTTGGCTTGCGCATTTGATGTTTGTCCTGGAATTCTTGAAGAGCATTGTGGAATGCATTTCCTATGTGAGTAAGGCTCATTCAAGAAACATGAGATGAGAAAACATTTCTTCACACAGAGAGTGGTGAGTCTGTGGAATTCTCTGCCACAGAAGGTAGTTGAGGCCAGTTCATTGGCTATATTTAAGAGGGAGTTAGATGTGCCCCTTTTTGCTAAAGGGATCAGGGGGTATGGAGAGAAGGCAGGTACAGGCTACTGAGCTGAATGATCAGCCATGATCATATTGAATGGCGGTGCAGGCTCGAAGGGCCGAATGGCCTACTCCTGCACCTATTTTCTATGTTTCTATGTTTCTATGTTTCTAAACCAGCCATTCACCTTTTGAAGAGTAACTAGGGATGGGAAAAAAATGTTGGCCTTGTCAGCTGCAATCATGAAGGGAATTTACTTTTGCAATGAGTATGCGCTATAACCTGCAGTCCATCTTATATATGTGTGGGTACCCAGCTGACAACATTTTTCACTTTCCCAGGTCCTCCCATTAAATGGCACACTAGTTCTCAGTGCAATTAATCGATTCCAAGGAAAATGAAGATTGTTTCAAGAGTTGGAGACAAGATTACCACATTCCACCTCGAACAAGTTAGAACATTGTTTAGTTGTGTTCGGACAACACTTGCAGAGGCAAGGACTTCTACTGAGGGATGCAATTATGGAACTAGGTATGTAGTTTGGCAATATTCCTCCCAAATCCTGAACATTAGCTCAATGATGGTGAGTTAGTTTGGTGACACATGACAATGGGGCATAGAAAGGTACAGCACAGGTTCCTACAGCCCACAAACTCTGTACTGAACATGATGCCAAGATAAACTAATCTCAATTGCCTGCACCTGATCTATTTTCCTCTATATCCATGCCTATTAAAAAGCATCTTAAATGCCAACAATTCCATCACTATTGCTTTTGCAATCTTTCACAGACAAAAGAGACAAAATCCCCAATCTTTGATTGGAGACCAAAGATGACATTGCTCATGCACTGACCTGTTGAAAGATGTGAATAGTGTCAATGTTTAATCATCTCTGCTTGGAATAATCTATAGGCTAAATTCAGATTGACAGGAACTTTCACTAATGCAGAAAACTATTGTTAGGATACATACTTGGAGCTCTGCATGCAGATCTCTGTCACCTTCAAAAACGTTAGTCTCTGGTTATGTTTTTCCTGAGAACTGAAAGTTGGAATACTTTGGAGATGTTTTCTCCTGGCCAGAACCATTTCATTCCACCTTTGAGATCCCCAGGCAAGTCTGCTTTACCTTTCAGTCCTCTTCGTTTGCTCTTGGCTCTACTGCATGCTCAGTCAGCTAATTTCCAAAGTACTCATTCATTTAAGGTGCAGTAGGCATCCTTAATATCTGTTTTCCTCTCAGCTTTACTAATAATTTCAAACAGCTGTACCCTGGTCTTTTGACTGAAATTTGAGATCTGCAGCCGACTCTTTAGTGAACTGCAAGCAACTTGTGTAATCACTGTTACAATTTGTGTGGTCCAGATATTGGTAAGTAGATAATCATGATACAATTTCAAACCGAGCCTCCAATTGAATGGCAATTGATATAATCTGTGCATGTCCTGTATGCGCTGGTACAGCAGGAAATAAAGGTGACAAAGAAGCGTGGTTTAAGTATGAAAAATACTATTCCACTATTTTCATAGGAAACTAATGAGTTATTGCAATGCTTCATTCAACCACCAAATAAATATCAATGCCCCTGCAGAGCAAACCCATCATCATTTTTTATTTATTTTCTTGGTATTATTAATATGCTTATATAACTAATTTCTGATGAGAGGTATATCATTGGGAAAAATATAGTTTAAGCAAGAGGTGATTTTTATTCTAAGTGATCTAAATTAACATTTCAGATGTGTACTAAGTGCATTGTGTTGAATCATCTTATATATGTTAAACTATTTCATTATAAATTACCCTTGGTTTCAGGTTGTACCATTCCATTTGCTTGCTGGTCCAATTCCATTTTTCCAATTCTACGTTTATTTCACCCAGAAAATTGTTTCGTCCAAATGTGTCATTGTGCCAAACAGAAAGGTTCAGAGTCTGTGCCATCAGGACATCTTTCTCAACATTATACTGTCACATGAGAGATATACACAATCAGAATGGAAACAAAAAGTTGATAAACCTATAATATTCAGTACTTTTATTTCCTTCATGAGGAGCTAGTCTTTGGACATTTGTTGACCACTTAATGACTATTCATTAAAATATACATCGTATTCTTAAAACTTGCATGTTTAGTACTAATTAGCTTACACTTGTGTCTCTTAAATTTGCTAAACAGGAAATAAATTATTGACTACAACTTTTGTGGAAGGTAATCAGGAGTTTCTTATCTGCACTTTCCCTGCACCAGTAACACAATATTCTGTGATCGGGTTTAGTTTCTCTTTTTGCACTTCTTGTCGTACTCAAGTGTGGTCTGATATCACACAAAGCAAACCTTTCCACTGTATCTCTGGACATATAGTAATAATAAATATCAATAGCAAACTCAGAAAAGAGAGTGTCATTAAACAAATACTGTACTCTCTATGCAATTAATCAAAAACAATTACCAATTATTTCATAATAAAGGCAAATAATGGACCCAAGTATTACACAGACAAATGTTATACATTCTAAAAGGTTTTTATATGTCTATTTTAGACTTCATTATGCTACAAATTAGGCTGGACAAGTAGCAGTAAAGTGATTTTATGTCTCAGTCCCTTTAATCTCATTACACACCTGCCTAGTTTTACTGCATTGGTATTAAAAAGGCAGCATAGATCCAAACATCATGAAAATCTGGCACCATAAGAAAGGGAAATCAAAGACACAAATATTTAAATGTACAGTAAGTAAAATAGTGCAAATTGAAAGGAAAGGAGATTCTCTGCCTCCATCATAGCTTGTAGGGGTTCCAATTTCTCACTGTGGTTCAAGTCTATGACAAAAAAATCTGAACTCTAGAAAACTTTGTGCAGAAAAAATAGCCTCTCAGTGCTAAGCATTCTTTGGAATTGTATATATTTCTGTGAGATCATGTCTCATTCTTCAATGCATATGGGTCTATTCTGCCCTAATTTTAAGTACATAACTGCCCTCATATCTTGGGAATCAACATAGTGAACTTTGGACACACTCCATCTCAGGGCATGTATATAATTCCTTTGACGAGGAAATTAAATGTAGCACTGTGGATATGAGTTTACCAATAATCTCTATAATTGGAATGTCTTTTTTACCCTCACTCTAGCCCCATCTGAGTAAAGGCTAAAATAACTGCTTGCTCATCGAATTAACCTTCCTGCATGTGCAATTTATTAGCATCTCCTCTGATGCATCACACCAAATTTTAACCACTTCTCACACCTTTAGAATTCAAAAGGAATACAAACCGTGTTTATGAAAGTAGAGTTAATTTTTAATTCCAAGATCCAGCATTATTCTGGTGCAATTTGCAACACAATTTAGACAAAAGTGGAGAGACTATTCTTGGATTGCATCACAATTGTCACACAATGAAATTTTCTTATAATTGTCCTGCAATAAGATATATAATCTGCAAGAGTTTCTGGTGAGTCATCACTAGACAAGCAGTGTCTGCCAATGCATTTAAATGTGAAAAATTAATTTCCTTTTATTATTGATTTATATTTTAAATGAAATGTCAAAAAAATGTGAAAAGGATTTATGTACAACTAAAGTTGAATTACAGAAAATAATGCCCCTCCTTACCCTTAGTATTTCATTGTAGACTGGATTCAAAGTTTTCTTTTTTACTGTTGTTTTCTTCTTACCCGTTTTAATTTTATCTGGAAGCAGGTAGCTTTTCACATATCTAAAAGAACAAGAGATTTATAATGAGATGCAATGGATATATGGATTTATGTGATTTATGTTTTAAATTGCTTGAGGTTGCATTTTATTTTTTCTCATTTTTATTTTAAAGTAATTATTGTTGGAAAATGCCATTTAGCACATTCTGTTTCATCCATTCAAGGAGTTTCATCTATTTTGCATCCAGTTGTTTAAGACTCTGGATTTTTGCCCTGGTAGACTCTGGTTTGATCCTGACCTCTGGTGTTGTCTGTGTGGAGTTTGCACCTTCTCCCTGTGACAGCATGGGTTTCCTCTGGGTGCTCCGGTTTCCTCCCACATCCCAAAGATAGTGTCGGTTTGTTGGTTAATTAGCCTCTGTAAATTGCCTCAAGTCTGTAGGGAGTGGATGAGAAAGTGGGATAACATAGAACTACTAACTCACATATGGGGGGGGGAAGGGGGAGAGGAAGGGGAGGGGGAGGGGGAGGTGAGGGTGCTGCACCAATGCAGGAGTGGTTTAGGCCCAACGGGTCCACTTGGTCTAGTAATATTTATAAAGGTTTATGAAATCACTTTGGTATCAACCGTTCCTGGGCGAAAAGCTCATTATTCCGCGCTTACTTTATATTTCAGTCTATAGGGCATTCCAATTACTTGCAGACTACTTTATCTGTATTATTCCATCTACTTAACTGATTTGATTAATTTTATATTGTTTATATCCTTTCTCCTATTTGACACTGAATGCACTCTCCTTTAAGTTTATAAATCCACACTGGCCAAAATTCTCCAAGTGGTATTTCTTTTCACCATTGAATCAACTTTGCTTCCATTCTCTAGATTTTCCTCAAATCCACAATGTTTTGATTTAAATTAGTAGCCTATTGATAGAAATATTGTTGGTCATTATGGTTAGTATAGCATATTATCGTCACATCCACATGACTTGGAATGCATACCAGAGGACATAGGTTCAAGGTGAAGAGGAAAAGATTTAACAGGAATCTTAGGGGTAACTTTTTCACATAAACGGAGGTGGGTGTATGGAACAAGCTACCAGAGGAAGTAGTTGAGGCTGGGACTATCCCAAAATTAAAAAAATAGCTGGACAAGTTCATGGATAGGACAGGTTTGGAGGCTAATGGACCAAGGCTAATGGCAGGTGGGACTAGTGTAGCTGGGAGATGTTGGCCGGTGTGGGCAAGTTGGGCTGAAGGGCCTGTTTCCACATTGTATCCCTCTATCCTCGTAAGAAATAAAGGATAATTAAGATCTTCCTAGTGCGAACTAACCGATACATAATCGCTGCCAATGCCTTGAACCTTATACTTAATATTTCATTGTCGGAGGCCGTTTCATCCATCATGAATATGCTTGCTTTTTAGTTATCATTCTTTTCTTTTACTCCTTCCCAGAGTATTGGAATATTTTCTTTTCTTTAAGATTAAATACTTAATTCTCTTGCAGGATTAAATTTTAATACTACTTTTACCATCTTTTAGACAAAGCATTCCAAGTCATTATCAGTGCTTAAAATAGAAAAACAATAATCTTCTGTGAAGATTGAGTGTACCTTCAGATGCTAACAAAAAGTAATTAAAAATCAACATTACTGTATTGAGGACCCTATCTGATAATAAGATTTAGTGAAATAGAGATTTCCCAAAATATTGATTTTTATGCTGTGTTTAAACAATATTCAATATTTTTAAGCAGCAGTTTGATTACCATTGACCACAAATGATCACGAGATGTTAGATCATAGGCGATAGGAACAGAATTAGGCCATCAAGTCTACTCCGCCATTCAATCATGGCTGATCTATATCTCCCTCCAAACCCCATTCTCCTGCCTTCTCCCCATAACCCCTGAAACCCGTACTGATCAAAAATCTATCTATCTCTGCCTGAAAAATACCCATTGACAGCCTCCACAACCTTTGTGGCAAAGAATCCCATAGATTCACCCCCCCCCCCCCCCCCCCCCCCTAAAGAAATTCCTCCTCGTCCTAAAGGAACTTCCTTTAATTCTGAGGCTATGACCTCTAGTCCTAGACTTTCCCACTAGTGGAAACATCCTCTCCACATCCACTCTATCCAAGCCTTTCACTATTCGGTACGTTTCAATTAGGTCACCCCTCATTCTTCTAAACTCCAGCGAGTACAGGCCCAGCACCGTCAAATACTCATCATATATTAACCCACTTATTCCTGGGTTCAGTCTTAGACAAGCAGCAATGATTTAGAAGAATAATTTCCAGTGATTGTACACATCTCGATCCCTTAGAAATAGGTTGATATTTCAGATCCATACACTGGATAAATTTCAAAGACCATCACCATCACAGAGGTTTTGCAACATATATTTGACATACAATACATATATAGTACATAAATATTGTGAAGAGGAAGGAATAATAATTAAGAATAAAATACTAACGGATCAGATCGATTTTTCTTTTCATCGGCAACTGCCAGGTCTGAGCAGCGTACAACAAATATATGGAATTCCTTCAGCTTGTCTACATAATCCAATGAAAATTGAATTTTCCCTCTGACATCAATATTTCCAAAGTCATCACTGTAGATGCTCATTATACTCCCACTAACCTGTTAACATTCAAACAGTTCACAAATTAAATACCATGATTATAAGCTAAGAAAATTGATTATGCAAGTTGAGCAAATACAGCTTCATGAATCCTTCATTCGTACGAAATGCAACTTTTACCACTGTCCTTTGTATTCTGTCAAGCATTTCTTACAAATTTGTTTTCCTTTGAAACTAATTAAGTAGTATTCAATAATGAGGAAACAAATAGCAATTTGATCAAAGTATGCATAATTAGTGGTTGTATTCAAGGATAAAACATCATTTTACAAATGTATTGTAGAGAACACTTCACATATCCTATTTTTCTGTATTTTGAACAATCTTACCTTTTATATAATGGCAAATATCTTACCAATTTTCAGATACAACAAATAAATGTAAATGTTTTGTGCCTGGGGTTTTGCAGTAAGGGAATGGAGAAACAAAAAGTGCAAGTAAACATTTCAATTTTTTTTAAACTGCAACCAGGCCATTTACTTTCCTGATATTGGATTTTAAAAAGTGGGATTACGGAACAATTTGTTTTTGTTGGAGATTATTACTATCAAACATTTCAGTTAATTTCTTGTTATCCTGCCAGAGTTAAAATTCTACATGTTGATGGCCAAGTGCTGTCTGAGGCGTCCTGTTGTGGTCTGACTTCATTTGCCCAGTTTCCTGAGCAGCTCTAACTAAGAGAAATGCAGTGTAGGATGCATTGCATATTCTGTTTTTGTCTGTCTTTAAATGATGATTGAATGCATCAACTTAAAACAATTTAAGAGAATGCAGATCCTCAAAACCCTGACATCTGAAACAAGGCAGAGAAAGCATCTGTAATACTTTATGTATTATTACAGCCATTTATTTGTTTCCTAACTTTAACTCCTCAAACCTGTATTTGGCACCCAGCTCCTCATTAATTTATTGAAGATCTTTGCTTAAAACATGCCAGCTGTACTTCTGCATGTTAGTGAACAATGCTACAAATAACACAGTCAATTCATGCAAAATAGAAAATACACAAACAGAAATACTTCTGGATGATGCTGCATATTAGTACACAAACAGAATGCAGGTGATTTGCTTCGTGGTATTGTATTATTGCAGTGAATCAAAGTTATTGGCAGCTGGGAAGCAGAGTGCACATAAGGGTATTTGTCAATCGTACAGCCACATCACAAGCCAGTGACCAATTGAAAAATTCCTCCAGTGTCTCCAGGACACTGTCATTCCAGGAAGTGTCATTCACTCGCCCATGTCATTTCTGCTAACCAATTAGTGAGAAAGAATTATCCCGTGATTATTGGGCTGAAATAGTTAAAAACTGCAGAAACTGAATGTACTAAACGTGAATGGATTTTTCCCCATTGAGGTCGTTTGTACTGCAATGGTACTCGTCGCCAATTCCAAATGATTTAAAATGAAGCCGCACTGGTGTGATCAAAGTAATTGGACAGGAATCGAGAAAGGAAATGGAAAGCTCGAGGTTTGAATGGCCCTATTGGAACCAGTGATAGAGCAGGAGTGAGATATGTTGGGGAATAGGAGAAAATAGAAAATGAATGATTGGGAAGAAAAGCAGGGATTTTGTTTATTGGGACAAAGGCTGGGGTACTGCAACAGGAAGGAGTTACATAACTGTAATGGATTAAAGATATTTACACAAGGAAAAAAACTTGCTCATAAGGATGGATGTGGGGACCAGTGTAGCTCACAATTTTCTTAAATGATTAAGACGAGAATTGGAAACACAATTTTAAAACCTGCAGAAGATACCAGACTGAAGGGACAGTACTCATAAAGGAAGACCACATCAAAATATTGGATTGCAATGTAAATGGTAAATTAATTTCAAAGGTATTGGATTTCAGTAAAAGGGAGAAAGAGAGCACAGACTGTGAGGAGTAGAATAGTGGGTTGATTCTCCCTGCCTCTGGCCATTGGTTCCAAAAGAAATTCAGCTATTTGTATCGCCTTGAACCTCTATGGACAGGTTTGTCCAAATGGTTGTTTGTATTATATAGTTGTGCAGGATCTGTAATAACCCATCATCCTAACAGATAACTGTCTGCCTCCATTTAACACTTCCATAAGAATTTATTAACTAGGATCTTTCGGGAACGCAGTTAGTTCATATGACAAATTGTTAGTCGGGTGGATGAGACTGTTTTAATATTTCTCCTTATTCTCCTGGATAACGAAAGATAGTTAGTAAAAGCATTAGGATGAAATAACGCAAGTTTTACATACAGAAGATCTGGATGTCATGCCAGAAGAGCTGCTAATGTTTGTTAATGAGCTTGCGATCGTTCCATGCTTGTTCATCTGGAAGCTCCTTTCCGACCTTGACTCTGCATCATCATTCTATGGAATTCCATAATAAATTATCTGCTGTCAATTGCATTTCAATATCTTTGTAAAGTGGTTTACTCTAAGAGGACATTACTAGATATCTGGTAAACTAAAGGATGACATGTTACTGAAAACCAAGACAAAACGCCAGTTATCATTTTTTGAACAGTTTCGCCCATCAAATTGCGATTAAACAAATAATGCACAATTATATCCAAATATATTTTAGAATAATCATTGGCTGCTCATGCAGACAATTTGCAATAATCCCAACTCAGTAATTTGTCACAACCGCTCACATATTAAGCCCATATGGTTATATTTCATATCCAGATATTATTAATTACTCCCCAATGGTCAAAGCTGCTGATCAAACGGAAATCCACGGTAAGTACTATTTTAGTCCAGCGGCAGAACAGATAGTTTAAAAACAAAAAATGTATTACTAATTTTATAGTATGTATGTGATGTCAAAAGTCACAGTGGCGCAGCAGTAGAGTCGCTGCCTTACAGCGCCACAGACCTCGGGTTCGATCCTGGCTACGGGTGATGTCGATACAGAGTTTGTACGTTCTCCCTGTGACCGCACGGGTTTTCTCCAGGTGCACCGGTATCCTCCCACATTCCAAAAATGTGCAGGTTTGTAGGTTAATTGGCTTCTGTTAATTTTCCCTAGTGTGTAGGATAGAACTAGTATGCTGGAGATCGCTAGTCGGTGCGGACTCAGTTGGCCAAAGAGTCTTGTTTTCATGCTCTAAACTAAACAGAAGCTAATTTTGAATTGTAACCTGACATTCTAATGGGGAATAAAACAACGTAATCACTTAAAATATTTGGCTAATACACAATCACATGTTTAGCAAATCGCTGAAGAAAATGATTTCCCGCAGCAAATGCAGTAAAACATTACAAGCTCTATATTAAGTTTCTTAAATTGTCATTGCAGCCATAATAATTTAAGGACATGTGTTTTCTAAAGCATTTGAGGACTATATTAAATATATAAATTGGTTATGATTAGGTGATTTACTGAACTGAGAAACTACCTGAGAATATGGCCTGACCAACAAAATGCAAGAAATTGTCCATCTCGTTCCATTTTTTTAATCTCAATTTACAGCAATTTCAATTTGCATACAAAAATAGATCTAGAAAACACATTATTAATGCAAATAAATTCTTGTTAGAATTTGTTCTATGCATAAATAGTGGATAACAATTTCTGACCTGGACTACTATGGTATCATGTGAGGGTGAAATCAAAGCAAAGTGCTGGTTATCAAGTAAACACTGTGACTCAAATGACACAACCACACATTGACACTGACTATAATATTGCCAGGTAGATATTGGTGGGGTGCAAACTGAAATGAAGAACTTTGTGCGCCAAAGTCAATGACAGGACTTCATTTCTGTGACAGGACTTCATTACTGTAGTATATAAAATGGTAACTGTAACTTTAAGTACTGAGTACTAGAATGGTATGATTTGTGTCATGTGATATATTCAATATCTTATCAGTCTCATGAATATGTGCGAGTATGCGCAGTGTACTTTTGCAAAATAAAGAAGACTCACACTGGCAACAGCCTGTACTGAAAACCTGTGCTTGTTTCTATCTGCATGTTGAAGCTGTAATATCTCACAATGGCGACAAGGATTGGATAGAATTTGTGAACTCAGCCTTTAAATACAGTGCAGGACTGTTTTGCAATATCCAGTATTGTTTAACATTTTAAATAGCAAATACGAAGCTGTGTCGCAGTTGTTTGCGAACTGGACACGATAGGCAACAGATCTTTCTTTGTACGGGACTGTAGTTTAAAACAGCAGCTGTACAAATCGTCTAGAGTTTGTCAGGCTATCTTTGTGTTGTGTCTACGGGGCAAGATGGCATCCTTGGGATACATAGGCCAACCAGCGTCTTTCGATAAGAACAGCAAAACCTTTACCTCGTACTGTAAGCGAATGGAAATGTTTTTTATTGCAAATTACATACTTGAAGCTGGAGAAACAGATGATGATAAAGTGCAGGTAAGAGCTCAAAACAAGGCCATGTGGGAACGAAAGAAAGCCATTTTATTAACTGAAATTGGTCCTGAAGTTTTTAAAACTCTCACCAACATCCTAGCCCCAGAGAAAGCAAGGAATGTTTCATTTGAGACTGTTCTTTCAAAACTTGATGCTCACTTCAACCTTAAGCCCATAGAGATTGCAGAAAGTTACACATTTCACACAAGAAACCAGAAGTCTGGTGAAACTGTGGGTGAGTACATTATCTCATTGAAGATGTTGTCTCTACACTGCAATTCTGGACATTTGCATGATAGATTTATATGTGGGATGCTGGATGAGTGAATCCAATAAAAATTACTGAACACACCAGCCCTTACCTTTGATTTGGCATGCAAAACTGCTTTGTCATATCAAAGTGCACATGAGTTTTGACCAACACATGCTGGCACAGTCAACAGTCAAAAGGCAGTTCCAAAACACAAGCATGACAATACAGGGGAAAAGGCCTTCACAGCAAAGTTCTAGGAAAAGTGCAGATATGTGCTATCGATGCCATGGTCAACACAAAGCAAATAAATGCCTGTTCAGGGACTCTACGTGCTACAAGTCAAAAGAAAGGCCATATTGCATCAGCATGTAGAGCACCATCATAGGACAAAGTAAAACAAAAAGCTCGACAAAACCAAATGCGTGGTATTCTCAACCACGAAGAACAGTCAGAGAGTAATGAACTTGGACTGTACGGCATCTATACTACGAAAGGTGGGTCTGGAAAGGGAGACTTTCAGACAAAGGTCAAAGTGAGCAATCAATACATTACTATGTGTATTGATACCGCTGCTGATTGCATAATTATAAGCAAAGACACCTATGAATCCAAGTTTAGCAACATGCCTATCGCAGAAACAAATAGTCAGTTGAAAACGAACTGGAGAAGTATTGGGGTCATGTGGAGAGATAGTTTGTGATGTACAACACAAAGAAAAGACTTTGAAGTTGCCAATAGTTGGCACAAGTTATGTCAATAGGCCAATGTTGATGGGCAAAAATTGGCTCCGCTTACTGAAACTGGACTGAAAATCTGTATTCCACGTCGAAGCGCAAACACAACTGGATCAGTTGTTGCAGAAACATCATGCTATGTTTAATTACAGCTACGATAGCACAAAGGGTGAGCAAGCACACATCAGTATTCGACCCGATGTGGAACTTGTCTACTGTAGGCTGCGATCAGTGCCATATTTGCTGAAAAGTAATGTGGAAGCTGAAATCAAAAAGTTGGAACAAAACGGTGTACTGGTTAAAACAGATCGCAGTGGTTGGGCTACTCCAATAGTAGTGGTTCTGAAAGCAGACAACACAGTGAGATTGTGTGGAGATTACAGAGTGACCATTAACCAGGCAGTAGCTGATGAACAGTATCCACTACCAACCTCACAAGATATATATGCTGAACTTGCTGGTTACAAGGTATTCTCTAAGCTAGATCTGTCACATGCAGATGCTCAGCTAAATGTTGATCGTAAGAGCCAGCAGTACCTCATGATAAACACATACACATGGGGTTGTATTCCTACACTAAACCCCTATGGTGTGAAGTCAGCACCAAAAATCTTCCAAGCTACAATGAACAAGATTCTGCAAGGAACATCACATTGTTTGAGCAATCAAGGTGACTTGCTGATTGCGACTGTTACTGAGGAGGAGAATCTGGAGATACTCAGTGAAGTGTTGAAATGGCTTGATGATCACAATATATAGTTGAAAAGAAGCAAATGTGCATTCTTACAGACCAAAGTGGTGTATCTTGGTTTGAAAGTGGATCAACATGGACTGCAACCAGTGAAGGAAAAGATTGAAGCTATAGCAAATGCACCAACACCACAGAATGTGTCTCAACTCTGCTCCTTCCTGGGTATGGTACAGTATTATTCACGCTTCTTACCCGAGTTAGCAACAAAACTCGTTATTTCACGTTATTTGAAAAAGGATAAAAATTGGGAATGATCCAAAAGCAACAAAATGCTTATGGTGCATGAAAGAAGAGCTTGACCAGTGATGCATTACTTGTTTACTATGATACAAATCGCGAGTTAAAGTTTGCTTGTGATGCGTCTAGTTGTGGGGCAGGAGCTATGATGTTACATGTAATGGAACTTTTTGGTGAGCAAAGTCGATAGGATTTACATCACGCACACTTACCAAGAGTGCACATAATTATGCACAAATCAAGAAAGAAGCCCTTGATATCAACTTTGGGATCAAGAAATTCCATCAGTAACTGTTGGGTAGAAAATTCACCTTGGTTACTGATCATACGCCATTTCTCGCTATTCCTGGTCCTCGGTCAACAATACCTACAATGGCAGCCTCGAGGATGCAGCGCTGGGCAGTTCTGTCACAGTATGACTACAGCATTGAGTACCGCAGCTCAAAAGAAAATGCGATCGCTGATGCATTGTCGCATTTGCCTCATGAAGAATCAGTTGTGAGCACTGAAGGTGCTATCTACATCACGAAAGCAGTGGACAATGACTATACAGTCAGCGCAGCTGAAATTGCTGCTGAAACTCAAAAAGCCAGTGTTAAAACAAGTATGCAAACAAACTTTGTGTGGATGGTCAGAAATAAAACCAAGTACTAATGACTTAAAACCTTATCACAATTGACAACATGAACTGTCATGTGAGCAGGGGTGTATTAAATGGGGTCACAGAGTAGTAGTACCCAATTGTTTAAGATAAAGATTACTTAAAGAACTCCATAGTGAACACACAGCATTGTGGGAATGAAGTCTACAGCCAGAGGTTGCATGTATTGGCCAGCATTGGACAATGACAGAGAAGCAATGGCAAGCAAATGTAGCACCTATCAGAGTAGTAGAAGTCGGCCTGCCCAAACACCTTTGCAAACATGGTCTTGGCCTAATAGACCTTTTCAGAGGGTTCATGTGGATTTTTGTGAACACGGGAATAATAATTTTCTTGTTTTGGTAGATAGCCACTCAGAGGATTGAGGTGGTACATATGGGTACAAACACAACAACAGAAAGAACAATAGATGCATTGCGGTCTATCTTTGCGTGTCATGGATTACCTGAAGAACTTGTCTCTGACAGTAGCCCCCAATTCCATGCTGCACTGTTCCAAACTTTCACAAAGCTAAATGGTATCAAGCATACCTTAGTGCCAACATGCCATCCGGCATCTAATGGCGCAGCTGAAAGGTGAGTCAGGATGGTCAAAGGAGCTCTCAAGAAACAAGTTCATGAAGAGAATTCAAAATTCAGTATGTCACAGCGGCTGGCTAGTTTCTTACTGAAATATCGTACCACGCCACAATCTACCACAGTGTATACACCAGCTGAACTTCTCATGAAAAGAAGGCTCAGAACTAGACTGAGTTTGCTTCTACCTAACCTATCTCCTACGGTTGAACTCAAACAATCTGATCAGAAACGTCATTATGGTGAAAGTCAAAAATAACGTAGGTTCAATACACATGATCAGGTTCATGTTCTGAGCCCCCCTTACAAAGCAAACAAATGGGAGGTGGAAATGGAACAAATGGAACAGTAGTTGAAGTGTGTGGTTCCAGGGGGTACTTTGTAGAATTTGGAGGACGTGTTAAAAGTGTGCACATAAACCATATGATTCCAGCAAGGGATGAACAGCAAAGCATAGACGAAGAAGCAGATCTGTGAGACTTTGGTTTATTGCTAGTTCAGTTGTAAAATCAGAATCTCCAAAGAAAGAAGAGACAAAGGTAAATTATCCTGAACCTGACTCTCCTTTAGAACCACAACCTGACACTCCCCCTAAACCACTCAGGAGATCAGAAAGAGTGCGTAAACCTGTCATTAGATTAAATTTATAAAATTATTCTTGTTCGTCTAATTTATGTTATTTTACTTTCTAAGGGGAGAGCAGTGTAGTGTATATAATGGTAACTGTAACTTTAAAAACTGAGTACTAGAATGGTTTGATTTGTGTCATGTGATATATTCTGTATCTTATCAGTCTCGTGAATATGTGCGAGTATGTGCAGTGTACGTTTGCAAAATAAAGAAGACCCACACTGGCAACAGCGTGTACTGCCAACCTGTGGTTGTTTCTATCTACGTGCTGAAGCCGTAATATCTTACAATGACCAATTCTGTTTCTGTTTCCAGAAGCTGAAACCCTCATCAAGAAACTAAAATGGTAACCCTTGGAGGGTCAGAGACCAGAGATTACAGCATGGTGTGTGTGAGGTGAGAAGGTGAGTGAAGATCTTGTCACAATGAATGGACAAGCAGCTGAATTTAGTTTGCCCTATATAACTATACAAATATCTAATATAAAGGGCCTATCCCAGTTTGGCGATTTTAAGGCGACTGCCGGCAACTAGGCAGTCACCGCACGTTCGCCGGGGTGTCGCGGGCATGACCGCAAGTAGTCTTCAATGAGTCGTAGCAGATCTCGGCTCGTCATGGAAAAAGTTACCGGTTCTAAAATTTTCAGCGACAGCTGGCTTGTCGTGGGCGCTGTGGCAGGTTGTCACCAGGTGTGGTAGGTTATCGTCTACTGTCAAAACTGACAGAACTGTCAAAACCCGTCCACAGAAGTTCAGCTGCAACTATCAGCTGTGGAATGGGGGCGGAGATCACAATGCTGTCAAAGAGGAGGGCGGACATCTGACCTGGAGATGCTGTCTGTCCCGCTGAGTTACTCCAGCATTTCTTGTCTATCTTCGGTGTAAACCAGCATGTGCAGTTCCTTCCTACACATAAGCTTATTTGATGCATGCTGGAAAAGTGATATTAAATTTATCACTGTTTGACAGCGCGTAACGCCCCTGCTATAAATTAACTCCCAATTATAATTGATTGAATTTAAGATTTCCAGATAAACCGTGACCACCCGTGGGTTCCACCTCAGGCTGGCACCAACAAACAGGAGCAAAACACGAAGTGTTGGCAGAATTCAGAGGTCAGGCAGCATCTGTGGAGGAAATGCAAATGAAAACCTTTCTGGTCGGATCCCTCCATCAGTGTGAAGAAGGGTACCGATCTGAAACGTCGTCTGTCCACTCTCTCTCTCTCCCCCCCCAGATGCTCTCTGACCCACTGGCTTTCTCCACCACTTTGTGTTTACAAGATTTCAGCATCTGCGGTATCCTGTATCCAATAAGGAGAAGGACCTGGCCTACCGTTCCCTTAAGTACGAATGAAATTCGCTCCGTACCACCACCAAACCCGACCCCGTCTCCCCAGATTGTTCTTGCCTGTCGGTGTGTCGTTCCTTCGTTCCCAATTGACACTCCACCTTGTATGTCATTTCTAAAAAGCTTCACAGTGAAAAGATATCCTCGGCAAAATGGGAGGCTTCTGGCGCGACAGGACAACCTCTCCACATTTTATGCCGCTGATTGATTCTAGCGGAACTAAACTGAGAGAATAATGGGCCAGACTTGTATTTTCAAACACCATGTATGTTTTGGAAAAGCGTGTCCCATTATTAGGCCAGACAATGAGGAATATCTTAAAGTTGCCTTTGAAGACAAACAAAAACATATTACACGCAATTAAAATACTTTACAGCTGTGGTGATCTCAAATGAATAAAACTGCAATTAAAATTAGCAACCTAATGCTACTCGCTTCCCATTTAAAACAGGTAATTAAAAGCTCACAAAAGCGCAGCATAAAAGCCATAGTGCCTAATATGTCGACAGTTGTCGTAGCTTGTCGTGGTCCCTGTCGTAGTGGACGTCCTAGGTCGCGAAGACTGGGTTGCTGGTTGCCGGCAGCTTGCCATCGCCTAGGTGGTAGGTTGTCGTAGCTTGTCGTGGGCATTGTCGTGGTCATTGTCGTAGACATTGTCAAAGGGTAAAAAAATTCTAAGTTTTTCAGTGATCGGCTACGACTTTAACAGTGGCCGGCAGTCGCCTTAAAAATCGGGTAACTGGGATAAAGACCAAGAACCGGAGTTATGACTGCCAAGTGACTCAATAAGAATGCTAGAGCAGCTACTTATGTTTACCTCACCTCAACAAGTGCAGGTACTGACTGGCTCAACCTCTTCATCTTTTTTGACCCCAAAGGTGTGTTCTCTGGAGACACTGGAATAGCGGAAACTAAACAGCAAGTACAAACACATCTTCCAGTTAAATATTATGTAGTCATTTCTGTGAATCATTATGAATGAATTTTATAAAGTATAACTTCTACTGCATAAAATATCTAATTTAATTACAGAGCATACAATTTCAAAGTACAACAAAAGCCCTGTGCTGATACTCTTTATAATCCTGAAGATTTTCCATTCTTGCACACCAACAATTTGTGCTTCTTCAAATCTGACTTCCTTTGAATGTAGTATGTAGGTTAATTGGCTGGGTAATTATAAAAATTGTCCCTAGTGGGTGTAGGATAGTGTTAATGTACGGGGATCGCTGGGCGGCACGGACTTGGAGGGCCGAAAAGGCCTGTTTCTGGCTGTATATATATGATATGATATGATATGATATGATATGATATGATCTCTCACTCCGTATTAATGATAAAGCTGTGGTCTGATGAATCTTTTCCAAACAAGTCTACGTATGTTAATGTTTGTAAGTTTGTGCAAATTTTAAAAGCTTGCATTGAAGCATCCAAACTATACACGAACAGCTTAAATATTGCCCCATACAACATCTGTTTTAAGGTTACTTTAATCGAGATAATGTTATCAGGAAATTGAAGCAGGAAATTGAATTCTAAATGTGTTCAATTTACAAAAACACTTCACATGCATAAAAAAACTGCTTAAATTTAAGTTTATGGCAAACTACTGCAATTGGCAATAAAAATCCAAAAAGCTTAAAAACAGCAAAACAGGCTGCGTCTGTGGAGAAAGAAACAGAGTTCTCTGTTCTTAATGTGCTCTGTAGATGAACCAGCTGTACTTGCTGCAGACCTTGAAGCAGTCGGGTGAGCAGGGAAAGCAGGTAAGCTGTTACAATTACTCCAGTGACAATTCCTAGAGAACAGCTGGTTTTATCCGTCATGGCACAAGAACCATCAATGCCATCATAGGATACAGGGTATGGGATGGTGAGGGAGAGAAGGCGGAACATTTTCCACAGAAATAACTGGATAAAGTGACAATTGGTTAAATCTGTCAAAAATATGAACCTAAATATTCAAAATCGATTAAAAAAAAGCGAATTTAAAGGATTTTAATAAACCAGCACAAGTAACTGATAATATTCAAAATTAACACCCATTTACATCTTTCCATTTCCTTTGAAACAATTAATAATTTTCTGTCTTCACTGTTTGCAGCATATTATGTCTTGATTTAGGTAACCAGCTTTTGCATAATAATTTATAATGACATTCATTATTTGATTATTAACAAAATAGTCAAGGATACACATTTTATCACTTCACATTAAATCTTTCCCCCCCCCCCAAAGAGTAGCAGTGCTCATAGGGAGGGTGAAAGGAGGCGGAACAAGAAAAGAAAGAGCAGAGAGGAAGAGAGAGCAGAGAGTTAAAAACAGAGAATGAAATAATGATATAATAAGCAGACACATTTATGATTTTCAAAAGATATTTAGGCAGACATATGGATGGAAGGTTTTAGATGCTATGGGCCAAATGTAGGCACATGGGACTAGCCAATATGCCTAGGTGGGCATGGACATGTTGGGCCAAAGAGCCTGTTTTCACACTGTACATCTTTATGGACATGTCTCTTGACTATCAGCACTCTCTAAAAATGACTGTCTAAAAATATTTTAAAGTAATGCAAAAACACTCAAAATACTGCATTGAATTTAAATTAACTAAAACTTACCAAAGTTCTTTGCAGCCATTCCGTCATCGAAATGAATAGGGGAGCACTCCCTATTAAAGCTCCAATACAGCACTGGTGCAAATTCCCTCCATAATTAGAAGGGGAAAGCTGTATAACATAGCAAAGAGTAGCGGGAAGCCAGAGGATTGGGAAACTTTCAAAGGACAACAGAAGGTAACAAAAAGGGCAATACGGTCTGAAAAGATGTACGAGGGGAAGCTGGCCAAGAATATAAAGAATGACAATAAAAGCTTATTTAGGTATGTTAATAGAAAAAGATTAGTAAAGACAAATGGGGTCCTTTGAAGGCAGAAACGGGTGAAATTATTATGGATAACAAGGAAATGGCAGAAGAGTTGAACAGGTACTTCGGATCTGTCTTCACTAAAGAAGACACAAACAATCTCCCAGATATACTAGAGGACAGAGGATCGAAGGAGACAAGAGGAACTGAAAGAAATTTGCATTTGGCGAGAAATAGTATTGGTTAGACTGATGGGACTGAAAGTTGATAAATCCCCAGGGCTTGATGGTCTGCATCCCAGGGTACTCAAGGGGGTGGCTCTAGAAATCGTGGACACATTGGTGATCATTTTCCAATGTTCAATAGATTCAGGATCAGTTCCTGTGGATTGGAGCGTAGCTAATGTTACCCCACTTTTCAAGAAAGGAGCGAAAGAGAAAACAGCGAATTATAGATCAGTTAGCCTGACATCGGTGGTGGGGAAGATGCTGGAGTCAATTATTAAAGCAGTAATAACGGCGCATTTGGATAGCAGTAAAAGGATTGGTCCAAGTCAGCATGGATTTATGAAAGGGAAATCCTGCTTGACTAATCTTCTGGAATTTTTTGAGGATGTGACAAGTAAAATGAATGAAGGAGAGCCAGTGGATGAAATGTATCTAGACTTTTAGAAAGCCTTTGATAAGGTCCCACATGGGAGATTGGTGAGCAAAATTAGAGCACATGGTATTACGGGTAGGATATTAACATGGATAGAGAATTGGTTGGCAGACAGCAAGCTAAGAGTAGGAATAAACGGGTCCTTTTCAGAATGGCAGGCAGTGGCAAGTGGAGTGCTGCAAGGCTGGAGCCGCAACTATATACAATATATATTAATGATTTGGATGATGGAATTAGAAGTAACACTACCAAGTTTGCAGATGACACAAAGCTGGGTGGCAGTGTGAACTGCGAAGAGGATGTTAGGAGGTTGCAGGGTGACTTGGACAGGTTGAGTGAGTGGGCAGATGCATGGCAGATGCAGTATAAAGTAGATAAATGTGAGGTTATCCACTTTGACGGGAAAAACAAGGAGGCAGATTATTATCTCAATGGTGTCAGATTAGTAAAGGGGAAGTGCAACGAGACCTGGGTGACCTTGTACACCAGTCACTGAAAGTAAGCGTGCAGGTACAGCAGGCAGTGAAGAAAGCTAATGCCTTGTTGGCCTTCATAACGAGAGAATTTGAGTATAGGAGCAAAGAGGTCCTTCTGCAGTTGTATAGTTGCACACAATCTGGAGTATTGTGTGCAGTTTTGGTCACCTAATTTGAGGAAGGACATCCTTGCTATTGAGGCAGTGCAGCATAGGTTCACGAGGTTAATCCCTGGGATGGCGGGACTGTCATATGAGGAAAGATTGGAAAGTCTTTGTGGGATTCTCTGCCACAGAAGGCAGTGGAGGCCAATTCACTGGATGAATTTAAAAGAGAGTTAGATAGAGCTCTAGGGGCTAGTGGAATCAAGGGATATGGGGAGAAAGCATGCTCAGGTTTCTGATTGTGGATGATCAGCCATGATCACAATGAATGGCGGTGCTGGCTCGAAGGGCCAAATGGCCTCCTCCTGCACCTATTCCTATGTTTCTATGGAAATTTTGCAATTTGTGTGCCCTCAGGGATACAAATGAGTTCAATGCCTGATTGACAAGTGACTAATTGGAACTTTATACCTCTTGCATCCTGGTGAGCATGTCAAACACTTGAACACAACAAATACCAAAGTTGTTGTCTGCTACGGGAGAGTTCTGGCATTGTCATTCGCATATCGCTTCATAAATAGGGGAGGCACAGTGGTAGAGTTACTGCCTCAGAGTGCCAGACCCTGGTTCAATCCCAACGTCCTGTGTTGTCTTTGCGGAGTTTGTACATTCTTCCTGTGATCACATGGGTTTCCTCTCACACTCCAAAGACATGTAGGTTTGCCGGTTAATCAGCTTCTATAAATTGTCCCCAGTGTCGGTTGCAATTGTGGGATAACATAGAACCAGTGTACAGGTGACTGTCGGCGTAGAGTCGGTGGGCCTATTTCCATGCTGTATCTCTAAACTAAACTACAAAGTAGGCAATTACTGCTTTGCTTGTCCAGAGTTAACAAATTAAGTATACTGAGCAAAGTTTCAAAGAATCAGGAGACAATCAATCTCTTGGACTCAAGAATCGAGAATGATCAATAATTACTCATCATGCATGGAAGTCTGAGTTTGCTCAAAAGTGTTTGGCAATGACAAGGGAGAGTGTGAGATAGTGTAAAGTAGTCCACAGAAATTAATTTGACTACCATTGATAGAAAAATAAAATTAATTCCCCATTGCAATGTTATTCATTAAGTCAGTGTCATGTCAGTAGTACAAACCTAATATATAAGCATCATTAAAAATATATTTACCGTCATGAGCACTGAGAATCATTTCTTTTTTCTTTAAATCCAATGTGCTTGGCACTATTGTGAAATAAATATAAAACAGTTTCTGCATCATGATGTGTCAAACAATTGTCATGGAGGCAGTTTAAAAAAAAACTAGGTTAGCAGTCAATTCCTTCTTTGGGCATAAAGTAAAACAGATGTCCCATCATAATATTTTTGCCCTTCCATTTCACATGACTTTTACTGGTGTAAAAGATGAAATAGTTGAGAGCATTAAAAAGGAAACATAAATAATTTGCAAGTACAAAATTCAATTTTGGGGTGATGATGAATCTTTCTGTTTCCATTTCGCAAAATAATTACGTAAAATTATTACATTTTAGAAAAGGAGCATCTTCTGGAAAACAGAAAAATTGTGTATATTTGGTAAAGTGCAGAGTTGAAAAAAAACTTATGTATTGATATATCCTGTTATAAAATGTACAACAATTTCACTTTCAATATTTCAGTTTATTATACAAATCTTTTTTAATCGTATCAGATGCAGATAATAGAAAACATAAGCTAATTTAATTCATTTAATAAACTGAAATATTGAAAGCATGTTAGAGTTTCTAAATAATTAATATATATAGTTCTCACTTGAGTAAATGGCATTCAGATCCTGCAGGCTTTTGGAATTATCACTTGCATGTGGATTTAGTTTCCAAGACATGGGTGTTATTTCGTCCTCACCTGTTACAAAGGAAAACTTTTAACACATTGACAATTTAAAAGTACCCTGTTTGAAGATTTACTTAATAGTCAATGTTTGAGAGAATTGTTTTTTAAAATGTTTGCATCCCAGTAGGGATTTTTGTACTCGTATAAGATGACAGTTGGTTAATCTGGAGTCCACGACATGCAATTACAATATTGTTAGCTCTGACAATACAAATTATTAGACTTTCTCTATCTTTGGCAACTGAATGGCAACTAGACCACTGTTCACAAAAACTAATGAGACAAAACAATGGCTGAATATTTTCAATTCCTTCCTGAATCTTTGTTCTGCATTAATTTCAGCTGTTATTTTAGCTGGACCCCAGTCTGCCTTAATTTCCTCAGACAGAGTTCTATTTCCATTTGATTAATGTTCTCTACTTGGATTTTTGTTTTGTCCCAGTGTGAAGCAGTTTGCTTTTCTCCTGTTAGAATCTGCCACCCATCTGCCTGATTCCTATGTATACAGTAATCAGATTATCGTGTAGCCAAAGCAGTTCTTAATAGGAATCTATCATCTTCAACAGTTATATGTTGTAAGCAAAAGCAGATATTATGCTTATGGCTCTGGATTCCAGTTGATTTCTTAGATTTATTTTGAACAAATTAGATCCTTAATGATAGATCCCCGTGAGATACCATGATATTTTCTTGAGAGTACAAAAAAGCATACCAGGGCAGAATTAATGTTCTGTTTCTACATGCATACATTGTAACTTTCCATATTTGCATTGCAAGTAAATTTGGGCGAGGAAGTATCAGCTTGGGAAAAAGGTGCCATTACTTCCACATCTACACCAAAATGCAAGAGTTCCTACCCCTGACGTCCAAAGACACTGCTCTAAGTGTAGCAGAGCTACAAACTGTACACGCCCTGTGCAGGTATTAATGGTAGACATGAAAAAGCTCTGGAAGTACCATTGCACAGGGCTGAACCAATTTCTATATCAAAAACACGTAAAATGACATTAATCTGCATGCAATACTGTTTTCGGGGACATTGAAGGGAACTTGGAACAACATGTCCTGATTTCCCAATGTTGTGCACTCAGGATAGCACAGCCTTCATCTGCAATACTGATCTGGTTTGTCATAGTCGTAGATAAAAGAGTCATACAGCATGGAAACAGGCCCTTCATCCCATGATGTCTGTGCCAACCTAGATGCCAATCTATTCCCATTTGCCTGCATTTGAGCAATATTCCTCGAAACCTTTCCTATCCATGCACCTGACCAAATACCTTACAAATGTTGAAATAAGTAACTGCAGATGCGGGTTTACAAAAAAAGACACAAAGTCCTGGAGTAACTCAGCGGGTCAGGCAGCATCTCTGGAGGATGTGGATAGGTGATGCTTTGGGTCAGGACCTTTCTTCAATCTGATATTCTCTATGTTCTCCAGAGATGCTGACTGACCCATTGAGTTACTCCAGCACTTTGTATTTCAAATGTTGTTACTGTCAACCACTTCCTCTGACAATTTATTCCATATATGTAGAACCCTCTTTGTAAGAAAGTTGCCCCTCAGGTTCAGATTGTATCTTTCTCATTCAACCTTAAACCTATGCCTTCTAGTTCCCGGTTCCTCAATCCTGCGAAACGGATAAGATATAGGCGATAGTTGAAGCACATTCACCTTATCTATGTCCCTCATGATTTAACATACCACTATTAGATCAGCCCTTAGACTCCCACATTCCAATAAATAAAGACCTAGCCTGTCCAAAATCTCCCTATAAGTGTGAGGTGTTACATTTTGGGAAGTCTAACTGGGGCATGATCTTCACAGTAAATGGCAGAGCTCTGGAGAGTGGTGTAGAGCAGAGGGATCTGGGAGTTCAGGTATATAGTTCCTTGAAAATGCCATCAAAGTGGTCAAAAAAGCTTTTGGCAAATTGGCACTCATCAGTCAGGATATTGAGTACAGAAGTTGGGATGTTATATTATAGCTGTACAAGGAGCTGGCGAAGCTACAGTTTGAGTATTGTATTCAGTTTTAGTCACCCTCTTATAGAAAATAAATTGTTAAACTGGAAAGAGTGCAAAGCAGATTTACGGGGATGTTTCCAGGACTTGAGAGCTTAGGCTAAAAGGAGAGGTTGGGCAAGCAAGAGCTCTATTCCTTGGGGTGTGGGAGTATGAGAGGTGATCTTATAGAGGTGTATAAGATCAGCAGGGGAATAGATAGGGTATATGCCCAGAGTCTTTTACCCAGAGTAGAAGAATTAAGAACCAGAGGACATAAGTTTAAGTTGAGAGGGGAAAGATCTAAAGGGGTGATATGGGGTCCAAAGAGGTGGTGGCAACGGCAAGCTGGGCGAAAGGACCTGTCACCGTGCTATATGACACACCCAGGGATATACTTGATCCTATCTACCTAGACCTGATCCATCCCTTTCCTTTTTCCTTATCTTCCTTTTCTTAGAGTAAGAAAATAACTGCAGATGCTGGTACAAATCGAAGGTGTTTATTCACAAAATGCTGGAGTAACTCAGCAGATCAGGCAGCATCTCAGGAGAGAAGGAATGGGTGACGTTTCGGGTCGAGACCCCTCTTCAGACAGATGTCAGGGGGGCAGGACAAAGGAAGGATATACGTGGAGACAGGAAGACAGTGGGAGATCTGGGAAGGGGGAGGAGAAGAGAGGGACAGAGGAACTATCTAAAGTTGGAGATCAACGTTCATACCACTGGGCTGCAAGCTGCCCAGGCAAAATATCAGGTGCTGTTCCTCCAATTTACGGTGGGACTCACTATGGCACTGGAGGAGGCCCATGACAGAAAGGTCGGACTGGGAATGGGAGGGGGAGTTGAAGTGCTCAGCCACTGGGAGATCAGATTGGTTAATGCAGACTGAGCGCAGGTGTTGAGCGAAGCGATCGCCGAGCCTGCGTTTGGTTTCGCTGATGTAAATAAGTTGACATCTGGACCAGTGGATGCAATAGATGAGGTTGGAGGAGGTGCAGGTGAACCTCTGTCTCACCTGGAAAGACTGTTTGGGTCCTTGGATGGAGTTGAGGGGGGAGGTAAAGGGACAGGTGTTGCATCTCCTGCGGTTGCAGGGGAAAGTGCCCAGGGATGGGGTGGTTTGGGTAGGAAGGGACGAGTGGACCAGGGAGTTACGGGGGGAACTGTCTCTGCGGAACGCAGAAAGGAGAGGGGATGGGAAGATATGGCCAGGGGTGGGGTCCCGTTGAAGGTGACGGAAATGTTGGCGGATGATTTGTTGGATACGCTGGCTGGTGGGGTGGAAGGTGAGAATGAGGGGGATTCTGTCCTTGTTACGAATGGGGGGAGGGGGAGCAAGAGCAGAGCTGCGGGATGTAGAAGAGACCCTAGTGAGAGCCTCATCTATAATGGAAGAGGGGAATCCCCGTTTCCTGAAGAATGAGGACATCTCTGATGCCCTAGTGTGAAACACCTCATCCCGCGCGCAGATGCGGCGTAGGCGGAGGAATTGGGAGTAGGGGATAGACTTTTTGCAGGAGACCGGGTGGGAAGAAGTGTAGTCCAGATAGCTGTATGAGTCAGTGGGTTTATAGTAGATGTTCTTTTCTTAGATGTCAATATCGCTTGTCATCCAAGGTTCTCTACTCCTGCCATCCTCAGAGCATCACAGGAATAGGCCCTTCAGTCCACTATGTCTATACCAAATATGATGCTACGTTAAACTGATCTCTTCTGCCTACATGTCATCCATATCCCTCCATTCTCTGCATATCCACGTGCCCATCTAAGAGCCTTTTGAATGCCATTATCATATCTGTTCCACCACCACTCCAAACGGCACATTCCAGGCACCCACCACTCTCTGTGTAAAAAAAAACATCCCACACATTTCTCATTTAAACTTTCTTCCTTATAGCTATACCTTCTGGTATTTAATTTTTCCACCTGGAGAAAATGGTTCTGACTATGTAACCTACCTATACATCTCATAATTTTTATTAACTTCTATTAGGTTTTCCCTCAGCCTCCATTACACTGGAGAAAACAATCCCAAATTTGTCCAACCTCCACTTGTAGCTAATACCTTAGTATCTAGGCAGTCTCCTGATAAATCTCTCCTGCAGCTTGTACATCATTCCTTAATGGGGAAACTAGAATTGCAAACTAGAATATTCAAAATGCGATGTAGGTAAAGTTCTATAAAGCTGCAATATGTCTTCCTGACACGTATACTCAATACCTCAACCAACTAAGGCAATTTATCTTCTTGTGATGCTACTTTCAGGGAGCTATGGATTTGGACTGCAAGACCCTCCATACATCAAAGCTGTTAAGGATCCTGCCATAAACTGTATACTTTCCGCATGCATTTGACTTTCCAAAGTGCTTAACCTCACCCTTGCCTGGATTAAACTTTATCTTTAATTTCTCTAGCCACATAGGTGGGATAACTGAACAAGTGTGAAAGGGTCATCGACGGTCGGTATGGATTCGGTGGGCCCATTTCCATGCTGCATTTCTAAACTAAACAATATCTATGTGTACCTGATCTATATTCTGCTGCATTCTTTGACAACCTTAATTAAAGGCATTTATGAAAGCAGTTAGACAGAACCCAAATTAACCTCATACAAAGGCAGGATCTCAAGTCAACAGTAGTGAGCTACCATCCTAGATTAGGTCAGGCCTTGTAAAAGATTTGAACCTATAATTTTTCACCAAGAAATAATTATATTGATATTTAAATCACGTCCAAATTGCAGCAATTGTGGAAAGTTAATGTTTTTCAGAATCACCAAAATTATTTTGATTATTTTATCCTACCACAACAAAGAAAAGGCGATTTTTCTTATTAAATGTGGTAATTAAACAATAAACCATGATTATTCCCATTCTGGAATAAAGGCAGGATAGAAATGAAGTGTTTTTTGAAGTCTATTATTCCATACAGAACACCCATAGTTACAGTATATCCAAAATCCATAAAAATTAAGAGGTGATTGGTGGAAATGTATAATCAGCTACATCAAAGATCAAAAGTAAATAAAAATAATAACAAATCAAATGAGAAAAGAAAAAAGAGCAGCCCACCATGCCAATAAAAAATAATGCTGATGCTCACTGAGTGAACCTCTGGTTTCCACATGCATGTGGTCATTTCCTCCCGAATGATTTGGAACAATGTGTTCCTGTTCAGAATTATAAGGCATTTCTGATTTGGGGATCTCAGTGGGCATTTCAGTGGAACCATCCTCACTGTCCTTGAAGGTGCTTGTCCTCGTAATTCCTGGCTGGAGATTCAATCTAGGCTCAAATTCACCGTGCAATTCAAAATCTCTCTTATTTTTATTCAAATCGACTTCCGGGACTTCATCATAGATAGGTTCTTTATCACTCTTAATAGATGATATTTTCTCTTCTTGTAAAGATGCATCAGTTGGGTTCAGAAATGTTTGGATCTTGCGATCTGATAACTCAAATCTATCAAGTTCCTCCTGAGAGATGTCATTTTCTTCTATGAGCCTGGAACCTCCTGCAAACAAAGTAAGATTTTCTTCATTATTTCTCACAGCATCGGAAAAAGTTTGTCCAATGGGTATTTTTTCATCCTGGTAAGGTATACCAATTGATTTTGGAGTAATCTGGTCTCTGTTGTCTAATGATTCAACATTGCCCATTCTCTTTTCTGGAATATATTCCTCTTCATTATTCCTGATTAGGTTAAAAGTGTTTTGTCCATCAATTGATTCATTGTCTCTGAGCTCCTTTGATGGCAAAGCTTCTTCATCTCTATTCAGTTCTTCATCAGTTAATGCCTCACCTTCGTCTTTATCTTGAAGTAGTTTTTGCAATCCAGTATATGACGTGTTCGGCTTGCTTAGTTTTGGTTGACAAACTGTACTCTCTTCAGGTTCTTCCTCTATATCAAGAGAATGTTTCTGGAAAATACTAGAAGTAGGGGAAAGCCCATCTTCATTTGAAAAATTAGGTGCTTTCTTAAGTTTTACCTGAATCAGATTTGGTTCCGTGGGAAGAACCTTGGGTAAATATTTGGTGTCCAACCTTTTCTTTGGACTTTCAGTTTGACTTTGTTGACGGAGTTGTTGCATTCTTTCTTGAACATTTGGCCCACTATATATCTGGGGTTTTGTATGCTCAATTTCTGTAGATTCTTCAGGAGTGTCAAAGTCAGAAGGTTGTGTAATTCTCTGGACTAGATTAAACCTCTGTGTCATCAAAAGCTTTGGTTCTAGTGGAATCTCTGGTTCAGTTTTCATTGCCACTTGTGCGCTCAGATGTTTGTCATCAGATATTTGGGTTAATGTTGACTGATCGTCGTTGTTATCAGTATAACTTTTATTTCCCTTGTCCCAAAAACTCATTAAGTTTACGAATTGTGTGTTATTAAGAAGAGGATTATCTGATGTTTCATATATCTTTTTTTTGATTGAAATGATAGTGAAAGGTTTACCTTCTTCAGAAATTATGTTTGTGTCATTCCCCTTCAAATAGAGATTCGCCTCACTTTTATCTTCTTTGCGCAATGTCTGTTTTATTTCTGGGACATTAACATTACTATTCCACTCTGAAGTACTGTTTTTTTCCTCGTTCTGCTTGCTGAAAGAAGTTGGTTCTATTTTGTGAGGAATTGTGTTTTCTGTTGATACTGCCCTGTATGCAGAACTATTTTCAACTTGATTTTGTTTTTGCATCGCATTTTCTAAGAAAGGCTCCTCACATTTCATTGCTATTTGTTCTTTCTCATTTTCATGTATCTCATGTTGCTCTAATTCAAGGTTAGATTGCTCTTTTGCATTCTTGTTCTGCTCTAACTGCAGCACTACTCCATTGCTGATCATGGTTTCAGAATGATTATTTCCTTTGCTTTCTAGCAACGCTGATCTGTCATTCACTGAATACATATCAATCATTTTCTCCTTGGAAGACTTTCCAAACACTGCATTTGCAAAAGTATTTTTCTGGGCTGAATTTTTGTCCTTTGGTGAAGATATTTGATCAGTGTAAAGTATGTCCTTTTTTTCATCTTTGTTATCAATCTTTGGCACAGTTTTAAGTTCTTCTATGGTAAATTCTGTTTGTTCTGGTCTTGATTTAGATTCTTGTGAATTATCTTCAATGTTATCAATGGGCAAAATGTCAATATCCTTATAAGTTGATTCAGTACTTTCAGACTCTCCACCTATATTTTCTTTTATGCCAACTGTCCATTTCTCTGTGAATGGTTTTAAAGTCAATGTCCTTTGTGCTGACTCTTCATTTTGCTCCTGATTCAAGTCCTGCTGTTTATCATTGGAAAGATGGTCAAAAATTGAGTAGTCTGGATAAGTAAGCTCAGAAACATCTTTTGTTCTAGTTTTACTTTCCTCCTCCAAAAGTATTGTATATTTATCAGAAATATTATTTTTTATTGGATTTTGAGCTTTTAGTAATTGGATTTCTTGCTCTTCTTTCTCCTGAATTTTGCCATTTAAGTATGGCAATAATTTAGATTCTTCTGTAAATGAAGCTGATTCAGTATGTGTAAACTCTTCATCTGGCTTTGGAAGTACAGATTTTAAAGGTTCAGATATGTTTTCAGCCGTTGCTTCAGTTGGACTTTTCATTTCTTCCACCCTTACAGTTGGTGTTTCATCACTCTTGGTGAACCAATCCAACACCTTTGATATGGATTCATCAGTTGCCTTGATATGTTCATTTGCATATTTATCATGCACTTGAGACTTTGATGAACGAGCTTTAAGTCTTTGTTCTGCTGGTGCAGTCTTGGAGGGAGACACTGCAAAATTAACCTGCTTACCTTGGAATATTTCTGGAAACTGCTGATCAGACACCTGAGGGGACTCAAAGTCAGTGTGAAGTATCCGCTTATCTGCAATGAGACAAATAGAAGAATAAATATCGTGTTTGAAAGATTTCAACTGCTGGTATACTGAATCATAATAACAGGATGCTACTGGTACCAGATGAAGGCTTAACATAATCATAACCTAACTGTTAAATGAATTTATTAAGATGAGCAGATGAACACAAAAGATAAGCATACATCAATTTACACTGTGAGCATCCACTGTTTTCTAAGACAGTTCTCAACAAGATTAGAATTAATTAGCTTGCCTTGACATCTAACCATGACATCAAGGAAAACTTGAACAAATGCTATTCTCTTTGCATTAAACAAACTATATATTCTAAACGATGGATGTCTGATATCAACTACAAAACATTTAATCTATACAGCACCTTCAATGATGCAAATCATCACACTGATTCGCAGGAGTACTGTCAAATAAAATGTTAAACCAGGTACTTGGCTGTCTAAGGAAATGGTGAAATATTTAAATTCAGAGATAATGAAAAGGTCATAGATATACATGTTCTAAGAGGAATTTTTTTTAAAGGGTGTAAATCTTACAAATTGACAAGTCACTCAAAAAGGAGCCAGTGTGGATCAGTGGGCACAGGGGTGAATAGGGCCCAAAAAGCATGGACATCAATATTTGGTCAATCTCAATTTACAATGGTAAAAGAAGGGAACATGGTTGAAGCAGATTGAATGATGCGCTTTAAGAGGTATATATGACAGATATATGAACATGCAGATGATTGAGGGATATGGATCTTGTGCAGACAGATAAGGTTAATTTAATCGCCAGCATGGTCGGCACAGATATCATGAGCCCAAGGGCCTGTTCCTGAACACAAATGTGTTTCATATTTTATCCACTCCTTCTTCATTCTGCAAATTAATGCAGATGTTTTCTCACCCTTTTAGTTCTGATAAAGGGCCATTCACTGAAATCTTAACTCTTTCTCTCTCCACAGATGTTGCCTGACTATTTGAATGGTTTAAGCTCTGTTTTTGTTTTGGGTTTACAGCTTCTGCAGTTTTCCACTCCAGCCCACTAGTTGGTTTGTTATGACTAACGTGCAGGATGCTGCTTATTTTTATAACGCATACTCAAACTTGTAATATTTAAACTGTTATCAAATTTATCCTCGAGTTGTATGAATAAAATAAAGACATCCCTGAATTTAGCTATGGCTAAAGCAAAGGGATTTCTTTATTTGAATTAATCTTTACAGCTTCTTTTTGTTCGAGGAGGCAAAAAGCAGAAGGTATTATTTCCTTTCTGTCACATCATCACAAGCAATGTTTTACATTTTAAATCATTAATCTGGAAGTAGACAATAATTAATTAGCAATACTATAGTATAATATAGAGCCTTTATTAAGATAAGTGACATTGCCAAATATAATAGATTTCCAAGCCATGAAACGTAACTGATTTAAAGGATTTTCATTTAAACTTAAACAATACATGTCAAGAAGCAAAAGGAAAGAAAATGATTCCCAAATGTAATCAAAGAAGTCTTTGTCTCACAAGGCATCAACTCACTGATATAACCCAACGGTGGCATCCTATGGTCTGCATTTATACATCGTAGTAGATATTCAGGCAACAATTGTCAACAGGAATCCAAGCCAATAAATTAGTTCACAGTCTTTGCTAAAAACTTGCTGTTAATGGCCAATGAATGAATGTAAAATTAATTTAAAATTAAATATGGAAGAATAGATGAAACCAGGCACACCCAGAATACTGCATGAAAATCATAAAACTCCAAACTTTCATTTAAATCAGGGAATTAAACTTTCCCCAGTTTGGATAATTTGTTTCATCAATCATGTAGTTCTGAAGATTTTTTGAGAATCTTGAATCGCTGATTTAAGTGAACGTCAAAATGCAGACATGATGTATTCTGTAGGCAAAATCTGTCATTCAGCTGGACCTTAGTAAGACAAAGATTTTGATTTGGTTTGAAGGCTCTTCTTCCCAAATTCCACAGCTATGCTTCAAGATAGGAATTTGAATGCCCAGAAATGTATCCCCAATCAACAACACCAAAATCAATAGAATAAATTTCCAAGACAAATAAAACGTGTATTGGGGATATATTTTCTTTTTAATGTCCAACTGTTATCATAACTTGTTTCCATGCCTCAGATACAGCCTAGTTAAAATACAATGCTGGCGATGAGATTACATAGGTGATTGATCACAGTAACAAATGAAGTGAAGTGAAATTATGATAAAAAGATAAAGTGTGCATCCAGGTTATCATTGTAGAAGAGATGGTTTGGAAAACCTTATGTTTAAACAATCCTCAAAGGCATACAGTACACCTGCCCCCTTCTTCAACGTGTTTCCATTTTCCAAAAAAATATTGCAATGATTTCACAGAATATGAGCCATGAATGAGATTAAAAGTTTTGGAAATTTTGAGCATCATTAAATCAAACACGTAATCATACCAGTAGATACAAGAATGATTGGCAAGTTTTTTTAATAGCCATCTTACCAATGTTATGATACGAGGGATTTGATGTAGAATTCAATCTTCGATCAGGTTCCTTTTTCGTTAGTATCTCACCTGTATCCAGATTATGGACATGGTTTGTTAATTCATTAGAACTATAATTTGGTAAGTGATTAGCTGAATAATTTTTTGGATTTGAATTTGTTGTTTGGATGGATTGAAAGTCTGTGTCTGGCACAGCATTAACTTCTTGGTTCAGATTCACAAAGTCTGTTTGCAAAGGTGGTCGATGATGCAAATCAGAAACTCCACTATCCTCTTGTAGACTTCCATTTTCCTCCACACTGTCCATACCATCAGTATTCCCTTCATTAATCTCCCCCATATAATCAGTGTCTAGAATACTATCTTCACCTATTTTGGAAATGTTGTTTGCATCAGAATGTTCTTCAATCTGAGATATTCTCTTTTCATCCACGTTTGATGAGAATCTGACTTGTTTTAATTTTTCAAGACTACTGTTTGCAAGAGATTCTTCATTCGTTGTAGCTTCACTCAACACTGTAGCTCCTTCTGGGATGGTTTGAGAAGCAGGAACCTTGTTTTTTGAATCTTGAACCCCAATGCGTAAGATTTCAGAATCATTGGAGCTTGAACTGGGACTACGTTTCAAAATGCTTTTAGGAGTAGACGCGTTGCCATTTAAAACATTCCAATTCTTGGATCCTGACAAAATGCTGACATAATCACTGGGGCCTTGCAGCTTGGAAGTAATAGTTCTTGGCTTTGGCACTGGATGTATTTCTGAATTATTCTCTGCAGGGCTTTGTTCATTTGAGGGAAAATGTAATCTGGAAATATTATCCTTTGGGTGAGATAAACTCTCTGGAAGAAAAACAAGAGTATACAAGGGCAAGGATGAAGGCAACTTCAATAAGGAGACTACAATATAGAAACTAACCAGGAAAGAGTAGCTTTAGAAAGATCTATAATTATCTCATTGTTCATAAAAGTTGTAAATGTAAAACTAAATTATACAATTAAAGAGAGCATTTATAGTTTTTTGTTAAAAACAAATATCAGAGCATCTCTGAATTTTAAAATATGTAATATTCAAATTTACGCATTTGTGCAGAGCACAACAGTAAATTTCAATCCTATTAATAAGAAGGTTGTTAAACTCAAGTTGAAAATAATTGGTCTAATTTGCATTCTCAAAAATCCATTTACTTAAACGGTTATGACATTAAGATGCCGTAATTGATATATCATATCATATACATACAGCCGGAAACAGGCCTTTTCGGCCCTCCAAGTCCGTGCCGCCCAGTGATCCCCGTACATTAACACTATCCTACACCCACTAGGGACAATTTTTACATTTACCCAGCCAATTAACCTACATACCTGTACGTCTTTGGAGTGTGGGAGGAAACCGAAGATCTCGGAGTAAACCCACGCAGGTCACGGGGAGAACGTACAAACTCCTTACAGTGCAGCACCCGTAGTCAGGATCGAACCTGAGTCTCCGGCGCTGCATTCGCTGTAAAGCAGCAACTCTACCGCTGCGCTACCGTGCCGCCCAAACAGCATATAACAGATATACAACAGATATAACAGCATATATCTAAGATATCCAAGTCTAAAGATATTTTTATTAAGCAATTACATCTATGAACATATAAAAGGAATTGTAAATAAATATAATTAAGAGCTTTATGTTGGCCATAAGGACGACGGACTCCTTGCATGTCCAAACGATATGCTGGTCGGTAGGTTAATTGCTCCAAATTTGGGGATGGGTTGATGGAAATGTGGGAGAATAAAATGGCATTAGTTAGCACTACTGTAAATGAAGATATGCGCAGACTGGATGAGCTGAAGAGCCCTGTTTCCATGCTTTCTGGCCATAAGTCTATGTTACACAGACATTTTAACAGTAATTTTGGTTGTCACATAGATAAAATGAGAAACACGAAAATGAAGTGCGAGTAAGAGAAACAGCATGATGGTATTTATGAACTCAAGCATTTGCAACAGTTGAAGCACCATTTGATTCTATAATATAGATGAATTGTGGTTATAGCAAGCTGAAGAATATGTAGAAATATTGATGTCAGGAAGGTAGCATTAGCACTGGAGAGAATTCAGTACCGTCTAGTATTTGGAATATTTAACCACTACAATTTTAGCATGCAAATTTCTCTCCAAATGCCAAAGACTGACAAGTCACCATAATTAACAGTACAATGGCTTTCAGTTTCTTATGTACATTTTATTAAAAAATACAGAAATAACTAAAATATGTGCATATCTTTTTGTTTATTAACTCTTATATTTGCATTTTAAGGTAACTGATAATTTGAAATAAAACAGTTAGTGACATTTTTAAAACCCCATCGTTCAAAAACAATAGCAAAAAAGATAATAGCAAGAAAAAATTATCAGCTGAGTTTGTCAACAGGCAGCATCATTGTATCTTAAAAACTTATGACCAACAAATGCCTACTGACACAAGGGAATTTAAAGCCAAAGATTTGCTCGTCTCGAAGAAGAAATGCAAATTACAGCATATGGGAAAAGTATTATGCTTCAGTGCTGAAGTAACTCAGTAAGTCGGGCAGCATCTGTGGAGGGAAACGGAAAGATGACATTTTGAGTTGGAACACTTCTTGGGTTAGAACCCTTCTTCAGTCTAAAGAAGGCTCCCAACCCAAAATGTCTGTACATTTCCCTCCACAAATGCAGTCTGACTCCCTCATGCATTTTCTTTTTTAATGGCCCAAGCACCAAATTTCCCAGCCTTGATGCACGAGACAACAATATCTGATCACTCAATCCAACAGTCATGGCCATCACCTCAGATATAGGCACTGGAGGGTGGCCTCTGGATAGGATCTGTGCATTGTGAGTCGCTTGGCACTGCAAAACCACAGCAAAAAGTCGTTGGAGTGGTAATATTCTCAAGAGTTCCACTTCAATGGACTCAGGTGAAGAAATCCATGGTGCACCCCAAAAATGAAGGCCAATCACATTAGTTATTTGAACATCAACATACCCTTATACAAGCCTGTGTAAAAGGTTTAGGGAAGTCCAGCTCTTGCACATGCATTTATTCTGAACCTGGGCAACTTTCTTTCCAGCACAGTGGCCATCCATGCAATACATGGTACATTTTGATAGCTGGGGTCTCTGCCTTTATTATATTTGTGGCCTAAGCCATCTAATATCAGTGTTATATTGGAAGTTGAGATTGATATGGTTCAATGATAATGCGCTAAAGGTGATGCCCCAAATTCAAATGTTGCCATGGCCTTTATTGCATGGAGGTATTCTTAATCCATTGGAATTAATAATAATAATAATACATTTTATTTATATAGCGCTTTTCATATACTCAAAGACGCTTTACAGAGATTTTGAGAACATAGGGAAATTAATAAATAGATAAATAAGTAAATAAATAAATGAACAGAGAAAGGAGACAGAAGGTGAGGTGGCCTTCAGTGGTTGAAGGCAGTACTGAACAGGTGAGACTTCAGCGATGTTTTGAATGTGGTGAGTGTGGGGGAGTCTCTAACGGTTTGGGGTAGTGAGTTCCATAGGGTGGGAGCAGCGATGGAGAAAGCCCTGTCCCCCCAGGATCTGAGTTTAGTCCGGATGTGGGGGGATAGTAGATTGGCAGCGGCAGAGCGGAGGGTGCAGGTGGGAGTGTGCCTGTGGAGGAGGTCGGTCAGGTAGGATGGGGCCAGGTTATGGAGGGCTTTGTAGGTTATGAGGAGGATTTTGTACTGGATTCTCTGGGGGATGGGGAGCCAGTGGAGTTTATAAAGGACGGGGGTGATATGGTCACGGATCGAGGTGTGTGTGAGTAGACGGGCAGCGGAGTTTTGAATGTATTGAAGTTTATTGATGATTTTTGAGGGTGCGCCATAGAGGAGGCTGTTGCAGTAGTCCAGACGGGAGGTGATGAAGGCGTGGATGAGGGTTTCTGCAGCTGTGGAGGAGAGGGATGGACGGAGACGGGCAATGTTTTTGAGGTGGAAGAAGGCTGTCTTTGTGATGTGTTTGATGTGTTTGTCGAAGGAGAGGGTTTGATCAAGGATGATTCCAAGATTCCGGATGTGAGGTGAGGTGGATACTGGGAGACCATCAATGTTGAGGATGAAGTTTTGGGTGGATTTGGTGAGCATTTTTGGACCAATGATGATGATTTCAGATTTGTTGCAATTGAGTTTGAGGAAGTTTGTTTGAAGCCAAAATTTTATTTCAGTAATGCAGTTTGTCAGTGTAGAGTGTGTGGTGGAGGAAATTGACTTGGTGGAGATGAGGAGCTGGATATCATCGGCGAAGCAGTGGAAGTTGAGACCATGACGGCGGATTAATTGACCAAGGGGAAACAGGTAGAGGATGAAGAGGAGGGGGCCAAGGACTGAGCCTTGGGGGACACCTTGGGGGAGGGGAGCGGTGGGGGATTTACAGTTGTTAATGGAGATGAATTGGTGTCTGTCAGAGAGGTAAGAGAGGTAAGAGAGTCTCATCTGAATCACAGTGAGGCAATGCACGCATTGACGACAAATTTAGAGGGATCCCTTTATTATTGCTGTACAATTCAATTTTCCATAATTTCCTCCATCTTCTGTGTGGAGGTAAACGGCTGTGGCCTCATTGTTACAAAATTATGGAGGAAGTAGGAATATAACAAAAGTAAAGCAGGAGACTTTCTCTTAAGAATATTGCTAGCACCCCAACTAATTCAGGTGCCAAAAACGCTGCTCACAGACCTCAATGAAGATCATGTGCCTCTGGACGTAACTACATTCTCAAGTGTTTGCAGGGACCCAGTTTGGAAAGAGAGGCGATGAATCCAGGTCCTCTAAAGCCAATCAGTCAGACAGTGCAGTAAATCAAATATAGTGAACATGTCACCCTATCGTAAAATGAGTCGTACAACTCGTCCCGTACAAAGTACTGACCATTAAGAATTTTTGGTGGTGGTTCAGGGATTGATAGCCTTTCCCATTCATGAAAAACATTGGGTTCTCATATATCACTCACTGTGACGTCAGAGAGAAAATTATCTTTGAAAAAAATACATGATGGTGCTGCTTGCTGCCTTCCACTCCTTCAAGGAGACAAATTCCCTACCCTTGAGTCATAGTCATACAGCATGCAAACAGGCACTTTGGCCCAATTTGCCCATGCTGAACAAGCTGCCCCACCAATGCTAGTCCCACCTACCTGCATTTCACCCATAGCCACTAATTCTTTACTATCCATGTACCTGTCCAAATATCTTGAAATGTTGTTATAGTGCCTGCCTCAACTACCTCCTCTGGCAGGTCATTTCATACACCCACCACCCTCTGTGTGAAAAAGTTGCCCCTCAGGTTCCTATTAAATATTTGCCCTCTCACTTTAAACCCCTTTCACCTTAAACCTTTATACATCTCTATAATATCACCCACCAGTTTCCTGCATTCCAAGGAATAAAGTCCTAGCCTATCTAAACCTCTCCCTATAGCACAAGCCCACAAGTCCTGGCAAACATTTTTGTAAAACAGAGTTTTTGTTTTTATGTGAATCCAACATGATCCAGAATAAATCAGTTTCCATTGCCTGAAATGAGAGCAATTTTAAGGTCTTCACAAACAGAAGTTTAAGCATGATATGCAGGAGTGGTAGGCATATTTCAGTGTTGACATATTTCAATAAAGTTTAGTATTGCTCCACAAATACATGGAGATTGGAAATTGTGTCCAAAAACTCTGCCAGAAGATGTCTCCTGCTGTTTTACACAATTTCCAGTGTGTTTCTTATGCCACCATATTTGGCAGGGCAGGCTGCCTATCAGCATCACACAAGAAATTGTATAACTACAAGTACTTTGGAGCATGGATCTATGTGAATTAATGTCACAAGCAGCAAGAGGCAGGTAATAAACATTGGAATTACAACACATCAAAGCTGCAAACCAGAACACTGAAATCAAGATAACCAAATTAATTAATTTCAAGGAAAATAAGCATGTTTTTATAAACTTAATTCAGCCAAACTATGCTCCAGAATAATTAATTCTTAGTTGCCTGTCATTACTGAAAATGTTCATAAATAGCCCACCTGGGAAGTCAGACTTGAAACAAGATAAATCATCATTAATTACAATTTAAACTATTTTCATGGATGCTTGGTCAAGTCAAGATACTGATGATTCTTATCAGTTTAGCCAATCAGTTCACTGTTCACACATATTTCTGTTGGAATAATAACAATTTATTTTGCAAAAACAAAGGTCTATAAATATACTTTGTTAAAAAGGGATGACACCCTTTTCAAATCAATTATTAGTATGGATAAATTAAATCACAACAAAAAACATTCCTCAGTTGTTACTTGATTAAAAAGTAATCACACAAGACATTTCTGCACATTAACAGCCATTTTTAATTAATTCATTCCTAATCTATTGATATTAGCAAGGGCAATCAGGAATATTTCAGATTTCTAGTGATCAGTTATGCATATATATATAGCAACAGAAAAATTGGATCTGATCTTTTTCCTTACTAGCACTTGGAAACATCCAAGTACTACAGGTATTAAATATTGAATGCACAATATTAATGCTACATAAAATATATTGTTCAGGCTACGCCAGTTGGAAGAAAGCAATAATATTGTGCAGAAGATAAGAAATAAAAATAACAAAGAGAATATCAGAAGCTGAGAGGGGAGACTGAGGGAGGGAGACAGAGGGAGGGAGATAAAAACTGGCAAAAAGCTCATCAAAGATTGCAAGATTCAGATACGGGAAAAGACTGTGTAACCTGTTATAATTAAGAGCTTTCACAAATGGTATTTGAACAAAGACCACCTATTGGTCTGAAGTCTGACCCATCTAACCACAATCCAGCAACAGTTGTTTTGTGAGTGAGAAGGGCATGAGCATTAGTTATCTCATGTTTAATAGAAAATGAATCATCAATTTTTAAAGTAATTTTTATTGCTTTTGACTGAATGTAATTGTGAGTAAAATGTGTTTAAAATGATTAATTTAACAAATGTATGCACGATTATGAAAATGTCTATAATCAAACACAATTTTGCACTAGCCCTGCAGGTTGAGATAAAAGCAGTACAAGCCTGTTTTGGCTCTTCAAGCTTGTTCTACATAAAGCTTGTGAGAGGTTTGTTTCCATGAATCAATGATCTTTTGAAACAAGAAAGGAATAAAAAGTGATTCAACTGCCTTTCCAAATAATAAATAGTCTAAAGCTTCTAGTAGTACTGGAAACTAAGTGCTCAGAATACACCCAGCCATCACCACCCACAAACTATAAATCACCAAAATGTCTTTCCACTTGATACGTGCACTTCCCCATGGTAAACTCCACAGTAGACAAGGTGTGTTTGCTCGAATTACATCCAAGAATACTTAGATCTGAATAAATTCAGATCTTGATTTATTATATATTCATGATAATCTAGTTTTGGCAGTCCGTCCAAGAAAAGCAAAATCTTAAATCATGACAACAATTGTGTATCCGTCAGACCATGGGAAAAGATTATTAAAAGGGATGTTTATTCTATACTGTGTATTAGCTGGTGTAGGATTGTTTACTGTACAGAATTGTTTCTTTATAAAGAAAGTATTCCATTTGTCAATAGGTTTTCATATTAATCGTAGTTTTCACCAAAAGTTATTTAGAACATCTTTATTAGTAAGATAATTTATATTTAATAACCTAAAAATTCTCTCCTCTGCTAATTACTTTCAAAGGATAAAAGTTTCATAATGCCCCAAATTTGTGATTAGTTGTAAAGCTCCAGTGTTCTCTGCTATTTCAAATAAAATTCCTGACAAAGATTTAATGGTGAGAGTTTCTGCTATTCCACCAGGGGTCCAAGCAAAGAGTTCAGGACTCCTAAACCAAAATATTATTAAGATGGTTGAGAAACCAATTGCAGCAAAGAATCCCTCAGAACACGTATTATTTACAATAACTTTAAAAGCTCAACTAGACCTTCAAGGCAGTTTAAAGTCAGATTACTTTGTGGTTTAAATTCTTATCAATTCAGATCACATTTCACAAGGGAAGGGTGCAGCTGTTTGGTCTGGAGAGGAGCACTGAATCACGCACAGCAACTTGAGATTTCCATATTGATCATACATGCACAAAGACTCTGAATCAGTGCCCGCTTCATGTTGCAATGGCAAACACGGATTATATTATTGTTGCTTCAGCAAACTGCTGATTCATGCATATAAATAGTTGCAAAATAGAAGGAATAGATCCTGTCATTTGAAGTTCTGGAATCAAACAAGCCGAACATGGAAAATGTCAGGCAGTTAATTAGAAAGAAGCATTTTTATACTTTGACAGCAAATAATAACCCATCAACTTTAGTACATCCATTCTCATTAATTAAGTGCAGCTTTTTGACCAATTTGTGACCTGTTTTGGAATACCGTATCTGAAGTTCAAAATATTTCCGGGATAGTCTGCAATATTCTGAACTGATTTGTGCAGAACACACACCATCATTGGCTGCGGAACCAAAAGATTATATTTAAGGCTATGATTGACCACTTTAAGAGATGTGTAGAAATTTGTATAGTGCAATATAATCTTCAAATGACGTAGACTTTAGAACTTATTTTATTAAAATTTCAAATACAATGAAATATAAATATTAGAAATTATATTAAATGTAACAAAATATCTTTTGGTTAACCAAATAATGTAACCATCCTGACTGGAAGTTTTTGATAGGGGGTTGTAAATAGTTGCAGCTGAACAAAGGACAAAAAGCAGCAATTTAATTCTTTGCTGACATCTATATACTAAAACTCTTGTTTGTTTGTTTGTTCCTGAACTACAGCCAAAACAGTACAAGATAGCGCAACAATTTTAGGCCCACCTTACTCACCGTTGTTCCGGGATCCTGTGTAGGATGTTTCATTGAAATCGGTGTTATATTTTTTAAGTTATTCACATTTAAAAAGTTTTAAAACCACGCACGCACAGTTGGGGCCCCATTGATCTGGTACTTACATAAGATGGCCACCGTATCCGCGCGTGCGCAGAACAAACGCGTCCGCGTCTGCGCAGTTGGGGCTCGTTGATCTCGGCCGCCTGTCTCTCGGGGGCAGGAGAGCCAGGCCTGGTGCCGGGGGAACCAGCCAGAGCCTTTGCCTGGGCCCGGGCCTTGGCCCACCTCACAATCATGGGTAACCGTGATCCTGAGGTGGACCAAGGTGAAAGGCGGCAGCAGCAGCAGCAGTAGTGAGGCCGGGCGTTGGTGGAGGCCGATGCCTGGGCATGCCCTCGGCTCCCCCTTCCCCCCTCCTCTCCCCGGCCGGCTCAGCGCCTTCCCCATGCCGCCCAGAGTCCAGTGGCTTCGCAACAGTGGGAGAGGGGAAGGGAGGGGAGAGGGAGGAGAGGGGGGTAGAGGGTGGGGGGAGTGGGGAGGGGGAAGTGGGGGAGGTTACGGTACTGCACCAATGCAGGAGGCAACCCTAGGGGGGAGGGGGAGGAGTGGGATGGAGGGGGGGTAGGGGGAGGAGAGAGGGAGGGGGAGAGAGAGAGGGACTGGGGGCGAGGGGGAGAGTGAGGGGGAGGAGGGAGAGAGAAAGGGGGGGAGAGAGAGAGAGGGAGGGGAAGAGAGGGAGGGGGAGAGAGAGAGGGAGGGGGGAGAGGGAGGGGGGAAAGAGAGGGGGAGGAGGAGAGGGGGAGGGGGAGGAGGAGAGGGGGGAGGGGGGGGAGAGAGGGGGGTGGAGAGAGAGGGGGAGGGTGGAGAGAGAGGGGGAGGAGGGAGAGAGAGGGGGGTGGAGAGAGAGAGGGGGTGGAGAGAGAGAGAGGGGTGGAGAGAGAGAAGGGTGGAGAGAGAGAGGGGGAGGGAGAGAGAGAGAGGGGGAGGGAGAGAGAGAGGGGAGGGAGAGAGAGAGGGGGAGGGGGGAGAGAGGGGGAGGGGGGAGAGAGGGGGAGGGGGGAGAGAGAGGGGGAGGGGGGAAGGGGGAGAGAGAGGGGGAGGGGGGAAGGGGGGAGAGAGAGGGGGAGGGGGGAGAGAGGGAGAGAGGAGGGGGGAGTGGGTGAGGAGAGGGTGCTGCACCAATGCAGGAATGGTTTGGGCGCAATGGGTCCACGGTCTCAAATGTTCTAAATGCACAATATAGAGCAGATCCCCATTGTTCTCACCATTCTAAATTTGGTGCAACTGATCTCAATGCTACCTTGTTGAACGATTAATACATACAATGGAGGACAACTTTCAACGACAATCTATTTGAAATCTTGATAATATGAGAACATGCACAACAATCCGACATCTCCCTACCGTTTGCTCGATTTCACCAGGGGCTCCCCTCATCCATTACAGATGAGGCTCTCACTAGAGTCTCCTCGATATCCCGCAGCTCTGCTCTTCTCGCCCTCCTCTCATTCGTAACAAGGACAGACTCCCCCTTGTCCTCACCTTCCACCCCATCAGCCGTCACATACAACATATAATCCTCCAACATTCTTGCTACCTCCAATGAGATCCCACTACTGGCCACATCTTCCCATCTCCACCCCTTTCTGCTTTCTGCAGAAACCATTCCCTCCGAAACTCCCTGGTCAACTCATCCCTTCCCACGCAAACCACCCCCTCCCCAGGTAGTTTCCTCTGCAACCGCAGGAGATGCAACACCTGTCCCTTTATCTCTCCCCTCAACTCCATCCAAGTACCCAAACAGTCTTTCCAGGTGAGGTAAAGGTTCACCTGCATCTCCTCCAACCTCATCTACTGTATCCGCTGTTCCAGGTGTTAACTTCTCTACATCAGCGAGACCAAGAGCAGGCTCAGCGATCGTTTCGCTAAACACCTCGCTCAGTCCGTCTTAACCTACCTGATTTTCCGGTGGCTCGGCACTTCAACTTCCCCTCCCATTCCCAATCTGACCTTTCTGTCCAGGACCTCCTCCATTATCAGAGTGAGGCCCAGTGCAAATTGGAAGAACAGCACCTCATATTTCGTTTGGGTAGTTTACACCCCAGCGGTATGAACATTGACTTCTCTAACTTCAGATAGCCCTTGCTTTCCCTCTCTAACCCCTTCCCCTTCCAAGTTCTCCCACCAGCCTTACTGTCTCCGACTACATTCAATCTTTGTCCCACCCCCTCCCCTGACATCAGTCCGAAGAAGGGTCTCTACCCGAAACGTCACCCATACCTTCTCTCCCAAGATGCTGCCTGTCCCGCTGAGTTACTCCAGCATTTTGTGTCTACCTTCGATTTAAACCAGCACCTGCATTTTTTTTCCTGCACAACAATCTTGTGAGCCCAGAAAATACACCAGAAAGGTTAGAGATGTCTGGATCGCTTAAATTAATCAAATTTCAAGGTACATTTATTGGTGGCACCATAAATGGAGTAAGCATTCATAAGATGTGCTATTGATGCCTAACTGACAAGACAGGATTCCACTCATCAGTAGACATTGACTTTGAATAGTCAGCAAAAATGTCACCAATAAATCCACAGACCAAACCAAAAAAAAAGAGTTTAAAGGAAGACAATTCCAAAAGCATGAATATTTCATCGACTTTAACAATAAGATAAAAGAGATTTCTATCAAATTATGTCTCTATATAAATGATTTACTGGTAATTACCCTGCATAGTCATTGACTGCTTTCCATCAGGCAATGGTTGTCTCTCCTCTTCATTTGGATAATCAGCGGACAACAACGATTTGTTGAATGGGTTTTCTCTTTGCTGAAAAACAATTGTTCCAAATGTATGACTATGATTTATTAAACACCAGAACAAAGCACCCAATTTCTAGGCAATTATATGCCTGTAATATAAAGACATAGGTGAAACTGCGCTTGGAGTACTGTGTAATTTTTGGTCGCCCTCTTATAGGGAGAATATCGTTAAGCTGGAAAGGGTATAGAGATGATTCACAAGGATGTTACCGACACTAGAGTGCAAAAACTTAGTTGGGGCAACACAAAGTCAGTGTTGTTATAGGAATTATTTGCTTATTTTTCAGATTCCAAATACAAATATTACTGAAAAATAGACTTGTTTGAATCTTCCATGGAGATGAAAGGCTTTCACTGCAAGAAAAGACTGGAAAAACAGTTGCAAAAAGTGGATAAGAATAAATCTTTGTCTTTAATAAATCTTCAAATAATGAACCATCAAAAAATAAAGTCATTTTTTTTAAATTGACATCGGAAAATAATCCATTTCCACAATGGCTGATGGACAGTAGGTTTCTGCAAAGCCACGGCCAGAACAATGGATGGATATTGGCCGTGCAGAAACCTGCGAAACCAGGTCGAAGTCCAGACACTGGGGCGCTGACATCAGCATACTCACAATGCCCCAAGCCGACCTACACAGTTAATCTCGTTAAGGGGGCACAATAGCCCATAGAAACCTACCTGGCAGGAGATGGGAAACCAGTTAAACCCATCACCTCTCAACGAGAAACAGATTAACAGACCGTCTGGCCATCACCGGTACCCCCGGACATAACGCAGATCAAAGAGAAATCTCGAAACCTATCTTTGAATCAAAGAGATCCCGAGATCTGGCAGGAGATAGGACGGGTCAGGATTAGTATAACTGGCCACGATTTTTGGGTTTTAAACTCAAGAAGAAAAGACAGGCAAGAAAGGCACGCAAGTCAGAAGGAAGAAGCAGAAGTCTCACGGCAGAAGTCAGAGGACGCAACGAACGGCAGGAAACTCACGGGATCAGAGCAAGGCACGGGGACCTTAGGTCTGGCTGACCTGCTACAAAAAGCAGGTCCAGCTCTTGGACCGCGTGGTTGTGGCACAGGCAGCCCAGATTAGGGACCTTCTTGAGGAGGTAGAGGAGAAGGCTGCGGGTGGGCACCAATTGATTGAGGCTCTGGACTCTTTAAACAAGGTGCGCCGGGTCGTGACCAACCGCCACGAAGCCAGGGTAGAGCTGATGGAGTGCCAGATCACTGAGGCCATGCGCAGTAAGGGCAAGCTCAGGGAGCAGTGCGCTTCCCTGAGCCGCCAGCTGGAGACCCAGGAAGAGAACCTCAAGGGGGTTAGGGCAGCCTACAAAATGGTTTTGGAGGACAGGTCGGAAGGGGCCGACCACGGGGCCTGCCTGCAGGAGATAGAGGGTCTGCGGAGTGCTTTAAATAAAGCAAGCGGGCTGGTCTATCTAATGAACCCCCCAGCGAGCCAGTCGCAGGCGGTTGCGAAGGTCCCAGTTCCGGTCCCCAGAAAGACCGTGGTGGCTTCGGCCCCCAGACTCCACAATTCCCATAGCTACGAGACATCCTGGGAAAGGGGTAGTGTAGGGGAGAGAGAGAGAGGGGAGCTCCCGGTCGAGGACTCGGCACCGGCGCCCATGTGCCCGGTCCTGGAAACCAGACAGGGACCCACCGCACCGAATGGGGACGCCGGACCCATTCAAAGCGAGATCGTGGTGCCCCACAGCTCCCAGCAGTTAAGAGCTATGATCGGGCATGTAGCAAAATTGTCCGAATCAGGGGACCCTTCGCTGCATTTCAGAGAGATAGAGCAAACCGCCGCAATCAACGGTTGCGACGAGGGAGAACGGTCAAAAATGTTGCTGTTTTCCCTGGACAGCTCGATCCTCCAATGCCTCTCAGATGAGAGTAAAAGAGGGACCAGGACCTACGATCTGCTACGGGACGAGGTCCTGGAAGTTTTGGGGATGGGCGATGAGGGTCCATGTGCCCGATAGGGGAAGACCCTCCAGATGGAGGGAGAACCCCCAAAGGTTTTCGCGGCGCGACTGTGGTCAGTATACCAGAGCAGCTGCCCGCATGTCCCCGCACGTCCCCGCGCGGGATGTCCTGGTCGGGAATGGGAGAGCCCAATGGCTCCGATGTTTGGTATCAAACAGCCTGGCAGCCGTCAGGGAACAGGCGAAAGCCTGGTTTGATCCCACAAATAGTACAGAGGAGGCGGTTTTGGACCGTCTCACGGTAGGGTATAGGAACACCCGGTGCACGTCCACCCGACTCGTAAAAGGGAAGGTGCACGTAGCGGAGGCTACTGCACCGGCCCAAAAGGGGTGGCGACAGGAGGGTAACCCTACCGCACAGTCCCAAGTGTTTCAGGTGCGGTAAGGTGGGGCACTGGCGGAAGGATTGCAGGGTCCACACCAAGGAAGATAGGGTTGGCACCACCCTGCGCGCCGAGGTCCCAGTTAAGCCCGAGATGATTGAAACAATGATCGAGGTGATGCGGTCCCTCATGGCCGCACAGGGGAAGGTGGCAGTCGCTACCGGCTCCCCGGGTGCGGAGGCGGCACTGGACATTCCCCAATGACATCAGCCCGCGCAGCCCGCCTATCTGTGTCCTCTCCGCTACGATGCGTGGAAGAGGCCGCTTGTGGAGATGGTAGTGGAGAGGCAAAGGGGCAATTATCTGTTGGACACGGGGGCTTCATGCACCGTGGTCCACACAGAGGAACCCTTTGACTCTCCCTGTCCACAGGGGTCCCTTTCGCACTGGCGGGGTTCACAGGGAAGGAACAGGCTGGCACACGTTCCATCCCGCTGTCCGTTCATTTGGGGGCACTCCATACCACATGGGAGTGTATCCTAATGAAGTGGACAGAAGGGGGTGGAAAGGGGATCATTGGATCCGATTTTTTAGTAAGCCATGGGATCCTCATGGACTTACGGAACCACTGCCTTTGGGTGGACAAGGGCGGTAAAGGGGAGATAATAGTAATTAGGGGAAAGGAGGGGAAAGGGACTCTGTGCACCATGAAGCCGCCCGAGGGTTACGACCTCGAGTGCATGGTGGCGGAGGTCCCGGCCGAACTACAAGAGTGTGTGGGGAGCAACCTGAACGCGTTTGCGACCCACAAACACGATTGTGGTAGGGTAGTGGGGTTCGAGGTCAGCATAGACGGGGACCCCATGACCAGACCCCAGAGGCAGTACAATTTCCCCAAGGAGGCGGAACCCGATTTGGAGATAGCCATATCTTCACTGGTGCAGCAGGGCGTGCTGAGGCCGATAGCCACACACGTGAACTCTCCATTGTGGCCGGTTAGGAAACCGGATAACTCATGGAGGGCCACGGTGGACTACCGGGTCCTCAACAGTAATATCCCTGCCTGCGCACCCACGGTGGCAGCAGTTGCCGACCTCATAGGAAGTATCCCAGCATCCGCGACCACGTTCACGGTGCTGGATATTTCAAATGGGTTTTGGTCCATTCCGCTGCGGCGGGAAGACCAGTACAAGTTTGCCTTTACTTTTAAAGGGCAACAGTACACCTGGAACTGCTTACCACAGGGTTTCCACAACAGCCCCAGCATTTTTCACCAGTGCATGGCGGATAGCCTGAGGGAGTTTAGCCAGCGCCACCAGGTCGTGCAGTATGTGGACGACCTCCTCCTGTTCACAGACACAAAGGAGGAGCACGGTCCACTGCTGGCCGAGCTGCTAGAGCTGCTGGCTAGGAAGGGTTTTAAAATAAACCCGAAGAAGGCACGGATCGGTCTGCCAGAGGTAAAATTCTTGGGTCTGACCATCCGCGCCGGGGAAAGGGCTATAGATCAGGCTAGGAGGGAGTCGGTGCAGGAGTTGCCGATTCCCGGTACAGTAACGGGTGTGAGGTCTTTCCTGGGACTGACCGGGTATTGCAGAGACTTCATCGAGGACTACGCGGCCACCGCAGCCCCACTACTCCGACTCCTACACAAGGGAGTGGAGTGGTCTTGGGATGAGGGTTGCCAGGCCGCGTTCGAGAAGTTAAAAGGGGATCTGCAAACCGCACCAGCCTTAGGAGCCATAGATGGGGAGAAAGGGTTTTCTCTGGAGGTGGCAGCTAGTGGGGACAGCCTGAGTGCCGTGCTGCTGCAGGAACGGCACGGTAGGCTGCGACCAGTGGTGTACTCCTCCAGGGTGCTCACCGATGTGGAGAGGAGTTTCTCCAATTGCGAGAGGCACCTTTTAGCCACGCATTGGGCTGTGAAGAGGGCTTTAATCTTCACAGGTACCTCTCCAATCACTCTCCTCACCCATCACACACCCACCTAGATGCTTCTGGATGGAAGGATCAAGGATGGGACTGTCAGCAGCGCCCGCATCGCGCGCTGGACCCTCCTCCTTTCACAGATGAATCTGAAGATTGAAGGTCTGTGCGAGCCCAAGCTCGCGGCAAATTTAATATATCCCGGAACGGCCCATCGGTGTTCCGTGGAGGGGGTCTGGGACGTCGACATAGGTCTACGGGCTGGGATCCATCCCACAGGCCGGGAAATCTATGTGGACGGCTCCAGCACGGTGTCAGCTGGCGAACGACTCACGGGATGTGGAATTTATGACCCCAAGGCAGGCATTGCCTTGGCAATTAAGCTCCCCAGCACCATGAGCGCGCAGCAGGCCGAGCTGTCCGCAGTGGCGTACGTTATTACCCACCCAGAGAGGTTCCCAACCCCGTACACGATCTGCTCAGACAGGATGTTTACATGCAATTCGTGTACCGAGTACCTGGCCATCTAGTCCCGTCGCGGATACACTTCCTCAGACGGGAGGCCTTTAACTGTTAAGCCCCTGCTAGAGCAGATCTTGGCCGCAGTAGGGGAGAAAGGGGAGGTTTTTATACATAAGGTGAAGGCCCATTCCGCCACAGAGCCCCGGGGGGAGGGCAACAAGCAGGCGGACGCCCTGGCTAAGGAGGGCGCCGGCAGTGGCATTTTCTGGGACCCCTATGGGCACAGGCAGATAGCAGCGATCCAGGGTAAGGAGGGAAACGTCAGGACCCCAAAGGTCACATTGCCTCTGGACCTGAGGACCGTCCAAGCTCAGGATCCTGTTTTAAAAGCCGTCCTCAGAGCTGTTAGTGAGGGCGAGCAGGTAGAGGGTCTCTACGGTAAGGCGGCCCTCTCCGTAAAAGAAGACATGCTCTTCCATGCCGAACAGTGGGTTGTGCCACAGCAGCAGAGGAGGGAGTTCCTCAAGCTGGCACACGAGGGTCCAGGGGCAGGGCACGCCGGACTGGAGGTTACGTGGCAGCGGGTAGAGCAGGCGGGATGGTGGCCGGGGCTTAGGGACGAGGTCCGTGAGTTCTGCGCCAGCTGCCTCGTCTGTGCTGCCAATAACCCAGACCCCCAGAAAAAGAAAGCGCCCATGGGACACGTCAGGAGGGTGGAGGGACCATGGCAGTCGATCCAGATCGACTACATCGGGCCCTTGCCCACCACCCAAGGAGTCTATAAGTACTGCCTCGTCCTGATAGACGTGTTTTCTAAGTGGGTGGAGGCTTTCCCCTGTAAGGCAGCTACGGCACTGGGCACTGCCAAGATCCTGGTCCGGGAGGTGTTCTCACGGTGGGGGCTCCCTCGTTTTGTGGAGTCTGACCAAGGGAGTCATTTCACCGGACAGGTGATGCAGAACACCCTCATGCTCCTAGGCATTGAGGGGAAGTAGCACGTAGCCCACAATCCTCAGTCATCAGGGATTGTGGAGCGCATGAACAGGACCCTGAAAGAAAGGTTGAGGAAGGAGGCTATGGGCTCGCCCCAAAAATGGGCGGAGGTCCTGCCCCTAGTCCTCATTGGGATCAGGGCCAGTCCGTCTAAGAGCACGGTATATTCCCCGTACGAGCTGATGACTGGCAGGGTTATGCGCACTCCCACCCATGTCCTGGCCCCGGTGCTCACGGAGGGTCAGCTCGAGGAGGTTAACAGGGACAGGTTTGTCCAGAATCTTTTCGAGCGGTTGAAGCAGGTCCACGGGCAGGCGGCTGGGAACATGGGAAGGCAGCACCTGGGCAACAAGCTGTTGCTGGAGCCGCGCAAGCTGCAGGAGTGGGAGGTAGGAGAATTGGTAATGGTTCGGAACTACGCTAGGGTAGGTAGTTTCGAACCACTCTACATGGGGCCCTACAGCATTGTAGATAAAGCCAGCCCCATGGTCTACGCCGTGAAGATGCCCCGGCGGGTTAAATGGTTCCACATCAACCAATGCAAATCGTATAAACCGGGAGCACAGGGGTCAACCACAGGGGCCAGCCCTGTGAGTGGGGACTCACAACCAAAGATGAAGCAGGTCACGCAGACAGGCAAGGTTGCCTGCGTGAGGGGGGAGGACATTCTCAAGGAATGGAGAGTCTCGCGTTTTTGGGTGGGATTCGGACGAGGAAGAGCCTGATCAGCTCGACCAGGGGCTGGATCCCATTACGGAGGAAGAGGAGTCGGAGGGGGACGACAGTAACGTCCTCGACTCAAGCATCAGGAAGGCGGGGTAGCGGGCGGAGGCTCACCACCTGTAGGTACAGGCAGGGTGAGGTCGGATGCCGCAGGAATACCCAGCACCAAGGGGGCAGAGCTGGATGAGATGGGGCCAGGGTCGGCAGCTGGGGGGGTTACCCGAGCTGCGACACGGCAGGAAACGGTCCTCAGCCAGGCTGTCCAGGGGGCAGTGCCTAAGGTGACTCCCCGTAGGTCAAGCAGGGAACCCCAACCTAGAAAGTTTTGGCCAGAGGTCAATCACGCCCCAAGGTACGGGAGCCAAGTGAGGAGGAGGGAGCTAACGTTTCAGCGGAGGTTTAGCCCCCGACAGGCAGCGACAGGCTGCGGAGGATCAAAGGTGGGAGACAGCGCGGTGCAGCCGCAGGAGACGACCCGCTGCAGCCCTGACAGAGATTAGCTGAGCCGCCCTGGGAAGGCGGCGCTGTATTATATTTTAGAATAGATAAGGATAAGTAATTTAGATAAGGATAAGTAATATGGATAAGTTTGTGGGGATAGTTTTAGATAAAGTTGATGCGTCCAGGATGCAGGTGTGGGGTGCAGGCTGGGGGTCAAGAGACCCGCCCGCAGGGGCATTAACAAAGCCAAGCGCTCCCCAAGAGGCTGGCTATACCATATTTTATCTGTTTTCTGGAGCGGAAGGAGGCACTCGTATGGTGGATCGTCGCCACGGCGATCGGATGTGGGTGGGCCTATCAGGGCCGCACCAAGGACATCATCGTCTACGGCTGCACCGGGGACACGGCTCCCATAGCGACCGATGGGACTGGAAGGAGAGAAGCGGAGGAGACCGCAGTTCACTTTCATGAAGGCCAGTGGCCGGGGTGGCTGGGATCGAACTCTTCAGAATATTCCAGCGCCTCAGGTTTTGCTTATCGGGACACTTCGTTATTGTGCCCGAGAGTCAAGATCGTCGCCCAAAGAGTAAGCGCCACCGTTGGCAAAAGGATCTGCCTGGTATGCACGGAGAAGGTCCCCACGAGCAGGCGGCGGTGGCTGAGGAAAACAAGCCGGACAATGGCCAACTCCACTGTTGAGTGGGAGAGACATAACAACAACACTCACAGAACTATTTCTGGGACTAATGAACAGTTGAGTGTGTGTTGGGACAAATGGTGGGAACCGGATGAGGGGATCTAAATGTGTATGTGGGGTTCGAGGTATCGCTGCCCCACGGGCAACAGCATACTTTTCCAGAGACAGTGGCAGGAGGACGGAAAGGGGATGAGGTGGGATGTTAGCTCGCGGGCTTGTGGGGTCCCCCTTTTTCCCGATCCCGGTAAACGCCACTGAACTCATCACACGGCCACGCACGATACCTCCCACAGTTCCGCTGGCAGTAGCACAGGAGGGTGAATGCCCTAAAACCACTAAGGGTCCCGGGAATGGCCTGGTACTGATACCGACTGACCAGGTATTGTACCAGGGGGTGCACTACGCGGTAGCCTCAGTGATTTTAAACCTCACGAGGTGCGGTTGCCGGAGTGGTACCCCAGGGAAACTGAAAGACTAACCGGGTATATCAAGAAGAATGGAGAGACCGTTACGTGCGGGTGGGCGAGCAGGACCCAGCTGCAAGCTGCTAGGAGGACGGGCCCCCTCCGCACCGAGTGAACTGTGTTTTGCATTGTCCTTTTTCAAAATTGTATAAAGAATGATTGTGTTGAAGGAATGTACAAAATGTATCGTTTTGCTGTTGTGTTGTTTTCATGTCCTACATTAAATCTGACACCAGTAGGAGGATGGCGGAGGCATCGGCCTGGGACAAGGTGTAGGTGTATATGTCTGACATGAAAGTGTAAATACTTGTAATATAGTTTTGCCCGGGACACGGGCAATAAAGGTCAGCCTAAAAGATGGGGACTGTACGTTCGCAATGGAACACTAGTTAATTAAAACCTCAGGGTTCTGGATGTGGAGAATCGGGAAAACATTGCTCAACCACATTATTTAATTGATTCGATAAGCTGGGGTTATGCAAATCAACAGGAGGGACTGTAAGATTTGAGAAGTTTTCCCTCATTCTGCAATCAACACCAAACCAAAGAGCTGCAGTTTGGACATTTTATACGGGACTGGGGCTGATAGCGGAGAAAGGCTGCGGTCAGTTTTTTAACAAGGGATGTCACAATCAGTGGGTCCCAAGATGGCCGCGGGACCTCGTGACCAGCTACAAAAGCAAAAACCCCACAGCCCAGTCTCTAGGTTTCTGCAAAGCCACGGCCAGAACAATGGATGGATATTGGCCGTGCAGAAACCTGCGAAAACAGATCGAAGTCCAGACACTGGTGCGCTGACATCAGCATACTCACAATGCCCCAAGCCGACCTACACAGTTAATCTCGTTAAGGGGGCACAATAGCCCATAGAAACCTACCTGGCAGGAGATGGGAAACCAGTTAAACCCATCACCTCTCAACGAGAAACAGATTAACAGACCGTCTGGCCATCACCGGTACCCCCGGACATAACGCAGATCAAAGAGAAATCTCGAAACCTATCTTTGAATCAAAGAGATCCCGAGATCTGGCGGGAGATAGGACGGGTCATGATTAGTATAACTGGCCACGATTTTTGGGTTTTAAACTCAAGAAGAAAAGACAGGCAAGAAAGGCACGCAAGTCAGAAGTCAGAAGGAAGAAGAAGTCTCACGGCAGAAGTCAGAGGACGCAACGAACGGCAGGAAACTCACGGGATCAGAGCAAGGCACGGGGACCTTAGGTCGGGCGAAAGCTCGGCGCAGAAAACCCCTTACAGGTAGGAAGATTAGTTTTCAAATGTTCAGTGGGTAAATATTTGAAACAGAAATTGCAGTGAAGGCAAGGGGAGGATAATGTAACACCACATGGATCTTCATGGGCTTGTGCAGATCTGATGGACTGCTATTCCATAAAATTATTCTAAATTATGCTTTTTTTTTAAAGTTAATTCAAAATTTACAAGTAGCAGAAAAGAAAATGCTATTAACTAGAGTTATTGGCTGTTTAGCCCAACTCATCCTTGCGGACGAAATTGCATACCTCAGCAAGTCCCAGTTGTCTGCATTTGATCCATATCCCTGTAAACCATTATTATCCATGTACATGTCTAAATGTTCTTTAAACATAGCAATTGCACCTGCCTCTAATACCTACTCTGGCAGCTTGTTTCATATCCCCTCTACCCTCTGTGTCAGAAACATGCCTGCAAGATCCCATTTAAATCTTTCCCTCTTTCACCTTAAAACCATGCCCTCTAGTTTTAGCCTCCCCTACTCAGGAAAAAAGACAGTGACCATTCCACTTAACGATGCCTCCAAAGATGTTATATACCTCTCCAAGGTCATCTTTTGTCCCACTGCAGATAAAAAGAGGTTCCACCCTATCCATTCTGTCCATATACCTCAGGCCCTCTAGTCTCAGTAACATCCTTGTGAATCATCTCTATACCCTTTCCAGCTTAACGATATTCTCCCTATAAGAGGGCGATCAAAAATTACACAATACTCCAAATGCAGTCTCACCTATGTCTTTATGTTACAGGCATACAATTGCCGAGAGATTCTAGTGCACCCAATATGATGCATTAATTGATGCAGCCATGAGATAATAATCACTGTTTTTGTTCCTGGGCTCTGATGTAAACCAGATGCAGCAACTTGCTGACCTTGAAAGAAGTACGGTCACAGTTTCATGGTCAACATGCAAGAAAGACGATGTTGTGTAAGAGGAAGCAATGATAGGCACTCCAAAGACAACATGATATCCCCATAATGCTCCAGAAGTGGCCTTGTACTTCCTGGCATCATCCTCCCTGCGTGGCTGATGCTGAAAATGCTATTTGAATATCAAAATGACTTAAAAACACCCACAAATTCTTATTTTTCAAGAAATAATAGATTTTCAATCACATAATGCTGAAACACATTAAACTTTATTTTTTTTAAAGTACTCAAATAGATTGTAGAGCACTGGCTACCTCACCAACAGTCTGCCTGTCCTTTCTACTGTTTTTGTTATTTTAAGTATGTGTTAAAAGTATGTTTTAGTGTTTCTTGGTTTGTTTTATGGGGAATTGGGGGAAACTTTCTTTTCAATCTCCTACCTCGAGATGCGATTTTTCTCTGTATCGTATCTCCATCCCCACTGCGGCCTAACATCGAGGAGTTGGCGGCCTATCCTGGAGACCGGCCCAGCGCTTCATACCGCGGGTGGGGCGCGGACTTTAACATCGTGGAGCTGCGATCCTTTGCCGAGGATCAATTGTGTAGAGCTCCAACCTCGGGGCCTGTGGACTTTAACATCGAGAAGCCCGCGGTCTCTGGTAAGAAGAGGCCGACTCGGGAGCTCCATGCCGCGGAGAGAGTCTCAACCGTCCCAACGCGAGGAGTTTCAATCATCCCGACGCGAGGGCTTCAGACAGTCAGCAGCGGCGACTGTGGATGGTTCAACAGCCCCAACCACGGGTGAACAAAGAGGAAGATGGTTGAACTTTATTATCTTCCATCACAGTGAGGAATGTGGAAACCGCTGTGGTGGATGTTTATGCTAAATTTTATTTTATGTGGCTGTCTTGTTGCTTTTTACTTAGTATGGCTGTATGGTAACTCAAATTTCACTGTACCTTAATTGGTACATGTGATAATAAATTGATCTTGAAATCTTAAAAAGGCCATTTCTAGCATTTAACTTTTATTTAATAAAGCATTTATGATGTCAATGAATGTTGATATTTTTTAATCATCAAAGGAATCAAACAGCTGGTTTGATATTAGATTTTTGAATTTTCATCACAGTGTGCAAAGGATCACCATCACTCAAACAAAATGCTTCAGCCAACTTAATTTTAAACTTAAATGTATTTAAAAAACTGCACAAATTCAAAGGAGCAGCAATGCCATTCAATAGAAAATTAAATAATCTGTTCAAATTGTTTAGAATAGGGAGCTTGTTTTGAACCTAAATTATTAAAACACACATTATATAAGAGACGTTACTCATTTTTGCAGTAATCTTGGAAAGGAGATTGGTTGACTGAATTAGAAGTAAGAGACACTATATGAGTCCATTGTTGGAGATAGAGGAGTGAGGACAGAATTAAACAAAGGGGGAAAAAAAGAAATTTAGCAAATGTGGCATATATTTTAGGACAGTCTCTCATTCCTATTGTTTCTCAAAAGAAAATTGAAGTCAAACATATTTTGTTATTATTCAGTCCTAATCCTGTCACCTGTTAAAGGAAAATAGGTTCCTTGTATTGTTCTGACCTCTTTCAAATACAATTCGATGGTAGCATAGAGTAGAACCAGTGTCATTACCTACCTGATCTCCCCGTGGCTCAACACTTCAACTCCCCCTCCCATTCCCAATCTGACCTTTCTGTCCAGGGCCTCCTCCATTGTCAGAGTGAAGCCCAGTGCAAATTGGAGGAACAGCACCTCATATTTCGCTTGGGTAGTTTACACCCCAGCGGTATGAACATTGACTTCTCTAACTTCAGATAGTCCCTGCTTTCCCTCTCTTCCCCCTCCCCCTTCCCAGTTCTCCCACTAGTCTTCCTGTCTCCGACTACATTCTATCTTTGTCCCGCTCCCTCCCCTGACATCAGTCTGAAGAAGGGTCTCGACCCGAAATGTCACCCATTCCTTCTCTCCCGAGATGCTGCCTGACCTACTGAGTTACTCCAGCTTTTTGTGTCTACCTTCCACAAACACTTCATTAACTTGCCCTTCCCAATTTCCCAATACTAGATCCAGTGTTGCCTCTCACGTGTGGGGGCCTCTACATACTGCTTGAGAAAACTCTCCTGAACACTTTTGAGGAATTGCACCCCATTTAAACCCTTCACACTATGATTTTCCCCGTCAATATTAGGAAAGTTAAAATCTCATACTATGACAACCTTATTTGACCTGCAGCTGTTATTTGAAGAGCAGCAAGATTTGCAGAATAATGAACCTGATATGAGTAATGGAACTGTGGTTCGGGGGTATTCTTGGGAATCTACCAGCATTTGGACAGGCATGGACTGATTAGGGATAGTCAGCATGGCTTTGTGCATGGGAAATCTTGTCCCACAAATCCAATAGTTTTTTAATAAGATCACCGAGAGGATAGAGATCACCGAGAAGATTGATAAAGACAGGTAGTGCATGTTGACAAAATGAACTTTAGTAAGGCCTTTGACAAAGTCCTGTCTGGTAGGCTAGTTTAAAAGGTTAAAGTGCATGGAGCTAGGCCAAGGCGAGCTAGTCAATTCGATTCAAAAATAGTTTGGAGGAAATTATCTTTAAGGAATAACCCTTTGCGGAGGGTTATTCTTCTGTTTGGAGGTCTGTGACCAATGGAGTGTAGCAGAGGTCAGGTCATCGGTCCACTGTTTGGTATCTACATTAACGATTTGGATGACAATGTAGATAACACGGTTAGTAAATTTACAGATCAACCAAAAATAGTGTTATAGTGGACAGCAAGGAAGGACCAAGTTTACGGCAGGGTCAAGTGCAGTCGGGAAGGCGGGCCTAGGAATGGCAAGTGGAATTTAACTCTGACAAGTGAAAAGTATGACATGACATACTTACCATGTCATATGGTAAGTATGACATACCATACTTTGGTATGTCAAACAAGGGCAGGGCTTACACAGTAAATAGTACAGCCCTGGACAGCGATGTAGAACAGAGATCTGGGAGTACAGATGCATGGTTTTTGAAAGTGGCGAGTCAGATGAATGGTGTGGTGAAGAAGGTCTTTGGTACCCCGGTCGGTCATCATTGGGGTTGAAGGGCTATGGGCTAAGTGTAGGTAAAAAGGACGAGCCCAATATGCCATCTTGATCAACATGGACAAGGTGGACCAAAGGGCCTGTTTCCATGCTTTATAACTTTATGACTCTGATTCTAAGTAAAGACAGCAGCACAGAGTTATAATATGTTCTCAGTATTAATCTTTAGATATGTTTGCCTGGAAAATAATCACATTTACTCCTGTATTTAATGCATCAATTACTCAAATTATTTTTAAATGCAAGAGCATTTCCTGAGGAAATCTTGTCCAGTATGGAATTGGACAGGAAATTCGTGGCAGCAATTTCCTTAACATTTTATCAGTATTATTCAAGCATGTTATCAACATGATTTGATTTTTGTTGGGAGGTAAATGTCAAGCATGTTATCAACATGCTTGACATTTACCTCCCAACAAAAATCAAAGCAATTATATGCAAACAGTGACCTTATTTTAAAACTTTTGATAAAATAGGAACAAGTCATATATGGACCCATGCTCTCTAGAATCTAGAAGAGTAATGGGTGATCTAATCGAAACACACAAAATTCATACAATTAGATGCAAAATGTTTCCTCTGGGAAGGTGTTCAGTAGTACTTGTGACAATCTTAAAAGAACATCAGGACTGGGATGAGAATTTTTTTTTTGCATCGAGGATAGGTGAATCCTTGGAATTTTCCATCTAAGCATTCAGTTGCTAAGTATATTCAAGGTATTGATGGGGAAATATTTGGATAGTAAGGGAATCAAGATGTGTTGGGTTAGGGCTGGAAAAAGCTGCGAGGTCATCCATTAACTTTTTGAAGGACAGAGCAGTCCATACCATACTCCATACTCCTATGTATTTCCCCAGGTTAACCATTCAGCAAGCCATCATGGAGACATGAATTCAAGTGACTCCAATGTGTAGCTGTCTGCATCTGCATTGGATCTTTTAAATGTTCTGCACATTTTGCACATGATTGGAAACTTTCATAGTTCTTGTTGCAGATCTCTGGGATGATGAGCACATGGTATGAGCAGACAAATTCTGCTTCCCATGATTCTTAGCAGCAAGGATGCAACAGATGTCAGGAACAGTGCAGGCTGCATTTTAACTTGGCAATCAAGGTGAAAATTGTCTAAAGGATTGCTTTTGAAAAAAGAGGATGTAAATTTTCCCCATTTTGAGATTTTTGGGAATCCCTCATAGTACTTTTGCACTAACCACAGCATCTGATTAAGTTCCACAGAATTCATTTCCTAGGATTTTATCTTCTTCACACCAATTGAATATTTTAGTGCAGCATTGTCATACATTTACTACAGTGCTTTTCATATCCAAAGCTATTGATTAACTTTTGACTATTGACTTACAGTCACTGTTAATTATTAAGAAAATGAGGTACCTAAATTATGCACAGCAACTTTCACAAACAGCAAGGAGATAAGTGAACAGATTTAGATGGATGATGTTGAGAGATAGATATTGCAAGGACAAACCTAGAACAACTTTGTAAGATAGAGAGGTTGCCAGTTTAAGATCTTAAGTATCCAATGGTAGAACAATCTTTCAATGAAGCATCAAGTCTAGTTTGCATTACAAAAGTCCAGAGCTTGAACCCATAATTAACCAAAAAGACAGCAATGTTAACTTCAAGTAAAGACATTCTGGAGCATAAAACAATTCTTACACTTGAGGTAAAGTTAATAAATTCAGCTGATACAACAAAATTGTACCACAAGATTTTTAATTCCCCAAAGTAATATTGTGGTTAGTAGCATAAAGTTAAATGTTCTTATTTGTTGAGGAAATACTACACTTAAATTTTCAGTGTATTGAAAACCAGGAAGTTGAAGAGCTTGAGCTTTTCAAAATATGTGCTCTAACCTGATTTAACCAAAAAGTATTTCCCCCCCACACCCTTACTACAATGGTGACAGATGGAATGGAACTAGCTGCCAAGCTGTCAAGTCATAATTGTATCCGCATCAATAGCTTCCTCTGACAGCTCTTTCCACATACGGACTACTATGAGTTAGAATGTTGCCCCCGACGTCTTTCTTAAATATCTTCCCCATCTCCTTAAGCCTATGCCCTTTAGTTTTAAAATTCTCTATCCTGGGAAAAAGACTGAGCATTCACTTTATCCATGCCCCTCCTCATCCTGTACACCACCAGAGGTCATCCCTCAGCCTCCTATGCTCCAAAGATAAAATACCTAGCCTATCTAACATCTCCCTATAAGTCAAGCCCACATGCCCAGGTAACATCCTGTACCCTTTCTAACTTAAAAACATTCTTATTAAGAAAAGGATCATTTATTCCTATTTAGATAATCCACCTCCCTACTAAGTTAGGATCAGATTTTTTTAAGGGTTCTCATTCTAAAATGGATCACTCACTGCATCACTGCTCAAATCCAAATAATAGAGTTGCATTTGAAACAAAGACGAAACATTTTCTGTGTAAGAAGGAACTGCAGATACTGGTTTAAGCCGAAGATAGACACAAAATGCTGAAGTAACTCAGCGGGACAGACAGCATGTCTGGCGAGAAGGAAAGGATGACGTTTTGGGTCAAGACCCTTCTTCAGAACATACTCTTTTAGGTTCCAATCAGCCCATCATTGATAAGCAACGTTCATTATTTCAGAATTGTAGCATTTTCTCTGCACTCCAGGAAAACAAACCAATTTCTGAAAAATAGATGACATGATGGCCTTATTTTAAGTTTCAACTATTTTTTTAAATGGTGTTTTATCTTAATGGATCTCACTTACAAACATGTCAAAGGTAAACCATCCAATCGCACGTCTGTGTGCGCTCCACATTTCTCTGATATTACCACAACATTTTCAAGTAGCACAAATTTTTGCCTGCACCAACATTAACTGCCATCTCAGTAGGACCTGAAATACAATTAGCGCTTATTGCCTTTGTCATTTTGTCACATAGGGGCATTTTGCTAATATTGGGAAACATAAACGGGCAGCATCAAAACGGGACATCAGCTATTCAGACGGCTTACAAAGCCCATGGAGCGTTTTCTCCACCATTCCACGTTCTTCAAGAGATTCATATCTGGCAGCACTACAAACCAGAGGCTTCATTGTCGACATGGGTGGGCACTAGTGGCAAGCTGGTTACTTCCAGGAAAGAGGCAATCTCATGGTCATCAGCAAACAGCCTACTCCCAGAGTTTTCAGCACTGAAGAGGATGCAGAGAAGATTCACCACAATGTTGCATGGAATGGAGCGTTTCATTAATGAGTGGACACAGGAGAATCTAAGTCAATTTTTTTCATTGAGCTTGAAGTTAAGAGGGGACATAATTGATGTACAAGAAATTATAAGGGGTATATAATGCAGGAAACATTTCCCATATCTGAGGTAGATAAAACTAAAAAGCATAGATTTATGGTGATGGATAAGAGATTTAGAGAGGATCTGAGGGAACCTTATCCACCCAGAGAATGACAAGCACCTAGAGTACACTGCCTGGGAGAATGATGGAAGCAAAGTTGCTCTCAATATTTAAAAAGCCTAGATGAGCACTTGAATTGCCTGGGCATACAAGGCGATAAATTAAATTCTGCAGGAATGGATTATCACAGATAGTTGGTCAGTGTGGGCAAGTTAAGCTGAATGGCCTGTTTCCATGTTGCATGACTTTACGACATGTCCTAACCAGCCCTGTCTAACCAATAATGTTTTCTCAGCTTCATTTTCCAAGGCTGTCATCACCAAGATATATAAGATTCATCAGGATGACATTTAGCCTTGTCTAGACTGCTCTCCCCATGAAAGTCAGTCCTGTTGGCTTCAACATTCTCACTATCTTCTCAAGTAGCAACAGCAAATCTCTGCCAAGTCTCCCAATTTGCTAAATCAAACCAGACCAGACTGTTTTGGAAAGAGTTGATCTTTGATTTCAGTGAGAAAATGATGGAATCTCAAGCACTGGCACTTTCTTGCATTGCTGACTTCCCACAAGTCAATACTGCAGTTATTTGCTTACACGGACCAATGCAGAACAGAGAATCCATAACTATAGGGGAGCCTCGATGGCATATTAAAAGTGCCTCTCCTACTCCTCTGCAGGTCTACCAGGACTGAACTTTACATTTCAGTAAATCTATACAAATGTTTGTCCATTTAATGAAATCATGACTGCCCTGATTCTAGTATCAACGCTACATTCCGGTCTCCCATGGTAACCTTTCATCTGCTTGGTTAGAACAAATCTATCTGCCTCAGTTTTAAATATTCAAATAATCTATTCCACTGTCCAATGAGGAAGAGAATTCTAAAAGACCCACAGAGCCAAATTCATGTCATCTTTACATTGTAGACTTTTACCTATTTAAAAATGAGCATTAGTTTTTAATTCTCCAACAAAAAGAAACATCTTCTCCACATCCACAATGTCAAGACCCCCCCAGTATCTTGTGTTTCAATCAAATCATGTTTTACTGTTCTGAGCCCATGTAGTAGCGAGTCAAATCTTTCCACATAAGCCAACCTACCTATTTCATGTGTCAGTCTAATGAAACGTCTCTGAACTCTTTCCAAAACATTAATGTTCTTCCCTAAGTAAGGAGACCAATACTGTGCACTGTACTTCAGATTGGTCTCATCAACACCCTTTTCTATCTGAAGCAAAATCTTACTTTTGTATTCAAATTCCCTACCAATGAACGATAATTTTCGACACTGAATAAGTGTCTTTCAAAATTGCATGTCAGGACATTCTGTGTATCGGAGATCTGTTGTATCCCACCAATTAGAATACAAGCTTTATTTTTTTGTGTCAAAATGGACATTTTCATATTTTATTCACATACATTTCCATTTCCAACTGTTTACCCTCTCCTTTATGTCACCTTGTAGCCTCCTTGTGTCTTCTTCACAATTTAGTTTCTTATTGATCTTTGTGTCCACAGCAAATTTAATAGCCACATGTTCAATCCATTCCAAGTCTTTATATAAATTGTGAAAAACTGAGGTCCCTGAACTGCTCCATGTGGCTCACCACTTACTACATCCTGCCAATTGGAAAAAGACCCACTAATGTCAACACCTCTTTTACAGTTACTCTGCCAATCTTTATCCATACTTTTTTTATCTTTTGCAACAACATTTGATGTGGCATCTTATCCAATGTAAAGTAACAGATGGTTTTAATCTCTTTGCAGAGAACTCTCCTGTAATAATCTGAGTCCCAAAAGTGCAAATTAACAGCTAGAAACTCCTGTAAATTTGAATGATTCAATAAAAAGCAAATTTTTTCCTGTTTTGTCTAAAGTTAATACACACCCATAATTAAAGCTGTATTACTTTTAATGAATACAGCTACCATGATTTTATGTTATCTTTACAATATTCAAGACAGCCAAGAGCTGAGTGATATCAAAATTTTTAAAGAATTCTACTTTTCTAATATTATTTGCATAATATTCACAGATCGGATTCTATGTGTGCTTTCAACAAACTCATTTGAGGCTTTCATTCTAGTGCACGGGTTTTTCCTCCCAATTTCTGCATTACAGACCTAGAATACTTAATCAGAATGAATAGAAATTTTAGGATAGATTCTTTAAATCCATTAGCAAAAAAATGAAAAATAATTTATGTTGGGGATGGAGATAAGTCCCGTGCAGATCTTCGTAATGAGTAACCAAACATTCTGAGTTACCCATTTCCCAAAATACTTGCGATATTTCGAGGATATTGCCAAGACTTGAGGACCGTAGCTCCAGGGAGAGGTTGGGCAGGCCAGGACTTTATTCCTTGAAACACAGGAGGCTGAGGGGTGATCTTACAGAGCTGTATAAAACCAAGGGGAATAGATGGGGTGAAAGCACAGCATGTTTACCCAGGGAAGGGGGATCAAGAACCAGAGGACATGGGTTTATGGTGATAGGGACAAGATTTGATAGGAACCAGAGGGGCAACTTTTCATTCAAAGGGTAATGGGTATGGGAACAAGCTGCCAGAGGAGGTAGTTGAGGCAGGTACTATGAAAAGGATTTAAAAGACACTTGGACGGGTACACGGATAGGAAAGATTTAGAAGGATATAGGCCAAACGGGGGCAAATGGGACTAGCATGGTTGGTTAGGTTAGACTAGCTTAGCACCTTGGTTGGCATGAATGATTGGGCCAAAGGGATTGCTTCCATGCTGTCTAACTCTATGTGTATATCCACATGGCCATTATGTATCACACCATGCCACTGTTGTCAGGAGCTCAATGATTAAATTACATGTAAAATTATTTTAAATACATTATCTGCCATTCACGTGCACCACATTTAAAATAATAGTCTGAGCCATTTTGAAACATACCTTTGCTGGTGATGAATAGGTCTTCCTTGGCATCTGCTGTTGCTGTGGATGAGCTCTGTTTTCTTTTTGTAGCGTTGTACTGAAAAAGGAAAAAAAAATGTTCATGCACTTCTAAAAGCTCCCCATAAAACTCTACATTAAAAATAATACAATTGAATTCATAACATTCCTCTCAAATGAGTCATCTTGTTCAGCTCAGTAAACCTTTTCATTTTCTATTTCTTTCCTCCCAGAGTTGTTTACATGCTCACATACAGTTTTGTTCACACCTCCTGCTCTCCAATACCATGTCCATGGAACCATGCTTCAGGAATGTTTATAGATCATGTGGTAGTTTATAGTTTAGTGAATAAGAACAACATATACAGCCTTATCTGGCATTCCCATGAAAAAGAGAAATGCAACGAACTCTATACTGGAGAGTAAGTTACATTTATTTTATACACTAACCAGTTACTTTCCATTTGGTACAATGGTGCATTGTGACTCAGCCACAAAACCATGAATAGCTTAACAAACACACTTAGAAGTTCATAAATTTAGTTAAAATCTAATTGGTTTATAGTCAATAAGTAACTTCTCACCAATTATATACCACAACTAACAAACACTACATGACATACCAGGTATGACATTTTACAGTTTTGCAGCAACTAACAAGTGCCCTGGACACCAAAGAATATTTGATATCATGCATACACCACAATGTTTAATTTTCCCTTGTTCATTCATTTAAACTGCTGATGTGGAAAATAATTATTTTGAAGCACTTGCTCGTGTAACTGCAGTACAATATTCATTATCTCGGATTGGATTTGCAGAATTTTACTCCAAGCTTTTTAGGGGAATTTCTATTTTTCTGCTAAGTACTTTATTTTAATGCAAAGAACCACATGAAATGTGTTCATGAGACAAATTCTACCCCACTCACCAAAAGGGAAAGGGCAAAGCTTGACCTACTTTTAGGTAATTGGACGAACAAGTGACTGAAGTGTCAGTGCACAAGCTTTTTGGAACTAGCGACCACAGGTCTATTAACTTTAACATAGTTACGGAATGCTGAAATGAGCAAAGACCATCTTTGACGGTGTTAGACAAGAACTGGCTCAAGTTGATTGGAGTTGGTTGTTTGTGGGCAATGGCACATCCGGAAAGTGGGATGCTTTAAAACGTGTAATGGCATGCATGTTCCTGTTAGAGTGAAGTGCAAGGCAGGTAGAAGTAAGGAAGCCTGGATGACAAGAGAAATTGAGGTCAGGAAAAAGGTCAGGCATGGGCCAGATCGAGGCAGCTGGGATCGAATGTATCCCAGGAGGAATGCATCCCTGGAGTAGTTTCGGAGACAGGGGACCATACTTAAGAAGGAAATCAAGAGGACAAAAGCATGTGGGAGATAGCTCTGGCCAGATCAGATATATCATACCTAAATACAATCCGTTCAAACTCAAGTATAATAGAGGGAAGATACATAGTGCAAAATATAGTTTACAATAGACAATAGACGCAGGAGTAGGCCATTCAGCCCTTCGAGCCAGCACCGTCATTCAATGCGATCATGGCTGATCACTCTCAATCAGTACCCCGTTCCTGCCTTCTCCCCATACCCCCTCACTCCGCTATCCTTAAGAGCTCTATCCAGCTCTCTTGAAAGCATCCAACGAACTGGCCTCCACTGCCTTCTGAGGCAGAGAATTCCACACCTTCACCACTCTTTGACTGAAAAATCTCTTCCTCGTCTCCGTTCTAAATGGCCTACCCCTTATTCTTAAACTGTGGCCCCTTGTTCTGGACTCCCCCAACATTGGGAACATGTTTCCTGCCTCTAATGTGTCCAATCCCCTAATTATCTTATATGTTTCAATAAGATCCCCCCTCATCCTTCTAAATTCCAGTGTATACAAGGTATACAGTGTATCCAGTGTATACAAGTTCACATTCACAAGTTATTGGAGTAGAATTAGGCCATTCGGCCCATCGAGTCTACTCTGCCATTCAATCATGGCTGATCTCTACCTCCTAATCCCATTTTCCTGCCTTCTCCCCATAACCCTTGACACCCGTTCTAATCAAGAATTTGTCTATCGCATCAGAGACATGTTGTTCGCCGATGACGCAGCAGTTGCAGGCTCCACACCTCGGCTAGAGCAGCGTCGCTTGTGGCTGAAGAGACCAATGCGGGAGTGACAGTCTCTGTCGCAAAGGCACATCCGCAAAGTGACACCCACACCCAGCAGGGACTACAGTCACTGATGGACCACTTCTATCGGGCTTGCAAAGACTTTGGGCTGACCATCAGCCTGAGGAAGACGAACGTCCTGAGACAGGATACAGAGGCACCACCTGTCATCACCATCAACGACTACGAACTCGATGCCATCCATCAGTTCACGTACCTCGGCTCCACCATCACCGACAACCTCTCCTTGGACACAGAGATTGACAAGAGGATCGGGAAGGCAGCTACAACTCTCGATCGCCTCACAACTCAAGTGTGGACCAACCCAAAGCTGACAGTGAAGACAAAGATAGCAGTCTACAACGCCTGTGTCAACAGCACGCTGCTGTCCGGCAGTGAGACATGGACTACATATGCAAGACTGGAGAGAAGACTCAGCACCTTCCACCTTAGAAGCATCCTCCGTATCCTGGATGTATCCTGGCAAGACAGAGTGTCCAACGCCGAGATTCTGTCTCGCGCTGGCCTTCCGAATATGTACACTCTACTCAGGCAACGCAGACTGCGGTGGCTGGGCCATGTCCACCGCACGGAGGATGGCCGTATTCCAAAAGACATCCTCTATGGAGAGCTAACATCTGGGAGGAGAACAATCGGCCGCCCCCAGCTACGTTACAAGGATGTCTGCAAGAGAGATTTGAAGGAGCTCAACATCAATGTGGAGTCCTGGGAGAGCCTTGCAGCTGACCGTACGAGGTGGAGAGGTACCCTGAACCAACATCTCAAAACGGGGGAAGAGAAACTGATGAACGCAGCGGCAGACAAGCGGGCACGCAGAAAGGAGCGCAGCAATTTCAACAGACCAGAGACCACACACAAATGTGATCTTTGCGACAGAGACGGTCACTCCCGCATTGGTCTCTTCAGCCACAAGCGACGCTGCTCTAGCCGAGGTGTGGAGCAAGCAGCCAACTAGGATGCATCACCCATGGTCAGCCATGACCGTGGGGGGGCCTAAAAAGGATCCCATTTTCCTGCCTTCTCCCCAAAACCCTTGACACCCGTTCTAATCAAGAATTTGTCTATCTCTGCCTTAAAAATATCCACCGACTTGGTCTCCACAGCCTTCTGTGGCAATGAGTTCCACAGATTAACTACCCTCTGACTAAAGAAATTCATCCTCACCTATTTTCTAAAAGAGTGCCCTTTTATTCTGAGGCTTTAACCTCAGGCCCTAGACTCTCCCACCAGTGGAAACATCCCTTCCACATCCACTCTATCTATGCCTTTCATTATTCTGTAAATTTCAATGAGGCCCCCCCTCAACCTTCTAAACTCCAATGAGTACAGACCCAGTGCTGTCAAACACTCATCATATGCTACCCCACTCATGTGTAGGAAGGAACTGCAGATGCTGGTTTAAACCGAAGATAAACACAAAAAAGTTGGAGTGACTCAGTGGTACAGGCAGCATCTCTGGAGAGAAGGTTTCAGGTCGAGACCCTTCTTCCGAGTGAAAGTCACGGGAAAGGGAAACGGGTAATGTAGACAATGATGTAGCGAGATAAAGAACAATGAATGAAAGATATGCAAAAAGGTGATGATGACAAAGGAAACTGGCCATTGTTAGCTGTTTGTTGGGTGAAAACGAGAAGCTGGTGCGACTTGAGTGGGGGAGGGATAGAGAGAGAGGGAATGCCAGGGTTAATTGAAGCTAGAGAAATCAATATTCATGCTATTCATTCCTGGAATCATTCTTGTAAATCTCCTCTGGACCCTCTTCAGAGCCAGCACATCCTTCCCCAGACATAGGGCCCAAATTTGCTCACAGTACTCCAAATGCGGCCTGACCAGCACCTTATAGAGCCTCAGCATCACATCTCAGTTTTTGTATTCCAGTCCTCTTGATATAAATGCTAAGTTCTCAGCATTGTAGTGCACAGTTCCTTAGACAAGTCCAATGTCCTCAGTGGGATAGAGGTGAATTGAACAAGTACCCCAGCATGCAAGCACTGTTCAGAAGCCTGATTTCGGAGGGGAAGAAGCTGTTCCTGAGTCTGCCGGTGTGCACTTTCAAGCTTCTGTACCTTCTCGTAGACAGGAGTGGGGATGTTGGAATGACCAGGGTGAAAGACAAGAGTAATTAGTAGATTAAAATGCATGAATAGATGGCACTGCAAGGTGAAACTGTAAGATAAAGGCATTATTAAAGAAACAAAAAGATGGGTCTTTCCGCTAGCACTTCATTCTATTCTTCTCCATCATACCTGCTCTGAGAATGCCACTTTCTGCACCATTGTTTCCAGTATGTCTTATCCTCAACAGGATTTCCCTTTGAGTCTGGACAATGTCCATTATATGGCACTCAAATCTGATCTCATCCTTCTCATACCATCATAGCAAGCCTCCACATTCAACCTGTCATTTAGAACATCTCCTGGCAAACATATCCCTCCACCTCTTACAGTTTTCTGAAGGGTCCATTACCTCAGAAACCGATTCTGATCTTTAAAGTCCCGTTGACTCTTTGGGGGCCTGTTGTACACGCCCAACAAGCTGATCATCCCTCTTTTAATATAATATTTAAAAACTAAGAATAACTGCTATGCATCTTTTCATCTGCGCAGTTTTACCAGCTCTACATAAAGCAGTTTGAATCTTTTAATAGACAATACCTAGCTTGAGGTTCTTCCACCTTTGGGTCTTGCAGGAAGAAAGAAAGCTCCGGTGGTATAAAAATACTGTTCCCCGCATTTTTCAAAAAGTTGTTGGATTTCCCCTTCAACTCCTTAGACTGGAGACGATCATCTGTGAAAGAAGATAATACACAATGAAATATATATATATTTTTAATGGCAGATGTTGAAAAAGTAGAATAAAAACAGAAAATGCTGCTAACACTTGGCAAGAAGTGTCAGTTGAGACAGAAACAATAATTAAATAATTCAAGTTGGTGACTTTTCTTTAACTTGAAACGTTAACTCTCTACTGATGAAAGAAACTGAGATGGCCACTAAATTTTCTCATTCATTAAACTAGATTTACTTTTGCTCCAAATAACTACATTCTCTTTTTGTAGGCGATCTGTCATTCTGGGAGATATAAACAATTTGTATCCACAACTGCTGTTTTACAAGGCATGAAGCAGAGGATGGAATAGTATAAAGTACACAACTTCTAAACATAGAAAGTCACAACATTATTAGACGGAACAAGTTCAACTTTGTCTTTTTTATCATTGACAGTAATGGACTAGGATTAATTATATAAAGTTAGCACAAATCATTTGACATATAACCATATAAAATGGATGTAATAAATTATCTTACACTGGACTGCACATTCCAAGAAATGTCTAGCTCATATTAATTATTAATTTCTTGTTGCATTGATACAAATCACAAAAAAGTACAGAAACAATGTTCTAATTCAGGGGGAAATGTTACCATGAACAAGTAATTAGATTTACTCAAAATATTTGTTAAGCAGAATGTTTCATAATTCATATTAATAGGTATTGTGGTAATTACCAGAATCTGAAACTGGCAATAAAAACATTGGAATCTAATTTTTTTCATTCACCTGCGGTCGACTGGTAACATTGAAATTATCTTTCTTTGTCAAAATTTATTTTGCATCAGGTTTGTCATGGGTCAATGAATGTGAAGTTGGTATAAATAATCAAGAAAACCTACATATCGTCATGGGTTTCTTCTTCCGCATTGATGCTTGGATTAGCGCAGCTCCATGTAGTGTATCTTTGTGCCTCTTTGCCTTGGCTTTATAGAACCACTCACCAGTCATATTCTCACGTTGAATTTCATTTTTAATTTGCAATTGCCTAGGCAACATAAAAAACAAAATGATTCATCATTTTGTATATGACCAACCACAGAATTTCAAATCACTTCTTTCTCCCAAATTACACAAAGACAGATGAGAGATCATTCGGGAAAATGTGATACACAAAAAGTATAGCTGCTATACATACTTTACAAATAGTCTTTCAATAGCCAAATCGGAAGTTGAAGAGGCTTAAAATTTTTGGATGATTCTAAAGCTAAACATGTCCAACCAATGTGCAACAACAATCAAATGAAATCTAAAATGGAATGTAAGCAGAAAATGCAAACAGATCAGAACACTTGTGGAAAGGAAATCATTTAAGGTCTGAGCCTTCATGCTTGCAGGATCTACAGGTTATTTTCCATAAAACTGAAAATGCTGAGCATACTCAGTAGCAGCATCGATAGAGAACAAAACCTAATTAACATTTTGGGTTGATGATACTTTATGAGGAGTGGGACAGGAAAAATGCTAGCAAGTTTCAAATTGCAGATAGAACATAAGAAAATATCATGAATTGATCACCAGGGTCCTTCCTCAACCCTACCCCACCTGACCAGCGCAGTCCTGACATCCCATCTACCTCAATGGAGAGCTTTGAACTTTCTTTAATCGGACTGCATTGGACTTCAATGTTATATCTTTGCCTAAATGTTGCACTCTTCATCTTTTATCTGTGCATTGTGCACTTTGATTGTATTCATGTTTTTTAAAAACTGTTTTTTACTGGATAGCAAGCAAACCAAACCTTTTCATTGTATCTTGATACACATGACAATATTAATAAACTAACTCATCAAAACTATTTAATATGATCATGGTGGGGCAAGGTTGAGGAAGGGGTGGAGACACAAAGGGAATGTCAGTTCATGGGCAGAGACCAGTTGTCCTGTAGAAGACACATTTGGTGCTGTCTCGGTGGAATCATTGTTAGACAGCCGATCTGATGGGTACAGTGCAGACACTATAACAACATTTAAAAGACATTTGGACAGGTACATGGATAGGTAAGGTTTGGCGGGATGTGGGCAAATGCACGCAGGTGGGACTAGTGTAGATGGGGCATTTCTGTTGGCATGGGGGAAGTTAGGCCAAAGGGCCTGTTTCCGTGCTGTATGACTTTAAACTTAAAAGAGGAGCTAACAAATCCCCTTGACTGGATGGCCTACAATCTAGGGTTTTATAGTGGAGACATGAAAGTCTGCAGATACTGAAATATTGATCAAAAAAATAACCTGCTGGTAGAACTCAGAGGGTCAGGCAGCTTACGTGGAATGAAATGGACAATGACGTTTTAGTCCTGATTTTTCTTCAGACTGGATGAAATGTGCCTATTGCCCTTCAGAGATGCTGCATGGCCCATTAAGTTCTTCCAACAGTTCTTTCTGCTAGGCTCTTGCAGTGGTGGCTGAGGAAATCATGGTTTAATTAGAAATGATTTTCAAAAATACCCTGTATTCTGAGAAAGAAAGTGAGAGTAATACGGACTGGATAGCCTGACATTGGATATCAGAAAATCGCCAAAATCTATTAAACAGGGGTGCAAAGAAAGCTTGAGAAATCATCATGGCCAAAATCATAATCAAATATCCTGCATCTTAACAACTTCCCTGCCAATCCTAGAGACAGATTTACCTTTTGCAAAAAAATAAGACATTTATTATATGAAATAAATTAAAAACAGACATCTACCCCATCTCCCTGCATAGTTTTACTTAATTTTTTTAATAAAGATCAGTGACCCTCTTCCAAATGAAGGAAGCCACTCCAGTTACATCAGTTATGGCAGGCATAAAACTAATGAGTGAGGTCTGAGGCATAACTCAATCATTTATGAAACGAGGGAAAGATAAAACAGTAAACTATAGACCAGTGAGCTTAACATCAGAAGTGGAGCAAATACTGGGTGTTATGGAAGTGGTAAAAGGGCACTTAAATAAAAATAGGAGGGGACTCAATGTGAACTAATGAAGTAAAAATAATGTTTGACAAATCTTTTGGAATTTTCTGATGTTGTAAACAGTAGAAGAGATCGGGTGAGGCAAGCAGGTGTCACAAAAGAGATCACTTTAAAAAATGGTAGAGTACATGGTATTGGTGAAGTATTGCATGAGCATGGTTAATGTTAAGAAAACAGAGAAGAAAGAGAAACAAGGAATTTTAGATCAGGGCAGCTATGACTAATGGATTGATACAGGGATTGGTGCCAAGGCCCCAGCTGTTCACAATTGATATAAATGATTTGATTTAACTAGAAAGTCCCATATGCGATCACATCCGCAATATTGTTTCCCGATCTGGTCTCCTGACCCAAGGAAGGATATACTCGGAATACAGTGAAAGTTCTCATCTCTGTCCTGAATGGCTGACCCTTTAATTTCTAAACGCCCAAGCTAAGGGAAACATCATGCCTGCACCCATCAATTCAAGTCCCATAAGAATGTTGCATGTTTCAATCAGATTATCTCTTGATCTTCGATGGAGGCTTTAGGCCCCATCTGTTTAATTTCTCTTTGTGGAGCCGAATTAATACGCCAAATTCATTTTGTAGTCCTTCCGTTGCCAGAATATCCTTCCTCCTGTTGACACCAATATCCTCAATGGAAACTATGTAATCACAAGATTTAGAAAAATAAAGGGCGACTTTAATAAAACTTGCAAGATTCTGAGAGGGATTGCCAAGGTAAACGCTGAGAGGCTCTATCTCCAAGTTAGAGTTTCTGGGACAAGAAATGTAGCAATGGAGTGAGTCATTTGCCATAAGCCACTCAAAATTGAAATGAGACATTTCTCTGCTTTGTGTTTCTCAATATTTGGAATGATGTGTCTCAGAAGCTACCAATGCTCCATCTTCCTCTCAGCTTACTATTTATATCTATGTCTGGATTTTTTGATATTAGTCCTTTGATCCAGATCATTGATATTCATTGTTAATAACAAAGATCCCCATCTCTCATTATTGAAACACATATCGCACACATCCCCTCCTGAAAAAAAAATCAAGTTATTCCTAACTTCTGCTTCCTGCTTGTTAATCAATAATGGTAACTTAGGTTGATTAAGTAGAAATTGTAAATAAAGACAGGTATTAATTTCCATGAAGCTTTTCAAAGCCTCAGGATTACAAACACTTTAACAACCAAAAAATGATTATTTTGAAAATCTAATTGGAGGGAAGTGCAGCAATTTGCAGATAGCAAGATGTTACCTGATGGGTGCAGGCATGATGTTTCCCTTAGCTTGGGCGTTTAGAAATTAAAGGGTCAGCCGTCCAGTTGCCCTAACTCCTATAGTCATGAAGTGCTTTGAAAGGCTGGTCCTCTCACACATCAAATCCAACATCCCTGACTCACTGGACCCACATTAATTTGCATACAGGGCAAATAGATCCACAGAGGATGCCATCTCTCTGGCTCTTCACACTGTCCTGACTCACCTGGAGAGACAGGGCACGTACGTGAGGATGCTATTCATTGACTATAGCTCTGCCTTCAACACGGTCATCCCCACCAAGCTCATCACCAAACTCCACCAGCTAGGCCTCAGCTCATCGTTATGCGACTGGATCCTGGACTTCCTGCTGGAGCGACCCCAGGCAGTGAGAATGGGCCCGCACCTGTCCTCCACTATCACCCTGAGTACCGGCACACCGCAGGGCTGTGTTCTGAGCCCCATGCTCTACTCCCTCTTCACACACGACTGTGTTCCTGCATTCGACACCAACACCATTGTCAAGTTTGCAGACGACAAAACGGTGATGAAATAAAATACAGAGCGGAGGTGCAGAACCTGGCGGACAGGTGCTCTGATAACAACCTGTCCCTAAATACCACCAAGACCAAGGAGCTGATCATCAACTTCCGTAGGTCACACAACGGGGAATACGTCCCGATCTTTATCAACGGGGACAGTGTGGAGAGAGTGTCCAGCTTCAAGTTTCTGGGCACTCACATTTCGGAGGACCTAACATGGTCCAATAACACTGCTGCGCTGGTCAAAAGGCACAGCAACGACTGTTCTACCTAAGAACACTGAAGAAGTCTGGTCTACTCCAACAGCTGCTGACAACATTCTACCGCTGCACAATAGAGAGCATCCTAACACATGGCATCCCTGTGTGGTACCTCAGCTGCACGGAGGCAGAGAGGAAAGCTCTTCAGCGGGTAGTCCATAGAGCTCAGAGGACCATCGGAACACAGCTACCAGCCTTGGAGGGCATCTACAACACACTATGCCTCAGAAAAGCCACCAGCATCCACAAAGACTCTTCACACTCCTGCAACAGTCTGTTCGAACTTCTACCATCGGGCAGACGATACAAGGCTTTCTACATCCGCACTCAGGCTTTCCAGACTCAGGAACAGCTTCATCCCCAGGGCCATAGCTGCTATGAACCGGTCCTGCTGAGCCAGACTGTCACATCGCAGTGATCCGGCACAGACCTACTTGCACTTTATTCTGTTTTTAAACTGTTACAATTTGTTTCATTGGGTTGTTTAAATTAATACTGACTAGCTAATTAAATTATTGCATCGTATGGGAGGCGCATTCCCAATCTCGTTGTACCCCTGTACAATGACAATAAAGATATATTGTATTGTATTGTATTGTATTGTTACAATGAACAAAAAGAAGAATTTACCTTATTATCCATTTCCAATATTAGTAAACAAATCAATGGTTTGAACTCCAGGAGAATCCCAAATAGACAAGGGATCCCTCACATCCTCCTCCTAAAGATAGAGCCTGTTGTAGTACAGTAACACCCAGGAAGTTCACCTTGATCACAACCAAATGCTGAATGGAGTTTGGACCAAATCAACTGACCAAGGAGTGAAAAACTACCAAGGCAATATGGCAAAAGTGAATTTACTTTCAATGTTGCTCAAGTAATTATCAATGGTTCAATGGTACTTTATTGTCACATGTACCAAGGTGCAGTGAAATTCACATGTCACAAATTTCACATGTCTCAATCCTGGCACCTGCAGAACTTCAGCATGCGTTCAGAACTAGTACATGACATAGAATTAAGGACTGAGGAAAAGGAAGACAAGAAATAGTGAAATCTGAGGGACAGAATTTTATCTTTACTTGCATGCATGAAATAGTGAATAATAGTTTCTGAAATTCAACATCACTGATGTCAATTTTGTGAAGTAGAGAGCAATGGCACACAGTACAAAACTGCACATATAATGCATGTAACAACTTCCATCTTACTGTACACATTCCATCATACACTATCCAGTTCATGTTGCAGCACCGTGTACGATTAAAGAGAGAATGTTATACAATTTAGATTAAATTATGAATTCCCCAATTTTTTTTCCATTGATTAAATTTGACTGCATCATGAGGTCATAATGTGTTAATTAAGAATTCATGTCTGAGTGTCGTCAGCAACACATCAAATAAGAGCAAATTAAAACTTTATAAAACAATCATTCCTCTTGTTTACTGTCCTTTGAACATTTTTAAAATCAAAGTGAATCAGAGTAATTTTTTAATATATGAACAGCAAGTTCATGCGCAATTTCTAATAATCACATGACTGCTTTCAAGACTGCAGTCTTGTCCTGTCTATCACATCTTACGTCAAGAACAGAGAACAGTATAATTGGCCCGTGATGCCCGTGCCAAACATGCTGCAAAGTTCAACCTTGCATATGCCTTGCATATGATCCATATCTTCCAATTCCCTGAATGTTCACTGGTTGCCTGTGTAAATGCCTCTCAAATACCACTCTATTTAAAAAGAAAACTTGACCCACACAACTCTTTCAAATGTCCTGCTCACTCCTAAAAGCTATGCCCTCTACCATTGGGAAAGATCACCCTGGCAAAAGATTCTATCTACCCCAGGCTTCTCAAACAATCAGATTTCACTCAGCCTCCAATGTTCCAGAGAAAACTATCGAAGTTTGTCCAACTTCTCCATGGAGTTAATATACCTTAGTTCCAGCAACATCCTGGTGAACCTCCTGCACCCGATCCAAAGCCTCACATCCTTCATGTAACGCGACAACCAAAACGTCACAATACTCCAAATGTGCCCTAGCCAAAATTTTATTATGGTTGGTGTGTTTACAATGGGATCTCACTTAACCTTGGGATACAAGGTAGTAAGCAATCTGAACGTGCTCTATAAAAAAGCAACAATAATTCTGTTTAACAGTAAAAGAGTCAAATTTCATTTTAGTACATTAGATGTGGCACGGTGCCTTGCAGCAAATGCTGTGCCAGAGACCCGGGTTCGATCCTGATTGCGGGTGCTGTCTGTACAGAGATTGTACGTTCTCCCTGTGACCCGCGTGGGTTTTTCTCCAACATCTTCGATTTCCTCCCACACTCCAAAGACGTACAGGTATGTAGGTTAATTGGCTTGGTAAATGTAAAAAATTGTCCCTAGTGGGTTTAGGATAGTTTTAATGTGCAGGGATCACTGGTCGACGCTGACCCGATGGGTCGAAAGGGCCTGTTTCCCTGCTGTATCTCTAAACTAAATTACATTGAATTTAGAACAGTGCAGAATATAAATTCTGAAACTCTACTTTTTTTTCCGTAATAAACATGATAACCAAGATATAGATCACATGGCAAAAAAAAGACACAAAGTACTGGAGTAACTTAATGGGTCAGGCAGCATCTCTGGAGGACATGGATAAGCGAAGTTTCAGGTTGGGATCCTTCTTCAGACACAATAGGAAGGGGAAGAGAGCTGGAAGAGAGATGGGGGCAAGACAAAGCCAGGAAACTGATCGGTAGGTACAGATGAGGGGATTTGACTGGGTGAATGAAGGTTAAAGATAAAAAGACACAGGGCGTGAGATAAGAAGCGGCTCTAAATGTGAAGCCAGAGGAAGGGATATGGGGGGGAAGGGATGTGGGATATTGGGTATGCACACAGGTGGGGCACAGAGAAAAGAGGGGGGAAGAAGAGGGGGGAGGGTGGTTTGTTAACTAAAATTGGAGAAGTCAACTGTTGGATTGTGAACTACATGTGGATGATGAGGTGCTATTGCTCCAGTTTGCATGTGGCCTTACTCTATCCCAGGACAGAAGGGTTAATATGGGAATGGGAATTAAAATGGTTAGTGACTGGGAGATCCAGAAGGCCTTGGTGGGCTCAGTGCAAGTGTTGGGCGAACCAGTCACATAGTCTACATTTGGTTTTGTTGAGGTAAAGGAGGCCATAAATGGGAGTATTGGATGCAGTAGATGTGGTTGAGGACGGGCAGGTGAACCTGTTGGATCCAAGGGCTGGCGGGGGTGAAAAAGTAAGGAACAAGTAAATTCTAACCTTGTTCTGTATGGGGGTAAGGATAATGAGAGCAGAACACAGGACACAAAGGGGAGACAGGTGAAGGATTTACAACAGAAGGGCAGAAACCACATATATTGAAGATGTCTCATAGAAACATAGAAACAGAAAATAGGTGCAGGAGGAAGGCATTAGGCCCTTTGAGCCAGCACCGCCATTAATTATGCTCATGGCTGATTATCCACAATCAGTAACCTGTGCCCAACTTCTCCCCATATCCCTTGATTCCACTAGCCCCCAGAGCTCTATCTAACTCTCTCTTAAATTCATCCAGTGAATTAGCCTCCACTGCCTTCTGTGGCAGAGAATTCCACAAATTCACATCTCTCTGGGTGAAAAAGTTCCTTCTCACCTCAGTTTTAAATGGCCTCCCCTTTATTCTAAGACTGTGGCCCCTGGTTCTGGACTCCCCCAACATTGCGAACATTTTTCCTGCATCTAGCTTATCCAGTCCTTTTATAATTTTATTTGTCTCTATAAGATCCCCTCTCATCCTTCTAGACACCAGTGAATATAAGCCTAGTCTTTTCAATCTTTCCTCATATGGCAGTCCCGCCATCTCAGGGATCAATCTCGTGAACCTATGCTGCACTGCCTCGATTACAAGGATGTCCTTCCTCAAATTAGGAGACCAAAACTGTACACAATACCCCAGATGTGATCTTACCAGGGCCCTATACAACTGCAGAAGAACCTCTTTACTCCTATACTAAAATCGTCTCGTTATGAAGGCTAACATGCCTTCTCAGAGTGGAAAGGCTCATCTAGGGAGCAGATGCGGTGGAGACGGAGAAATTGAGAGAAGGAGATAGTGTCTTTTCAGGGGGCAGGTGGGAGGTGTAGTCCAGATAAATCTGAAACAAAACAGACTGTGCTGGAAATATTTTGACAATCAGGCAATATCTAGGGTGTGCAACAACTAGGGTGTACTCCAAAGACGTACAGGTATGTAGGTTAATTGGCTGGGTAAATGTAAAAATTGTCCCTAGTGGGTGTAGGATAGTGTTAATGTACGGGGATCACTGGGCGGCACGGACTTGGTGGGCCGAAAAGGCCTGTTTCCGGCTGTATATATATGATATGATATGATATGATATGTTAATGTTGGCAACAAAACTTCATCAATTCAGGTGCTGTCTAATTAACTGAGCATTTCCAGAAGTCTCCTTTTATCCCAGCTGAAATTAGGCAATCTCGTTCTGAACCATGTCAGTTACTGTTCACACCCAGGTCTTTACAAGATTGCTAGCTCAGGAGTGATACAATTTAAAGGGCTGGTATGTAACAGAACAAACTGGAGAGTGACAAACCAATCTGAAGCCAGCTCTTATGGGCCAAAGACAGAGGCTTGTCCCTAGCTTCCCTGCCATTTGAACACTTTAATGTCCCCAGCATGGATGCCTGCATGGCAATTCCATGATACACAGGATGAATTGGTAGCTGCAGATCAGCAGATCACACAAGCATGTCCTGTATAGCTACTTTAAAATTTCTGAGCGGCAAGATCTTGAGTCTAAGGGTTGCAAAGCAAATTGTGATGGAGAGATGAAAGTTTGTGTGGACAAACCTCAGTGAAGATTTCCATTATGAAAAGATTCTGCTGACTGCACAAGACATGTGACACCAATACTCACATAGAAATTGGAGCAGTACAGCAAAGACACAGTTCCTCAGCCCACAATGTCTACCAAAAAGGAGCCATGTTAAACTCATCTCCTCTGCATGGCCATGATCCATATCCTTCCATTCGCTGCATGTCCGTCCACATGCCTATCCAAAAACCTCTTAAATGTCACTATCATATATTCCTCCACCACCACTCCTGGCAACACGTTCTAGGCACTCACCACCCCCTGTGCAAAAAAACCCGCCCAGCATATATCTTTTAAATTTTGCCTCTCTTACCATAAAACTATGCTTTCTAGCCTTTGACATTTCCACCCTGGCATCGACCAAATACATTGCCCATAAACCAGTGCTGGGTGGTTGTGAAACACTGGCATCCCTAAAACTGATGCACGCTTTGTAATGCTCCTCCAACTCTCACAGGATCCAGCAGAAAATGGGATGGAGATTTCTTGTGATGCAAATCACGCAAGTTACAGACTTCTCCTGACCTTTGTCAACTGTGACCATAACTGTTTTCCCAGACTTCAGAAACTTAGCAAAAGCTTACTCCTAACAAAAACAAAACAAATCTGTTCCAGGTAGTATAAGAAAATAACTGCAGATGCTGGTACATTGGTATATTTCTATTTAAAAAAATTCAGCCCCCCTTTAGTCCTGTAAAACACCACATTGGTTTGAGCAGCATTTCTCTGTCCCAACATCAATATTCTCCCTATTGATGGCTACACGAGTTCTGATGGGATTGGTCTGATTCTCCACAGAGACATAAAAATTTTGAATGGTCACCAAGAAAAAGCTGTAATCTGATCCATTAGGCTGACTGGCACAGAACCTTTGCAATGCTTCAAGAGTGGAAGTGCAGTCTTCCTGTCTCCACTCAACTTCACATATAAAACAGATGTACTTCCTAATAAATGCTATTCCATATATTTTACAGTATCTATAATTATCAAGCAAAGGCATAATTTTATGTCTTACCTAACTCTTCTTTCTTCTACTTTTCTCAACTCCGTATCTCTCTGCAGCACCTTCAAGATATTAGCCTGCTCTTCCTCTGTTAGATGACTTAGATCAATCATCTTTTCAGAATCAGATTCCTCAGTAAATGGATAATTTCAAAATTTGCTTCTGTTACAGGTTCTATGAAATAGCGATTTTGATTATTTTACATTTCTCCACAAAAATTAAAGTTTGATGCTCTGTAACAGAATAGTTTCTAATCTTTGTGAAGTTGTGTTATTCTACTTCAAGCTCTTCGATGTTCAAAAACAGTTGCGAAAACAATTCTTCCTTCTCTTATTGCTTGAGCCACAAGTTGACGAAGATGCAATCTCTCATTTGTCCCCTGCATCTAGATGTTCCTGAAAACGTTCAACAGGTTCTGAAACATAGAGGATAGAAGCATCACTACTCAAACAATTGATTTAATCAATTAAAAATGATATGATTCATTGAGATTCAAGCAGCTCAAAGACATGTTCATATAAAGAGGTTCAACAATGTCCCAATTAAAAAAAACTTGAATTAACATTTCTTCTAAACTTAACCAAATAAATTCTGGCAGGTTTTGGGAATTCCTTTTTTTGTTTTGTATAATTTAAACAGCCCATTTAATTTTCTCTGTACCACATGCAATTATCTCTACAAAACAACCAAGTAAATAACTTGCAGACAAAGGTGCTCTACAAGCACCAATCACTCAGTTACTTGTGAAGTCCAAGCAAGAACCATGGTGGAGAGGACAGGGGTGGAAGTGTGAACGGTTGAAGGGAGAAGTGGAAAACTTCTGGGACGAGGCTCATACCCAATACACATGCTTACCGGTTCAGATGTGTAGGTGAAATCTTGCTCTAATTACGAATCCTGCAGACATTTGTTGAGCTGTGGTTGAGACATTTAAACATTAAAATTTATGCAAGTTATTTTCAAAAGTTATTCACCAAGAACATCTACTATAACTTATATTTAATTAAAATGCAAAACTAAAGGGGTTTTTTAATCCCTAAGTCCAGACTCAGAGAACCCATTCAAATGAATAGGGTCTCGAATTTAATGCCAGGATACATATGCCAGGATACATATTGCCCAGGGTCAGAGAGGAAATACCTCAGCTAATGCATGCTAGAGACTCCCAGCATCTGGGCTCGGCTGCTTGACTCATCTGCCTATCACTCGGTATGTTCTGGTCTTTATATATATATATAATATATTATATATATATATAACATATATTAATGATTTGGAAGAGGGAATTAGAAGCAACACTAGCAAGTTTGCGGATGACACAAAGCTGGGTGGCAGTGTGAACTGTGAAGTGGATGTTAGGAGGTTGCAGGGTGACCTGGACCGGTTGAGTGAGTGGGCAGATGTGTGGCAGATGCAGTATAATATAGATAAATGTGAGGTTATCCACTTTGGCGGCAAAAAAAAAGAGGCAGATTATTATCTCAATGGTGTTAGGTTAGAGAAGGGGAAGGTGCAGCGAGACCTGGGTGTCCTTGTACACCAGTCACTGAAAGTTGGCGTGCAGGTACAGCAGGCAGTGAAGAAAGCTAATGGCATGTTGGCCTTCATAACGAGAGGATTTCAGTATAGGAGTAAAGAGGTTCTTCTGCAGTTGTATAGGTAAGACCACATCTGGTGTATTGTGCACAGTTTTGGTCTCCTAATTTGAGGAAGGACATCTTTGTAATTGAGGCAGTGCAGTGTAGGTTCACGAGATTGATCCCTGGGAAGGCGGGACTGTCATATGAGGAAAGATCGGAAAGACTAGGCTTGTATTCACTGGAGTTTAGAAGGATGAGAGGGGATCTTATAGAAACATATAAAATTATAAAAGGACTGGACAAGCTAGATGCAGGAAAAACGTTTCCAATGTTGGGGGAGTCCAGAACCAGGGGCCACAGTCTTAGAATAAAGGGGAGGCCATTTAAAACTGAGGTGAGAAGGAACTTTTTCACCCAGAGAGTTGTGAATTTGTGGAATTCTCTGCCACATAGGGCAGTGGAAGCCAAATCACTGGATGGATTTGAGAGTTAGATAGAGCTCTAGGGGCTAGTGGAATCAAGGGAAATGGGGAGAAGGCAGGCACGGGTTATTGATTGTGGACGATCAGCCATGATCACAATGAATGGCGGTGCTGGCTCGAAGGACCGAATGGCCTCCTCCTGCACCTTGTTTCTATGTTTCTATGTTTCTATGTCTTACATACATAGCCTGAAAGAGTCAAACCATTTAATTTCTTCTTTTTCAGGTCAGGAAGATAGAGCTAGAATCTCCTGCCAGAGGCAAGTTCCAACTTAAATAAAGATTTCAAGCTTAATTCTTTTTGAAAATTTCCCAGAGTAAGCTTACTTTTGAGTACAGACCTAATGCTCAATGGTAGGATTATTTACAACAGCAAAGCTTACTCATGTACGCAACAAGCCCCAGTCCACAATACAGTAAAAACTATTGATGGACAGAGAGGCAGTTGTAAAATACTTTGAATGCACCTGAATGATGAATATAGGTAACATTCTAAAACAATCAGTAATAAAAGCTGAAAGTCAAAAATAAATTGGTATTTAATATTTTTAAATAACTAAAACATTATTGCAAACCAACAAATGAACCACTCAACTCCATTCATATGAATGAATTTGCATCCCTGCACCATGTTGAACCCAGCACAAGTTTGACAGACCGATCCAATGAGCAGCCTCTCCTATGCAAGTGCTGAGAGTGTACACTGTAACACTGTGTACTGCGTAAGAACTTGATTGAAGTGCAGTCACAAGATTTTCAGTGAAGAGTGCCAAAGGTTCAGACATTACATGTTTGCAAGGACTTCCAAACTTGCAATATTGAGCCTTTAGTTTCTATTCTGATTTATTAATTCCAGAATGCAGGTATCAATGGCACCCAGGCTAAACCCTGCAGCATGAAGTGCCACTGAATGGAACTAAAGTGATCCTTAAATAATAACATGCTGGAAGAGAATTCAGTGACTCAGGCAAACAGCGATTTATGCAAGGTTCAGGGATTAAGAAAACTATGCAAAATTCTGGGATTAAGATTACTTTTCACAGGGTATCAGATTACTCAACTGAAAGCTGCAATGCCATTTTATTATTAAAGAAGAATTCAGAGATGTTAAACAAATAATTAATATCAGTCTTCACAGTCAAAGAACCTTCACAGGCAAAGAAATTGCCTGATCAATTTTCTTGTGACAGAACTCAGAAGTGTGTTTGTTTCAGGCATCCAGTGTCAAGCAATGAGGCCTGCCCAACAAAGTCAACAAAGTGTAATTAAAAGACTAAAGACACTTCAAGCACTACATCATGCAAACCGGCCTCCCCCACTTTGACTCCATCCACATTTCATGATGCCTTGGAAAAGCAACCAACACAAACAAGGAGCACTCACACCCTAGCAAAGATACTAGAGGGACAAGATGGGCCACTCCGTTGAAATCGCCTATACTTAAGTTTAGTACGCAAAGGAGTCATTTTAGTAAGTAAAACCCGCTGTTCGCTACGCCGCTTGCAGTGTAATCAGTGTTTTGATGATACCATAAAAATGCAGAATATCTCATCTATCAATTCACAATTTTTTGTTATTTTTCTTTTAAAATGTTTCTGCAGGTTTCTGCCTACTAAAATGGCATCATGACATACTACGGTTTTTAGGGTCGAGTGGTCTATCTTGTTCCTCTAGTATCTTTGCACCCCAGCCACTCTCCCTTCTTAACTCCCACATCAGGCAGTAAGTAGCTAAGTGCTTTCTAGTATTTGTGTCACCAGATTCAAGAACAGCTTCGTTCCTGCTGTTATCAGACTCTTGCGGTCATAAGCTAAGGATGTATTCCCAATATCACAATTTACCTTGCTGCAGCCCCTGCACTTTTCCTTTATTTGCACTTTTTACTGCAACTGTAACATGGATGTCTGCACTTTGTCTTTTTCCATGCGAGAACATCGAAAATGTGTCCAGATTTTAACTTTTGTGACCCATCTCTGGTATCTACTTGAAATTTGGCACAGATTTAGATTAAAAAATCACGGAGAAGGAATTCATAACTCGTCAGTACAAAAAGTTCCACACTAATTAATTAAGCCAATTAGAAAAAGTCACAGCACTTCAGCCGCGGGCTCCATCGACCCAAGCTCCAGCCACAGGCCCCATTGACCCAGGCTCCGTCAGCCACGGGCTCCGTCAACCCAGGTTCCGTCAGCCGCGGGCTCTATCGATCCATGAGACCCCGCTCTGGCCTGCTCTGGTCCCGGCTTCTCCGTGGCTCCTGTGTCGACGGAACTCACGGCTGACAGAAACTGGGACGACGGAGCCCGTGGCTGGAGCCTGGGTCGATGGCGCCCATGGCTGGAACCTGGGTCGATGGAGCCCACGGCTAACGGAGCCGCGGGCTCCATCAACCCAGGCTCCGTCGGCCGCGGGCCCCATCGACCCAGGCCCCAGCCACAGGCTCCATCGACCCAGGCTCCATCAGCCGCAGGCTCTGTCGATCCGTGAGACCTCGCTCTGGCCTGCTCCGGTCCCGGCTTCTCCACGGCTTTCCGGGAGCTCAGAGAGAGAATTCTGAACACGCATGACCAAAATATTTTAAACATTGTTTTAATTCCAAATAGACAGCTGTTTCTAATTGTTTACTGTGTCGAGGAAACTAAAACTTGCCAGGTTAGTTGGTCAGGCACATCACAAAGCAGGCATTGCTTCATCCAAGCAGATTTCTACCTCATCATAGATTCTCGATCAGTGAATATAGTCAAGGACAAGATTAGATTGATAGCACCTAGGGTTTAGGAACTGAAAGAGATTTCAACTACAGCATGAGGCACAGTACTAGTGAAAGGCAGAGTAGACTGAGAGAACAATATAGACACTTCAGCTTATTTGTGACAGTATCCCTGATGTTTGCACTCAAAAGTTATCTCTAAAGTAAACTTAAATTAGAAAAGTAAACAATAAAAGAAAACATTACCTCAGTATATAACTCTTAAGGATGTATTCAGTGGCTCTTAAAAGAAGTTTGTTGATATCATTTCTCCCTGGTTTTCCGGGGAATTCTGAACACGCACTGCAGGGTTTTGCCAGGATTTACTCCAGGACTTTGACCCATCAACAGTGAAGGAACAGCGACATGTGGGCTCCCTGCCTAGCTAGCCTGAAACAAAGCGCTTGATTGGTCAATTGGCGTCCGACTCAATGACAAACGTGCTTTGAATGGACAATTACTACTCGGAAAATTGACAAGATTTGAGGTTTTTTCAATATTTAAAAAAATATGTGCAGGTTTTGTTCTTGACGAATTTCAAATATAATTTCTATAATATTTTTACACAATATGTTTTAAATACAGGTAGATATGGGAATGTGGGTCACGACATGAAACGAAAAGGCACCTCAGCCCACGGTCTATACCTATTGTAGTCATGTATGGTTTGTTTGTACTCGTGTACTGTTTGATTTGCCTGGATAGCATGCAACAAAGTTTTTCCACTGTGACTTGGTACTTGTGACAATAATAAATTAATACCAATCCACAATAAAAATAGTATGCTGGATGAACTCCATGGGTCAATCGGCATCCATGGAGACAAAAGATGCAATTTGCCGTTTAAAGTGGAGACTGTGCATCAAGACTGAGAGGGAATACGAATGATTGTGCGTGTGTCTGTGTGTGAGAGAGAGAATTTTGTCTGGCAGATGATAGGTGGAACTAATGTACAGGGGAGATGATAAGTAGGAAAATAACTGCAGATGCTGGTACAAATCGAAGGTATCACAAAATGCTGGAGTAACTCAGCGGGTCAGGCAGCATCTCCGGAGAGAAAGAACGGGTGATGTTTCGGGTCGAGACCCTTCTTCAAGCCGCTGGAAGTGATCTATTCAACAAGGTCTAAGCCATGTGCCAGAATAGAACGCTGGGTGCTGAGACTCCAACAGTACAAGTACAAAGTAGTCTACATTGCTGGGAAAGCAAACATCGCGGACTCGCTGTCGAGACTGTTGAAGGATGAACAGCTGAGAGCAACATCCACGTTAGAGATGGAAGCAGAGAACTTTGTGCGCTTCGTCACAATTCAGTCAATGCCAAGAGCCGTGACAACGAAGGAAGTCGAAAGGGAATCAGAACATGATCCTGAACTCAAAGATATCAGAGAGCGTATTCACAGTGGGCAATGGGATCAATGCCCTTACAAAGCATATGTTTCCATAAAAGATGAATTTTGTGTGATTAGTCAGTGAGTGCTGAGAGGTAGCAGATTAGTGATCCCACAGGCACTACGACCAAGGATTGTGTCATTGGCTCATGAAGGACATTTAGGCATTGTCGGTACCATAACAGAATTTGTGGAGCAAAGTGCTGTGTCCAGGTTGTGAGAGATATGCCGAAAAATTCGTCAAGACCTGCCACGGTTGCCAAATCACCAGCAGGAGCAACCCACCAGAACCAATCAGAAGTACAAAGTTGCCAACGGCACCTTGGGTTGACGAAGCTGTTGACTTTCCTGGACCACTTCCAACAGGTGAGTCAATTATGGTAGTGGTAGACTACTACAGCAGGTATTACGAGTATGCAACGATGAAGTCACCTACGGTAGAAAAGACTGTACAGGCATTAGCAGAGATTTTTCCCAAACACGGGTTGCCTGTTACATTGTACTCCGACAATGGGCCACGGTTTGTTTCCGAGGCATTTGCTGAGTACATGAGAATCACAGGCATCCATCATCACAAGGTGACTCCTAAATGGTCACAAGCTAACGGAGTAGAGAGACAAAACCAGTCCATGGAGAAGAGGATACGAATCGGCCATGCCGAAGGGAAAAACTGGAAGGAGGCACTACTAGCCTACGTACATATGTAGCTGTATATCGGGTGACCACTCACTCAATGACAGGGAAAAGCCCAGCAGAAGCCTTGTTTGGAAGGAAAATTTGCACTAAAATGCCAGAAGTGCGAGAGATTACGGAAGACCAGGAGCTGAGAGATCGTGATGCTGAAAAGAAAGGTGCGGCAAAATAGTATGCCTACTTGAAACGAGGAGCCAGGCACTCAGAAATAATGCCTGGTGATGACGTGCTTGTGAGGCAAGATGATGGTGGTAAGATAGACACTCCTTATCATTGCCAGTCATACAATGTTGTATCGAGGAGCGGCAGCAGGGTGACAGTCAAGTCTCCAGGGGAGGTGTTATCTACAAGAGGAATGTATCGTGTCAAAAAGCACATGTCAAGAGACACTCGAATCGAAGTGGCCCAAAGTCCACGAGAGCTACCGATTCAGAGGGGCCAGACGACATCCCTGAGGTGGTGACCGGTGTTCCCGAGACAGCCAGCATTTCTGAGGTGGTGACCAGAGTTCCAGAGGCAGCACGCTGCAACACAGGTGTTGAACAGAGACGCCGTCTGGATGACAACGCCGTGGCAGATTCAACAGTCTCTGATGCTCCTGCGCTAGCTGGTAGACCAAAACGTGAAAGGAGTCCCCAAGCGATACGACGATTTTATGTTATAGGTTATAGTTTTGCTTAGTAATAATACAGATGAATATAACATTTGTTTAGAGGCAAAGGAAGCTTACAAGTTATTATATGTATTAAGGAAAAAAACAATAATTTGTGTTGTATTTGTACGTATTTAGTTAATATTTCATCGGCCATGGTGTATTTGGCTAATAAAGCCAACATAATAATTTTTAAGGGTATAGAATTGTTTACTTGTGGAAAAAGAAGACAGTAGTAATGCATTTGTTTTGTGGTTGTAACGCATTGGTTTTGTGAGTTATTGAAACACAAATGAAAACACAATGAAGCACAAATATGCTCTGTAAGAATTTAATTGGAAAGTATATTAGAAAGAACACATATTAATTTAAAGTTTAATTCTGGTAAAAGAGGGATGTCATGATGATGAGCCTGATAATGATATGCAAATATCTTGACATTTGTATCAGCTGACTTGGAGGTCAGATGGTGTGTGCGCTGTGTAACCCAAGGCCAGAGGCTACGGTCGACAGAGATAATAAACATAGAGACTAAGGAATGTAACCAGTAAATAGTGTGTCGGTATCGTTATTCCACATCAGAGGCGAAGATGTGACAATATCCACTCTGATCTGGCCACCTATTTAACTTCTAATCAAACTTCAAGTCCTGATTGTTCTCAATAACCCTACACCTAAACAAATGGATATAAAGCTTGTAGGATTAGGCAAAATATATTCCTCAGTGATAGTTTCTCTTCCAGTTTCCAGAAAACATAAGCTGAAGTTGTTGTAGATCCAGTAGAATGTGTCAGAAATGCATTCAGCTTTGGTATAATTCTTCCCGTTTCTGGGTAATGGAAATGACAACATTTTAACTGGAGTGTTTCTGTGCAGTCCCTTTTATGATGATAAAAGGTACCTATTCCAGGATCATTTCCATGAAGATGTCCAGATTGACTCTTATTCAATCTGGCTGTGTATTTACTTAACCATAAACACTTCTGCAGCTTGTTTAAAATGTTGAATATTTTAAGTTCGTAAATATTTAAACAATTTGTTGACAATATAGGAGGAGACATTTGATGAGTAATCCAAATGTTTCATAAATTACACTAAAAAAAATATCTTAGTCACTAATGTTCTTAGCTAAACAACACAGATCAACTAGATTAAAAACGGTAGCACCTCTAATATTGGTAGTACAATCTCTTCTGTTTAATGTAGTTAACCATATTAACCACCATAAACACTTATTTTTCCACCAAAATAGCCACTTTGCCACATTATTACACAAACATTGCAGAGAACTACTGTACAATAAACAAGGTTGTGAGATTCCTAATGCTTATGTTTTCATATCCCAATATGTACCATCAAAGATCCACGATATAGCTCAGTCGTTGTTCTAGTTTCTGTTGGAACCATTTGAGATTCAGTGTAGTTAGCTACAAAATCAAGACTTCCTGCACAGGTTATGTTTGACAATGATTACCATTCTGCCATCTCCATGAAGGTTTTTTTCAAATGATCTTTGTTTAACAAGGAGTGTCGACAATTTTAACAGATGCATAAATTTCATCAAGAAGGATATTAGGTGTCTTAATGGATCAATGTTAATAGGCACCTATTTATTTCAAGGGATGGGTCCAAATGGATGCAAAAAAAGAGCCTACAAAAATGTTCACAGACTTCTTGTTCTTTTGAAAAAAACATAGTTAAATAAATCGGCAAGTTTGATTATTAGAAGATAACATTCTTTACTTTCTCCACCAAATTTTTTTTTTAAATCCCCATGCGTCATTCTAAGGGGAATTTCAGCACTCTTCTCGTATTAGCAAGAAAAAAATAACACTGTATTATGATCATGCAGTGCAATATATCATACATTTTCATAACACATTTCAGAAACACTCCCAGCAGATCACCCAGAGTAAACATCTAATTAACATACATCACAATAAAAATTGCCATAGTTTAGACATAAAGTATTGCCATTAAAAAAAACAAATAAATAAAACGGTGCTGTTCTGCGGCGACATTCTGCCAGAAGCACAAAGGATCATACATAACTGTTCTGAACTAATTTAGACAAAAGAAACAGCACCAATCAGTGCGGTAACAGTCAAGCTGCTAATCCTTTTAAAATGGGTTAATGCTATTGCGATCCTCCAACAGCAACAGAGCTACTAATTGTAAGAAATCCCTCCTACCTTGCAGGGAATCGCAGATATATCAAGTACCGTGCCATGAAACACACCAGTGTGTTCAGATGTATGGCTGACAGGGTGGCCTGCAAGTAAGACTGAAGCACAGGGATCTACTATCCCCACCCCATCCCCCAACTGGCCAATGTACAGTCCCTAGGGAAAAAAGTTGAGGACTTGAGGGAAAGGCTGCTTTATCAAACAGAGATGACGGAATGTTGTGTGCTCTGTTTCACAGAGACATAGCTCACCACCAGCTCTCCAGACTCAGTCCTTCAGCCTGAAGGATTCCCCACTCAGAACTGAGTGTCCGAACTGAGGCATCGGGGAAAGGGAGAGGCGGTGGCATCTGCCTAATGGTGAACTCTTTGTGGTGCTCAAAGGTAACGGCCCTGTCCAACTCCTGCTCTCTTGCGCTTGGAACATCTAGTGGTTAAGTGCCATCCCTTCTACCTCCCAAGGGAATACATTTCCATCATCATGGCCACGATCAACATTCCACCCCAGGTAGATAGAAACATAGAAAATAGGTGCAGGAGTAGGCCATTCGGCCCTTCAAGCCTGCACCGCCATTCAATATGATCATGGCTGATCATCCAGCTCAGTAACCTATACCTGCCTTCTCTCCATATCCCCTGATCCCTTTAGCAAAAAGGGCCACATCTAACTCCCTCTTAAATATAGCCAATGAACTGGCCTCAACTACCTTCTGTGGCAGAGAATTCCACAGACTCACCACTCTCTGTATGAAGAAATGTCTTCTCATCTCGGTCCTAAAAGACTTCCCCCTTATCCTTAAGCTGTGACCCCTGGTTCTGGACTCCCCCAACCTCGGGAACAATCTTCCCGCATCTAGCCTCTCCAACCCCTTAAGAATTTTATATGTTTCTATAAGATCCCCCCCTCAGTCTTCTAAATTCCAGCGAGTACAAGCCTAGTTTATCCAGTCTTTCTTCATATGAAAGTCCCGCCATCCAAGAGATCAATCTAGTGAACCTTCTCCGTACTCCCTCTAAGGCAAGAATGTCTTTCCTCAGATTAGGAGACCAAAACTGCACACAATACTCCAGATGCGGTCTCACCAAGGCCCTGTACAACTGCAGTAGAACCTCCCTGCTCCTAAACTCAAATCCTCTTGCTATGAATGCCAACATACCATTCGCTTTCTTCACTGCCTGCTGCACCTGCACGCTTGCTTTCAATGACTGGTGCACCATGACACCCAGGTCACGTTGCATCTCCCCTTCTCCTAATCGTTCACCATTTAGGTAATACTCTGCTTTCCTGTTCTTGCCGCCAAAGTGGATAACCTCACATTTATCCACATTATATTGCATCTGCCATGCATTTGCCCACTCGCCTAATCTATCTAAGTCACTCTGCAGCCTCCTAGCATCCTCCTCGCAGCTAACACTGCCACCCAGCTTCGTGTCATCCGCAAACTTAGACATGTTGCATTCAATTCCCTCGTCCAAATCATTAATATACACTGTAAATAACTGGGGTCCCAGCACTGAGCCTTGCGGTACACCACTAGTCACTGCCTGCCATTCCGAAAAGGACCCGTTTATTCCTACTCTTTGCTTCCTGTCCGCCAACCAATTTTCTATCCACCTTAACACTGAACCCTCAATACCGTGTGCTTTAAGTTTGTACACCAATCTCCTATGTGGGACCTTGTTGAAGGCCTTCTGAAAGTCCAGATAGAACACATCGACTGGTTCTCCCTTATCCACTCTACTAGTTACATCCTCGAAAAATTCTATAAGATTCGTCAGACATGATTTGCCTTTTGTAAATCCATGCTGACTTTGTCCGATGATTTCACCACTTTCCAAATGTGATGCTATCACATCTTTAATAACTGACTCTAGCATTTTCCCCACTACCGATGTTAGGCTAACTGGTCTATAATTCCTCGTTTTCTCTCTCCCTCCCTTTTTAAAAAGTGGGGTTACATTAGCTACCCTCCAGTCCTCAGGAACTACTCCAGAATCTAAGGAGTTTTGAAAAATTATCACTAATGCATCCACTATTTCTGAGGCTACTTCCTTAAGCACTCTGGGATGCAGCCTATCTGGCCCTGGGGATTTATATGCCTTTAATCCATTTAATTTACCTAACACCACTTCCCAACTAACCTGGATTTCCCTCAGTTCCTCCATCTCATTAGACCCCTGGTCCCCCGCTATTTCCGGCAGACGGTTTATGTCTTCCTTAGTGAAGACAGAACCAAAGTATTTGTTCAATTGGTCTGCCATCTCCTTGTTCCCTATGATCAATTCACCTGTTTCCGACTGCAAGGGACCTACATTTGTCTTAACTAATCTTTTTCTCTTCACATATCTATAAAAGCTTTTGCAGTCAGTTTTTATGTTCCTTGCCAGTTTTCCCTCATAATCTATTTTCCCTTTCCTAATTAAGCCCTTTGTCCTCCTCTGCTGGACTCTGAATTTCTCCCAGTCCTCTGGTATGCTACTTTTTCTGGCTAATCTGTATGCTTCATCTTTTGTTTTAATACTGTCCTTGATTTCCTTTGTTAGCCACGGATGCACTACCTTTCCTGGTTTGTTCTTTTGCCAAACTGGGATGAACACTTGTTGCAGTTTATCCATGCGACCTTTAAATGCCTTCCATTGCATGTCCACCGTCAACCCTTTCAGCATCAATTGGCAGTCTATCTTGGACAATTCACGCCTCATACCCTCAAAGTTACCTTTCTTTAAGTTCAGAACACTTGTTTCTGTATTGACTTTGTCACTCTCCATCCTAATGAAGAACTCCACCATATTATGATCACTCTTGATGTCTGTCTAGCACTGGAGGAGCAGAATGCAATGTCAACAAACACCAGACAGTGTACCCCGTTGCCTTGTCTATCATACCCAGGGACTTCCACAAGGCCAATTTGAAGAAGGTGGACTGGACCACTGTGCTGGCCCAATTGGACAATAAAAACACATACATCAGGCTGTTACTCATACAGCTTGGCATTAAAACCATCATCCCCTCTAAACTAGTTACCAAGCTCAAGAGACTGGGTCTCGGCGCATCCTTTGGCAATTGGATTCTCGACTTCCTCATCATCAGAACACAATCGATACAAATTGGCAATAACACTTCCTCCATGATAACCAGCAGCACTGGTGCTTTTCAAGGATTTGTGCTCTGCCCCCTGATCTACTCACTCTATACCCATGACCATGTAGCTGGACACAGTTCTAATTCCATCTTTAAATTTGCTGACGACACCGCCGTTGTTGGATGAATTACGATAATGATGAGTCACAGTAGAGGAGTGCGATCAATCATCTGATTGAATGGTGCCAGACCACGGCACGGTAACACAGCGGTAGAGTTGCTGCTTTACAGCAAATGCAGCGCCGGAGACTCAGGTTCGATCCTGACTACGGGCGCTGCACTGTAAGGAGTTTGTACGTTCTCCCCGTGACCTGCGTGGGTTTTCTCCGAGATCTTCGGTTTCCTCCCACACTCCAAAGACGTACAGGTATGTAGGTTAATTGGCTGGGTAAATGTAAAAATTGTTCCTAGTGGGTTTAGGATAGTGTTAATGTACGGGGATCGCTGGGCGGCACGGACTTGGAGGGCCGAAAAGGCCTGTTTCCGGCTGTATATATATGATATGATAATCTTGCTCTCAATGTCAGTAAAACCAAGAAACCGATTGTTGACTTTAGGAGAGGAAGGCCAGTGATTCATAAGCCTTCCTTCATCAACAGGTCTGTGGTAGACAGAGACAACAACTTCAAGTTTCTGGGTGTGCATATCTCCGAAGATCTGTGCTGGATCCAGCACATTGATGCAATCATAAAGAAAGCACATTAATACCTCTACTTCCTTAGAAGATTATGAAGGTTTGGTATGTTAATGAGTACTCCCTTGAACATCTACAGGTATTCGGTAGAGCTTATTAACTGGTTGCATTACGGCTTGCTTCGGCAACTCAAACGCCCAGGAATGAAGATTACAAAAAGTGCTGAACACTGCCCGATCCATCACGGGTACTGACCTCCTCACCATCGAAGGAATCGATAAGAGGCGCTGTCTCAAAAAGATAGCCAGCATCATCAAGGACCCACACCACCCTGGTCACACTCTTTCACTACTGCTATCGGAAAGAAGGTATAATAAGAGCCTGAAAACTGTAACATCCAGATTCAAGAACAACTTCTTCTCAATGACCATCAGACTATTAAACTCCAACTAATCTCTGAACCAAGTACTGCCTTGGTTGCACTCGGCACTTCAGGTTTTGTTTCGTTTTGTTTTTTGCACTATATTGTTTTTGTTATTTATTGAACCTTTTCCTTCTGTTTCTTTATTCTATTATCAATTGAGTACAAACCTGTTGTGCTGTGCCAAGCAAGAATTTCACTGTTCCATTTCAGTTCATATGACAATAAAGCAATCATGACTTATAACTTTTATTTTGCAAGAGGAAAACCATAAGCCATTGGTTGCAAGGAATGTCAAAATGTTATTAACATCACATGGAAATTATTATTTAAATGTTAAAATGCCACAACACTTCTAATACATTGTGTAAATATGACCCCCCCAAGGCAATTTACGTCAAACACTCTATATATAAAAGTTTAAATTGATTGAATTAATCAAATTAGCCTCGGAAAAATCTCAAAATTTAGCAGTCATAAGGCTAGATGACATGAAACCAGATCATGATTTATAATTACACCACTTCAAACTTAATTTTCAGAAGTATTTGCTATCTTTCTTTTAAATGTGCTCTAAAGGATTCTATATTTAATTATGCTAAGAAACAGGCTTACTTACTGAAGACCAATGGTATTAAGTTACAAAACAGATTAAGGTTATGACATATATAACCTAAGTTGAATTGATCCTCCATCATGGTCCAAATTGAATCACCTTTTTGGCTCAATGTTTATACATTTCTATAATCAATGTGGTGGATTTATGGGAGGGGGGGGGGGGGGGTTATGGCAGTAAGGGACATTGTTAATGCAAGTTTAAGTTTTCTTGACTTTGATACATAAGCTACACAAGTTATCAGAAACTGTTATATGACAAGAGGTATACAAGGGACACAGATAGGAAACGTTGAGAGGGATACGAGCCAAATGCATACTCAGATGAGCATCTAGGTGGGCATGCAGGTTGAGCCGAAGGGTCTGTTTCCATCCTATGTTACTCTTTGCCACCATAACAACTTAATCATACCTCGAGTAAAATTACCGCAGAAACTCTGTTTTGCAAACTCGTGAAATTTCCTTTTGAGGTAAATGCCTGAGCTCCAGACAGGGAAATAGCAGGAATGGCCCCACCCATTTGATGACAAGTTGAGTTCTTTCCACATTTCTCTTCCTTCCAATTTCTCCCCAATTCACTCTCCAAATAATTTCTTGAAAATCATTGCTATTTATCTCTTGCAGCCTCCAACATTCTGTCAACAAAAAGACCATCTCTATACACATCTCCAGCTGCATCTTCATTAATTTCCTGCATGGAATGTTTACCATGCACTTTCTGTTTCATCAAAACAGGAAAAAGTCCTGGAACATGTTTTGAGTCTTTGGGTGGAGATGGAGATTGGAGTTGTGAGAACAAAAGGAATGCTACATGAGGAAGGAGACCAGGAGAGAACGAATACCAGAAACAGAGATGGAGTTGGTTGAGGTTAGTGAAGGCTTATTAACCACACCTGATTTGTCAGGAGGAGGTTTAAACAGAATGAGATGAATAAAAACAGAGGCAACATGCAAGAAAAACATGCTGGAAGTGTGAGATAAAAGGGACTGCAGTTGCTAGAAATTGGGAAAGAAATGACTAAAATATTTAGTTCAGGTAGCCAAAGTCAAGAGGAAAAAATAGTTAGCTTTACAGATCGATGACTTTTCAACAAAACTGGCTTGTTCTGACAAAAAAATTGAAAAGCTAATTATCTGAAACAGTTGAATTCAGTGTTGAGTCCTGATGGTTGTACTGTGCCCAGATGTAATTAGTGAGGGCAGATGGAGAGGTTTTGGCTTCAGATGAGAGAACATTTATAAATTTAATCCAAAAATAACAAAGTAATACAGCTCTGCGGCCATATGAGTAATAAGCAGAGTGTGACTGGAAGAGGTAAAGATGATGGTAAAAGTTCTTCTGCAAATAGGATTAAAGTACAAAAACAAATTTTAAAAAAAATTGAAGGCTCCTTATTAGAATGCATGAAGCATTCATAGCAAGACCACTGGCATAAGCAGATGTAAATTAATTAACGGCATAAGCAGAAATAAACAAATATGATTTTACAGACATGATTGCAAGGTGATCAAGGCTGGGATAACCAGGGTACTTGATGTTTTCACCAAATGAAGAGGAAAGGAAAGGAAGTTTTGTTAACACAAAACAGTATTAACCAAATAGTCTGAAAAGAACTTAGCTGAGAAGGGAATTAAACCAAATCAGTTTGGGTGTAAATAAGGAATGATAAAATCAGAAAATACTGGTGATAATCTATATGCCCTCTCAACAGAAATTATACTATTATAGATACTCAAAAAAAGAATAGGGGATTGCAATGAAAATCATTCAATTGTGGTGACACCTGGTGGCAACCCAAGGACAGAACGAACCATCGGCGCTAGAGGGCGGCATCTCGATGTTGGAGGCGCTAGCCACGGGGTCGGTACCTGAGTTGGTATTTGAGGCTGGGCATCGCCCATGACCAGTGTGGAGTAGGGAGCTGTATTGGAGAGAATAAACACACATAGTGCAGGCAACTCGTGTCTGATTAGTGGCTGATTGGGTGTTGCTCACATTACACCTCGCAGTGCGGCATTTCCGGTACTTCCTCAAGGACCATTCCTTCGTAGCTTTCATGGACCACAAGCCTCTCACATTTGCTTTCGCGAAGCTTTCGGATCCTTGGTCCGCCCGTCAACAGCGCCAGCTGGCGGCTATTTCGGAGTTTACAACAGACGTCCGACACATCACCGGGAAATGCAACCTCGTGGCGGATGCTTTGTCCCGTCTGACAATTGCAGCAGTGCTTAACCTGGCCTCGGGAATAGATTACTCCACCTTGGCGGCGGCCTAGCTGGCGGACGATGAGATGCCGGCTTACCGCACCACGATCTCTGGCTTGGTGCTTGAGGACGTGCCGTTGGGTCCCTTGGGTTTCATCCTCTGTGACCTGTCCATGGGTCATCCGAGGCCGATTGTTCCGGCTGCCTGGCGCCGTTGTGTCTTTGAGGTGATCCATGGGCTGGCCCACCCATCCATCCGGGCCACGGTCACTATGGTGGCCGCAAGGTTTATGTGGCACGGACTTCGGAAACAGGTCGCTCGCTGGGCCCGGACGTGCATCCCGTGCCAGACATCAAAGGTGCATCGCCACGTCTGGGCGCCCGTTCAGGACTTCGCAGCGCCACGCCGGCGTTTCGATCACATACATGTGGACATCGTGAGGCCGCTGCCGCCGACCCAGGGTGTTTCACACCTACTTGGTTGACCATTTTACGCAGTGGCCGGAGGCCATCCCGCTCATGGACACTACAACTCAGTCGTGTGCTCGTGCCCTCGTGGCAATTTGGATTGCCCGCTTTGGCGTTCCACTTCACATCACGTCCGACTGGGGCGCCCAGTTCACGTCATAACTGTGGTCCGCCATTGCCCTGCCTGTTGGGGACACGGCTCCACCACTCGACAGCGTACCTTCCGCAGTCAAATGGGTTGGTGGAGCGGTTCCACCGCTGTCTAAAGGCCGCCCTGAAGGCTCATCTCATGGCCCGGGGTGGATGGACGAGTTGCCATGGGTCCTGTTGGGGATTCGGACATCCCCCAAGGAGGATCCGTCATCGTCCTCCACAGACTTGGTATATGGTGCTCCGCTTACCATCCCCGGGGAGTTTGTCCCAGCTGCTGATGTGTCCCAGGAACCCCCTTCATCGGTGCTGATCTGCTTGTGGGAGAGGGTCGGCGTCTTGTCTCCCATCCCAACGTCGCGTCATGGAGTGGGTCCCATGTGCCACGGCCGCTGATGAGCTGCCCATACGTTTTTCTTCACCGTGACTCCCACAGGTCGCCCTTGCAGCGCCCGTATGAAGGTCCCTTTTGTGCGCTGCGGCACGGGACTACTACTTTTGATTTGGACATGGGAGGCCGGTGCAAAACTGTGTCTGTGGCTCGTTTGAAACCGGCCCACTTGGATCTGAGTTAGCCAGTCCATGTGGCTCAACCGCCCCGTCGTGGGCGTCCGCCGTCCCGGGCACCCGGAGATTCTTCCGAACCGAGCAAGCCCCCGGGGCGTGTGGTGACACCTGGTGGCAACCCAACACAGAACGAACCATTGGTACTAGAGGGCGGCGTCTCGGTGTGGGAGGCGCCAGCCACGGGGTCGGTACCTGAGTTGGTATTTAAGGCCGGGCAACGCCCGTGACCAGTGTGGAGTAGGGAGCTGTTTTGGAGAGAATAAACACGTCTAGTGCACGCAACTCGTGTCCGATTAGTTTTTGGCGGGACTCCTTCTCGTCCCACTACACAATAATGATAGGGGCTTTAATCTTCACCCAGAAAAGGAAAATAAAATTGGCAAAGAAAATTATGAAGGTAGATTTGTGGATTAAGTTGAGAGCTTCCCAGAACACCATGTTTGTGGATCAACAAAGGAGCAACCTATTTTAGATCAGATCATTGTAGCGATGTAACATTATTCATTAATGTCACAGTAAAAAAATCCTCAAGAGAAGAGTGTTCATATTAAGAAAGAAATTCACATAAAGTTTGGTAGTATACATTTCCCTCCTTAGTCTCTCATGCCTCTATATTAACTTATTAACTTAAAAGCAAGTCCAAAGCTGGAATCATAAATTTAAATAAAAGTTATTGTGGTATATTGGATAATTAGAGTAGAAAAGTTGGATGGCAGACGCAGATTTAATGTTTTATTTTCAGCAATTATAATTTCCAAGAGAAGTAAACACTCACAGATGTCAAAATAACTATTGGATGATATTAGGCTGTATGAAAGGGCTTATAAAAAAGTAGGAATGGACAATAAACTACAGATGCATGCTCTACATGATTCACACCAATGACATTTTATGGTTGGTGTAAAACCACTTCTTCTTTGTGAGCTTTCACCCAAGTGAAAAGGCTTTGGATGTCAGTCTAGAGACTTGAATGTCAAAATATAGGTGGACATTGTACTGAACTGTTGCAAGGGCTATTGTTTAGATAAGACATTGAACTGGGACATCTTCTGAGATGCTAATCCGAAGAATAGAGTCAACCCAACATAAGGAATATTTATCTTGCTCACAATATTATTAATAAATTTATCTGCGTATTATCAGATTTCAATTTGTTGGATCTTGATTTGTACAATTGGCTGCCTTATTTTTTATATTTCAACAGTAACAAAACCTCAGAAGTACTCTAGTTGTAAAGCAATTGAAAGGAAGAAGTGGCACCATATAAATTACATCTTTCTTTCTTAGTCTAGGATCACACATATTACCATTTATTCATCATGGTTAGATAAAAAAAAATCAAAAGTATCACAAAAAACACAAAACACCACCTGCAATTTAAGAGGTAACTTTCTCCAGGGAACTAGGAATAGGAAGCTACAGGGCAAGGTCCCAAAGGACTGCAGAGTTGCAAATGTTTCTATGTTTAAAGTAATTAGAATCCAGGAAATCATAGGCTGGTGTGCTTCCTATCAGTGTTAGGGAAGCTATTGGAGAGGACTGGAATAGGGTTTATTTGCATTTGGGAGAGAACGGGATAATTAGGGACAGCATGCATGATTTTGTGGCAGGTCATGTCTTACTAATTTGATCAAGTTATTTGAGGAGATGTTGAAGGTGATTGATGAGGGGAGGGCAGTGGATGTTGTCTGCATGGATTTTAGTAAGGCATTTGATAAAGTCCTCCATGGTAGGCTCATCACGAAAATTAAGATGCATGGGATCCACTGTGACAGTCATTTGAACTCAGAATTGACTTAGTCATGGAGAGTTGTGATGGGAGGGTGTTATTCTGGCTGGAAGTCTGTGACCAGCGGAGCTTCACAGGGATCTGTGCTGGGACCGTTATTGTTTATCATATATATAAATGACTTAGACGTAAATATAGATGGGTAGGTTAGTGGAGTTTGTTGGAATTGTGGTCAAAAGGAAAGGCTGTCAAAGCGTACAGGAGGATATAGATCAACTACAGAAATGGGTGGAGAAATGGTAGTTTAATACAAGCGAGTATTAGGTATTGCACTTGAGGTCAGATGTAAAAGGAAAGTATACAGTTAGTTGCAAATCCCTTAATAGCAATGAAGTACAGAGGGATAACATATCAATAATAAACAAAAATCATATTGAGATCCAAGTCCAGGAAGAAGGATGAAGTGAGAATTCTGGTCAAATTTCTTTGCTCCCACATTATCCATTCAACATCCTTGATGGCTGATGACTAATTTTATGGCATTCATATATGTTTCTGATGCTAGAATTGAAATCTCATTATCAAAATATCACCATTATCAAAACAATCTTACTCTACTTATACACAATATACATAAGAAGTAACCAATGTTATTTTTCACAGTTTAAAAAACTGACAGATGCGACTAACAATCTGAAACATCCAAACTTAATTTTTTTGTCATGGATTCATATTTGTCTGACAGATAACTTTTCCTCATTTTCATACTTCTGCACAAAAACAAAATTTGTGACTGAAAAAGAGGAAGTGGAACAGTGAAAAATGTATGCAAATAAACAAACCAGTTTGCTGGTATGGTTTTGGGTCATAGTTCTTACCATATTCTTACCAAGAATCCCTTTAGATATTATTGACATTTTAGTATTTATTGTAACAAATTCTGTATGATTCTATGAAAGTGCTTGTATAAATATTTACTGCTTCAGTGTTCTGGAGATTATACAATCAGTGGCACAGATCACAGTCATTGATCTTCACTGCATGTTCTCACTCAATTTGTTCAAATCCCCTGCAAGAACTTGATGGATGAAGCCGACACCAACCTGAATGGTAAAGACCTGTGCTATTGTAGGACCTTCTCATGAACAAGTTCTTCCCACACAACTACCAAAATGGTATTTGACAGCTTGAAAAACATGATGCTGTCAAACATAGATGCTGTCAAACATAGGTGCTGTCAAAACATGCATTCATGCAAGGAACAAAACATAGCAAGTAGAACAAGTTTTGGATTGCCAATGTATTGCAAAATGCTATGAGTGTTCTGGCTGGGAAAATGAACAGGCAGAGACCAGTGAACAGCACAATGTTTAATGTTTGAACATTGATCTCCCAGGAGCACAGAAGCCCTGATAATATTAATTCCAGGACTTACTTGGGGGGAAGGGAGGGTGGCATCCCAACGTAAGTGCTGTCCCCAGGGTCTACTTCGTGAGCCGCAGAAACAACAGCCTTGTCATTGGACTGCGCGGTGGGTGAAGAAGGGCTCGGGTGCACTTTGCGAGTCGGGAGTGGGGTTGGAAACCGGAGCTCTGATAGAAGTATATTAAATTATAAGAGTCATAGATAGGGTCGACAGGATGGAAAAATCAAATACCAGAGAGCATAACCTGAAGGTGAGAGGAGCATGATAAAGATTTGTGGGACAATTTATTTTTTACACACATAGGGTGGTGAGTGTCTGGAACATACTACCGAGGGTTGTGGTTGAGGTAAATACAATAGTGGCATTTTTACAAGACTTTTGGATCGGCAAATGGCGATGTGGGGAATGAAAGGATATGGATTATGTTGAGACAAATAATAGTTGGTCTTGGCATCATTTTCGGCACAGACATTGTGAGCTGAAGGGCCTGTTCTTGCACTGTACTGTTCTATGTTCTATATAAGACTTGCAAATATAATTATGTTTTTCACAACATCCCAAAGTGCTCCAGAGGAAACAGAGCTATGCATGAGCTGAGATTTTACGCACATTAGAGAATTAAAAAATAATATGGATAATGACCAGAAAATCTATTTCATCAGTAATGTTGATTGGAGAATAAATATTGGGCAAGACACAAGAGAAAATTCTCTGGCTCTTGAAAATAATCCTCTACAAAGAGCAAGTAGCATCTCAATGTTACATCTTCAATTACAAATCAGCACCTTTTACATTACCTCATTCCCTCCGATACAGTTTCAGTGTCAGCATAGATACTCAAACTCAACACTCTGTGAGCAAGACACACTCAAGAGACAAGAGAATACCAAGTGAGCCATGGATAACATTGGAAGTTTGTTTTCATGTACACTCAATAGGGTATTGATTAACAATTCTGATTATCCTTTAAAGTTCAAAAACATTCACAAACTGCAATTACAATCATTTCTGCAGCTTTCTATGTCCCAAATGTATATGTTCTTTTGAATGTTGGCATATGTAAACATTGTTTGATTGTGAAAAGGTGGGAAATTTGCAAGACCAATAAAAAACATCTACAATGTGTATTCTGCATAAATATTTGTGCTCAGGCTTAAATTAGTCAGGTGTTAGGTAATGGAATACAAATTCATATTTGCTGTAGAGTTTCACCAAACATTCTATAATCCCCATTTTGCATTTTTCAGTTTCAAGCATTAAATTTAAAGTATTTGAACTATAGATTAGACAAATTATTTATAAGATTTGTGTAATCTATAGTTCAAATACTTTCAACTGTATTCGCTTTTGTAGCTCCATTTCCAGAATAGAAAAGAAAAATTCAAGCGTTATGCTGTTTGCTCAGGTTTGATAATAGACTGAAATGATGGACTGAAATGTCTTGTAGATGGAGTTAATAGTATCATATACACAAGTTAGAATGTCTCTCCCCCCCCCACCCCCCCCCCCCCAAAGATGTTAATTGATGTTATTACATTCAATAAACATCAACAGCCAGTCGTGAAATAAATTAAACCTCAAAGAGATTCAAATTTAATTTGTTGATTTCATATGATTCAAGTGATCACTCCCAAAATTCAAAAAGATCTGGTTAGTTTGGAAGCCCCGGTTTTTAAATTTTACTGGAAAATATTTTGATGATGTTAAATCAGGCTTGACGAGTTTTGCATAATTCATAGCCAGTTAAACGTTTCATTTCCACCCTAATGTGAATGACTGAGTCACTTTACGGTAAAGGCACAGGATGTTAATCATACTCAAAACATGTGATTGTAAACAGACAAAAATCTGTCAGTTGTCTCCATATAAACAATATCAAAATTTAAAGTACCTAAAGATAACAAGGTGTAAATGTGAGTCTGGTTTATTCTGGATCATGTTATTTCACATAGGCTTCTCAATTTAAAATAATGTCACCAATTAATTATACATACACGTGTGTTGATTTTCATAAAGCCTCTGTCATATTTAGCAAATAGCGGTTGTAAATATTTTTAACTGAAATCTTAACAGATTTTCAAATGCATGCATTTTGCCATGGTGTGCATTTGAACAGAATATAATCATATTTTTGCTTTCTAAGAACGGCCCTTGGCAAACAAGGTTCAAACCTGCAAAAGGTAAAACGTATCGAAATCAAAAATAACAAACGTGCCACAGATACACTCAAAAAAGATTTAAATGTTTTTTTATTTTCATAATGCAACAATTAAAAACCTTCCATGCCACCTATCTTATTGTTACCATTGCTTAATCACTATCAATATCCTAGGACCTCTGTTGACCCCATATTCAACCACACAAGCCTCATGGCTCTGAGAGTAAATCAGAAACTGGGTACTCTGCGATGAGTTACTCATCTTCGACCATTCAAAATCCTTTCTGTCAACTACAGAACACAATTTAAGAACGTGATAGAATACTCTTCACTTGCTCCAACAACTATCAAGAATTTTTGGCACCATATTGATAAAATCAATTGCTTGATTGCCGAACCCTAACCTCTCAAACTAGCCCCAATAGTGCATTTAGTGCATACCATCTACAAAATAAACTGTAGTTACGTGCCTACACTCATCCAACAGTGCCATACAAAACCACAATCAAAGGTGTACCATGCCCATGGGAACACCATTCCTTGTATGATCCCTTCCAAGTAGTGTATCATTTTGAGTTGGAAATATAATCACAGTCTAAATCCTGGAAACCCTCCATAACACCACAGTGAAAGTACATTCACCAGAAGGATTGCAGTGGTTCAAGGAAGCTCATCACCACATCCTTGACCAATTAGGAATGAACAATAAATTGTGGCCTTGTCAGTGCTGTGAGATCCTGCAAAAATATTGAAACAACTCTAATGCTTTCAAAGAACTCTTTGCAATATTCACTATAGGTAAACATGACAGCTTAAAGTTTCATCTATAACAGAGAAACCTCACAATCTAGTATTTCCCCCATGCCGTGTACCGATCTGTTAGAGCTAATAGACCCTGGATCCAGGATAGGGCCTGAAATCATAATGTGCCACCTCTTAGATCAAAATGTTGCCCACAAGCCAACATGTCAAAGATAGACACAAAAAGCTGGAGTAACTCAGCGGGGCAGGCAGCATCTCTGGAGATAAGGAATGGGTGACGTTTCGGGTCCTTCTTCAGACTGTAAGTGATGGGAAAGGGAAATGAGAGATACAGATGATGATGTAGAGAGATGTAGAACAATGAATGAAAGATATGCAAAAAACTAACAATGATAAAGGAAACAGGCTATTGTTAGCTGTTTGTTGGGTGAAAATGAGAAGCTGGCGCAACTTGGGTTGGGGATGGAGAGAGATTGTCAGGTTACTTGAAGTTAAAAAAATCAAGATTTAACCACTGGGCTGTAAGCTGCCCAAGCGAAATATGAGATGCTGTTCCTCCAATTTCATTTCGCCTCACTCTGACAATGGAGGAGGCCTAGGACAGAAGATCAGTGTGGGAATGGGAAGGAGAATTAAAGTGTTCCGCAACCGAGAGATCAGGTAGGTCTAGGCAGACTGAGCGAAGGTTTTCAGTGAAACGATCACCCAGTCTACATTTGGTCTCGCAGATGTATAAGAATCCACAACTTGAACAACGGATACAGTAGATGAGGTTGGAGGAGGTGCAAGTGAACCTTTGCCTAAACTGAAAGGACTGTCGGGGTCCCTGGACAGTCGAGGAAAGAGGTATGGGGACAGGCGTTGCATCTCCTGCGTTTGCAGGGGAAGGTACCTGGGGTGGGGGTAGTTTGGGTGGGAAGGGATCATTTAACCTGGGAGTTGCGGTGGGAACGGTCTCTGCAGAAGGCGGAAAGGGGAGGAGGTAGGAGGATGTGACCAGTGGTGGGATCCCATTGGAGTCCCTGTTGTGACTCGGGGTAGGGAGAGCAAGGGTAGAGTTGCGGAGTACCGAGGAGACATGTGTGAGGGCCTCATCTATGATGGGAGAGGGGAATCCCTGTTCCCTAAAAAATGAGGACATCTCGGAAGTCCTGGTATGGAACACCTTATATTAGTCGTCGTGTTCATTTACACAAATTAAATTAATCATTTGGTGGTAAAAATAGGAAGGCAGATTATTATCTGAATGGTGTCAAGTTAGGAAAAGGGGACGTACAACGTGATCTGGGTATCCCAGTGCATCAGTCACTGAAAGGAAGCATGCAGGTACAGCAGGTAGTGAAGATATCCAATGAAATGTTGGCCTTCATAACAAGAGGAGTTGAGTATAGGAGCAAAGAGGCCCTTCTGCAGTTGTACAGGGCCCTAGTGAGACCGCACCTGGAGTACTGTGTGCAGTTTTGGTCTCCAAATTTGAGGAAGGATATTCTTGCTATTGAGGGCATGCAGCGTAGGTTTACTAGGTTAATTCCCGGAATGGCGGGACTGTCATATGTTGAAAGACTGGAGCGACTAGGCTTGTATACACTGGAATTTAGAAGGATGAGAGGGGATCTTATCGAAACGTATAAGATTATTAAGGGGTTGGACACATTAGAGGCAGGAAACATGTTCCCAATGTTGGGGGAGTCCAGAACCAGGGGCCACAGTTTAAGAATAAGGGGTAGGCCATTTAGAACAGAGATGAGGAAAAACCTTTTCAGTCAGAGAGTTGTGAATCTGTGGAATTCTCTGCCTCAGAGGGCAGTGGAGACCAATTCTCTGAATACATTCAAGAGAGAGCTAGATAGAGCTCTAAAGGATAGCGGAGTCAGGGGGTATGGGGAGAAAGCAGGAACGGGGTACAATACAATACAATACAATACAATATATCTTTATTGTCATTGTACCCAGGGGTACAACGAGATTGGGAATGCGCCTCCCATACGATGCAATAATTTAAGTAATTTAGACAACAGCAACCCAACGAAACAAATGTAACAGTTTTAGACAGGGTAAAGTGCAAGTTGATCTATGCGTTGTGACCATCCGGCTCAGCAGGACCGATTCATAGCAGCTATGGCCCTGGGGATGAAGCTGTTCCTGAGTCTGGAGGTGCGGGGTACAATGAGATTGAGAATGATCAGCCATGATCACATTGAATGGCGGTGCTGGCTCGAAGGGCCGAATGGCCTACTCCTGCGCCTATTGTCTATTGTCTAACCCACCAGATTTGATAAATACAGAAATATTCCGAAACGTCAACTATTCATGTTCTCCAGAGATGCTGCCTGACCCGCTGAGTTACTCCAGTACTGTGGAATAAATTTTTTCAGATTTGATAAATGGCGTCCCGGGATTAAACTAACACAATTGAAAGGATAGTCACTATGCCGTTTCGCTTCAATATGGAACTAAAACATTGTCAGATTCACAGAAAACGATCCCACTTTACGTTCAAAAAGCGCAGTTTAGGAACAGTACTTGGAAATAAAGTTAATATCCTATATGCCTTTGGAAAATAGATTTTTTTTTTGTAAAGGCATGTAGTGTCATCGTTATTTTGCTGCAGCATATATTTTGCTTTTACTGCATAAACTACGACTAATGATATCTGAGGAATTCAATACTGAAGAGACATATACATTTGGCACATATTTAATTATTAAATAGCAAATCACACCCGAATTTAATTTCCCCCTTTTGTTACTCCCGTCCCTGATAATCCGTAAAAACCTGCGCGCTTCCCTCCGACGAACATCATTCTGGCATACTATCAACATAACAACTGTTCATGAACAGACAGGCAAAGACCGACTCACCAAAATACACTTCGTCACAACTACTGCACGCTCCAGATTACCCAACAGAAACCTTTAAACTGGTCTCAGGCACAAAAGTTAACTTCTTCAAAGTAAGCGTGCAACATATATTCTGCGCTGAACAGCTAAAGGGAGCGCTTTAAACGAAATGTTCCGACTGTAATCCAATGGTGCCAAACTGAAGTCTCCGCCCTGCAGGATAATTAATAAGTTGCATTCCTAAAGATATACCGAAACTGGGCAAGGTCGTGTGCAAACAAACAGATGGAATCCGGAAGTAGGCTCTCTGCAAATGTCAGCCCTCAAAGCAAACCCTGATAATTGAACGGTGCAAAGAATTGTGAAAGAAAATGGCTTACGGACTTGAATTTGTGCTTCTCTGAGTAGGAACCCGACCATTTACTCTGAAACTGCACTGATGGCGTTCATAACACGACGACCAAGGCGTTTAGTCACTGAACGAGAAACGGGGAACTGCAGATGCTAGTTTCCAGAAAAGGACGCAAAATGCTGGAATAATTTCGCGGGTCAGGCAGCATCTTGGGAATGTGGATAGCTGATGTTTCAGGTTGGCTCCCTTCTTCAGACTAGTTTACTCAGTCTAGTGTAAGAAAATAACTGCAGATGCTGGTACAAATCGAAGGTATTTATTCACAAAATGCTGGAGTAACTCAGCAGGTCAGGCAGCATCTCAGGAGAGAAGGAATGGGTGACGTTTCGGGTCGAGATCCTTCTTCAGGCTGAGTCTGATGCTTTTCATAGGATGAGTGTTGTGCTGGACCATTTGGAAACTGCGGTTTACCTTCATTGTCCAAATCAGATAAAAAATTATATTCAGCATTTGATAATTCGTGTAACCTCTGATTATGTTGGGTCCTTAATAAATTCAAAACTGGAACATATAGACTTCTATTGCTCTTCCTTATTCTCAGAAAACTTCACATCATATAAATCGGGAAGTATCTCTAAATGTTCTATCCCCATCAAAAAAAAGACAAGATTGGTTAAAAACTATTATTTTCGATCACATTGCAGAATAAAAGCCCTGGCCAACCGAGTTCAAAGAAATGCCCAAGCACGCATGGCAAGGATCAAGCTATGCACCACATTGGTGAAAGCATGACAACTTGAGGAACCAACAAATGTATTTATTTAAGATCTGGGCATAATTGACAAGGTCAACATTTATTGCTAATCCCTAATTACCCTTAAGAAGCTGGAGGCAAAATGTTTTCTAGAACCACTGCATTCCTTCTGGCATTCATACAATGCTACTGGGTAGGGAGTTGCAGGATTTAGACCCAAAACTGGCGAACGACCTGCAAAAAATTCCTATTCAGAATTGTGCATAACTTGGAGGGAAAATTGCAGACAGTGATCTATAGGAAGGTACTGCAGATGCTGGTTTACACTGAAGATAGACGCAAAAGGCCACTGACCTGAAACATTAACTCTCTTTCGCTCACCACACAATGCTGCACATGCTATTGAGCATTTCCACCTACCATTTAAACAAAATTTCCAACATCTAATGTATATTTTATTTTCATGTGCTAATTTATGTTAATAGTCAAACAATATAACCAGATTGATTAGGAGGACTGGATGTTACAATCCCTAAGGTTTGCACTACAATTGACTGGTGTTGTTCTTGGGGTTGACCACTAGGTGCTACCATTCAGACACATCTTCAGTTGTGTACCTCAACATCACTGGGTGTTTCGGCCTTTTATCACAAGTCACCCTCAGTCGAGGCAGGCCCACCGCAGGGTGACCAGACCTGGGTGTGTGTCTTATGGTTAGCCTCCAGATGGTCACGTGGCAGCCCAGACAGCATCTTTCCTTTTCAGCCACAGCCTGTGACTGCTCCGTTCGGCGGCATTGGCAAGTTCTTCGATTGCCCTCCTTTGGGCCTGTCCTCTGACTCCTACTTCCCTCAGGAGCCTTGCGGTGGAACTGGCTACAAAGCCCCTGCACCCCACCTCCACTGGACGCACACACTCCAACCTCGCTCCTCTGCCTCCACTGCAAGGTTGGAATATCTCAGCCTTTTCTTTTGATATGCTTCATCCACAGCCTCCTCCCAGGGGACCATCAGCTCAATGATGAAAACACGCCGACAGGAGTTGGACCAGAGGCCAAGGTCTGGTCGCAGGTTGGTAGCTGCGATTTCAACTGGGAAGGAAAGCCTCTGGCCTAGATCAACACTCCTTTCCCAGTCACTGGCTGCGTTCAGTGGGCATGAGTTGAGAGGCAAGGGGTTAGTCCTCCATTTCTCTCCTTCCCGGATGAAGGATGGTATTTGCGGGAATGTTATCTGGGCATCGATAGGCATGGCGTTGGTGGTAACTCTTGCACTCGAGTTCAGCTGCCAAACACTTCAGCACCTGGTTGTGTCGCCAGGTGTATCTGCCTTGTGTTTGGCTGGTCTTACAACCGACCAGGATGTGCTTGAGGTTTGCTGGAACCTCACACAGGAGGCAGGCTGGATCCTCTCCCAGTCAAAGATTTAGGTTTGTGGGAGAGGGAAGGACGTTGTAAGTGGCTCTGATAATAAAGCTCAACATACTTGACTCCATGCTCCACAGCTCACTCCATGTGATCTTCCTCCTCTCAACGCCATCCCACCTCATCCAGCTGCCTTGCTTGGCTTGGGACATGGCTTTGGCACACCTGGCTGCTTCTTCTTTGTGGTGCACCTCCTCCTCTCCTCCACCACCAGCCGACGTTCAGCTGGAGTAGCCTTTTGCCAGGTAGGTTTCATTGTTCCCAGGCCAATGCCCCCTTGGCCTTGTTGGACAGGACCCAGCATGTCCCGGTGTCGGAGGGCGGATTTTGTGTCCAGTACCACTGCTGCTGGAGTCCATTTCTTCCCTGTTGCTAGGGTTGGAGCAACACCTCTTACTATTGGGTCGCGGGATTCTGTTAGTGTCATGTCCAGCCTTGCTTTGGCTTATCATATTGTACTTATAATTCAACTTCACCTTGAATTTATATTGATTTTCAAATAAGTGTAAGACTCCACCTCCATGTTTTGACAGAGACATTTTATCCTACTGTAATAGAGACTCAATGAGTTGTGATTCCATGAGGAACAAACAAACATGAAAGGCCTACTTAGTAATATGAAATCTGTGATTGTCCCTTTTCTACACTACTTGTCAGTACTTGCAATACTCATTTGCGAAACTATTCTTCAGAAATATAGGCTTCATTTTTACTATGCAAAAAAATACACGAGGTGGTACCAATTGGGTTTTTTCTGCATCACCCTTGTCTGCCCATAAAACAAAAAAATACAGACCGTATATACATTGTAAGGGATTTCTGCGCCGAGCTTTCGCCCGACCTAAGGTCCCCGTGCCTTGCTCTGATCCCTTGACCAGGCCGCGCACACTGGTTCCCCGTGAGTGGTTCGACCCACTCACCCCCTACGGTTCTAGACACTGGACTTAGATGCAGGAGCGTTTATAGTGCAGAAAATTCAACCAGACCAGATTTGAAGACCAGGGTTTAAATGGAAAAGGCTTTTATTGAGCGCTTGGGACTATTGTCCATGAATACTTATACAGTTCTATAAGACATATCTATAAGACACATACCGAATTACATGAATACTTTTAACTATGAATTCTAAAACGCACAGTTCTACAAGATATATACACGACTGTAAGATGGGGAACGTACGACACATCGCAAAATTGACCAACACATATTCCTTTACACACCCACGTTTATTCAAACCACCCTCCCCTCTATACTAAACTATGTCCAGGATATGCAGGATCGGGGTACATGCTCACCATAGGGCTATTACTGGGGTTACTGACTGTTCGTGCTGCTTCTCCGCTGCTTTTCGTGAGGGTCGTGCTTGTCCCCTGAGTTTCTTCCTTCCGTTTCTTGCGTTCCTTGCAGGTTTTCTTGCAGTATTTCTTCTCGAGTTGCGTGCCGGTTCCTCTCTCTTGCACTTCGCTTCTTCTTGCCTGTCTTTTCTTCCTCCTGCATCCGTTTGACTTCTTTCTTGCAGTATTTCTTCTTCTTCCTGCATCCGTTTGACTTGCAGTATTTCTTCTTCCTCCTGCATCCCTTTGACTTCTGCCTTGCATGAGTTTAAAACCCAAAAGTCGTGGCCAGTTATACTAATTCTGGCCCGTCCTATCTCCCGCCAGATCTCAGGATCTCTTTGTTTAAAAGATATGTATGAGTTTTCTCTCTGATCTGCGCTTATGTCCGGGGGTACCGGTGATGGCCAGACGGTGTTAATTGGTATTTCGTTGCGAGGTGATGGGTTTAACTGGTTTCCCATCACCTACCAGGTAGTTTTCTATGGGCTATTGTGCCCCCTTAACGAGATTAACTGTGTAGGTCGGCTTGGGGCATTGTGAGTATGCTGATGTCAGTGCCCCAGTGTCTGGACTTCGACCTGGTTTCGCAGGTTTCTGCATGGCCAATATCCATCCATTGTTCTGGCCGTGGCTTTGCAGAAACCTAGAGACTGGGCTGTAAGGTTTTTGCTTTTGTGGCTGGTCACGAGGTCCTGCAGCCATCTTAGGACCCACGGATTGTGACATCCCTTAGTAAACTGACCGCAGCCTTTCTCCGCTATCAGCCCCAGTTTCCCGTTTAAAATGTCCAAACTGCAGCTTTTTGGTTTGGTGTTGCTTGCAGGATGAGGGAAAACTTCTCAAATCTTACAACATTTAGTATTGAGTAATGAGCTGATTAGCAGCCACATGGTTATCTCAAAATTACTTTTAATATGATCAACTTCAACGAGGTGACCAGAGGTGAGAAAGACCAAGAAGCCCCAAGGCCAGATCCGGCATTTTCAGGTATTGAAGAGAGTCGAGATGTTTGCTAATTGGAAGCTAGTGGAGAACTTAACATAGACCCATTTCATATCCTCATGTGCCTTGAGCTCTACTTGTCTAAAATAAAGCTGCCACAGATGATTAAAGTAGTAAGGGAAGTACATCAACAAGATACATCAATAACATCAAACCAAAAGGCAAATGTTAGTGAAGATCCTGCAGACTGAGAGTTATATAAGGAAAAGCATAAGGGAACAAAACAAATAATAATAGCTACAAAAGACAAGTGTATTTAAAAAAATGCATCAGACTTCAAAATTGAAGCAACAGTGTAAACAAATTACATTTTGAGAAAGAGGGTGGTGATGATCAGTGTGGACTCCCTAATAAATGAATAATGGTGATACTCCAATTGAAAAAACAATATGACAAAGGAAAAGAATGAAATGGAGGATATGATGAAGTGATTACTTCATCAACTATGTTTCCAAATGCCAGTATTTACATTGGAGGAAGAAAATAGCATCCTGGGCATTGCCAGGAAATTTAAACTGCATTCGGGATAAAGATAATAAGGTCATAAGCGATAGGAGTCGAATTAAGCCATTCAGCCCATCAAGTATACTCTGCCATTCAATCATGGCTGATCTATCTCTCCCTCCTAACCCCATTCACCTGCCTTTCCCCCATAACCTCTGACACCTGTACCACAAATCCCCGCATTTAATTTTCGAAAATGGCAACATTGAAGGCAACTCTCTCCCACCCTCACGATCAGTGTCTTTTTTATCATGGTATGTGCCGATCTGGTGTACAGGCGCATCAAAAAAGTTAAACAACATTATTTTGTTTTCTGGCCAAGTATATTTACATATTGGCACTGTTTAGTCCTCAAATGGTTTCAATTTTTGGTATTTAAAGGAACAAGAAGATGCCCAAGAAGATCGCTGATCCCCTAAGTCCAATAAAGTCAGAGTCATAGAAAGATACAGCATGGAAGCAGAACCTTTCGCCAACCGAGTCTTCATCAATCATCAACCACCCATTTAGACTAATCCTATTATAATCCAGTTTTTATTCTCCCCATATTCTCATAATTTGCTTGCATTATGGCCTGGTTCTGATATTCAAAAGCTCAAGAACAAAGGAGGCTGCAGAAAGCAGTAGATTTTGCCTAATCCATCACCAGCACTGACCTCCCCACCATCAAAGGGATCTACAGGATGTGCTGCCTCAAGAAGGCAGCTCTCAACATCTAAGCATTTCAACTAGATAAATGTTTAGATGTTTACTGCTCTATGTACTCTGGCCTTTGCACTATCATCATCTAGTTTACTTAGAATAACCGATAATTTGTTGTATACTTATTGTACATATCTAATGTCCCTATAAAGGTCCAGCAAGGAAGAATTTTATTGTTCTGGTTCATATCCATTGCATATGACAAATAAACACTCTTGACTCTACCACTCAACTGCAAACTATAATGGCCAATTAACCTACCAATTTACATGACTTTGGGATGTTGAAGAAAAGCAGTCACACAGGTAACATTGAACCCATGTCTCTGATCTTGTGAAGTGATGACTCAACTATCGGCACTATTATACCACACAATCATCCAAAGCTCTTGGCATTTGGCAACCATTTCTTTAGACTATAAATTGCATTCCTTTCAGTCATTTGAGATAGATGAGAGAAGAATAAGAAATTACAGAAAAATTAGCCTCATCAGCAAATTAATGCAGTCTAAAAGAAATGACCAAATGACTGAACACGTTGACATTTTAGAATGGACAAGAGACCATCAGAATGTCTAGTAATAACATTGTTAAGAAATGAATTGGGGTAGAGACTGCTTATTAGAGTGAGCACACAATCAATGCTATGATAAAGTCAGTTTGCTCAGAAATAGTTTATTTATGGATAAATGAAACAAGACAGAAATTATAATAATTTTCACCAACACAATCAGTATAATTTTAGAGAAGGTATCACAAAATGCTGGAGTAACTCAGCTGGTCAGGCAGCATCTCTAGAGAGAAGGAATGGGTGACATTTCAGGTCGAGACCCTTCTTCAGACTGAAGGGGGTGGGGGTTAGGGGCAGTGGGGGGAAGGGGGACAGTGGGGGGCAGGAGAGAGTGGGGGTGGGGAGGAGGAGAGAGTGGGGGTGGGGGGAGGGGAGGGGGGAATGGGGGTGGAGGCAGGGCTGGGGGAGGGGGCAGGGGAGGGACAAGTGGGGGTGGGGTAGGGGGGATGGAATGGGTCAGTGGGGGGAGGAGGGTGCTACACCAATACAGGAGAGGCTTTGGGTCCAGGGCTCACTCAGTGACATCCTCTCCCCTTCCCTGTTTCCCCTTTATGAGGAATGGGCCCAACGGGTCCACTTGGTCTAGTACTAATTGAAGTTGAAACGCATGAAGTTGAAGTTAAATTACTGAATTGTGAATAATTATGAATTAGCAAGTTAAATGAGCAGCAAGAGACAATGGATACTACTCAAATTGGAAGGATATTTCTTGTGACTTCCAAAAGCATGGTTGCTGGAACTGTAACCTGTCGCAATATTTATAAACAATTTAGATGATGTGAGAGAAAACCAACTAAACAAATTTGTTAATATCACAAAGAAAGATAGTATTGTACAAAACATCGATGGAACCATTAAGTTACAATGAGCTTTTAAGCAAGTAGGCAAAACAGCAATGGATTTTGGTGTAGATCGTCAACTTTGAACTAAAGAAAAGTAAATGATGAAAAGCTAGAAATAAGAATGGTCCAAAGAAATGGTGATGTTGGGAAATGGTGGTAGTGGATGTGGTTAGCATATTAAACATTTTTTATAAATATACTTTTTTTGCATTGAAGAAATCAAAGAGCAGGAATTGTTTCAGGCAGGAAGAAAATTATTGAATCTAATCCAATTAATATTACATGCTGAGTTGTCTTGGAACTAGCCGATAAAGATTATGGTCAAAATAATACTGTGGGTAACAAATGCTTGTTATTTAGGAGGAGACGGTACGGTTACATGAGAAGTGAGAGATGTACGATGCACGGTTAAAACCAAATATATAAAAGTTGCTTTCTGAGCTTTTCATTCCAAACGTTCTGAGAAAGTTATACCACAAACTTATTCCTAGATTTGTTATTGAATCTTATTGAATGACAGAGCAGCTATGAGTGGCTAAATTGCCTTCTCCTATTCCGTAGTTGAATTATGTTAGTCCATTTCAGCAGCACTTTAAACAAACTGGCTTTGTGCAAAAGCTGACACCATAATCTGTCTCCGATGCTTATTTCAGTTCATGTTTAAAAAATGTGCAATCGATGCATGCATTAATTTCAATAACTTCTAAAATAGCTTGAAAATATGTTGCAGTAATATCGTCTAGATGAATTCCTCAAAATACAGGGCATTACAGATTGCTAGCATATGACTTCCTGCCCTCATGACATTCCATTTCAAAGACATGAAAGTATCATGTGCAGTGGTGAGCACAGAATCTCAGAAATTAGACCCTGAATTTTATAGCTACTTGTAGTTCCACTATTATTTCAAAGGTCGGAACTGGCAGCTGTTTGGTGGACTGGTCCTTTCCGCTGGTACCCCAATTCGTGCATTATTGATTATAACGACAGTGGGCACATTTCACATGTGTCCATTTTTAAGAGTTCAGAGGTCAGAGGTTCGCAAAGTATGGGGAGTGGTCCATAAAAATGTATTGGGGCCCTGAATCAATAGAAAATTACCTATACCTTATTACAATAGGAAAGTTTCAAAAGGTATTAATATATGAACCAATAAATGTTTACATGTTGCATTAATAAATAAAGTGCTACATGTGATGTGAAAATCAACCATTTGGTTGACTACAAAAAACAAGCTGTACTGATATCCTTGAACATGTCTAAAAATATCACTACCGAGTTTTGTAATTTAAATAATGTAATCAGTCTAGACATCTATCTTAAGCAATTCTAATTACTATTAATCTACATCTTTTATATACCCAATATACCTGTGCTCTAATATTATCAGCACATGATTGTGTAAGCAGAATGTGGCAAAGATGCAAATATAAAAACTCCTGGGAAAATCTCCTGGGAATATAACAAAGATGTTGTTAACATCTCAGAGAACAACATTTCCCACTTCCCTAAATCAGGAAGCTGAACACATTTCCTCCCTGTCCACCCTCAATAACCACTATACTTTATCAGCTTTACCAGTTAAACACGGTTGTTTCGAATAAGTAAAAGCTGGCAGGGAGGCAGGGATGGGAATTCAAATCCAAAAATATTTCAGTCTGGTGTGGTATAGGTAATAGGTTTTTATTGTCCCATGTACAGATAGATATTGTGAAAAACGTACTATTCTGTCAAAACATACATCAAGCTAATTCAAAAGATTTTTGAGTCCTAAAGTGTGCACCAGTGATGGATGGGCTGTGTGGACAATATGACTATCCAGTGTTAAACATGTGCTCAGCATTGCAGTACCCCAGCGTTTTACAGTGACAGCTTAGTTTCCTGCGCTACCTTATCACAAAATCATACTATTACCATCCTAAACCCTGCAATATTGTATGCCAGTGTTATACAATGGCAAGCATTCATCCATTAGTAACATGTTACAGTTACAGTTAACATGTTACAGTGACAGACCAGTACTGCAAACTACGGTACCCTGAATTTAAAGCTGAATATGGACTTGATTTGGACAGGCTCAGAAATACTGCCGTAGCCCGATGTAATTCTTTCATTTCACCTGGAATTTAGAAGGATGAGAGGGGATCTTATAGAAACATATAAAATTATTAAGGGATTGGACACACTAGATGCAGGAAACATGTTCCCAATGTTGGGGGAGTCCAGAACCAGGGGGCACAGTTTAAGAATAAGGGATAGGCCATTTAGAACTGAGATGAGGAAAAACATTTTCACCCAAAGAATTGTGAATTTGTGGAATTCTCTGCCTCAGAAGGCAGTGAAGGCTGTTTCACTGGATGCATTCAAAAGAGAGTTAGATAGAGCTCTTTGGGCTAGTGGAATCATGGGGTATGGGGAAAAGGCAGGAATGGGGTACTGATTGTAGATGATCAGCCATGATCACATTGAATGGATCTAAGGGCCGAATTGCCTACTCCTGCATCTATTGACTATCTATCTATGTATCTATGTATCTCCACTGTCAGAATGAGGCCACAAGCAAATTGGAGGAACAGTACCTCGTGTTTTGCGTGGGCAGCTTACAGCCCAATGGTATGATATATTGATTTCTCTAATTTGAAGTAAACAGCATTTCTTTCTTATCCATCCCTAATTTTTCTTTGAACCATTTGGCTTGCTGGATTATTCAAGAGAGCAATTAGGAGTCAATTGTATTTATGGAGTCAGACTGAATGGCAAATTTCCTTCCTTGAAGAATATTTGTGAATTGGATGTGCTTCCTTTCAAGTTACAAGCTATTTGTTTCATGGTCATCATTATTTGAAGTTAAATTTTCCATTGGTATGGGGTGAATTAAACTAAGAAGCTACTGGATACTCATCCTGTGACATAACCATACTTTACAGATACAGTGTGCTTTCGAGAGTTGAGTTCAGGATGATCATCAGTTTCTGCCATTACCTCCTCTTTGGCACCTGGACAAGTTGCGCGCTACAGGCCCAGCATAAAATGCATTATCGCAGGAGTGCTGGCATGCAAAAATACTATGCAAATGAGCAGACCGTCTGTCAATAAACACCATAGATATGCAGAATATCGAAACAAAGCAGGAGTTCTGCACGAAATGTAATTCGCCTCATACATAGTAGCAATCATTTTCTCCCATAACCTACAAATATTCCAATTCCAATAAATATTTAAATCCAAAATTATTCTTGTTATTATTTGAATATTCTAACGCTAAGTCCAGCATGTAAGTGCCTTGCTTGTTGTTTCAAAAGAATTTGGATCTGTTGATATTTCAGGGTGTGATTCATGCAAGCTGGAGGAATGATAAGAATGCAAAAGGAGTCGTCGCATGATATGTAACTTTGAAATTTACTGATAAGATACTAATATTTTGTGAACTCGTATCTATAGATAAACATAGCCTTTAAATTTAAATGAATTGTGGATGTCCAAAACCCATGTATGTCCACACTTGAATCAGTACACTGAATGCTGACAAAAGTAACCCTGTTGTGATGGCCAGGTGGGGCCGGACAAACATGTGTTCAAACCAGAATTACATAAAATAGTTCAGTAAATACCAAAAACCAAAACTGGTTTGGTGAAGATTTAGTTATGTTAGGAATTTGCTTATCTCATAATTGATAGAAATGAATCCGGCTTGTCTTGAACGCAAAAAATAGCATAAATATTTTTATTGAGATCACACGTAGACTCAAATTTAACAGCCTCTGAAGAAAAATATCAATAGCCCTTTTTTGTTCTTCCAAGTCCTAGAGTCATCGAGTCTTAGAGTCTTGCAGCGTGTAAACAGGTCCTTCAGCCCAACTTGCCCACACCGGCCAACATGTCCCATCTGCACTAGTCCCACCTGCCTGCGTTTGGACCATCTATATACTAACACTCTCGTTTGTTAGTTTGCGGGCCTGGACGTGACCGGGTAACTGTGAACCTGAGGTGGGCCAAGGGGAAAGGCAGCAACAGCAGCAGCAGCGGTGAGGCCGGGTGTTGGTGGAGGTGGAGGCCGAGGCCTGGGCCTAGCGCTGGGCCTTCCCTCAGCTCCCCTGACCCCTCTCCTCTCCCCGGCCGGCACAGTGCCTTCCCCACGTCGCCCAGAGTCCAGTGGCTCAGCAACAGTGGGAGAGCCGCCGCTGTCTACCCCTCAACATCCCCGCACTGGGACGGGACAGTACTCCCCCCCCCCACCGCTCCACCAATGGCAGACGCTCGGGCCGGGAGGCGGGTTACTACGGCAACCGTGCGTTGCTCCCAGGAGGGAGGGGGGAGGGAGCTGGAAGTGTGGGAGGGGGGAGAGGGAGAGGGGAGGGAGAGGGGAGGGAGGGGGCGAGGGAAGGGGGGCAAGGGAGCGGGGCGAGGGCAAGGGAGTGGGGGCGAGGGAGCGGGGGCGAGGGAGCGGGGTCGAGGGAGCGGAGGGAGGGGCGGGAGGGGAGGGTGGGGGCGGGAGGGAAATTGCTGCTGATTCATGTTAAGCACATCTGAAGGCTGTGCGCTAAGTCTGGGCCTTAAATTATATGTCCTCAAACACCTGACTCTCACTGCACTTTCCGCCAACATTTAACTCCTTCCTGCTCTCAATGTTAATGGTTCATGATGAAATCCCAGAATACATCCTCCCCTGTATCTTGAGAGGCATCTCTCAGTGAAGGCAAACATCAATGTTAAGATTCACCACTGTCCCTAGTGGGTTGGCACAGCTTTTATACATTCGACAAAATGGGCCTTCAAAGATCTAGACTTTAAAACAAGCACAAAGCTGATGGCATACGTGACTGCAGTGATCTCTGCCTTCCTGTGTGCTTCAGAGACATAAAGTAGATACAGCAGGAACTTCAAGTTTTATTAATCTAATTTCTCCTGAAGCCATGTTACTTATTAGGCCAAAACTTGAAAACTATCCATCCTCATTGATCCTTCCTGACTTCAAATGCAGCTTCCCATGTGTGCATTGAAGACATTTCTTCTGGAGGTCTGAAGCACAGGCATTTATAAACAACATTCATGTCCTTGCGAAGACTTCTGGCACTGGAGTGCCTCAATGAGCCTTTTTCATGAAAAACAAATTTCCTGCATGCGTTGTTCTTCAATAGTCTGTCCAGATCCCCCAGACTCTCAGGAAGCTCTGTCCCACTGCCTTCCATCATTGCATCATGCATTCATACAATAGCAACACTCTTATCATATCATCATATCATATCATATATATACAGCCGGAAACAGGCCTTTTCGGCCCTCCAAGTCCGTGCCGCCCAGCGATCCCCGTACATTAACACTATCCTACACCCACTAGGGACAATTTATTACATTTACCCAGCCAATTAACCTACATACCTGTACGTCTTTGGAGTGTGGGAGGAAACCGAAGATCTCGGAGAAAACCCACGCAGGTCTCGGGGAGAACGTACAAACTCCTTACAGTGCAGCGCCCATAGTCAGGATCGAACCTGAGTCTCCGGCGCTGCATTCGCTGTAAAGCAGCAACTCTACCGCTGCGCTACCGTGGCCAGAAGAAGTTTGCTAGATTGCATTGTGATATATTCCTTCAGAGATCGCTCCTTCTGATCTAAACAATGGTAACTGCAACAATGTACATTGGACTTCCCACCACTTATGTGGCAATCACAAATAATGTTAAGGTGACCTGATGTTTCGCTGCCTTTAAAAGGCAATTATGCAATTTCTATTCCTAAATATTAACAGTATTAAAACCAGAAACAATGGACAGAGCAAAATTAAAAAAATTGATAAAACTCCATAACAAAGTTTCATTAATAGTTAATATACCAAATACACAGAAGTAAAAATACTAAGAAAAGCTTTAAAAGAAAGCATTATTTTAAATTGTGCTTAAATCTATACAGCACAGTGATTTAACTTCATTTTATTGTATTTTTCCTGGAAGCTCTTCAATTTGGACAAAATCAAAATACAAATATAAAACTTAAAAGCATGCTTATCACATGCATGAAGGCAGAGGTACAATCATAATATTTGCCTAGTGTTGACTGCTCTGCTCTGTTTCAAGAGTCAAGAGTGTTTAAGTCATTTGTACCGAAAACCAAACAATGAAATTCTTACTTGCAGCAGCAGAACTGGTCTGTACACACAGTACTTATAGATAACACAATAAACAAAAGAAAGTTAAATAAATTTTAAAGAACAATAGATAGAGCTCTTAAGGATAGCGGAGTCAGGGGGTATGGGGAGAAAGCAGGAACGGGGTACTGATTGAGAATGATCAGCCATGATCATATTGAATGGCGGTGCTGGCTCGAGGGGCCGAATGGCCTACTCCTGCACCTATTGTCTATTGTCTAATATTCGTGCACAACAAAAGCCCGAAGTCCCTCATGCAACCAAAAACGTTCGTAGTTTAATTGGTGTTTGTATTGTTCAAGAGACTGATGGTTGTTGTGAAGGAAGCTGTTCTTGAAACTGGAGATCACAGTTTTGGACATCAATACCTTCTTCCTGATGGCAGGAGTGAAATGAGTGTGGCCAGAGAGTGTCCTTGATGTGACTGGCAGCTTTTTTGAGGCACCTCCTATAAATGGTCCAACACTTTTTATAATCTCCTACGCTCCTGGGCGTTCAAGTTGCCAATCCAGGCCATGATGCAACCAATCAATATGCTCTCTACCGTACACCTGTAGAAGTTCATGGTAGTATTCATTGTCACACCAAATCTGTTCAATCTTCTAAGGAAGTAGAGGTATTGAATAGTTTTCTTTATGATTGCACCAATGTGCTGGGTCCAGAACAGATCTTCAGAATTATGCATACCCAGGTACTTGACCATTGAGTAACTTCAGCATTTTGTGTCTATCTTTGGTGTAAACCAGCATCTGCAGTTCCTTCCGACACACAGAATTTGTATTCACTGAAATTATTCTTTGTGCTGTTTTGAGCAATGAGAACCTTATCTATTCTATTTAATCACCCCTGGTATTTTGTTACAAGACAAGAAGTAGAAATTTAAATCATCGTGCTAAATTTTACTTTTAGAGCTAATTATCTTCAGGGGCATAGGAGCAGAATTAGGCCCTTCGGCCCATCAAATCTACTCCACCATTCAATCATGGCTAATCTATCTTTCCCTCTCAACTCCATTCTCCTGCCTTCTTCCCAGAATCTTTGACACCCTTACTAATCACGAATCTATCAATCCCCAGTGACTTGGCTTCCACAGCCACCTGTGGCAATGTATTCCTCAGATTCACTAGTCTCAAAATAAAGAAACTCTTCCTCATTAACTGTCTAAAGGTGTGTCCGTTTATTCTGTGGCTGGGCCCTCTGGTCCTAGACACTGCCACAAGTGGAAACATCCACTCCGCGCCCACTTTATCCAGCCCTTTCACTTTTCAGTAAGTTTCAATGAGGTCTGTCCTTATCCTTTAAACTCCAGTGAGTACAGGCCCACTGCCATCAAACATTCATCATAAGTATCATTGAGGTCCCCCCTTATCCTTCTATACTCCAGCAAATACAAGCACAGTGCCATCAAATGCTCATTATACGTTAACCCGATCATCTCCTGAATCATTCTCGTAAACCTTCTCTGGACCCTCTCCAACGCCAGCACATTCTTTCGCTGATATAGGGTCCAAAACTGCTCTCATAATACTCCAAATGCCGTCTGACCAGTGCCTTATAAAGCCTCAGCATTTACATCCCTGTTTTATATACTAATCCTCTTGAAATAAATGCTAACATTGAATTTGCATTCCTTACTACTGAATCAACTTGCAAATGAACCATTTGGCATTCCTGCACCAGCACTCCCGTCCCTTTGCACCTCCGATTTCTGAATCCTCTCCCCACTGAGAAAATCGTTTACACCTTTATTCCGACCACCAAAGTGTACACTTTGCTCCGCTGTATTAGATCTGTCAGTTCTTTTCCTACTCTGCCAACCTGTCCAAGTCCTTCTGCAGACTCCCTGCTTCTACACTACCTGCCCCTCTGCCTATCTTTGTATCATCTACAAACCTAGCCACAAAGCCTTCAATTTCCTTATCCAAATCAAGGTTTTACAGGTCAGTTTATTGTCACATGTACCAATTAAGGAACAGTGAAATTTGAGTTACCATACAGCCGTACTAAGTGAAAAGCAACCAGACACACAGCCACATAAAATAAAATTTAACATAAACATCCACCACAGCTTCTCCCTGCATTTCTCACTGTGATGGAAGGTGGTAAAGTCCAATCCTCCCTCTTTATTCTCCCACAGTCGGGGCCATCAAAGCTCTCGCAGCCGGCGATCCGAAGCCCTCGTGTCCTGGTAATTGAAACTCCCTCGTCGTGATGGTTGGAGCTCCCAAATTGGTCTCTACCCAGGGACCGTGGGCTCCACGATGTTAAAGTCCACAAGCCCGCGGTTGGAGCTCTCCACAGTCAATCCCCGGCAAAGGGATCGCAAGCTCCACGATGGTAAGTCCGTGCCGCGCCCGCGGTCGAAGTGCCAGGTTGGTCTCCAGGAAAGGCCGCACCACTCCATGATGTTAGGCCGCACTGGGGATGGAGATACGGTATGGGGAACAAAAATTGCATCTCCGTTGAGGTAAGAGATTGAAAAAGGTTTCCGCCAGCTCACCAACCACCCCCCACATAAAACAAACAAAGAAACACTAAAACATACTCTTTAACACATACTTAAAATAACAAAAACAGAAGAAAGGACAGACAGACTGTTGGCGAGGCAGCCACTTGCTGGTGCCACCACTGCATTGATATACAACATCAAATGCAGTGGTTCCAACACCAACCCTTGCTGAACACCGTCCACGCCGACCAGCGATCACTCCATATACTAATACTATCCTACATACTAGGGACAATGTACAATTTTTTACCAAATCCAATTAACCTACAAATATGTACGTCTTTGGATTGTGGGTGGAAACTGGAGAACCTGGTGAAAACCCACTTGGTTACAGGGAGTATGTAAACTCCAAACAGACAGCACCCATAGTCAGGATCAAACCCAGGTCTCTGGCTCTGCAAGACAGCAGCTCTACCACTATACCACTGGCAACCAACCAGATAAAGCTTCTTCTATTCCCACTCTTTGCCCTCTGTCATTCAGCCAACCTTCTATCCATGCTAATATCTTACTTCTAATACAATGGACTCTCATCTTCTTTAGCAACCTTATCAAAGGCCTTCTGAAAATCCTGGAAAACAACATGCACTGGCTCTCCATTGTCCATCCTGCCATTTACCTCCTCAAAGCATTCTAACAGGTTCATCAGCAAGATCTCCCCTTCACAAAACTATGCTGACTTTGGCCTCTTTTATCATGTGCTTCTAAGTACTTGAAAAACTTATTCTTTATAATGAACACTATATATTACCAACCACCGAAGTCAGGCAAACCATCCTATAGTTTTCCTCCTTTTCTTCACTCCTTCCTTGAACAGTGGAGCAATATTTGAAAATTTCCTGTCCTCTAGGACCACTCCTGACTCCAGTGATTCTTGAAAGATCACCACTAATGCCTCCACCATCTCTAAAGCTAGCTCTTAGTACTATATCTTGTCCAGGTGACTTATCCACCTTCAAACCTTTCAGCATTCTAACCACCTTCTCCCTAGTAATAACATCTCCACTAACTTCTCCCTCCTGACTCACTTGAATTTCAGGTTGAAGCAAAAAACTTATTCAACTCTTATGTCATTTCTTTATTCCCCATTATTACTTCTCCGGCATCATTTTCTATCGGAACAATGACCACTCTTGCCTCTCTCTTACTCTTTATTTATCTGAAGAAACCTTTGCTATCCTAACCTTTGCTAGCTTATCTTCATATTTCATCTTTTCTCCCCGTATTGCCTTTTTAGTTAACTTCTGAAGTTATTGTCTTATAGTTATTGTCTTTAGTTAATTTCCGTTGGTTTTTAAAAGCTTTCCAATCCTCGTGCTTCCCACTAATCTTTGTCAATAGTCTTTGCCTTCTCTATTAGTTTTATGCTGTCCTTCACTTCCTTTGTCAGCCACGGTCACCTCATTCTTCCCTTAGAATCTTTCTTGCTCTTTGGGATGAAAAGATCCTGTGTCTTTCAAATTATTTCCAGAAATTCCTGCTATTACTGGCCCACTGTCATTCCTGCCCTATCTAATCAACATCAATTATCGCTTGGTAAAATTTGTAATTCTTTGATTTTTTCGTTTTATTTAATTTTTTTTTAAATTATTTCTTAAAACATAAAATGAAATAAACAGCTGAGAAGTACAATTAATTTTTAAATAGTTTATTTCACATCCACATCAAATATTTGAAGTTGAAAGGCTGCTCAGTCATTTAAAATTCCTGAGTGCAGTACGAAAATTGGTGGAGTACAGTTGTCTGCTCTACTCTGACACCAAAATCTAAAAACTGATTAATTAGTAAGATAACTATGCTAAGAGTTACAGTACTAAGAGTTTAGATGCCACTGTGTCAACTCCAGCTCCAAGTGAGATGCTTCCTAACAATTTATCGTAACACAATAACAAAGCGATAAAAACACAAGTAGGGGTATTTTTAGAACACTGAATAAAAATGTTTTATTTTAACTTTCAGTTCATTTTATTGTTTACACATGATTCACCCAAATATATTAAAAAGTACTATAAATGAAATGAGCCACATTTTGATTAATAGATATGTCTTCTTGACTGCCCATTAATGTCTGGCACCAACTTGCATCAAGTGACATTCAGCTGCTTAGGCTACATGGATCAAGAAGTTAATTATCTCATTATGTGCATCAAAACAACTTCTTTTTTTTAATGAATATCTTTTTGAAGAATATTTAAGTATATTTTTCAATTATTCAATTTTCCTATTAACAGAAACTAAAATATTCTTTCAAGTCATTGCAAACCGCCTCATTTCATTACTTCTCAACTGCCTTTAATGAATAAAGGAAAGCTACTTACTGGAAATTACTGCTAGAACTGCCACACTTTCATGTAAACAGAATGTTTATTTACCAACACTATTAAAAGAATTCAAAAATAAGCTCAGAGGCATTTACTTTACTCTGACCAAAAGTTAGCATGTGAACAGGAAGGTTGGATGTGAAGAGAAATGATAATTCTAAATAAACAGGTGAAAACACCTGCTATTGATTGAACACCCACTAGGGGTTGACAAATTGAGAATATAAAGATGGAGTTAAAGGGGAAGCTAAAGGGGAAGCTAATTTGCAAAGGACTCTCGAATAAATGGGAAGGAAAGTTCAAGATGGGATAAGAGAGTAAGGTCAGGGTCAATGGTGACCGGTGTGAGAGGGGAGGTGAATAACGAAGTTAAAGTGTTGTATTTGAATGCACGAAGTATAAAACATAAAGTGGATGAGCTTGAGGCTCAGTTAGACATTGGCAAGTATGATGTTGTGGGAATTACAGAGACATGGCTACAAGAGGACCAGGGCTGGGAACTGAATATTCAGGGATATACGACCAATCAAAAAGACAGACAGGTGGGCAGAGGGGGTGGGGTCGCTCTGTTGGTAAGGAATGATATTCAGTCCCTTGCAAGGGGTGACATAGAATCAGGAGATGTTGAATCAGTATGGATAGAACTGAGGAATTGTAAGGGTAAAAAAACCCCAATGGGAGTTATCTACAGGCCCCCAAACAGTAGTCTGGACTTAGGGTGCAAGTTGAATCAAGTTAAAATTGGCATGTCGCAAATGTAATGCTTCGGTGGATATGGGAGATTTCAACATGCAGGTAGATTGGGAAAATCAGGTTGGTACTGGACCCCAGGAAAAGGAGTTTGGGGAGTGCCTCCAGCTTGTACTGGAGCCTACCAGGGAGAAAGCAATTCTGGATTTAGTGTTGTGTAATGAACCTGATTTGATAAGGGATCTCAAGGTATAAGAGCCATTAGGAGGCAGTGATCATAATATGATGTTTTAATTTACAAATTGAGAGGGAGAAGGGAAAATCAGAAGTGTCAGTATTACAGTATAGCAAAGGGGATTACAGAGGCATGAGGGAGGAGCTAGCCAGATTTGATTGGAAGGAGACCCGAGCAGGGAAGACGGTGGAACAGCAATGGCAGGTATTCCTGGGAATTAAGGCAGAAGGTGCAGGATCAATTCATCCCAAAGGGGGAGAAAAGATTCTAAGGGGAGTAAAAGGCACCCATGGCTGACAAGAAAAATCAAGGACAGCATAAAAATAAAAGAGAAGTATAACATAGCAAAGAAGAGTAGGAAGCCAGAGGATTGGGACTCTTTTAAAGAGCAACAGAAGATAACTAAAAAAGCAATATGGGGAGAAAAGATGAGGTACGAAGGTAAGCTAGCCAATAATATAAAGGAGGATAGTAAAAGCTTCTTTAGGTACGTGAAGAGGAAAAAAATAGTTAAGACAAATGTGGGTCCCTTGAAGACAGAAGCAGGTGAATTTATTATGGGGAACAAGGAAATGGCAGACGAGTTGAACTGGTACTTTGGATCTGTCTTCACTAAGGAAGATACAAACAATCTCCCAGATGTTCCAGTGGCCAGAGATCCTAAGGCGACGGAGGAACTGAAGGAAATTCACATTAGGCAGGAAATGGTGTTGGGTAGACTGATGGGACTGAAGGCTGATAAATCCCCAGGGCCTGATGGTCTGCATCCCAGGGTACTTAAGGAGGTGGCTCTAGAAATCGTGGACGCATTGGTGATCATTTTCCAATGTTCTATAGATTCAGGATCAGTTCCTGTGGATTGGAGGGTAGCTAATGTTATCCCACTTTTTAAGAAAGGAGGGAGAGAGAAAACAGGAAATTATAGACCAGTTAGTCTGACATCAGTGGTGGGAAAGATGTTGGAGTCAATTATAAAAGTCGAAATTGCGGAGCATTTGTACAGCAGCAACAGAATTGTTCCGAGTCATCATGGATTTACGATGGGGAAATCATGCTTGACCCATCTTCTGGAATTTTTTGAGGATGTACCTAGGAAAATGGACAGGGGAGAGCCAGTGGATGTAGTGTACCTTGACTTTCAAAAAGCCTTCGACAAGGTTCCACATAGGAGATTAGTGGGCAAAAGTAGAGCACATGGTATTGGGGGTAGGGTACTGACATGGATAGAAAATTGGTTGGCAGACAGAAAGCAAACAGTGGGGATAAATGGGTCCCTTTCAGAATGGCAGGCAGTGACTAGTGGGGTACCGCAAGGCTCGGTGCTGGGACCCCAGCTATTTACAATACACATTAATGACTTGGATGAAGGGATTAAAAGTAACATTAGCAAATTTGCAGATGACACAAAGCTGGGTGGCAGTGTGAGCTGTGAGGAAGATGCTATGAGGTTGCAGGGTGACTTGGACAGGTTGTGTGAGTGGGCAGATGCATGGCAGATGCAGTTTAATGTGGATAAATGTGAGGTTATCCACTTTGGTGGTAAGAATAGGAAGGCAGATTATTATCTGAATGGTGTCGAGTTAGGAAAAGGGGACGTACAACGAGATCTGGGTGTCCTAGTGCATCAGTCACTGAAAGGAAGCATGGAGGTACAGCAGGCAGTGAAGAAAGCCAATGGAATGTTGGCCTTCATAACAAGAGGAGTTGAGTACAGGAGCAAGGAGGTCCTTCTGCAGTTGTACAGGGCCCTAGTGAGACTGCACCTGGTGTACTGTGTACAGTTTTGGCCTCCAAATTTGAGGAAAGATATTCTTGCTGTTGAGGGCGTGCAGCGTAGGTTCACTAGGTTAATTCCTGGAATGACGGGACTGTCGTATGTTGAAAGACTGGAGCGACTAGGCTTGTATACACTGGAATTTAGAAGAATGAGAGGGGTTCTTATTGAAACATATAAGATTATTAAGGGATTGGACACGTTAGAGGCAGGAAACATGTTCCCAATGTTGGGGGAGTCCAGAACCAGGGGCCACAGTTTAAGAATAAGGGGTAGGCCATTTAGAACGGAGATGAGGAAAAACTTTTTCAGTCAGAGAGGTGTAAATCTGTGGAATTCTCTGCCTCAGAAGGCAGTGGAGGCCAATTCTCTGGATGCTTTCAAGAGAGAACTAGATAAAGCTCTTAAAGATAGCGGAGTCAGGGGGTATGGGGAGAAGGCAGGAACGGGATACTGTTTGTGAATGATCAGCCATGATCACATTGAATGGTGGTGCTGGCTCAAAGGGCCGAATGGCCTACTCCTGCACCTATTATCTATTAACTAACACTGCACTGAATTTATTGGTCTAGAATTTGTTGTGTTGTTGAAAAATTGACTTTATCAGACGAGGGTAATCTTGCAAATATTTCAAGATGACAATGTCCATGTGAAATACATCTTTTCATTTATTGGGATTTTTGTTCTCCCTTATACTTTATTTCCAGTATAAACTCCCCCCAAATCACATCAACAAAAGTGCAATATATACATTTCACCAATAACGAGATTTTCAACTTCACTCCTCTGATAAACAACCTTGTTTATTCACCAAACAACCATTTTTCACTGACTCCATTCTGCCATACTGTACTATTTAGCTGTTCTGCCAAACAGCACTGTCAGTTATTTCAGTCTTCGTCAAGATATGTGACCTCTTGTGATTCAAAGCCAACCTTACAAATGACTTGACTTCTATACCAATGGCAATGAGGGTCACTATCGCTCTTAACTAGCTACCCTCAGAATAATTCCAAGCTATTCACCTCAGCATATCCAAATGTCCTACAATAGGATGATCACCCAAACTCCACACTTAAGGAGATACAGCATGGAAACAGGCTCGTCGGCCCACTGAACCCGCGCTGACCAACGATCACATGTGCACACTATGCTATCCTACAATTTACAGAGGCCAATTAATCTATAAATCTGCCAGTTTTTGGAATAATAATAATAATAATAATATTTATTTTATATAGCGCTTTTCAAAATACTCAGACGCTTTACAAAGCAAACAAGACATAAAAACAAACAAACAAAAGATTTGTCCTGACGGAGAAGCGGCAAACAAATAGCGCCAGCATCCTCTCACGTCAGGGTCCTGCAGTAAACAATAAAGAACACGACACACAATTACAATTTAACACAAACAACCATCACAGTGATTGCTCCAGGCACACCCTCACTGTGATGGAAGGCAAAGAAAAGTCTTATCTCCTCCTCATTCTTCTCCCGTGGTCAGGCAGTCAAACTGCTGCCTCGAGGCGATCGAGGCTCCCGACTTTTGAAACCCCCGCCGGGCGATGGAAGGCCCCAGGGCCGAGCCAAGCAGGCCGATGAAGGTCCTAAGCCCCCACCGGGCGTTGGAAAGTGCCGCGGCCGAGCCACGCAGGGCGATGAAGGTCCTGCGAGCAGGTCGATCGAGCCTCGCGATTCGGGGCGGTCGAAGCTGCTACGGCTGGAGCTCCCGAAAGCCGGTCGCCAGCCAGGCGACCTAACCTGCGAGCTCCCGATGTTACGGTCTGCAGGGCCCACGGCCGAAGCCTCCGAGATGGTAAGTCCAGGCCCTGCGACCGGAGTCTTCAAGGTCGATCCCAGCTGAAGGCCGCCGACTCCACAGTGTTAGGCCGTAACGCGAACGGAGATACGACACGATAAAGGTCGCATCTCCGTTGAGGAGATTAGAAAAAAAGGTTTCCCCCACCCCCCCGCACATATACAGAGCTAAAAATAAATAAAAACATACATTTAAACGATAACAAAGACAAAAAAAGAATGTGAGAGGAAACCAGAGTACCCGGAGAAAACCCACGGGATCACAGGGAGAACGTACAAACTCCGTACAGACCCATAGTCAGGATCAAATCTAAGTCTCGGGCACTGTAAGATAGCAACTCTGCCGCTATGCCACTGTATTGCCCAGGAGAGTAGAATTAATTCAGGTTTCCTTCAACCAACACAAATAGGCAATGTCCACCGGAGGTCAAAGGCCCCCACCTGCTTTAAAAGGACATTCATAATACTGTCAAGAGCAGCAAAGTAACATGGACTATCTCTGACATCTCTCTCTCCTTTCTTGATCTCTCTGTCTCCATCTCCTGCATTCAGAGCTCCCAATGTGGCCTCCTTTATGTCTACTACAGACCCAAAAACACCTCCTCCCACCCTGCCCCTTGCAAGAACTCCAATACCTACTCTCAATTTCTCTGTCTCCACCACACCTGCTCCCAAGATGAGGCTTTCCAATTTAGGACATCCAAAATGTGGAGTTGCCCCTGCTGTTGTCGATTAATCTCCCTCCTGCAACCCTTCTTTGTCCGTTGTTGTGCTCTTATTCCCTTCCCCGGATCCTTTCCTTTCACCCCACCAGCCTCTGCATCCCTCCATTTCCAACACCCTTAACCTGATCTCACCACTAATCACATCTTCACATCCCTACGCTTTTCCACTTACCATGTAGACTGCTCTTATGCAACTCCTTGGTTCACTCATTGCTTCCCACTCAAACCACCCCGTCCCCAGGTCTATTCTCCTGCAACTGCAGATGTAACACCTGTCCCTATATCTCCTCCCTCACGTCCATTCAGTGACCCCAGCTGTCCTTCCAGGTTTAATACACATCTCCTCGAACCTCATCTACTGCATTCAGAGCTCCTGATGTGGCTTCCCTTACGTCAGCGAAACTAAGCGTAGACCAGATGATCACTCAGCTGGTTAGGTGTTAGATCATCTGATTACTAACCGTTTCAACTCCCCTTCCCATTCCTATACTGACCTTTGTCCTGGACCTCCTCCAATGCCAGAGTGTGGCCATGTGCAAACGGGAGAACAGCACCTCATTTTCTGCTTGGATAGCTTACAACCTAAAGATATGAACATTGAATGGTCACATTTTAGGCATCTAAACCACACTCATCTGCCTTTCCTTCCCTTCCCCCCTTTTTTCCTCTCTTCCTGTGCCCCACCTCAGTGTGCACCCTTTCCCCCCCATCTTTTTCCACCTATATTCTTTCCTCTGGCTCTCTCCTTATCTCACACATTTTGTCTTTCATCTCTGGCCTTTGTCCAACCATCTGCCAATCAACCCCCCTTCACCTGTATCCACGTATCACTTGCTAGACTACAATCAGTCTGAATAAGGGTCCTGATCTGAAATGTTACCCATCCATGTTCTCCAAAGATGCTGCCTGATCCACAGAAATACTCCAGCACTTCGTGTTTTTTTTACATGACTCAATGACTAGCGACTGGTGACACTCGTGTCTATTGCAATGAAGTGCGTTGAGAGGTTAGTTATGGCACATATCAATGCCTGCCTTGATAAGGCCCGAGGACCACAACAACTGCTGCCACAATAGATCGAAAGTGGATGTGATCTCACTGGCTCTCCCCTGTGCACTGGACCTCTTTGGCAATCAGGACCTATGACAATAAAACATTCTTGACTCTTTGTGTTCTGCTGAATATTTCAACATCTGCAGTTCCTTGTGTATTCATTCATAAATTCAGAATTTCTAGGAGCAGAATGAGGCCTTGTGGCCCATCAAGTCTACTCCACCATTCAATCATGGCTGATCTATCTTTCCCTCTCAACCCCATTCTCGTGCCTTCTCCCCATAACCCTTGACACCCTAACTAATCAAGAATCTGTCAATCTCCACCTTAAAAATATCCATTAACGACCTCCACAGCCACCTGTGGCAATAAATTCCACAGATTCACCACCCTCTAACAAAATTCCTCCTCATCTTTCTAAAGCTACGCCCTTTTATTCTGAGCCTCTAGCCTCTGGTCCTACACTCTCCCACTAGTGGAAACATCCTCTCCTCATCCACTCTATCCAGGTCTTTTACTATTCGGTAAGTTTCAATGAAGACCCCCCCCCCCCCATCCCCCATTCTTCTAAATTCCAGCAAGTACATGCTCAGTACCATCAAACGCTCATCATATGTTAACCCAATCATTCCTGGGGTCATTCTTGTAAACCTCCTCCTCCAACGCCAGACATCCTTCCTCAGAGATGGGGCTCAAAACTGCTGACAATACTCCAAATGCAGTCTGACCAGAGTCTTATAAAGCCTCAGCATTACATCCCTGTTTTTATATTCCAGTCCTCTCAAAATAAATGCAAGCATGGCATTTGCCTTCCTTCCTACCAATTCGACTTGCAAATTAACTTTTTGTGAATCCCGCACCAGCATTCCCAAGTCCCTTATCACCTCCTGTGAACTAAGTTTTCACTTTGGCATGCTTGACGTGAACTTCTGCTATTCTAACTATTCTAGTTATAGAATATAACTATTCTACAAACAGTACCAGGTGAATACAAATGTTTTCCAGTTAAGTATAGACAAGGCTGAATCCATTGTTTTTTTTCCCTAGGACCCACTTTATCGCTCTGTTTCATCTTTGTCCAGAGATGAGCTATGGACCATATCAGGCTGTGGATCAGGTAGCATCTTTGGAGGGAAATGGACAGGAGATGTTGCTGGTCGCCTTGCTTCAGTCACCTTTTATGGGAAGTGTGCCCACTAATTCCCGAATGATCACTGGTTTCATTAACACATTAACAATGTACAGTGTCTGTTAAATGAAACTGAACTGAACTAAACGTCTGCTGGAAAAGGAGAACATTATTACCAGGTTTTGGATCCCTCACGCTCCAAACACCCAAGGAAGGTGGTTTCGCATAAAACACAAAGTAGTGAAGGAACCCAGCGGGTCAGGCAGGCAGTGTTTGTGGAGGGAAAAGGTCGGGAACCTTCCCCGGTCCCATGAGGATGGCTTGCAGTGGCTCCGCCCCGCCGCCTGGGGCCGCTGCTGGCCGCAGTCGGCGGTTGCTGTGGGGTTGAGGTTGTGTGTGCGTTGCCCTTGGTTACCGCACCAGCCGCGGCGCTGGGGTGAAGGCCCGGGAGCAGGTGAGAGCGCTGGGCTCCTCGCTGAGGTTGGGACAAACCACGGTTGACGGCCGCCTGGTTCAATGCATTTTGTACCCTCGCGTCTCCACCTCCCTTTCCCCGCTGCCTCGGAGTCGCTGCGTTCCAGCATCTTTTATTCCAGCCGACGCTTGCCTTCGCCTGGCGGTGTGACGAGCTGAGCTGACCCGACCTTGTCTGGGTGGCAGCAGGCAGACAGTGATAGTTGATGGGGTTCTTGTGAATGTGAGATTGCACAAGTCTTGGGAATCGTTGTGCAGGAAGGAACTGCAGATGCTGGTTTACACCAAAGATAGACACAAACTGCTGCAGTAACTCAGCGGGACGGGCAGCATCTCTGGGGAGAAGTGGAATGGGTGACGTTCCGGGTCGAGACCCTTCTTCAGAACTTGGAATTCGATGCATTTTGTAACTATTCTCTCATGAGTTGGATTTAAATGTAGGATGCGTGATTAAGAGGTTTGCAGAAGATGCGAAAAGTAGCCATGTTGTCGACAGGACTACTGCAGATACTGGAATAGACAATAGACAATAGGTGCAGGAGTAGGCCATTCAGCCCTTCGAGCCAGCACCGCCATTCAATGCGATCATGGCTGATCACTCTCAATCAGTACCCCGTTCCTGCCTTCTCCCCATACCCCCTCACTCCGCTATCCTTAAGAGCTCTATCCAGCTCTCTCTTGAAAGCATCCAACGAACTGGCCTCCACTGCCTTCTGAGGCAGAGAATTCCACACCTTCACCACTCTCTGACTGAAAAAGTTCTTCCTCATCTCCGTTCAAGTAGTAACCCCCCCCCCCCCCCCCCCCCCCCTTCCCTAATCTTGAACAATTTTTTTTAAGTGCTGGAGAAACTCAGCAGGTCATGCAGCATCTGTGGAGGGAATGGACAGGTGACGTTCCCCATTGGGATTCTTCTTCAGGCTGAATGGAGATAGGGAGAGAGAGAGGTGGAGGTTGGGCAAAGCCAGACAAGTGATTGGTCTGAAGAAGGGTCTCTGCCGCAGAAGGTAGTTGAGGCCAGTTCATTGGCTATATTTAAGAGGGAGTTAGATGTGGCCCTTGTGGCTAAAGGGATCAGGGGGTATCGAGAGAAGGCAGGTACGGGATACTGAGTTGGATGATCAGCCATGATCACATTGAATGGCCTACTCCTGCACCTATTTTCTATGTTTCTATGTTTCTATGACCCGAAACGTCACCCATTCCTTCTTTCCAGAGATGTTGCCTGTCCTGCTGAGTTACTCCAGCACTTTGTGTCTACCAAGTGATAGGTAGATACAGGTAGAGGTAGATATAGGTATGGAAGGGGGTTGATAGATGGGTAGAAGTGACGAAGCCAAATTGAAAAGGGGACAAAAGGGTGTCAGATAACAAAAATAATTATATGTAAAGGGGTGGAGGGAAACTTGAGAGGTATTAAAAGGGAAATGAGAGATGAGCTCATGGAGTGGACGGTATGGTGATTGGTGGGGTGGGACATGATGGAAGAGGTAAGGATAAGGGTATGGGAAAGGGAGTTAGGGAAGGGGGGGGGGGATTACTACTTGAAATTGGAGAATTTAATGCTCAGCCGGTTTGGATGTAAGCCACCCAAGTGGAATATGAGGTGCTGCTCCTCCAGTTTCCTTGTGACCTCACTTTGGCAAGGAATGAGGCCAAGGAAAGAAAGGTTGTTATGGGAAGGGGTGGGAGAGGATGTTTGATTTTGAGATAAGTGGGGCAGAAAAGTGGCAATTTTTCATCTCTTAATGTGAGATAATGATTGAAGAGATGTGAATTATGAGGCCAAAAGAAGAGATGTAGGTGGAAGGGGACAATGTGGATGTGGAAAGAGAGGTTGGGATAAAAGGAGAAATGGATGTGCCTCCAGATAGGGAGTGGAGGGACTGGGGGGGGGGGGGGGGGAGAAAAGAGTGAGTGGGGGGGAGAAAAAAAGAGTGTGGGGGGGGGGGGTTGGGGGTGTTGGTTGGTTGGTTACCAAATGTTAGAGAATTCAATGTTCATACAGTATTAGACCACAGCTCGAGTACAGTTCTGGTCATTACAGGAAAGATGTGATTTCACAACATTATCAAGACTCGAAAATTGCATCGATAACAATAGATTGCAAAAGCCAGCGTTGTCTTCTTTTGGGGTGAAGGGAAGATGGCTGAGGGGAGACCAGATAAAATGCTTGGAGAGAGTAAATAAGATCATCATTTTTCCTTGACAAAGAACTCAAAAACTGTGGTCAGAAACAAAGTAATTAATAGAAGGATTAGACAAGAGATAAGGATTTTTTTTAACCTGGTGAATGGTAGAACTTTGGTTTCATGCTCCACTTTCTTAAACAAGAGGAGTTCATTTGCCCCATCAAATCTATGCTGGCTTTAAGTTGTTGGAAAAGTTAGGAGATAGAAAAAAATCTCATTGCATTTTAAAAAGTACTTGGTTTTGTAGTTCAATTGTCATGAGCTGCTGAGCTATGGATCTTTAAAGTGAGTAGCATTTTTAACTGGCATAAAGTGACTAAATGTTTAGTTTAGTTCATTATTGTCATGTGTACCAAGGTATAGTGAAAAGGTTTTGTTGGGTGCTATTCAGTCAAAGAAAAGACTACACGTTTGCAATGAAGCTGCCCACAGCGAACAGATAAAGGATAATGATAAAGATAAAGGATGAAAGGAGTTTGGACTGTCTGATCAATCCAGCTAATAAATTATCTCAGTCAAACACTTTCCCAAATTCATAACTTGAACTAAATATTGTTGAGAACTTCCATTCACAAGAGCTTAGATTCAATGCAGAATTGTAAAATCTCCAAGGAAATTCTCCCATTACAAGCACTGCAAGGAAATTCTCCAGCTGGGGTATTTAAATCCATTAACTGAACCTCAAAGTTACACTTGTACCTACTTCTTTCAGTAAATTAAGAGACAATGTGCTGCAAGATTGTTTTCTATATTAAATATAAATTAGTTAATAACTGAAGATACTACTACTGTGAGGCATTGAGCTCCACGATCTTTGCATTTGCAAGAGCATATACTGTCCACACCAGCAAGATGTGATGTTAGCATCCTATGTCAGTGTGGGAAGGAATTCCTCCCCATGATAAAATATTTAATTAGCTCTTGTAATCTATGTTTGTCCAAAACTACCATCAAAAGTGTAATCTGATATTATTTGTACCTGCACAATGAAATTAATTAGCAAGAAGAATCAGCAGGCCTATTCAATCAAACTTGAATTACTTCCCCATTAATATTACATCACTGTTTTTGCTACAACATTCGTGACCAGATATTCAAATGGTGTGGTGTGTGAATGAACACTGTTTCTCCTTCCATTCCCTCATATCATTGCAATCTGACGTGAAAATGTTACCTAATGTGCATCTTCAAGACATCACATGCCAACATTTAGTAATCTGTTCAACGTGGCAAAGTTTTGTGTTAGGTGCCTCTCTCGTTTAATTTAATTTAGAAACATAGAAAATAGGTGCAGGGAGGCCATTCAGCCCTTCGAGCCTGCACCGCCATTCATTGTGATCATGGCTGATCATCCACAATCAGTAACCCGTGCCTGCCTTCTCCCCATATCCCTTGATTCCACTAGTCCCGAGAGCTGTATCTAACTCTCTCTTAAATGCATCCAGTGATTTGGCCTCCACTGTCCTCTGTGGCAGAGAATTCCACACATTCACAACTCTCTGGGTGAAAAAGATCCTTCTCACCTCAGTTTTAAATGGCCTCCCTTTTATTCTAAGGCTGTGGCCCCTGGTTCTGGACTCCCCCAACATTGGGAACATTTTTCCTGCAACTAGCTTGTCCTGTCCTTTTATAATTTTATCTGTCTCTATAAGATCCCCTCTCATCCTTCTAAACTCCAGTGAATACAAGCCTCGTCTTTTCAATCTTTCCTGATACGAGTCCCGCCATCCCAGGGATCAATCTCGTGAACCTACGCTGCACTGCCTCAATTACAAGGATGTCCTTCCTCAAATTAGGAGACCAAAACTGTACACAATACTCCAGATGTGGTCTTACCAGGGCCCTATGCAACTGGAGAAGAACCTCTTTACTCCTAAGAAATCCTCTCGTTATGAAGGCCAACATGCCATTAGCTTTCTTCACTGCCTGCTGTACCTGCATACCACTTTCAGTAACTGGTGTACAAGGACACCCAGGTCTCACTGCACTTCCCCCTTACCTAACCTGACACCATTGAGATAATAATCTGCCTCCTTGTTTTTTCCACCAAACTGGATAACCTCACATTTATCTACATCATACTGCATCTGCCCACTCACTCAACCTATCCAGGTCACCCTGCAACCTCCTAACATCCTTTTCGCAGTTCACACTCCACCCAGCTTTGTGTCATCTGCAAACTTGCTAGTGTTACTTCTAATTCCTTCATCCAAATCATTAATATATATGGTAAATAGTTGCAGCTCCAACACCGAGCCTTGCGGCACTCCACTCGCCACTGCCTGCCATTCTGAAAAGGACCTGTTTACTCCTACTCTTTGCTTCCTGTCTGCCAACCAATTCTTTATCCATGTCAACACCCTACCCCTAATACAATGTGCTCTAATTTTGCTCACCAATCTCCCGTGTGGGACCTTATCAAAGGCTTCCTGAAAGTCTAGATACACTACATCCACTGGCTCCCCTTCATCCATTTTACTTGTCACATCCTCAAAAAATTCCAGAAGATCAGTCAAGCATGATTTCCCTTCCATAAATCCATGCTGACTTGGATTTATCCTTTTACTGCTATCCAAATGCACCGTTATTACCTCTTTAATAATTGACTTCAGCATCTTCCCCACCACCGATATCAGGCTAACAGGTCTGTAATTCCCCGTTTTCTCTCTCGCTCCTTTCTTGAAAAGTGGGATAACATAAGCTATCCTCCAATCCACAGGAACTGATCCTGAATCTATTGAACATCATGATCACCAATGCATCCACTATTTCTAGAGCCACCTCCCTGAGTAACCTGGGATGCAGACCATCAGGCCCTGGGGATTTATCAACCTTCAGTCCCATCAGTCTACCCAATACTATTTCTCGCCTAATGCAAATTTATTTCAGTTCCTCTATCCCTTTAGATCCTCTGTCCTCTAGTACATCTGGGAGATTGGATCTGTCTTCATTAAGGAAGACACAAACAAAGTACCTGTTCAACTCTTCTGCCATTTCCTTGTTACCTATAGTAATTTCACCCATGTCTGCCTTCAAGGGACCCACATTTGTCTTTGTTAATCTTTTTCTCTTAACATATCTAAAGAAGCTTTTACTGTCCTTTATATTCTTGGCTAGCTTCCCCTCGTACTTCATCTTTTCAGCCCGTATTGCCCGTTTTGTTACCTTCTGTTGTCCTTTGAAAGTTTCCCAATCCTCTGGCTTCCTGCTACTCTTTGCTGTGTTATACGTTGCCACGGTTGCCTCCTACCCCCCTTAGAATCTTTCTTCCGCTTTGGAATGAAATGATCCTGCATCTTTAGGATTATGCCCAGAAATTCCTGCCATTGCTGTTCCACCATCATTCCTGCTAGGATCCCTTTCCAGTCAACCTTGGCCAGCTCCTCTCTCATGCCTTCATGGTCCCCTTTGTTCAACTGCAACACTGACACTTCCGATTTAACCTTCTCCCTCTCAAATTGCAGATTAAAACTAATCATATTATGATCACTACCTCCAAGCGGCTCCTTTACCTCGAGTTCTCTTATCAAATCTGGTTCATTGGCAATACTAAATCCAGAATTTGCATTACACTCAGTTTTATATTTTAATAAGTACTAGGCCAAGTGGATCCGTTGGGATCAAACCGCTCCTGCATTGGTGCAGCACCCTCTCCACCCTCCCCCTCCTCCCCACTGCATCCCCCTCAACCCCTTATCCTCCTCCTTCCCCTCCCTCCCCCCACCCTTCCCCTCCTCCCTCCCACTCCATCCCCCTCAACCCCCTTATTCTCCCTCCACCCCCCTCCCTCCCTAGGAGATAGATTTAAACTTTAAAATGTGAATAACAAAAAATATAACACCGATTTCAATGAAATTTCTTCCATTAGTACCAAAGGGACGACGGTGAGTAAGATGGGCCTAAAAAATTGTCACGCTATCGTGTACCGTTTTGGCTGTAGTTCAGGAACAAACAAACAAACGAGAGTTTTAGTATATAGATTTCTAGTAAAATAAATGGTTAACAACTACTAATTATACTTGACACAACATTGTAGCACATATAACTTGCAAAAGCTCTTTAAATTAGTATAATTCTTTTGAAAATGTATTACAGCACTTATCATCTTGAAGTGAAAATGGCAAAGAAAAAGAAAGGCAGAGGAATTACTGATGATAAATCAACATTGGCAGAAGTTTTTCTAGGATTTAGGTAAGTATGCATCCTCAAGTTGCTCGTGTTATTGCTAATGACAGTTTTTGTTTAAGACATTCTCTTCATGCTTCCTATTTTTCTTGCCATCTGCTGCCCTAGATTGGTCTGTTTTAACACATTCTATCAGTGTTTCATCTGCAAACAATAAAAAATCATCACCTATTTGTCAATTGAATGTTAAGAAATGGCAATAGCAACAGAACTACCAATTAATTTTTACTTCTACATTTTGCACTGAGACCATGATCAATGGGGATGATATGTATTTTCCAAAGACACAATTCTGCTGTATTTAAAATGATATGTCACATATAAAAATTGGAAGTCATCCAGATGGGTGGTCAACATAGACCAAAAGTAGCATAATGGCGAGCCACTGCTTTGAATAGCTGCAGTTTGCAGTGAAGGTACTCCCACAGTGTGCTTGAGAAGTGCAGTTTTTGGACCAATAATGGAAAGAATATTTATATCTCGGTTGGGATAATATGCAACTTGAATGCACAGTGGTAAATAGAGGAATTTCCATGCATCTGCTGCTCTTGCCTTTCCAGCTAATAGTTTGTTAATTTATGAAGTCTTTGAACAAGAAAGGTCGTCGATGAACTTTGAAGAATTCTGGAATGCTTCTGGGGAATTTGGTACAGACCAGCATGACCTTCATTATGGTTGTACACCTGGCGTATATTAAGGGATGTTTATGAATACTTGTGTTAGTGCATAAATTGCCTGAAGAGTAAAAGGACGCAACCTCGACCTTGGCTTTCTGGATGATAAAGATGCCATTCTGTTTGAACTGTAACTATTTTTCTGTAGCAATCTAGTATTCAAATAGGTGAAATGTCTTGCATTTTCAAAGCATGCATGGGAATGACATTCCAGCTATTTTCTCATACACTTTACGTAACTGAAAAATTTGTAGCTCGTGCAAACAATTCATTGCTTCATATTGATCAAAGCTAACTGTGGTTCAGAAATCAACTCTGCAGTAATTAGTTCAACGATAGCTTATCTTGGCATCATGTTCAGCTCAGACTTTGTGGACCAAAGGACCTGTTCCTGTGCTGTAATGTTCTTGGTTCTGCAATGTACAATGGTTTCTTACAGCTCAGTGTGAAGAATTATAAAATACATACCATCTATTTCCATTCTTGGAATCTGTGCAAACTATCAGTCAACGTACTTGCCTCTTGAAGAATTATTTATTCTTGTGTAATCAAGTTATTTTCTTATCCAAACTTTGCAACCTGAATCTGGACATTAGGTATTCTTTATTACCATGTTATGTTGCCAGAAGACTCAAAACCACATAGTAAATGTTTAGAGTGCAGTAGCTTATTAGGCATATACAGCAGAGCATCTCCATCTGTTCACCACACACGTGCATCTCTCGGGTATTCACCCCCACTGTTCCTATCTGCCCATCCAACATTTTATTTGGTTCATGTTTCACCTTCCTTCCCCATCAGATTATATCATGGAATTTCATCTTGGACTTTGTGGCCTCCTAACAGCTCCCAGCCTCAATCACTATTTCCACCCTTCCTTCCCCCACTTGACCCATCTGTCACTTGCCAGCTCTTGCCCTACCTCTCCATCCTCACTTCTTTATTCTGGCTCTCCCCGCTAATCTTTCAGTCCAGGGAAACGTCTCGACCCGAAATGACAACAGTTCATTTCTTTCCACTTTATGCTGCTTGACCCACTGAGTTCCTCCAGAAGATTGTTTATTGATTATCATGTTTTCTTAATTTTCTAAGAAGCTCTTTGCTTTTGTTAAAAAGTATTTAACACTAAAATTTTTGGCCTAACACTTATTTTGAAGGGTAATAATACTAGTGTAAAAATTGAATGCCTATACTTTTCAGAAATGTTTCAGAGGTTTGATCCTCATTTATTCAATATAAAATTGAAACTAATTAAATTTTTTGGAATATAACACATATGAGGAGTGGTACTTGAGTTTGCATGAACCTACATCAAATTTAACCATACGATTATTTCAAAATAATGAATGAGTGGGAATGTAATGTGAAGATACTGTATGTTATGCAGAGTTTTTGGTGGGAATGCTAGCTGCATGAATGTGGAAATGAAGGCTATGTTTCCATTTAAAGTATATGGAGAATCAAGCATATGTTAGTATTTTAACCGTTAGTTGTGATAATAGCCAATCATCATCAAAAAATATAAAATCAAGTTCTATCCAACCAATTTCCCTCTACTAACACTCTCCTGTGCCCACAGGAGTTTGTCCTCTCCCTCAACAACGTATCTTTTGACTCCTCTCACTTTCTCCAAGTAAAAGGGGTAGCCATAGCACTCACGTCTTATATCCATTTTCTTCAGAGATGCTGCCTGACCCACTGAGTTACTCCAGAATTTTGTGTTGATCAATGCAGCAACCATTCATTTCACCATGAATCACAAATGCTTTTTCTTACTTTCTCCTCCATCATTGTGGAAGAGATACACCATGGTTGTAAAGAGAGGAAATAACTTGCAAGGCTGCAGTTGTCACCCTTGCTAGTCACCCGCAATGACCGCCTCGCCAACAGTCCGTCTTGTCCCTTCCTTCTTTGTTGTTTTTTAGTATGTGTCAAATGTATGTTTTAGTGTTCTTTAAGCTTGTTTTACGTGGGGGAGGGGGTTGAGGGAAACTTTTTTTAAAATCTCTTACTTCGACAGAGATGCAATTTTTTTCTGTATCGTATCTCCATCCGCACCGTGGCTTAACATCGTGGAGCTGGCGGCCTTTGCTGGAGACCGACTTCAATATTTACAATATACATCAGCTATTTACAATATACATTAATGACTTGGATGAAGGGATTAAAAGTACCATTAGCAAATTTGCAGATGATATAAAGCTGGGTGGTAGTGTGAGCTGTGAGGAAGATGCTATGAGGTTGCAGGGTGACTTGGACAGGTTGTGTGAGTGGGCGGATGCATGGCAGATGCAGTTTAATGTGGATAAGTGTGGGGTTATCCACTTTGGTGGTAAGAATAAGAAGGCAGATTATTATCTGAATGGTGTCAAGTTAAGAAAAGGGGACGTACAACGAGATCTGGGTGTCCTAGTGCATCAGTCACTGAAAGGAAGCATGCAGGTACAGCAGGCAGTGAAGAAAGCCAATGGTATCTTGGCCTTCATAACAAGAGGAGTTGAGTGTAGGAGCAAAGAGGTCCTTCTGCAGTTGAACAGGGCCCGAGTGAGACCGCACCTGGAGTACTGTGTGCAGTATTGGTCTCCAAATTTGAGGAAGGATATTCTTGCTATTGAGGGTGTGCAGTGTAGGTTTACCAGGTTAATTCCCGGAATGGCGGGACTGTCATATGTTGAAAGACTGGAGCGGCTAGGCTTGTATACACTGGAATTTAGAAGGATGAGAGGGGATCTAACATAATCTAAACATAAAAGATTATTAAGGAGATGGACACGTTAGAGGCGGGAAATATGTTCCCAATGTTGGGAGAGTCCAGAACCAGGGGCCACAGTTTAAGAATAAGGGGTAGGCCATTTAGAACAGAGATGAGGAAAAAACTTTTTCAGTCAGAGAGTTGTAAATCTGTGGAATTCACTGCCTCAGAAGGCAGTGGAGGCCACTTCTCTGAATGCATTCAAGAGAGAGCTAGATATAATTCTTAAGGATAGCGGAGTTAGGGGGTATGGGGAGAAGGCAGGAACGGGGTACTAATTGAGAATGATCAGCCCTGATCTCATTGAATGGTGGTGCTGGCTCGAAGGGCCGAATGGCCTACTCCTGCACCTATTGTCTATTATCTAGTGACTTCGGGAGCTTCATCCGCGGGAGCCTGCGGACTTACCATCGTGGAGCTCGCGGTCCCTGTCAGGGATCGACCTTGGAGCTCCAACCACGGGAGCCTGCGGACTTCAACATCGTGGAGCTCGCGGTCCCTGGTTAGAGACCAACTTTGGGAGCTCCAAGCCGCGGGAGCTTCGACCCTCCCGAGAGATTCGATCGCCCCGACGAGGGAACTTCAATTGCCCCACCGTGGGGGCTTCGATTGCCGGCTGCGGGAGCTTCGATCGCCCCGACTACGGATGGATAGGCTGCCCCAACTGCGGGAGAATAAAGAGGAAGAATATTAGACTTTATTGCCTTCCATCACAGTGAGGAATGTGGGGAATCCACTGTGGTGGATGTTTATGTTAACTTTTATGTAGTGTGTCTTGTTGCTTTTTTTTGTATGACTATGGTAATTTGAGTTTCACTGTAACTTAATTGGTACACGTGACAATAAACAGACCTTTGAACCTTAGAATTACTGGGATAGTGTGAACCTTTCGATCTCACATATTCCTCCAATCCTCACTTCAGGTATTTTGAAATGGTGGTGTTCATGAATAGGATGAGGTACACTTTCAATTACATAAGTGGATATTTAATTGTACCTTATTTCACTTACAATTTTGTAAGAAATTTATTTATTACTTGTATTTCCTTCCAAAGTAGTTATATTGATGTCACTACCGTTAAACATTTTGAAGATCAATGCAGCCAGCTTCCTTTTCCCCTGCTGCAAATTCTATATCCTTGTCAATGATTAATCTCACATCCTGGCAACTATCTCTGGGAGAATGCCTTCAAACTTAGACACAAATGCTGGAGTGACTCAGCGGGTCAGGCAGCATCCTGGAGAACATGGACAGGTTACATTTCAGGACCCTTCTTCAGACCTCCCTTCGATGTCTTCAAACTTCGTATGGTAATTCAACCTGAGCTGAGCATCTGTCAACTTAGCCTTTCCACTTCCACAACATCACCAATTTGAACTTCTTCATCAACCCATCTAGAACTGAAACCTGTTTTATGGTGTGCTTCCTCCAGATGCTTTAAGGTGGTCTTCCAGCATCCATCCTCCACAAACAAGTTCATTCAGTTCAACCTTGTGCTATAAGATCGGAGAGATCGGAAATCTTTTTGCCATATACATCCTAAGAATTCTGTTCACTTCATGCTCTGGCTCTTGCTGTGCCCACTACCATTGGCAGCCATGTCTTTCGCTGTTTAAATTCCTTATACCTCCATTTTTATAGCTTTAAAACTGATCTTCAAAGCTATTTTTTTTCCATATTGCTGCCATTTTTTTTCCTTAACTTGATTCCAGTTTTTGATTACATTTTGGGTCTTGTTTCAAAGCACTATTTAAAAGAAATTGGGGGTTTTTCTATTCTGTATTGCACTTGTACACTAATTATGAATTACCAGATACTTATTTGTTACTTTAACTGGGTTTGAAGGGCCCCAACCCGAAACCTATCCACGTTCTCCAGAAATGCTTCCTAACCCACCGAGTTACTCCAGCATTGTGTCTTTGACTGGGTACAACTTTGTTTATCAATTGTAAAACATTAAAATGTCAGGAATTGTTAATATGGACTTGAACTTTTTTTCTGAAATATATTTTTGTATGAGAGATCAGATAAAGCTATTTTACAAGGCTCCATCATGTGTGGTTATTGTAATCTTAATTATCTTTAATAACCTAACTCCAATGATACTTTTGGGGGGTGGGGGAATTAAATGTTGATCAATAACACCTGGTTTGTTGGGTTTTAATTTTCTTCTTAGATTTCAGGTAAAGGAAGCAGCTATTGAAAAATTCACAATTAAATTAAAAGGGCTTAAAGAAACGAACGCACGACGCAAAGAACGAGTAAGGCACTATCACATGAATAAAACACGTTACTTAGATTGGTAATATTCGCACAATAATCTATGCTTAATTTGGTTTAGTGATCAGTTGCAGCCTCTTTCAATTTAGACTTGTATTTGTGGCTGTTGTTTGCAGGGAGATATTATATACAATTCTAAACATTCCAATATAATACTGCCAAGCTTGTGCCTATGGTGTCTCGTATGGATCAAAATGCTCCATCTACTTTCCGCAGACAAAAATGGCTGGTATTCTTTCATTTGGTTTAAATTTATAAATTGAGAAAATGTTTTTTTAACCACTTTTCACCTTGCCTCGTATCTAATAATGTTAAATGTCAACTGTTGCTTAGTTCATGGCTTAATTACTCCTGAATCGTGTTCGGTGAAGGAGAGCTAATGATATTGAACTTAAATTTCATTTTGTCTACATTTGATACAATTAAGCAGTGCACATAGAGCGGCAGTAACTCCATTTTCATGTGCAATGTACTAATGCTCATAAATATTTCTGAATTTTCTGCATTTTTGTAAGAATGGACTATTGAAGAAGGAGCAAAATGAACACATCAGGAATTTATATAATTTGGCCAAGGAACAAGAGAAAGAATTAGAACGCAAAGAGTTAATCAGCATTGACCGAGTAGAACAGGCCATGAAATATATAATGGAGCTAGCTAAACAATATGAACACCAAGTGCACGGTATTAGTTGTCTCATGTTTTTTTAAACCTTTTTTATTTCTGCCTAATAAATGTGCCCTAAACTGGAGCTTGTATGTACCATCATCATCTGCAAATTTCATAATCTATATATTGAATGGTCGAGTGCTCTTGTAAGTGAATATTCAAAAGCACAAACTCAGTAATGACATGAGGGATTCACATTTCTATTCTTGGTTCTTTTACACTGTTCAATTTTAATTTTCTATTTAGTCTGTTTTGGCAGGTATTAGAAATAAATGTTGTTGTTGTTGTTGTTATCTTCCTTCATTTAATATGTTCCGTAAAATGAATAGTGTTGTATTGAAACTTTAAATCAGTAGCAACCAGTAATACCAATCTGTAGTTATGATGTCAGTTCAACTCCAGAAATTAAAACTAGGACCTGTTCTGATACAAAGTTTAACTCTCCCGAAGTTTAACTCTCCTAAAACTCTATTTTAGTTTGGAGTAAGTTTCCAATTTCATACAGTGAAGTCAAGAGTGTTTATTTATCATGTGTACCGACAACAGAACAATGACATTCTTATTTGCAGCAGGCCTGTAAACACAATACTCTAGATTAGATATTATTTTTTTTTAAATTAGTGTCGGAGATTGAGCAAGAAATATATTGCAGTAATATTGTCAGTGAATAATAGAATACAGTAAAATTCCATTAATTCACTACACTTGGGATTTGGTAATGCCAGATAGCAGAAGAAAAAAGTAATTGACTTGCATTGAAGATTTACCATTCATTCATGTCTTTATAAGATGCCAAACGAATTTGCATTTGAACAATCTTATATTCACAATACAGTAAGGCTGCATTAATCTACTGTATGATTGTTCGGAAACCCAAATGGTGTGGCGTGTGGCTCAAGAGGTTTCCCCAGGCACATCAGGTTATTAGTTCCACATTCCCTCTAATACAAATGAGCTGTGCTCCTTTTGAACTCATTGGATTCCCTGGAAAATGTATTCTATTTTATAGTGTTTTTATATAAAGTGAATTTAAGAGTTGGAGTATTGATCAGAATAACATCCAATTGTCGGGGGGGGGGGGGGGGGGGGGAGGGGGTAGAGAGAGAATGAGATGGGAGATGCAGTGATGGATTTAACCACAACAATAGGAAATTGTCCAAATCCTGAATGTATTGGTTTAATTGAATGTTACTGTGTTCTATTATTTACTGTCAAAATTACAGCAATATATTTCTTGTGCAGACTCCACCTCTCAATTTCAGAGCATTCTCAATGTCTCATTACATTAGAAGTCAAGTTTTTAAAAAAACTTTTTTATTATCATCTTGAATTACAATAACTTTAAGTGTTTTATTTAGATACAGAGTAAAATACTGTGAAATAAAGGAAGTATTTGAGGGTTACCAAAAACTTAATCAGAGGTGGGTTTTAAATATTAAAATAATGGAAAAGGAATTGCATAAGCTAAATGATTTATATATTGGAGGAAAAGTGTCCAGTGTGACTGAAGAATGCTGTTGTTGAGAGGAGGACAGGGAAAGTTCAGATCAGAGGTAGAGGAGCAGCAAATGAGTTGGGAGATGCAGTGATGGATTTAACCACAATAATGGGAAATTTGAACCTGAGACATTGAGGAATCAGACTCCATATGTGCGGATAGGTCCAATGAGAATGTGATATGAATGGGATAGGATATCTTAAATGAAGAGGGAAGGCCTTTAAGAAAAACTTTACATTTATAGAAGTCAATTGTAACTCTACATTATATATTAAACATGTTTAAAATTCTTACTGTTTTCCTGTTTGGAGTAGGAATGCAGATCAGTATAGTTGGTGTGGAGCAAGAGATCCTGAAGATGACAGTCGTGAAAGAGCATTGGCTAGAATACAAAAACGTTGGCAGTATTAAACATGCCAAAATCATTAAGCTTGGAGAAGATGAAATCCATGAGATGTCCCAATGTTTTGATGAAATGGAAGGTAATAATTTACCCATTAATGAAGTTAGTCATTCAGCCCAACTCAGCTATGCTGACCAAGATGCCCCATCTAAGCTACTCCCAAAGTAGGTCCTCAGCCACTTTGCCTGCAGTTGGCCCATATCCCTCCATTCATTCCAGATACCCACCACCACGAGTGGAAAAGGTTGCCCCGCAGGTTCCTATTAAATGTTTTCTCTCTCACCTTAAACCTATGTCCTCTGGCTCTTGATTTCCCAAACCCTGGGTAAAAACAAGTCTGTGCATTCACCCTATCATTTCCCCTCATGATTTTATACAAATGTATAAGATCACCTCTTAGCCTCCTGCACTCCAATGAATAAAGTCCTAGGTTGCCCAATCTCTCACTATATTTCAGGCCTTCGAGTCCTGGCAACATCCACATAAATCTTCTCTGCTCTCTTTCCAGCTTGATGACATGCTTCCTTTTGCAGGGTGGCCAAAATTGAACAAAATACTCCAAATGTGGCCTCACTAACATATTGTACAACTGTAACATAACATCCCAACTTCTATACTCTGTATCCTGACTAATCAAGGGGAATGTACCAAAAGTCTTCTTTTGCCTATCTGCCTTTGATGCCACTTCCAAGAAACTGTCCTCCAAGATACCTCTGCTCTGCAACATTCCCCAAGGTCCAACTATTCACTGTGAAGTTGAATTAACTGGGCTCTAATTTCTTCCTTTTCCAAATATCGGTCCAACATTAGCAATCCTTCAATCTATTGCTAACTTTCCTACAGCCAAAGAGAAATGAAAATTGATAGAGCTTCCAAAATTTCCTCCCTTCCATCTTTCAACAGCATGGGGTATATTTCATCTTGGTCTGAAGATAATACAATAATACTTCGATAATCCACTTTCTGATTTGGCATGCGATTCATTGGGCCATGTTTTTAGCGCTCCCTTTCCATTCACCAGAATCCTGGTTCCTTCACTTCCTTGAAATTTAGACACAAAGGGCTGGGTAATTTAGCAGGTTCGGCTAAACATGGATATGGATCCATGGAGAACATGGATAGGTAATGTTTTGGGTCGGGACCCTTCTTTGGACTAATAGTGATGGGGGTACAAAGCTGGAAGAGAGGAAGGGCAGTACCAAGCCTGGCAAACAGTAGTTGGGGAGGGAGGGAGGGAGGGGGGGGTGGGGGGTGATAGCCAGATGGTTGAACAAAGGCTTGAGATGGAAAACAGAAGGTGTGAGACAAAAGGATTGAAGAGTTGTGAAGAGTGATACCAGAGGCAGGAATGTGGCTGAAAGGGGAGGGCAAGGACAGAAATAGGTGGGAGTCCAGGTGGGGGAGGGGGAAGAAATGGGACTTAGAAATAGGGGGTGGGGTTTGGTATAATAGGAGAATGCAATCTTCATACCATTGTACTGTCAGCTACCCAAGCAGAATATGACATGCTATTCTTCCTTTTTGCTCATACCGGCCAACATGTCCCAGCTACACTAATCCTTCCTGCCTGCAAGTGATACATATCCCTCCAAACCTGTCCTATCCATGTACCCTTCTGTTTCTAAAATGATGGGATAGACCCAGCCTCAACTACCTCCTCTGGCAGCTTGTTCCATACACCCACCACACTTTGTGTGAAAAAGTTACCCCTCTGATTCCTATTAAATCTTTTCCCCCTTCACCTTGAATCTGTGTCCTCTGGTCCTCGATTCCCCTACTCTGGGCAAGAGATTCTGTGCATCTACCGATCTATTCCCCTAATTTTGTGCACCTCTAGACAATCACCTCTCATCCTCCTGTGCTCCAAGGAATAGAGACCCAGCCTACTCAACCTCTCCCTATAGCTCACATCCTCTAGTCCTGGCCACATGCTCGTAAATCTTTTCTGAACCTTTCAAGCTGGACAATATCTTTCCTATAACATGCTGCCCAGAACTGAACACAATATTCTAAGTGCGGTCTCACCAACGTCTTCTACAACTACAGCATGACCTCCCAACTTCTATACGCAATACTCTGACTGATGAAGGCAAATGTGCCAAAAGTCTTTTTGACCACCTTATCTACCTGCGACTCGACCTTCAAGGAACCATGCACCTGCACTCCTAGATCCCTCTGTTCTGCAACACTCCACAGAGGCCTACCATTTACTGTGTAGGCCATGCCCTTGTTAGGCATCCCAAAATGCAACACCTTACACGTCTCTGTATTGAATTCCAACCATTCCTCCACCCACCTGGCCAATCGATCCAGATCCTGCTGCAATCTTTCACAACCATCTTCACTATCTGCAAAACCACTCACTTTTGTATCATCAAACTTGCTAATCTTGCCCTGTATGTTCTCATCCAAATTATTGAGGTAGATGACAAATAGTAACGGGCTCTGCACCGCACCCTGAGGCACACCACTGGTCACAGGCCTCCAGTTCGAGAAGCAACCTTCCATCATCACCCTCTGCTTCCATGGAGCCAATTTGCTATCCATTCAGCTATCTCTCCTTGGATCCGATGCGATTTAACCTTCCAGAGTAGCTTACCATACAGAACCTTGTCGAATGCCTTACTAAAATCCATGTACACATCTACAGCTCTGCCCTCATCGACCTTTTTGGTCACATCTTAAAAAAACATCAGATTTGTGAGACATGACCTCCCACGAACAAAACCATGCTGACTATCCCTAATCAGCCCTTGCCCATCCAAATGCCTGTATAACCTATCTCTCAAAATACTCTCTAATAACTTTCCAACTACAGATGTTACGCTCACCAGCCTATTGTTCCCAGGATTTTCCCTGCAACCCTTCTTGAAAAGAGGTACATTTGCCACCCTCTAGTCTTCCAGCACCTTTCCTGTATTTAAGGAAGACTCGTAAACTTCAACCAGGGCTCCCGCAATTTCCTCTCTAGTTTTCCGCAATGTCCTCGGATCCTTTTCAGGATGCAAGCATGTAAATGATTAAAAAATGACAATCATATCAATATAGGAAAGTTAACTGCAGCACTTTTTAAAAGGTGATATTTGCTGTCTGCGTACATCAAGGGACAGAATATGAAAGCTATTTGAGCTTTTTATGTATCCAAAATTACTGGTATAACTGATCCTTTCAATTTTTATTTTCTGTCTGCCTTTAAAGAACACTTTCGTAAAGCCTTGGCAAAGGTAAAAGATGAAACAGACAGATTAACAAAGGACCAAATGGATGAAAAAAAGGAAATTGCTACACAGGTGACCAAAATATTTAGTTTATAATGCTATCTCTCTTTTGTCACTGAAAGATGCAGTTATCATTAAGCAAACAGTTTGATTTCTAAAATATAACAATGATGAAAATGAACAGAACACAATATCTAAGAGTTTGGTCTCTGATGCTATCTAATTTTACTTAAGTTGGAAAATGAATTATAGATGTCATATGAATGTTTGTAATGATCCAAGGAGTTCTGAAACAAAGTTATCTTTCAGAATTGTTCAATGTACAATTTTTAATTATGTTTCAGATAACTTGAACTGGTATTATGAAATATATTTATGGTATATAACAAGATAACAAACATACAAATTGATTGAAATCGCGTTAAAATAAAAATAAATCCGTTCAACTGCTTTCCTTTAATGAACATGGCATTGACTCGTATTATAATAAAAGTATAACAGAAAGCTTATATCGCTAAATTTTAAAATTGTGTCTATCTTTAAATTTTACATGTATATTTTTTTAACAAAGTGAGAATGGGATTAGAATTATGAGATTTGTACATATTTATAGGGCATAAAATATTTGTAGACAATAATCCTAATGTTACATTTATTGGGCTTTTATCTACCCAGGCGTGCCAGGAAAAGTCCAAAAGTGGCATTAAGATGCACACATGGACCATCATTAATTAATTAAGGTATCAGAAATTTTCAACAGGCCATGCAGTCACCGCTCCAAATGGGTTGTAAAAATATCATAAAAACATTCCTGTGAAACCAGAAAGAACATAAGCTTATCTTGTGTCTTCACCCTTGATGAAATCACCATTGTTGTATTCTATCCTTTGCTCTCTAAACTTGTTCAAAATTGCAGCTTCCATTTATAAATACCTATTGAAGCAACCAGCAGAGGCAGTCCACACCTACTATGTTAACCAATATCCATCAACTCTTACATAATTTTGACACTAATGTTATGAATTATCCAAAGATAATTTATAGACTGCAGCTTCAACAGTAAAGCACTGTTCTTCTATAACCAAATTATTTTACAATAACTTTCTCACTTTTTTTAATCCATCCCTCGGAACTAATATTTGCAATAATTTGAACCCATAATCTGCATCAGTACAAATTCCCTAAATGTTCAGTGGCCATTGTTTTATATGGGGGCCAGCAATGAAATTGGCAACACTGTTTTACAACATGATAAGGCAAATTGTGGGTAGGGGCTGTTTCTGGAAAAGCTACAAAAAAACTTCCTATATAACCAAAGGACCCAGAAACACCACAGTTTTGATATACATTTTCCATTCCTCTGGGTCAGGAAGGTGAGCACTACCACGTGAATGCTCAAAAACCACTATCTTGATCCGATTTTCAGTTTTGTCCCTCACAATAATAAAATGTGGGAGACCCAGATGTTGATGGAATTTAAAAAAACTATATCATGGTGCATCCAAAAATTATTTGAATAGTCTCAAAGGGCCTTTTTAATACCAGTGAGTTTCCTGCTTGGGTGCTTGCTGCTGCCCAGGCTTGCTACTGGGTGTGCCCCTGCAGTGATCATAACCATGTGGGATGAGCATGGCATCAATTGGCACCTAGGCATTCACTTCCAAAGCAGGGGAAACAAGTACCTTAGCATTGACTCCTGGGAGCAAGGAAACAGTGGGGTTAATTGAACTCTGATAAGAGTCTTCAAACACAGCACTCCTTCCAGCCATCAACACAAACAGGATAATGTGATAGGTAATTTATTTAAGGGCAAAAAATAAATTGCTGGAGAGGCTCAGCAGACTAAGCACAAGACCCATCTTGAGGAAGGGTCCCAACTTAAACCGTTGGCTGTCCGTTTCCCTCCACACATGCTGCCTGACCCACTGAGTACCTCCAGCAATTTATTATTTTGCGCAAGATTCCAACCACTACAGTTTCTTGTTTCTCGATTTCTTTCAAAGGGTTGCCCTTACAGAAGAATTAATGTCTTATGGTGCAAGCAACCTTTGCTTTGGATATTGGAAGTCCCATATATTACTGTTGGCAACCCTCATAAGTAATGATTTCAGCATCAGGAAACATTTTATTGTCCATAAAACCAAGCATAATTAACTTGTGCCATAATTTCCTGGCATTACTCTGGTTACAAAGTGGTTTCCTGAGCCATTACATAAGAGTAGAAAATAAATGTGAATAAAGGAGAGTGCTTAATTATTAATGTTCATAATTATTTCTTGTTTCAATATATTTTTAAATATTTTTTAATTTCAATTATTTTAATTGGTCAAATCTATTATAGCAGTTTTAAATGCTTCTTGCCATCAGAGACATTTGTAAACTATTAATGCTTGGTGAACTGTCAAAAGCACTCTGGGCATTCCTAGACTGTTGCTCAGGATACATTGCCCGAGGTCTTGTTGCAGTACAAAGCTTGCTCGGCCTCACCAGGTTCATGGGCCCAGCTCATTCCAGTAATTCCATTTGGAATTGTCTATTGTGGCCCAACACAATTCAGCTCTGTTGTTTTGATTGCTGTTGTATCTACTGGTCCAGATTTTGCAGCAGTTATATATTTTGCTGCTGTTCAAATAGCTCACTATATTACATTACTGTAAAGAAAACATTTATACTATGTACTATATACTATAAGGTGATGCTTGAAACCTTTTTTCCCCCAGAAAGCTGTAAGCTATATGGGACAACACAGCCGACAAGAAGTGAAAGAAAATGAATGGCTAAAAAAAGAGGTAAATACATTTGGCTCGAATTTTCCTACTGCATAATACATACATTGATTTGAACATTCCAATGGCAAGTTCAAAAACATTGAATACAAACTGACCTTTTGTCTATCGATGAGTTCCTTTTTATTTAAAACTTTGTTTTTGGGTGTGATGGAAGGAGTGCCAATCCAACTGATCATCAGGTCCACTGATCATGATGCACTGAGCATGTGGGAACTGCAATGGAGTGGTGACAAGCAGAAAGGCAGATAACTTGTTGGGAGCCAATTATCTTGGTCTCAGTTGTGGTCTCAGTTGTGGCAGTAGTTCCTAGAGGGTTATTCACAAAATGCTGGAGTAACTCAGCAGGTCAGGCAGCATCTCGGGAGAGAAGGAATGGGTGACATTTCGGGTCGAGACCCTTCTTCAGACTCTTTTGTACCAGCATCTGCAGTTGTTTTCTTATGTTCCTAGAGAGTACCGTAGACCTATCAACTTTCACTTGTTTTATAAAAAATAATTCCTCCATTAATTGGTCAGAATTATGAGAGTTTACTGATGATTGCACAAAATAAAATTCAATGTACTGCTCTTTATACACTAAATATTATTAATATACAATTACTTCAAGCTTTCTTTAAATTGTTTTCCAAATAACTGCAAAATAACAGTATTTGTCATATGTAGATGTAAAAATAGTTTGGCCTGAAGATCATTTGGATAATAGCCCAATCTGCCATCTTAACATAATATTGGACAAATAAAAAAATGTAATAAAAGTAAATGGACTGGAAACAATGTGCATTGTGCGTGATGGAACCAGATATTCAGTTTGAACCTTGGGTAAAGGCACATCATTTGTAGGCTCCTACATTTACAGGGATTGAATTTTGCAGAGAAAATCAGGTAAGCAGCAGATTTCTATGGGGAGAGATGATTGTAAGAATGGTTGGAGGTAAGCAAAGTTGGGGAAGGCAGTAGGAAACATGATTGGATAGTTGAAAGATGAATTTTGTCAGCATGCCTTTTGGAGGAGAGATAGATATGGACAGCCATATCACAATATCAGAATTTTAAAAAAATCATTGGCAAGAACTGGGTTAGGGTGTTGGAAGAGGTTAACAGTCAGTGAGAGGAAGGGTACCAGCAATCGCTGAGAATAAAGAGAACCGACGGAAAAGATGGTAGATGCCCCAGCTCCCCACAATAGTCCAGGGAAGGTCCTGACTTTCTTAAATAATAAAGACCTGGATTTTGGGAAAGACCTTTGACAGACGTTAAGAGCTTCAAATGATGTGCTGAGAGATGTTAAAATATACAAAAAAAATAATGAAGCTTTAATTTATTTTTTTAATTATAATGTCATTTTACGTGATATTACAGATCTATAATTTTCAAATAGGAAGAGAAGATTGGTCAGGATTAATTTTAAATGTTTTGGAACATTTTGAATAATTCAGTTGATTTGGCAACAAACTGAAAGCTGGATGTTGATTTACTCTATGGTGGGTTTTCCAAGAAAAATGTCTATCAATGGTTTCTAATACTGAAAAGGAGCAAAGATTTATGTCAGAAAATATTTTAAACACTTATTTTTGTAAAGTACACAATGTGCTGTGATATCTCCCCAATGGTATTGTTCAACATTAGTTAACATTTGATTTTCCTTGGAGATAAATTGAATTTTGTATAATCTAAACCAGAATGATTTACTTAGTTTAATAACTTTGCTATAAAGTACTTTTCAGCAGAGTCCTTGACATTGATTAACTGTTTTGATTATACAGCTAAAGCAATACAGTGCAGAAGTTGCTAATATAGAACAAGCCGTGCAGAAGATCGAAGAGGAAAATCTAGAAATTTTGAGGCAATTGTTTGATTGTCAGCTTAGTGATCTTAAAATATGCAGGTAATCCTTACATTTACCTAAATGTCAGTTACTTTCTCTAAAGTAAGATCATGTAGATATATAGATTAATATACTAACTCCTTCTGCTCAATAGACCATAATCATTTAAACTTTTGGTATTGATAAAAGTTAAAATTACAGTAATATGGATTAGCCAAGCTTTAAGCATTTCTGTCAATTCAAGGTTCAAATATAACTGCTCAAAATATTGATTCAATTATCTTTTTGAATGATAACTTTATTATCCTTTTAGAGCACAAATTGCTCAGTGTTACATTTTGGCAGAAAGAATGAGAAGAAACTAAAAAGCACAATTCTTAAAAAGATACAGGAATAAAGAGAGCTTGGCATGTTTATGCACATATAATTAATTGAATGTCATTGCAGTTTGAGAAAATAATTTAAAAAGCTGGTTTTATAAATAATGGCATTGAATACATGAACCTTTATAATGTACAGTTTTTGTCGCAACCAAAGCATTGCGTCCAGTTCTGGCTAGTATACTGTAAGGAAAAATATGAGAATTGAAAGATTGCAGAAAACATTATAAAGAATAATTCCAGGATCAAGGGATTTCAGTTACATGGATAGAATGGAGATGTGGTGTTCTGCTTGTTTCATAATTGATTACGTGTAAGTCTTTAAAATTATGAAGTTTCTCGAGCGTGTAAATAAAAAGAAACTGTTCCTGCTTGTGAAGAGTAATGGTATGACTAGCTTAGTTGCATATACTTTGAGATGGCATAGATTTGATGGGCCCAATGGCCTCTGTGCTGAAACCTTTATATGATTCTATGAATGTTTGGTGGAAAATACTATTTACCAGAGAATGCAACTCCATTTTTATTATAATAATTACATGGACCAGGTGTTAATGCTACCATAGTTAAGTGGTTTGGTTTTCTTCCTAAACTGTGTAGTCATCTAATGGTACTTTATGTCTGATGGGCTTAGGAACTCGGATCAAACTTGTGCAGTTGAACCCAAAGGCCGTGACACCATTTTACTGGAAGGTGAATCATTTGAAATAGATCACAGAAGTGAAATCTCAGGTAATATTGACAAAGCAAATATCTCTACACCACATAAGGATTCTCCAATATTCAGAATGTTGACGTTTGCACTGATGTGTTAAACAACTTATTGTAGAAAATGCAATTAATTGAAAAAATAGGATTAAGGTTAAAACCAAGATATTACTTTTTTTTTTTAAATCAACATTACTTGCACAATGTTTGATATTTAATTAATACTATTTCAGTGAAATACTAAATAGAACAATTTTTAAAACGATCAAAGGGAAAGGAATACTGCTGATGGATCAACATTTTGCCCATGTTAGGCAGAACTTAGATGAAGATTGAGGGTAGTAGCACAAAATGTACGAATCAACTCTGAGGAAAGGACTTCAGCATCCAACAACAATGTAGTCGGTAGCAGCAAAACTGGCTGTGCCTTGAAAGACACTTTGTTGGACCCAAGGTAATTCATGAAAGAACCAATACGGGGAGAAATATACTCTACCCTATCCTCATCAATTTATCTGTTGTAAACAGATTAGTTTATGACTATATTAGTACTATTAATAATATTAATAATTAGTACTATTAATAGTACTATTTAATAGTACAAATAATAGTACAAAATAGCACTATTAATAGTACTAATATCAGAAAGTCTATGTGGAGAAGTAATTGCAATTTTACACTGAAAAATATCTGAAATTGTTCATCACCATTAATCGATTCCAACACAACCGATAACCTTGCGGTTTAACACATTTCTCACTCCACCATTATCCTCAAACCAGGGGTCTAACCCCATCGTAATGAGTAATTTAGTTGAATTTGTCAGAAACAGACCAGGCATACCTCATAACTTTGCTAATGAGCAAAAATCGAGAGTTTTTTTTAAAAAATCTGTTAAATTACAAAGAATAGTCAGGCAGCAATGATTAGTGGGACAAGTTCATCCAACAGTAAGAAGCATGTTGATGAAGCAAATTAGAGACAAGCCAACCATTTATGGTCAGAATGAGCATGTGCTACATTGGACTAACGTGGTGCTACAACCCATTTGACAGCATGTGGAGTTCATTTGTTATTTGGAGATGAGGAATCAGCTACAAACGTTACTGAGTCAGCTGTACAATGAAAAAGACAAAGCCGAATGGTGTGGAAATGCCTTTTATTGCCAACCAGCACTGATGATTTAGTAATTGCAAACTGCATGTTAGCAGGTATTGTTCATCATATGATGTGTTGTCTGTTAATTTAGTAAGCTGTTACATTTCATAAACTGTTTTTTTTACCTAGTTCGATTGGAGTGTTAAAAAAATAGCATCCACTTAGGAAAAAAAGTCAAAAAGTAGGACCTCTACTGGTCATTGTCACTTTGTCTGAGTCTCTGAGGGTCAGACAGAAAGAACTTAACATTAGGATGTGGTTCTGTGGCTGAATATTATCTAGCTCTAACAAAATCAGGAGCGGGGATGTTTTCACTTCCATTTACAGCTTTTCAGGTGAGGCACTACCTCTCCATGAACTAAGAAATAAGTGCCACACAAGCTCCAGACAATGACCATCACGAGAGTCTCAACCACCTTCACTTGACATTCCAAGGCATTAACATCACCAAATTCCCCATGACCCTTGTGAGAGTTGAGATTACAATCTTTTGCAAGAGCATGTCTAAAAGTCCATGTAGACTACATTCATTGTCCTGCTCTCAATCATCTTCATGGCCTCCAAAAAAACAATGACATTTGTAAAACATTACTTTACCCACACAATTACCCACACAAACTTATTCTCTTTCCTCTCAAATATCTTCCCTCGGATTGATGCAAGCCTCAATAGCCTCCTAAATTTCCTTCTTTAATGAAGGAACATTGTTGGCTACTCTCCATTCGTCTGAGACCTCATCTGTTGCTGGAGAGAAGCCAAATATCTTCTTCAAACCCCCCAGCAATCTCCTCCCTTGCCTCTCTCAATAACCCAGGATAGAACCCATCAGCAAAATCTGGAACCATGCTAATGAGTTTGCTCAAGAATGCTACACTGGAAATGGTGCAATATTCATAAAAGGTTGCAAAAATGTTCTGAAATAAGGTTGTGGTTTGAAAAGCAAACTTTTGATGGCGAAAATTCTATGCTATCAGGATTACATGCTTTACAGGCTACCATTGCTAGAATTAAAGAAAATCTGATTTGGAGACGGGTAATTCTTGTTTTGGTGCTGGAGGAAAATAAACCCACCAAGGATTAGATAGAGTGTGCAGGAAATCCACTGGCAGAAGAGATAAAAGATCAAGTAAAATAGGTAATATAGAGCACTGCAGAAATCCAGCTCTGATTGAAAGGAGTCTGCTGAAAATAGTGGAAACTGTAGGACCATTATCACTATTTGCATTAATTTTTTCAAGAACCAGATATACATAAACAGTATTTAAGGATTGGCATCAATTTTGGGAACTGTACGTTGGAGAATTATAACAAAATACAAGTTGTTAATAAAGTAATAGAATAGGCCTGTAAATACTAAATTAACTTCAATGCCAGCAAATGAAGTATGGCATTTCAGGGAGGAATAAGAATCCAGCTACTTGCAAAGGAGGTAGCAGTGTAAGGGATCTAGATGTACTGATAAACAGATGGTTTATTAACTTACATTACTATTAACTATGAGAAGTGCAGACAGTGCACTTTTACTCCATCATTGGTGGCTGGATGCTCACTCAGTTCTGGTGAAATTGAATTCAAATGTTATTACTTACTGTTTGACTTAGTTCACATTCAGACATCAATTTCACTGCTTTAACCTATGTCCATTGCTTAAACAATCAATGTTTGTTACCACTACTCCAATGTGCAAATTAAGTATTAAATGACACTGTATATCTTCAACAAATTAATAAAATCAACTCCAATCTAGCAAAACCCAAGACCAAAGCACTCCTGGCAGTACAGAAGGAAGTTTCCATAATGCAGGAACAGACAGAAGGTGATGAAGAAACACCATTCCAATTAGGCAAATCGGTGTCAGAGAATCTCACATATTTGCTGCAAGATGATGAAAAATGCTTGCAGGTTAGTTAAATAAATTATTTTTCAGATAACTGCTATTTGTAGAGCAGCCCAGAGTGCATCATAGATAAAGATATACACAAAATGCTGGAGTAACTCAGCGGGTCAGGCAGTATCTCGGGAGAGAAGGAATGGGTGACGTTTCGGGTCGAGACCCTTCTTCAGACTGAAGTCTCTTCTGAGTCTGAAGGGTCTCAACCTGAAACGTCACCCATTCCTTCTCTCCCGAGATGCTGCCTGACCCGCTGAGTTACTCCAGCATTTTGTGTCTACCTTCAATTTAAACCAGCATCTGCAGTTTTTTTCCCTATCGATAAAGATATATTGTATAGTTCAAAGTACATCCATTTATGTGGATTCCTTAGGAAGCAGAGTCACAAATTCATTTTTATGGTAATGCAGGAATTAAGTCAAGATGTTTCTTCTGTTGTAATCATTCATTTGTGCCTGGACTGTATCTTGCTTGTCACTTTCTTTAATTCCCCATTCCAGTCCTGCTTTGACCTATCTACATTATTCCATTGGAGTCAAGCCCTCTGCATGCTTAATGAATGCAAGAGTTTTAGGTAGTCATTATTTTGCTCTCTACAGGTGAAGCTGGATATTTCATTTTTGGTTTGTTTCTTTTTACTTCTATCGTTAAGTACTGGTCCTTAAAGAGATGGTTACCTTATTTCCACCTCTACACAGTAAAATCACACATGTTTTCTCACATTTCCAGTTCTCATGAGTTCCTGTTCCTGAAGCGTTAATTCTATTTCTCTCTCCACAGTTGCTGCTTGACCTGCTGAATGTCTGGCATTTTCTCTGTTTCATTTTGCTTCAAAATAAGTTGCAGATGAGGCTGTGATTGGGCTGGAGTAGGAAAGACAATCATAAGAACAACAGAGCATAAATCGCCTATTCACCTTTCAACAAGGTCTTGGCTATTCTTTTACCTTAACCATTATTTTCTTGCCCTTTTCCCAGATTCTAATACTCAGAACATACAAAGGAGGAGCAGGCCTTCATGCTTTCACCAGTATTTAATCATATCGTGGCTAGTTTGATAGTAACCTCAAGTTTAAATTCCCACCACCCATAGAAATCATTTGCTTCATTGCTTATCAAAAAATAATCTAAGTCTACATTAAAATTATTCAAAGCCTGTCTCCACTGACTTTTGGAGAAAGAGGTACAAGATGTACAAACCTCTGAGAAACTTTAATTTAATGAAACTTTGCCTCATTAAATTAATAACCCATTATTTTTAATCCCTAGTTCATTTCTGCTCTCCAACTGATAGGTCAGGCACAAGGATGTTAATGATGGCGAGCACTGCTCTATATTGTATGATCATACTGCCTCTGATTATTGCAGCATCTTGCCCTGGAGGAGCAACTGAATGCCATATAATCTGGATCAGATGCCTGTCATGATTTAATAATATGCAGCATATGCAGATTGCGAGATGTGGGTAAATAGGTTAGCAGCAATGCCGAGAGGAAGATAACATAATTTTGAAAGTACAAGGCCTAATTGATAGATTGAGGGAATGAGAGGTTGTGAAATAAGGATGATCCAAGGCTGTGCAGCTGCCATTCAGCCGTTGAAGATGCTTTCACTGAAGATGCTTTCTATGACCACTCATTGAATTATTTGCAAACAGGGCCTCAAGCCGCAGCTGGTGGCAGTGATTGTCACAAGTGTCTCTTCTACTTTTATAGTTTACTTGTACATCACAAACACTGCTAACATTAGAATATTCAACTAATATTGAATTTGAATATGCCGACTTCCAAGTCCACATCACACTCTCAGCTGGTGAAACATTCTTTCACTTCAGTCTTGCCTCTAAACCTGACTAAAATACTTCCTGGGCTGTTTTCTCACTTAATGCAACCTGTTTAGGTATGTGATTATATTGCCATATCCCTGCTTTATTGAGATATACTGACCACAGTTAAGCAATGCCTTAATTTTGAATATATTCACCTTTTTTTCAGATATCTCCCACTTCTCATCTCCCCCACCCATTTAACTTTTTATTTCTGCACCTATTCTGGCCACTCGCACCCCTTTAAATAAACAGTGCACCTGCCTTCATTTGCCAAAGCTCTAGGGGCTGCATATATATTCCTAAACCATCTAGTTTTCCTTTCATTTGCTCTTGAACACCTACTTCAATTAAACATTTAATGTAAGAAAATAACTGCAGATGCTGGTACAAATCGAAGGTATTTATTCACAAAGTGTTGGAGTAACTCAGCAGGTCAGGCAGCATCTCAGGAGAGAAGGAATGGGTGACGTTTCGGGTCGAGACCCTTCTTCAGACTGATGTCAGGGGGGGCGGGACAAAGGAAGTATATAGGTGGAGACAGGAAGACAGTGGGAGATTTGGGAAGAGGGAGAGGAAGAGGGGGACAGAGGAACTATCTAAAGTTGGAGAAGTCAATGTTCATACCACTGGGCTGCAAGCTGCCCAGACAATTTAACATTTTGTCATCTGTCCTCAAGGCTGAAGTACAACAGCATTCCTGCATAGAACACAAAGTGATGGAATAAATCAGATTAGGTGGCATCTTTGGAGGACATGAAAAGGTGATGTTTTGGTTCAGACTGCTTCAGAAGAAGGGTTGCCTGAAATGTCACCTATCCATGTACTTCAGATATGCTGCCTGATCCACTTAGTTACTCCAGCATTTTGTGTTCTATGCAAGATTTCAGCATGTTATTCTTTGTCAATAACTGTATTCTGCTCACTGTCTCAGAGACACACCAACAATCGCCACTGAGCTCAGCTTGTCTCCAACTTCCTTGTCCATCCATTGCAATGCAGATCAGTGAAAGCATCTTCAAAAGCTGGAGCAACTGCAGTCTGCTTCAGACACTGCTCAATTCACCACACACTCATTACTCTATCAACCAAAGGACTTGTACACAAAATTCATAGGTCGTCTTCCTGTCAGTGCACTGGACCTTCCATTCTCACTGAACTCAGCCCTTCATCCAAGACAGAAGCACACACATTCTGAGCTGAAAGATGAAATGTTCCACATAGTTGTTCCCTTGGCTTTACTGCAGGAATATCTAGCTAACACAATACAATGCCATTGAAATGGCAATGTTGACCTTAATTGTCAAGGGGTTTATTTTTCTATAAATTATATTGTTCTAAAAGTGCATTCACTATTTCAAATTTTAAAAATGTAATTCTAACTTCTTAAATGTCTTCAATAATCTGACTGTGGCTGTCGTGCCTTCAGTCTTTCGCCCTGCAAGTGCGGCTGCAGGAAAAGCATGGAGAACTAGCTGGACCTATTGCATGTATCCGTCAAGATAGACACAAAATACTGGAGTAACTTAGCGGGTCAGGCAGCATCTCAGGAGAGAAGGAATGGGTGACGTTTCGGGTCGAGACCCTTCTTCAGACTGTTGTCAGGGGAGGGAACGGGACAAAGATAGGATGTAGTAGGAGACAGGAAGAGAGTGGGAGAACTGGGAAGGGGGAGGAGAAAGAGTGAGACAGAGGAACTATCTGAAGTTGGAGAAGTCAATGTTCATACCGCTGGGGTGTAAACTGTGTTCCAGATGTCAACTTCTCTACATCAGCGAGACCAAACGCAGGCTCAGGGATTGTTTCGCTCAACACCTTCGCTCAGTCCGCCTTAACCAACCTGATCCCCCGGTGGCTGAGCATTCTGGCCCACTCCCAGTCTGACCTTTGTCATGGGCCTCCTCCAATGTCATAGTGAGGCCCAGTGCAAATTGGAGGAACAGCATTTCATATTTCGCTTGGGCAGTTTACACCCCAGCAGTATGAACATTGACTTCTCCAACTTCAGATAGTTCCTCTGTCCCTCTCATTCCCTCTCCATTCCCAGTTCTCCCACTGCCTGTCTCCTACTACATCCTATCTTTGTCCCGCCCCCTCCCCTGACATCAGTCTGAAGAAGGGTCTCGGCCCGAAAGATCACCCATTCCTTCTCTCCTGAGATGCTGCCTGACCCGCTAAGTTACTCCAGCATTTTGTGCCTACCTTCAATTTGAACCAGCATCTGCAGTTACCTTCTTATACCATTGAGATAATAATCTGCCTCTTTGTTTTCGCATGTATTTCCTACGCATGTATCTGTCAGATCATGTTTACCAAACGGTCCTGTGAAATACTTGGAGTTTTGTATGGTCTTTAAAAAGTTATTACATAATTGAGTGAAATATTTCTAATTTGCAATCCAGGATTTAGAGTGTGGTGCATATGAGCAGAGACGGTTGCATGTAAAAGGCCACGCTATGCTGATTCAAGAAGTTGAGCAACCTTCCGGTCCAGAAAATAAGAAACAAAGAGAACCAAGTGAAGCAGAGATGGGGTGGCCTGTCACTGGTACAATGCTGAGATCTGTCATTTCATAGGTATTAAAACTCTTAATGTGGAACCAATACACTCATGCGAAGATGATTGCACTTCTGCATCACAAACTGTTGTTACAACTTGCCAGTAATTTAGCCTACTTCCTTCCCCACCAAGACCTGTTACTTGAGTATTAAAGAACACTTCAATGGACAAGGTCATTAGTAATCCCACCTCCATAGATAATTCCACTGGACTTTAAGATAACTAAATGAAAAGGAGAGATTTAATATAGATCTTACCGAATTTAAAATTGCAGATTATTTTCAGATTGTCAAGAGACTTTAAGCAGTTTAATAACTAACTATGTATACCTATATTAAATGTTGCTGTATACTTTACAGGAAATAAAATGCTCAATATGTGCAAAACTTTGAAGCTTAGTCATATAGACTTTTAGTTTAGAGATACAGCGCGGAAACAAGCCCTTCAATCCACCGAGTCTGCACTGACCAGTGATCCCCGCACATTAACACTATCTTACACACACTGGGGACAATTTACACACACCAAGCCAATTAACCTACAAACCTGTACGTCTTTGGAATGTGGGTGGAAACCAAAGATCACGGAGAAAACAAATGCGGTCACAGGGTGAATGTACAAACTCTGTTTTGACAGCACCCATAGTCGGGATCGAACCCGGGTCTCTGGCGCTGTGGGCGCTGTGAGGCAGCAACTCCACGCCTGCTCCACCGTGTTGTCCTATTAAAACATAAAATGTTTAGGAAAGCAAAATAAAATCTTGATTATTTATTTTAAAGATACGGCATGCAAACAGACTCTTCAGTCCGAGTCCATGCCAATCCCGATCATCCATTCACATTAGTTCCATGTTGTTCCACTTTCTCATCCACTCCCTATAACCATGGAACATTTTTTTCCCCTTCCTCACCACAGAGACCAATTAACCTACAAACCCACACATCTTTGAGATGTGGGAGGAAACACACAAACTCAAACGCACCCGAGGTCAGATTCTAAACCCGGGTCTCTGGCGCTGAGGCAACAGTTCTACCAACTGAACCACTGTTATTTCCCCCCCCCCCCTTGCATTGTGAAAGTCTGCACTGCTTTGAGACAGATTGCAAATTAACTTACCATTCATACTCTTGACCAGGGAACAGTGGAGTAGTTTAACAATGTATGCATGCAAAAGTTAAAAAATTACGGTAAAATCTGATCACTGATCCACATAACTGTAAAAACAAACAGGAATAGACCCATATAATCAAATTATATTTTATGCGTGCATCAAATGCTTCATTTCATTAAACATTTTGGCAATATTCATTTTCCAAAAGAGATACAAGTGACTGCAGATGTTGGAATCTCGAGCAAGTACTGGAGTAACTCAGCTGATTTATCTTTCCCTTTCAACCCCATTCTTTTGCCTTCTCCTCATAACCTTTGGCACCCTGACTAATCAAGAGTCTGTCAATCTCCGCTTTAAAAATATGGGTAATTGAGTATATTGAGTCTAGAAAGCTGCAACATGCCCAGGCAGATAAGGAGCTGTTAGGATCATTGAATCACACAGCATGAAAATAGGTCCATCAACCCAATGTGACCACACCAACCAAGTTGGCATTCTGGCCTAACCCATATGTCTTCATTTTGACCACAGCCCTCTAATCTTTTACTATCCATATTTATGTCCAAATGTCCTGATTGCACTAGGCCTCATTGAAACATCACAGGATGGGACAGAGAATTAATGTGAGAGGCAACTGGAAGCTCAGAATTGTTCCTCCAGACTGAATGCAGGTGTTCTACAAACTGGTCTCCCACTCTGTTTCTCCACTATACAGTAGATCTAATTGTGAACATCAAATGCAGTACACCAGATTAAAATTGCAAGTGAACCACTGCTTCACCTGCAAATCTGTTTGGGGCTCCTGGATCGTGGGAAAGAGGTAAAAGGACAAATGATTTGTCGCCTGCATATGCAAAGGGCTGTTTACATTTATTATTGTCACATGTATCGGGGTACAGTGAACAGCTTTGGCCGGCATGCTATCCAATAAGATCGGCTCTACCACACATATTACAATCAAATCAAACTCAAGTAAAATAGATAGGGAAAAGGGGAAGATAGAGTGTGGATTATAGCTCTCAGCTATAAGAAAAGAGGATCATGATGGCATAAATGGAACAGCCCTTGCAAAGTGCCGGTAGAGGGAAGGATGTATCCGGTGGTGGAATCTCTTTGAAGTTGGTAGAAATTTCGAAGAGGCTGGTGAGATAGAAGGCAGAGAACTCAAGGATCTTTCTGTTCTAGAGAGGGAATGTTAGCAGATGGAAAGCAAGTGCCAGAGGAGGTAATGGGGCAGGTACTATAACAGCATTTAAATGACACTTGGTCAGGAAAGGTTTAGAGGTATGGGGTAAATGCAGGCAAATGGGGTTAGCTTCAGATGGAGCATCATAAACCTGTATGCAGGTTAACAAGTTTCTTTTCTCTCCTTCCCAATTCTGACAAGGCATTCAACAAAAAACGTTACGTTTCTCCTTCCACAGATGCAGCCTGACATGCTTAGTATTTTTTTAGATTTACAGCATCTCCAGTTTTTTTAAATATTCACAACAATAATAATGGATTGGAAACATTATTAGCATATCATTAGTGATATGAAATGGCAAAGAGAGAACACAGTTTCTTATCCCATGAGAGAAGCATGGGCTGAACATGATAATAAAAATCGGTTCTTTGAACCTATTTTGCTATTGAACCTTTTGAACCTATTCTGCGAGATCACGTCTGATCTGGGCTCTGACTACATTTATCCACATTTGCTTCATTGTGTTGATTTCTATCTGACAAAATGTACAAAAATCGCATTGCTCAAGATTTCATTTGAGCCAGCATCATCCATTGCCTTTTAGGAGAAAATTTCACATTACTACTAAATTTGTATAAAACATTGGTTCGTGATTTCTAACACAAGTGGTTTATTTCCTATTTTAATTTTTTTGTTGCAGAGTTCCTCACAGAAAACAGTATCTGTATTTTACTTTTGAATCCCTTTATCATATACAAATACACTAATTTGAGCACTGCTCAATAAACCAGTCTGATGAGGAAAAAATACTTTTATGCAACTTAACTTATTTTTACTCTAAGCTCTGGTGTCTAGCTGAAGAAACTTTACAGAACTCCTTCTCCGAAAGCAGAATGTAGCCTTCCAGAACGTAATCTGACCAAGGCTTTGAAAAAACTGGTTCACATTTTTCTCCTCTAATCTGGATTACAAGGAAATTATTGATATCTGTGACTATTGTTGATAAATTCTGCATGGCCTCTATTATTTGGTTGAAAAAGAAAACCTCTGAAGACCTTAGCGAATAAGCACAAATCCAAATTTCTGAAGACACTGCCTTTCTAATATTGTCAAGGATTGAGAAGACATAACAGCTTAATTCTTTTATTAAATAATGCAGAGTTATATCCATGCACAGGATCTTTTGTAATCAAGATGATGTAACTTGGACCTAGCTGGTAACAAAATTTCAGTGAAAGCTGCTCTTTATTTGAAAATCCACCAATTTTTTCCTACATACATTTTTCTTTAAACAAAATATATTCTGCAAAGACAATGCAGCAGAATTTTGCTAAGTTCATGTACTGAATTGCCTTAAGCTCAAACTATCCTTCACACCACTGATGTGGACAGAGATTATGTTATATACAATGAAGCACCGATCAACAGTGCTTTACTGTGTTACTTTTCAACTTGCTTTACTTTTTTTTAAAAATCTACGCAGAAACTACTCCCTCATATCCAACTATGTGTAAACAAATCTTTTCAGGACCAGTGAAGATACCTTGTGTGGACATTTAAACAATTTTTTCTCGTGTTCTGAGATCTCCAAGTGATTTGGAGTCCAATGGAGGTAGAGGATCTTTGTGAACTGAAGGCAATTCCTTACATTCTAAGAAAGGCAGCATCAAACTTGAATGTAAAATAATGATACACTGAGCATGGAGCAATAAAATCGGCCTTCCCATTTACGCTAATGGCAAAATACAAACGCCGTGCTTTGCATGTCAATAACTGTTCCCTCGCAAACTCATAGGCACAGAATTAACTACATAGATTAATACATTATTCATTCTAAATCCCATATAAACGCAAGATTTTGGAACTGCCTACAAATAATTGTACTAGGAATAAGTAAACTGATTTGTAGAATAATTAGTGCTTCATCTTTCAATTAACTGCATTTTTCATTCAAACTCATGTTTTCATCCAATTGATGAATCATGCACATCTATATTAATCCTCACAGGAAGCATCTGATGCAATATTGTTACTTAATCTGACAGTCATAAATAAATATAGTACACAAGGAATGTCTACTGTAAAATTTGAATAAAGTGAAAATTATGAATTAATAATTTTAGCATGATTGTGAAAAAAAATTGTTGGAGAACAGGTTTACATAATTTACTGCTGCTTTTCAAAGAATACCTCACCAATTCCTGAATTTACAGTCCAGCAGTTGTTTCAAATAATCGTAGATGCTACTTGTTCTTCAAGTCACCATTTCTAAATTAAGAGGTTACTCAAAATGGGAACAAAAATGTTGTTTTACTGCAGAGCATAATTGGTTGCACCAATTAAAATCCTGATTGAATCAGTCATCACCCCATCAAAATCCTTTCCCTCTGCTGCTGAAGTTTGTCCATCCACATTTGCTTTCCAATAAATGTTCCATCTTGAACATTCTTCCATCTTGTTTTACATCCATACTGAGGTCATCCTTATGGAAGATAGTTTCACAACAGCGAGTATTTTGCATGAAGAATAAAAATTTGCTGCTTAGCACTCATCTTCTCAGAATCTATCCATTGATAGCACTACATAAATTGCATCTGAAAACAAAAGAAAATGGAAAACAAATCATTACTTACAGGTATGAATACATGGGGAAACTTTCTCTTGCTGTTCTGAACTTATTTTATTGTTTACTTAAAAAGTGAAGTACAGTTCATCCTAGAAGAGCAACAAGCAAAATCTTTTTTTCCCCCATATAAGTCAGTTAAATTGACCAGTGTGGACTGGAGTTCTTTGACATTTTGAAACATGGGAATGGAAAAAAAAAGCCACAATAGATCCATCGTAAGACCAAGCAAGATCATGAAATAGTCATTAAAAAACCTTTTGACCAGCATTACATATTTCTGTATGATTGATTGTCCAAGATTCCAGTGATAAACTCTTTCAATGGAGAGACAGTGACACTATTATTTTACCAGGAGACAGTGTGTAAACAATTTTTGCATTGTTTTATGTGGAACATTTGAAGTTTTTTTTTCAGGTGACAGGATATTAACTTCAATGGTGGAAAATCAAACACAGGCGTATGTTTAAACTGGCCGACAGGACCCATTTCTAGCTAAAATGATATAACTCCATAAGAAAAAGGTTGCGTGCTAATCTGTGCATGCACTATTCACAAAGTAAATCAACATTCACATATGGCCACAAAGCACAAGCACACCACAATATCCATGCAACAACAGTGCTGGTAGGGTAATTGAATATTTCAGCAAATTTTAATAATAATGCAGCAGCCTTGTTGATAATTTTAGAGACCATTTTGATCACTGCCGAATGTAGCATTCATGAACATATATATCACACCATGAATACCTTGTCTGTTCTACAAGAAGTCCTTGAGAGAGAGCTCTGCAAACGGATCCTTTCCAGGAGCTCTAGGAGGACTTTGACTAGAAGGACTCGAAGCTGTAGATAACTAGTTTAGAAAGTGAAGAAAGTGAAGCAGAAAATGCGAAGAAAAGAACACAGGAAATCAGTGATAGCAATGCAAAAACTCATTGTCATTTTAGGATTGACAGCAAGATTTTGCAAGAATTTAACTTTTGTATCAGCATACTTTAAGTTTTAATACACTAGTGTTTAAGGGCCATGACCACCAAGAAGTAACTTCTCAACAAAATTGTTTATAATTTTTTTTAAAGTGTTAGCACAGAAGAGGCAAGCCTTTAGTAATCAAGATATTGTTGCTATATACAATACTATGCTTTTTATTTCCTGATCTATCGTGATCAAACAAGTAATGACAAAAACTTACAATTTAGTATTTGCATGCCTAAAATACATGATTGAGGTGATTTGATATACATAATTTACTTTTCTAAAATTAAATTAATGATAGAGAAATCATTAAATGGACACCGTTGATCTCCTTATGTGGAGGCATGATGGGGAAACAAAATTTGAACAGATCATCTGGCGAAAGAGATATGTTGCCCACCTTCCTGAATGTAAAATGCTCTAGCTGATCATTAAAATGAGCTCTGCTAGAGCAACTCAATGGGTCAGGCAGCTTTCATGGAAGCAAATGGACAGCTGGTGGTTCAAGGCCAGACCCTGCCCTTAATCTGAAAGGGTAGCATGGATATGGCCAGAACAAAGAGATGACAGGGGTGAAGAGGGGTAGGGCAAGAGCTGGCAAGCAATAGGTGGATCAAGGTGAGGAGGGGCTGATTGAGGTCAGGTGGGGAGGAGAGGACAGATGTAACATCTCCTACCACTACAGGGCAAATTGCCTGGGGATTGGGGGGGAGAGTTGATGAACAAACTAAGAAGCCATGGATTGAATAGTCTCTGAGGAAAGCAGAAATGGGTTGGAAGATCACTTTGTAGCTATTAGATTAAGAGGGATATTTACACATGTTACTGATATGAAAATCATTGAATAGATACTATGGCTCTATTTATATAGAGGCATGGTGGGGGAACAGAATTTGAACAGATAATCTGTTAACACTAAGGCAGAAAAGGTTGATGTGCTGGATGCAGAGGCTGTGTGGTAAGTGGGGGCTGGCGAGTGCAGAAAATGGGAATGCAGGCAAGGACTCTAACTACAGTTGGGGTAAAACACTTTGGGATCAGAGATTGAAGTAGGAAGTGCGAGGTTGGTGAACTATCAGGTTGGAGACTAGAGATCTCTCGAAGGGCTATGGAGGAGGGGCTGGGCAGGAGTGAGGCATGGAGTAATTCAGCAAAAACAAGCTAAGACTGATAAAACTAAGCTGTATCACAGAGGACGAAATGGGTAGCTGACATGATAAGAGTATAGAATGTGTGGGAACAGATTATGAGAGGTAAAATAAATGGCAAATGTAGGGAATGTATGTGGGATGCAAAAATTATGGCTCTTATTTTCCAATTGTTTAACTGGTGATAGGAAGGGTGCAGGTGAGAATGGTTGTTCTGAAATGGAGGGAGATAGTGCCACAGGAGAATGAACAAATTGAAACATGGGACTCTAGGGAAGTTGAACAATCGCAAGTTGAATGGGAAAAGGCAAGATTTGTTGAGAAACAAAATACCACCGATGTTGGATTTCCGGGGGAAAGAAAATCAGGTTCACAGTTCAGGATCACGTCTACAGATGCAACCTGACCAGCTGAGTACCCCAGTGTTTTCTATTTTTACTTTATTCATGTAGCGTCAAAGACCATCCAAATAGAATGGTTATACCAAATGAAAATTTCAGAAGATTTCTTAGAAGTGCAGGAAATATTTTCAGCGTATTTAGTTTGTTTTTGGCTTATCTTGCAGACATTGTATGCATGATACATGAATAAATAATTATTTTTAATTTAATTTATTGTTGTTGTGAGTTTGAAGGAAAGAGTTGTGTTTAAAGAACATTTGCAATCAATTCTGGGAAACTCTGGAAAAAAATGCACACAATATAGGTGCTGCACCATCCATATGAGCACTCTATATCATCGGTTCATTATTATTTCCTTGGTTCATTATTTACAAATTGCTTTTACGAACTTAAACTATCAATTCAAACTTTGCCAAACAGACATTCCTCCCAGAGGTTCTACATTCTATCCAGAGAATGAAATATTTACCATGGCTTTAAACATCCAGCAAAATTGTGGAAATAATCTAACTCAGCAACAAGTATAGTTGGAATAAATATAATGTGACTGCTTAAGACGACCTAAAATAAGCAAAACATTTCATGCTGGTTACAACCCAAATCTTATGCTAGTTGAAGGACAATTAATTTTTAAAGAATAATGGATCAATTGTTCTTAAATCGCAGAATGAACATTATATTTTTGCAAAGTACAATACTGCTTTATTTGGAATAACAGCTCAATTCGTGGTCAGGCTTAGATTTTGAATAAATTTATCTTGACACTAGTATGCTTTATAGTTTCCAACAAAGCTGAAGTGTGACCATACTGTTGTAACATTCTTGCATGTGACTGTGTGGGAATTTACCTCAAAGCAAGCCAAAGTATATCACAATTAATTTCCAAATCACATAAAATATTACTGGTACATAACTTTGCAATTCAAACTCTAAAAGCATTCCACCAACCCGTAGGAGAGAAACAAATAGCCTACTTATGTAGCAGAAAATAAGTTCAACCCTGATAAACGCATTGTACAATATCTGCCTACCCAAACTGGCAGCATTTGTGTTAGATCAGGCTACATGGAATAATCTGGGCGAGGTGGTTTGGGGATCAATTTAGATAGCACCAAAATTAAGCAGATTTTCACAATAAACGGGTAACTTAATGATGTGCAGTTACAATCCCATCATCATCCATCCATCAATAGTAGTTAGTGCTAGTTTAATGTATTACCAGTGGATCAATACCGTAATTGGTTGACTTCAGTTTAAGATATTTACATTGCCTTCAGCTTGTTCGCACCACACCTTCAAACAAAGTTCAACCTTTCATCTGCAGAGTTCACCTGCCTTTTGTGGGGTGAATCAAGATGATTAGGTTTTTTTCGTGCAGGGGACTTCTCGTAAAAGTAGAATAGGATTGGAGTCCTATTCCTCCAAACTCGAGGAAGGACATTCTTGCTATTAAAGGAGTGCAGCGTAGTGGATTGGACAGTAGCTAATGTTATCCCACTTTTTAAGAAAGGAGGGAGAGAGAAAACAGGAAATTATAGACCAGTTAGTCTGATATCGGTGGTGGGGAAAATGCTGAAGTCAATCATATGACAAAATTGCAGAGCATTTGGATAGCAGTAACAGGATTGTTCCGAGTCAGCATGGATTTACGAAGGGGAAATCATGCTTGACTAATCTTCTGGAATTTTTTGAGGATGTAACTAGGAAAATGGACATGGGAGAGCCGGTGGATGTAGTGTACCTTGACTTTCAGAAAGCCTTCAACAAGGTCCCACATAGGACATTAGTGGGCAAAATTAGAGCACATGGTATTGGGGGTAGGGTACTGACATGGATAGAAAATTGGTTGGCAGACAGAAAGCAAAGAGTGGGGATAAATGGGTCCCTTTCAGAATGGTAGGCAGTGACTAGTGGGGTACTGCAAGGCTCGGTGCTGGGACCCCAGCTATTTACAATATACATTAATGACTTGGATGAAGGGATTAAAAGTAACATTAGCAAATTTGTAGATGACACAAAGTTGGGTGACAGTGTTAACTGTGAGGAAGATGCTATGAGGTTGCAGGATGACCTGGACAGGTTGCGTGAGTGGGCGGGTGCATGGCAGATGCAGTTTAATGTGGATAAATGTGAGGTTATCCACTTTGGTGGTAAGAACAGGAAGGCAGATTATTATCTGAATGGTGTCAAGTTAGGAAAAGGGGAAGTACAACGAGATCTGGGTGTCCTAGTGCATTAGTCACTGAAAGGAAGCATGCAGGTACAGCCGGCAGCGAAGAAAGACAATGGAATGTTGGCCTTTATGACAAGAGGAGTTGAGTATAGTAGGAGCAAAGAGGTCCTTCTGCAGTTGTACAGGGCCCTAGTGAGACCACACCTGGAGTATTGTGTGCAGTTTTGGTCTCCAAACTTGAGGAAGGACATTCTTGCTATTGGAGTGCAGCGTAGGTTCACGAGGTTAATTCCCGGAATGGCGGGACTGTCATACGTTGAAAGATTGAAGCGACTGGGCTTGTACACTCTGGAATTTGGAAGGATGAGAGGGGATCTTATTAAAACATAAAAGATTATTAAGGGATTGGACACGCTGGAGGCAGGAAACATGTTCCCAATGTTGGGGGAGTCCCGAACAGGGGCCACAGTTTAAGGTAGGCCATTTAGAACAGAGATGAGAAAGAACTTTTTCACTCAGAGAGTTGTGAAGCTGTGGAATTCTCTGCCTCAGAAGGCAGTGGAGGCCAATTCTCTGGATGTTTTCAAGAGAGTTAGATAGAGCTGTTAATGATAAAGGAGTCAGGGTATATGGGGAGAAGGCAGGAACGGTGTACTGATTGTGCAAAAAAGTAATGATAAAGGAAACAGGCCATTGTAAGCTGTTTGTAGGGTGAATACGAGAAGCCAGTGCGACTTAGGTGGGGGAGGGATAGAGAGAGAGAGAGAGAGAGGGAATGTCAGGGCTACCTGAAGTGAGAGAAATCAATATTCATACCACTTGGGCTGCAAGCTGCCCAAGCGAAATACGAGATGCTGTTCCTCCAATTTGCGTTTTCTCGCTTTGACAATGGAGCAGACCGAGGACAGAAAGGTCTGTGTAGGAATGGGAAGGAGAATTAAAGTGTCCAGCAACCGGGAGATCAGGGTGTTTCACGCAGGCTGATCGAAGGTGTTCTGCGAAACGATCGCCCAGTCTGCCTTTGGTCTTGCCAATGCATAAGAGTCTGCATCTTGAACAACGGATACAGTAGATGAGGTTGGAGGAGGTGTAAGTGAACCTCTGCCAATCCTGAAAGGACTGTCGGGGTCCCTAGACAGTCGAGGGATGAGGTATAGCGACAGGTATTACATCTTCTGCGGTTGCAGGGGAAGATACCTGGGGAGGGGGTGGTTTGGGTGAGAAGAGACGAGTTAACCAGGGAGGGAACGATCTCTGTGGAAGGCGGAAAGGGGTGGAGATGAGAAAATGTGGCTAGTGGTGGGATCCCGTTGGAAGTGGTGGAAATTTCAGAGGATTATGTGTTGAGTAATCGGAAGAACCAGTTTTACCACCATCATAATTTAAAAGAATTATGCACAACTTGGGAGTAAAACAAAACATACAACTGGAGAAACTCGACAATCGTTCAGCATCTGTGGAAGCCAAGGGAGAGTTAAGGTTTTGGGTCAGAACCCTGCATCAGGACAGAGAATGTAGAAGAGAGTTAACATAAATAAGTGAGAGGCAGGGGCTGGCAGGAAGTGGAATCAGGTGAAGCATTGATGGACAAATGAGCCCCATTGTTTGGTCCTGGTGCAGATTCTTGAACCAAAATGCTGCCTGTTCCTTTGCCTTCACAGATGCTGCTTGAACTGCTGAGTTCCTCAGTTTGTTTTTATGCTCTAGATTAAAGTATCTGTAGTGAACCTTTTTTGTTATTGACCATCCAGGTCAAAGCTGCAATATTTGCAGCATTTTGAGGTCTCTGTTTTGTCTGAGGTGGCCATTGTCATGCTTATTTTCTGAAAGGAGTAAAAAGAACAAGGCTTTGTTAGATGCAGACTTACTCCTGTGGTAAGTTGTTCTAATTTTTTCCACAATAGCTGTTCATGCTGCATTTCAACTCGGCCAAATACCAAAATCAAAAAGGATTCCACACTTAAAATATTCTTGGTTCTTGGTTCTCCAAAATATTCCAAATGGAATTTAAACTGGAGGTTTAGTTTGACCTTTGGTAGCAAATTGTGTAGTTCGGTACCTGGTGACCTGGCAGCAGTGATGTCTTAATTTTGCAGCAGTCCGCCATGCCTGCTGCATTTAAATTCTAAAAATATTTTGTGGCGTGTGGGCCATCTTCTGAAAGCATTGCTGATCCCATTATGTTCACAAAGCATATACCAAAACCATGCTACTGCCCAAAATACAATGGCACAGTGCAAAAGTGCTTCAGGAGCCCTGCTTCATTGTGGAGAATGCTACAGTATCTAGCAGAATGTCTGTCATGGTTCCTGGAGGAAGTAAACAAGACAGCCCCTGTCATTTCTGTTGACCGTAACTATGACAAAATAATCATAATTAAAATTTCCCCATCACTTCTGGTCTCACTCTTTACCTTTCAGTTACTGGCAATCACAGTGACTGTTTAGCTGCATGCAAAATAAAGAACACAAATAAGCATTCTAAGCAAAACCTACAAACACCGTCATGTTATATTCCAAACAAGTTATTGTCTGTCTGCATTTTTGTACAGCATTTGCAGTCTCTTGTCTACACTAAACATATTTAGCCTGTTCTTTTCATGTCAATGTGTGATTGGGAAATTTAATATTAATCAGGAAACAAGAACTCCACAATGCATATTGCAAGACCATTATTGGGACACATCTTACACCATCAAAAACAAAATACAGGCTTTGAATTGGCAGATCTTAAAAGCAATTTTCAAACTTCCCCAATTACTCAATTAATGAAGACTATGTATGAGTGGATGTGTAAATAAATACCAAGGGTTCAATCGCTGGTCTGCAATGAGGCATCTCAAGACATCCAGGAGGTAGTGAGGTCACATGGCTCAATAGTGGGAAAAGAAAATGAACCCAGGACCTACTGCCAGCTGTAATCACGTGTTGACTCTTGAAACTCTACTTCACTTTTGTTTATCATTGCACCTACTTTGTCGAATATGAACAAGACAATGTAAGCAAAGGGACAACAAAAAGCTGCTACAGGCATCGATCTATTGATCTATTTAGGATGATGGCAAAAGGGAAAAAAAGGAAAGCAATTAGGTTTTTAAAAAAAATTATACACACACACACATATTGCTTCTCCAGTAAGTAGTTTGAAAAGATCAGTGTCTTAGTTACTGCAGAACATTAATATTCTGGTCAAATGCAACAGAAACCGGAAGATACAGGTTTGCAATATTAGGCATACCACTGGAAAAGTAGCAAATGTTGCTTCAGCAAACCCATTTTCACATATTTAACAAGAAACTGCATGCTTTCCATTCTCTATCCATTTCTTTCTTGAGGCCATCCTATTTTTACTATTTGACCCAGGCATTGGGAGACATCAATTACATTCTGAAGTGTAGCCAATGTGCGCAAAAATGGGTCACAGAAAATCAAAGGAAATAAATGGCTGTAAAACCAGGAAAGTGTTCAAGACGTGTTTACAGGAATAAGAGGACGTGAGGTGTGGGCCGGTAGGAGGGTGAACCGCGGTTATGCCTCCAGCGCCTTCAAGGTCGGCTGCAGGGGGCGCCCCAGGACACGCCCCAGGACACAACGATGACCGACCGGGCAAGCAGAAGGATGTCTTTTCATGGGCTGATCCAGTCGAAAACAACATAGGAAGGTCCTGCAGAAGCCTAGGGCTTACTTGGATCAGGAGCCTCTCTAGTAGACCGAGAGTACAAGCTGACCAGACTTTGGACTTCGGAAAAGGCACCAATACATGGTGGCGCCCGCATGTGTAAATATGCAAAAGAATTTCACTGTGCAGTTGCATATGTGACAAATAAAGCACCATTGAACCATTGAAGAGGAATACAAGCAGAAAGCTATCAATCCTGTCCATCGACAAGATCTGGTTTTATCCATTTTCACATCCACAACCACTGCCTTAGGTGCAATATAATGTCTCAGGATTTATGTTAACAAAATGGCATCTTTCCATTTTAATGGGGCAAATCTGACTGCAACATCATGTTCAGTTAATTTTTAAAAAGCAATATAGGCGACACCCAATCACAGCCATTTAGCGAACAAAAGTTCAACATCCACTCAAGTTTTTAAAAATCCTGAAAATGTTTATCAAGGTACAACAGCAAGTTCCGAGACATAATTACTGCTCAATAATGTAACCCAACATGGAATCCAAGTCCTGCAATTAAAAAAAAAAAAAAATTCTCCCCCTCCCCCATGTTAGAGAGATTTTCTTAATCACATGTTTATGATCCAATTTTTACCTTCCATGAAACAAGTCATAATTCACTGGAGATTTTTACTTTGTGATTTACCATCCCCAAATTCTTTCATCTGACAGTCAGTTCAGCCTGCTTGATACTATAGGATACCAGAATTTCCCTTTAGTGATGCAGAACAGCAAATGGCATTGGGATAATAATCTTTGCCAAAATCAAAAGAAATCCATTGTTTTGGTCAACCAAACAAAAAAATTCCAGTCCCATGTATCTAAAGTATTTTTATAAGCAATCCCCACAATCTTTTTCAGCTTTACCTATGTTTCAGAATTCTCTTTTCAACCAACTCCAACTGCCCAAGTATTCTGCTCAACTCTGCAGCACCATTGATAGCAAAGCTTCAAGCACAAGTTTTCAACTTATGTTTTAAATGTAAATTTATTATCAGTAGTAGAAGAGTTTAATAAAATCCTGGTGGTGGCCAATACTGCAGTAAAAGATTGATGAAACATTCAGCTTTGCATCTTCTGATGCTGGAAATGAAATTTGGGGTACAAATGTAATTTCCCAGATGTGGTGGAATTACTCACCCTGCAATCACATACTTTGTTCTTGGCAAAAAAGGATGAGAAATGGATTTTCTGTAATTAGTTTAGCTGTGTTTTGTTTGATGGTCTACAATCGATTTTATATAGTTTCAACAGTGTTCCAAAAAAACGTTTATCTTCAAATTTACCTTAATTTGATCATCAGTTGTAATAATTTCAATAACAAATGTTTTTCAAAAGACCACAACTACATTTAAGGACCAGAGAACCAGGCCCCATCAAGGAATGAAGCAGGCAGACAATCCATGGTAAAAGGTGCAAGATTTTGAGTACATGAGAGCATGACTTGGATTGTAAAAAAATTCACAATTGCTACATTGCACCAGACTCCCTCTCAAATCCTGGTCTCAGCACCACCACCACCACCCCCCACCCACCCCCCCACTTCTTCAGGTGCATTTTCACTTCCAATATATGGAAGTATGAACTTTTGTCTCCCAATCGACATTTCAAAAAGTGCCGAGTATAAAGAATTCATATATTACACAATAAAGCTGAAGGGGCAATAGTCATTGGTTATTTACTTACATGGGAAAATGTGAATTATGGAATAGGAAACAAATAACATTCAGCATCCTAAAAATGAATGCAAGATCTCTTCAGTTACTGTTAACCATGGACAAATTATGACGATATTCTTCATAATGCAAAGTACAATTTTGCAGCTGACATTAAACTGTTGACTCAATTTCATTACCAAACTATTTCCATTGGTATTTGGATGTCACGGATTATTTCAAATTGAAAATGCAACATTATCACATTCTAAATAAAATGTTGGAAAACATATGTCGAATCTTTGTAAAAAAGATCTTTGTTTTTTTAATTAACAGGTAGATAATTAAAAAGTCAAATATATCAGTCTGCTGGAACAAGCTTTTTAAATACCAAAAATAAAGTACCTGGGCACCAGGTAGGGAGCTGAAAGGGTTAGATGGTCTCATGACTGGCTGGGTGTACATCATTGTTGGTTGTGTCATCAGAGGTAAAGTTCCCATTGGAGGCGGCTAGACAAGTAAAACCAAAAAAACAGTTCAACCATAAGATTTTGTTTCCCACAAATAGATATGAAGATTACAGATGACCACCGAGTTACACCCGTTCCATAGACGGAAATTCACCTTTACAGAGCTCAAATCTCTACCCAAAATTTGTGATACAAAATAATATTTGCGCTCACTGTAGTGATAAGAAAACGTCAAAAAGATTTAATTTTCAACTCTGGTTTCTTGACTCAAGTACAGACTTTACAGAAAATCTTGATATGGACTGTTTTCCAGGAATGCATATTATATTATTTTGGTTAACATTTTAGGAACTGGTTCTTGACACCCCATTGATTTTCTCAGGAAAATGTGCGAATCTTTAAAAGGAAGTGTGTAAACCATTTCTTATAAACAACGAGAAAATGTTAATTCCTTTATTATTAGCAAAATAAAGCATCATGTGACAATGTTGTCCTTTTAGAGCAGATGGGAATACTTCTGTATACAATGAACACCATAAAGCTTTTGGCTAAGATAGCCATTTTAGAGGAACCAGCAACATTTGAGAACCAGGTTGCTTTTATTTATGCAGTAGCCAATTTAAAACCTCTTTATTTGCACCCTCCTCAGCAAAACAGAAGATTTTTCAAACTTTTTTATTTGCACTTTTGCACAATACAAAATAATTTGTGCAATGAGAAGCAGAAGATCAAATATAATCTGAAAGTTTAAAAGCACTTACCATGCCATATCCCATCACTGCTGTTGGTGTTGTGGCTGGGAAGGCCATAATGGGAGGAGCCTAGGACAGAATCATTGGATTACAAGATGGTAAGAAGATTTAACTACAACTACAAAAGCATCATTTAAAGATCATCTCCAAAATGAGATAATCTGTTATGCGATTACCTGGTCACATATGGTGGCATTTGCAAAATAGCATAAAGTACAGAAAAGATTGTGTTGATGTTGCATTGCCTCAAAGCAACCCAAAATACAAAGTAATTCACATATGATTTACAATGAAATATGGTCAATTATCTTGTACATTACATTGTAGCCAAAGTGATCCAATACTGTTAATTATACTCAAATACACTTTTCTTTATATAGATTTCACAGAAGATTTGAACTTTCAAAAATTATTTTCTGACAACACTTTTAAAAGAAAATCACAAAATAGATACAGACATAATGGTTGTGCAACTAGACTGGTACACCAGTGATCCAGACTAATGATCTGATAACACAAGTTAAAATTTTATTAAACTCATGTCAGAAGATAAGAATACAAAAACAAGCAGGAAAAGCCTACTCAAACTTGCCTGTGTTAATTTATGTCATGGTCCATGACTGTACGGTAGGAGTGACTGGAAACCATGTGCAGAAAAAGCCCCATCGTTATGGTGGGAATATAAATCACATTTTGGGATTCAATGCAGCAGATTAATAACCAACCTCGCTCCTTAAAATGGGTCTGCACTTCTGGGTGAACAGCAGCACAAGAATTGCAGGAAGATCTATTACTTTTCATCTCACTCCAGATCATCTCACTCTATCATCATAAAGCTAGTGAATTAACCCTAATTAGAGAAGATATAAAAGCATTCCAGGATTTGGTGCACCTAATAGTTGGATGCCAATTTGGTGAAGCTGCACGAGAGAGCTACATGCTTACTTAGTATACTTAACCACATCTCAGAACTAATGGATCAAACAAATATCTCCAGTTCTACCACATCCCGTATGAAGCAAAATGCCATAGCAGTTACGGCTGGGGCTGCATAGGACCAGGAACCCGGGTTTGATCCTGACCTTCGATGTCGCACGTGTGGAGTTTGCATATTTCCCCTCTGTTCTCATAAGTTCCTCCAAGGTATTCTGATTTCCTCCTATATCTTGAAAGATGAACTGATTGGTAGGTTAATTGCCTATTATAAATTGGCAAATGTAAGTTGGGTGAGAGTAGAAGCGGCTGGGTTAACAGACATGTGTTACCGGAAACATGAGGGGAGGTTAGGAATGACTGGAATTCTCAGAGCAGACACAGACTCCTTCCACACATAGGAAAAGGAAGTTTAATTTCTATCTCCATACTCAATAACGACAGAGACCAGAACAAAAGATCAAAATATTTTTGTAGTTTTCCATAGCCAGAAGAACAATTGATGACCACCCATTTCTATTATTAGTCCACCATTGAAAAAAACGAAATCAATTCATTCTGCACGATAAAGAAAAACATGAAAACATTGGATAGAGAAAAGACAATGAACCTCTGACATCCTAGTTGCAGTGCTGAAAACCTGCGCCAGAAATAGCTGTGCTTCCAACCGAGCTGTCTTCGTAAACCTCTAACACGCAGATCTAGCCAGTCACTCTAGAAATCCCTCCTCATCTTCTTTCCAAAGGTACATACTTTTATTCTGAGACTGTGCCTTCTGGTCCTGGATTCTCCAACTAGTGGAACCATCCTCTCCATATTCACTATATCCAGGCCTTTCACTATTCAGAAGGTGTTTTTGAGACCCCCCCCACCCCCATCATCGTTCTGAACTCCAGCATCATTCTAAACTCCAGCGAGTATAGGCCCAGAGCCGTCAAACGTTTGTCCTCTGTGAAGCCTCACTCATTTTTTTTCCAGCTTACTATCATGACTCCTTCACAAACAGATCGTGAACATGTAAGAGACAAGACATGGTCCTGGAACTGTGCCATGTCTTCCTTGGGATTTTGTGAAAAAGAGAATGAAAATCTTTAACAAAACAATGACGAAGCAGAAAATCCTTCAAAAGCATTTACTGGACCTACTACTCAAAAGTAACAAAGAAACCAATAAGTGACCAATAACGGCCACTTACTATTTTACTTAAATTTAGCGATCCATGCATGAAATGTTCAGAGTATATTGTGATGATGCCACTGGGCTCTGGCAAAGCACTGCTCATTCTCTGATTTCCACACCAGTACAAGGCTATGGAACTCAGAAATGAGCCAATTTTTAAGGATCTTGTGGATAAATATGGACCAGAAACGTATCTAAATCAGACCCAAACTCAGTTATGGGTATCCACTCCCATTAGAGTCTAAGAGTGATATAGTGTGCAAACAGGCCCTTCAGCCCAACTAAGTTCATCGATTCACCTGCTCTGGGCAAGAGACTCTGTGCATCTACCCGATCATGATTTTATACACCTCTATTAGATCACCATCCTCCTGCGCTCCAAGGAATAGTCAACCTGCTCAACCTCTCCCTATAACTCAGACCCTCTAGCACTGGCAATATCCTTGTAAATCTTCTCTGTACCCTTTCCAGCTTGACAACAACTTTTCTAACATGGTGTCCAGAACTGAACACAATACTGTAATGCGACCTCACCAACATCTTGTACAACAGCAACATGACCTCCCTACTTCTAGACTCAACACTCTGACTGATGAAGGCCAATGTGCCAAAAGCCTTTTTGACCACCTGTGACTCCACCTTCAAGGAACCATACACCTGCTCTTCTAGATCCCTCTGCTCAACAATACTCCCAAGAGCCCTACCATTCACTGTGTAGGTCTTGCTCATGTTAAGACGTCCCAAAATGTGACACCTTACATTGCAAACAGCTGTAAAATAATTATGGTAGTATCAGTGAGAGGTTTCAACTTCCTTAATATTGACTTGGTCTCCCATAGTGTAAATGGTTTGGACAGGTGAAATTTGTTAAATATATCTAAGAACACTTTCTTAATCAATAAATTGAAGGCACTACTTGAGGACACAGCACTGGACCTCCTCTGAAAGAACGATAGGGCAAGTGACCACTTGGCACCAGTGACCATAATTTTTTAGTTTTATAGTAGTGATGGAAAGGGATAGGACTGGCCCACAAGTTAAGATTCTAAAACTAGAGATGATAAGATTAAGACGAGAGAGGAGATATTCGAGAATGATATTGGGGCAACTTTATCCATTCAGAGGGTAATCTGCGTCTGGAATGAGCCACCAGAGGAAGTTATGGAACCAGGTACAATTAAAACTTTTAAAAGACATTTTAACAGACATATGGACAGGAAGGGTTTAGAGGGCTACGGGCTAATGCAAATGGGACTAGCCCTATGCGCCAACTTGGTCAGCATGGGAAAAAGCAGGCTGAAAGGCCTGTTTCAGTACTGACACCACCATTTCTTTGTGGAAGCGTTGGACATTGCAACTATGATCTATCCCATTAAACAAGTCCATGATCACCAGAACTATTTTTAAACTTATCCAGAAAATAATGAAAGCTTTCAGTTTCTTCCTTGAAGAGAGGCTTTGCAATTTGTGATGGCATGGTTGTATGGTTTGTCAAGCTAAAATTTAACTACATTTCTTCCTTCCCCATCCTCCAACTAACACCCAATATTACAAAATATCAAGCATTTAAAAATACTGCATCCCTACCAAATATCAGTAGATCTCTGTGCATTAAAACCCAAATACATCTCCCACATAATTCAGTAGATAAATTAATAAACTACAAAGGTAAACAGGTTGTTCAGACCAAGATTGAATTATCTGATTTTAGATAATTTTTCCAATTTTAGACAAGGCAGTTGACAAATCAAGGCACACAAGAAAATTGGGGCAAGAGTAAACCATTCAGTCCTTAGCATGCAGAACAATTATGCCTGATCTGCCCAAGGCCTCAATGACTCCTCTGTGCCAGATCCTCATTGCCCTCAATTCACAATCTACTTCTACTTTAAATATCTAATGCACTAATCTCCACAATTCTCTGGGTAGAGAACTCAAGATATTCAGACTTACGAGAAGAAATTTCTACATATCTTTGTTTTAAATGACCAATCCTTTATGTCCCCTTGTTTGTTTTCCCAGCAACATTTATTCTGTCATGCCACCTTAGGATCTTAGTTATTTCAAAAGGATCACTCCACATTCTTCCAAAATTCCAAGGATACAGACCCAGTCTGTTTAACCTCACTTGATAGACAAGTTTCTTATCCCAGGATTAGCTTGGTCAATCCCCCGATTTCCTCCACTGCTATATTCTTTCTTAGGCATGAAGACAGACATGTGCACAGTATTCCAAATGTGGCCTTCTCAACACCCTACACAAAAAGTACCAAATACAATTTACAATTTGCTTCAGCTTTTGGCTTTATCTTCATTTCAACTTTTCCATGGCTAGAAAAATGTACTGAATTTACTTCAGAAAGGATAGATGGATGAATTTCCAGCATCCTTTATTTCAGATTTCCTGAAACTACTGTGCTCTGCATCTCAATTCTACTTCTTCAGAAAGGTCAGCTATGATAAACAAATGCTCATCATCATATAGCACCAAACATCTCTCACAGCCAGGAATTCTTGGTCTTCATCTAAACAGTCATTTCAAATTGCATTCTCCAACATTCTCCCCCCCCCCCCCAACTTGAAACATGCTTTTATTTTCACTTTCCCTGACTGATGAGGAATATAACTTGAAATCTTTAAGCTATCTCCCCACAAATGGTACCCGAACTGCTGATCATCTGCTGCTCATTATTTTATTTTAGATTCCCAGCATCTAGAGCTTCTTGCCTTTTAATTTTAGTTATGTTACCTTCCTGTGAATAGCCCATCAATCGCTCATTTAAAAAGGGCTGTGCTGGGTTTAAGAATAAACACTCAAGAGCTAAAACAACCTTGGTAAAATCAGACCAACAGTGTTACACAATGCTGCTCCATCTTATCAATTATAAAGCCATATGAAACAATTCCACAAATAAATGCTTTAATTTGCCATAAAGACTACAAAAATATTTAAATAAACCATGAAAGGTTCTCCTAGTTTATCAGTGAGGGATCCATTATTCTATATTGCCTTAACATAGTTAAAGTTAAATAGAACAGGAACATTTCCAAGGCAGATCATGCTTTAAATGGGTGTAATTTTGAATTTTAGGCATTTCAGGCACAGGTGGAGTATGCTTCATAAATTACCCAATGCAATCATTAGTATTCTGTGGCAGACTTCTGCCAAAGTAGACTACTAAAAGAAAGTGAAGAATTCATGCATTACAGCTACTTTGGCAGTTTCTTCACAGGAGGAAGAGTTCATGAAACCACAAGCAATACGTACCACATCTGACTGGCAGAACGAGAAAAAAAAAAAGCTGTGTGGGAGGGAAGAAAAAAGTTCCATATATTGATTTATATGAAAGTTTTCTTGAATAGAGTTAGATTTGTTTTCATGCTGTCATCAAAAAGTGACATTTAGAAGAAAGACTTTGGCAATGGCAGCAGAAGTTTACAGCAGATGAAAAAAACATAACAGCTGCTTGCAATTTTCGGATCAGTAGCAATTGACAACCATGCCAGTTTTTAAGGTAATATGATTCCACTTACGTATTGAGGGAAATGCATGCCATTCTGCTTTTCAAAGGAAACAATTGCATAAAGATTCAATTATTTAGTTAGTCTGCACTCTTGCCATTAGTTCACACATTGCTCATTTTAAAAGGGGAAAACACTTTATTTTAACTGGTCCTTTTAATAATAATCCAAGTTAACAATAATTTAGTCTTAAACTATATTTAATATTTAAAACTACTTGATCCACTGTAATTGTGATCAGACAAAAATACAAATCTGTCACACGCACATTTCCTCTTCATACACTGTTACTCACTAATTTCAAGGTTTTGTGTGAACTTTTGTTTAAATCTGTCTAATGACCATGGAAAAACATGTTTCTTTGCTCAGTCTCTGCCCATTTGTACAAAACCCACTTTTCCAGAGCCAAGAGATATCAGGAGGTTGTACTTTGTTAGATTTAAACAATTCAAAACATTATTACATTCACAATCAAGACACTGGTTTGGAGAGTCACTTTAACCAAGTGAGAATACAACTTCTCCATAGTACGTCTGATCTCCTCAATTGTGGAATATTGCCTGCCTGGTACCAAATCATGCAAATACTGAGGGGTTGCAATAAACTGGAATTTGCATTATCAAGACTGAATCAACATCACGTAAGTACAAAAGAAACCCATCTCATTTGCCGTTTCACCACCTCAGAGAGATTTGTTAATCAGTTAGATATTTAACCCAGTGTTAAAGGTGTCATAACTTGATTGGTGTGTTCTCTCAATCAATACCACAATTAATACAACATTTCTGGAATTGCCTGAACCAGTTTAGAGGATCTCAGTATATTTTGGAAAAGGTGATAAACCCGGCTCCTTGTGAGTATACTTTTGAACAGAAGCATGGATCAAAGTGGTTGGGTCATGAAGGATTGTTTTCCAAGCTGAATATTACACATTATATGCCGGTTTTGAAATGTACTTTTACAACTTTACTATTGTAGAATTTGATTATCTCCAAATCCAAGCATGATCACAGCTCCACAGATGTTCCACACCTTTGTTCCTGTAACGTTGAAGCATGACTATCCACCGCACTTCATGTGCGTATGTGCATATGTATTTAAAATATGCAGTGTTTTGTTTCTTCACAATAATAAGCACATGTCATTTCACTAATAATGGAAATCTGTGAAAAAGAATTAATTGTAATCAATGTAATAAACAAATAACTGCAGATGCTGGTTTGCAAAAAAGACCCATAGTCTGCAGTAAGGTAGCATCTCTGCAGAACATGGATAGGTGATGTTTAGGGTCGGTCAGACATTGTGTGGGGAGTGGGGGGAAGATAAAAAGCTGGAAGTGACGAGAAGACAAAGCCTGGAAAATAATAGGCAGATACAGAGGAGAGTTTTTGATAGGCAGATGGTTGGACAAAGGCCAGAGATGAAAATACAGGTGTGAGAGAAAAGAATTGAGGAGTTGTGAATTGTGGAGTAAAGGAGGGAATGTAGGTGGAATGTGGTGGACACAGGGGGAGAGAAGGGGAAGGGGAGGAAATGAGGTTTCTCCCCTATTCCCTCCTTTCCACTACACCCCCAAATCCCTGCACTCACACATTTCTCACACCAGCCCTGTTAGTTGCTCCTTTCTCCTTTGTATGCTTATCTCCTATATTCAAGTCTCAGTTCCCTATAATAACCCCCTTCCACCCATATCCTCCCTCCAGCTTCACATTTCACTCTCCATTTATTTTTTATCCAACACCCTTGCGTCTCCATTTCATCTCTAACCTTTGTCATTGACTCCACCCATCTGCCAATAACCCCCCCACCCCCCTGCCTCACCTGTATCCACCTATTGTTTGTCAGAATTTGTTCCGTCCCCAACTCTTTCCAACTTTCTACCCCCTATTCCAAACAGTATGAAGGGTCGTGACCCGAAACATCGTCTGTCTATTCCCTCCACAGATGCTGCCTGACCTGCTGAGTTCCTCAAGCACATTTTTGTGCTAAATAGCTTTGCTTGTCTAATCAAGGTGACAATTACTGATTAAACCAGCACATCAACTCTGATTCTCACCACAGTTCCAGGATGCTCATACATTTGACAGTGTACATATATCTGCAACAAAACCCCACTGAGAGACACTCACTAAATTCTCACCAAGGAGGTGGAAGCCAGGAATCAATGCCTTAGATCTCTTCATCCCACTAAATTTTCAACCTTGCCATTAGCAAGTCTCATGAGCACACACTTCCCTTCACTTATTTTCACCATGGTTGTCTGGAGTGGATTTTTAATCCATACAGAATCACAGGTGCCCCTATCACTCCCATAGAGGAATCCAACTTTGACAACCTAGTGGGTAATTATGCTGTGTCAATGCTTTGCAAATTCCCAAGCACAAAGTAAAATCATGCATGGCTCTTCACAGAATAAGGAGTGCAGTACAGAGGCAGAAATCTGACCAAGAGTTTGCAGCCAAACCCGAGGATTACTACAGCATTTAGCCCCAGAAGCTGCACAACAGTTCTGCTCCAAGATGGCAATCTAATAAGCCTGATGCAGCTGCACACAGAGACCTAGCATCTAATCCAAATTGGGGAAAAAAGCCTTTCAAAGACATTTGCACTGCTATGTGGAGCATAGTGCACATCCTTGCCAGAAGGACTCGGCCTTAGCGTAACACGTGATGACAGAGCCATCAACGTCCACAGCAACACTCGCTAAAGCTGCCTGATGTCAAGAGTTCTACAGTAGAAATTTAGAACAATGCCATCATGGCCCCAAATTCAACTGCTGGCATAGGCCTCAATGGCAACAGAGTAGCTACAGATTGCAAGACTACCTTGCGACAGATTGCAAGGCCATCTTGTCCTGGGAAGTGCCAGTGAGTCTATGAAGCAAAAAACAAAAACTACTGCTTCTCTCTGGACCACAATAACTATGCTCTCACCATTGCCACTGCAACAGTGCCCTTGAAGTTGTCCTTCAGCCCATCTGGCCCAGGTTAATGCTGCTCATGGCGAGATGGTACAGTTTGAAGCTGGGCCATTGGGCCCAGAGCTGCTCATGGTCACCCCCAACAGCAAGAGGCAATCTTCTAGTGGTTTGATTGCAGCCATGTAGGAAGCACTGTATAGAGGTAGCAGGCCAGACAGAATCACAAAAGGAAAATAAACACAAAGGGGAAGCACAATAGTGATTAGTAAATGTGATCAAAATGTTTATGTTTGTTTTATGCAATGCTCTAGTATCATTTATATTATATTCTTATATTATGATTCAATTGCTTTCCTCCGAATGGAGGAGCTTGTACTTTCCTTATCATGTGATACTTTATCAAAGCTGCACCAAAATTAGTGCAGACTATATCTAATGCACCAGTCTTGTTGGTCATCATTGTTTCCACCGTAGTAACATTTAACTAAGGCACTACCATCCCTTAAGCAGGCTGCTCTTGATTTCCTCCAAATGTTGATTGAAGTCATACTTAAGACTGTTTACATAAAGTTGCCCATCACTTCTGAGAGTTACTCATTTTAATTAGGTTTCCTTTATTTTCCCATCAACTGCAATATTAGCAGTCTTTTAGCCTTCCCCACACCATGCCGGGAACCAAAGAAAATTGGGAAATGATGATCAGAACCTGGACTAATTCCTCCTTCTGCTGAAGAAGCCTCAGACACATTTTATTTTGGTGCGGTAATTTATCCATTCCAAAATTAGATCCCTTGGTGCATTCAGTTCTCATTCCCAATCTTCTTGTCTGAAGAAGGGTCTCGACCCAAAACGTCACCCATACCTTCTCTCCAGAGATGCTACCTGTCCCGCTGAGTTACTCCAGCTTTTTGTGTCTATCTCCCTTCTTACTGTCAGTGTCGTTGTTATTTATTTTGGACTTTACTCCTGTCTTTAGTATCCACAGGGAGACTACTGCTTTGGTCTCCAATAGAACCTACTCTTACCTTTTGTTATCATCTTTCCTTTCACATCTTTCAAATTGTCATGAGGTGGAAATGCCGGACTAATTTATTTGAATTTTTATAAAATGCAACAAGAGGATCAACAAGGGTGGTGCATTTGATGTATTTTACACGATTTAGTAAGGCTTTAATAAAGTGCCATATTTTAAGTATAAGCCCATAGATTCAAGGGAAAGTGGCAAGCTGGATTAAAAATTGGGACCTTATTTGACCAGAGCACTGTGTGGAATGGGTTCTGCAGAGCTGGATACCAGACCACCCACTTTTTGTAATACATCTTAGTGACCTGGGACATTAATTACGGACAATACTTAAGATCAGATATTCTAGGTTGCAGGCATATAAACAGATTGCTTCGGTGCAGAGCTGAAAATTAAAATTGAAAGTAGTTTGAGGTACCTCATTTGAAAAGTGCAAAGCCAAGGAATAAACAATAAATTAGATTATAATGCAGAGAAACAAAGTACATATCGATCGATCCATAAAGGTAGACACACATCACGAAAGGCAAAATACAAGGTACTTTGTTGGTGGAGGCATGGGATATAAGAGTAAGGTGAATATATCGCAACTGTATGATTAGCTTTTTAATTCTAATTAGCTTTCGGGTGGCACAATGAAGCAGTGATAGCTCCAGATACCCGGGTTCGAACCTGACTACGGGTACTGTCAGTATAGAGCTTGTACGTTCTCCCGGTGACTGCATGGGTTTTCTCCGGGTGCACCAGTTTCCTCCCACACTCCAAAGATAAACAGGTTTTTAGGTTATTTGGCTTCACTAAAAATTGTAAATTGTCCCTAGTGCGTAGAATAGTGCGAGTGTATGGGGTGATTGCTGGTTGGTGCGGACTCGGTGGGCTAAAGGGACTGTTTCCGCACTGGATCACCAAGAAATATAAAAAGGTAAACCTACTTATTGTGTACTGTTATGGCCACTCAATGTAAAATGTGACAGTACATCGGATGAGTTTGCGATCAGCATAAGATCGTTATGGGTGATCAAAGAAGTAGGCATAATTCATTTGGGACAAAAGATTTAACTGAGGTGTACAAAATTGTGAAATGCCTACAGGAAGTGAACAGGAAAGGGCATCTCTTAAGAACGATGTAGAGGCATAACTTTAAGTTAGATGGTCGAAGGTTTAGAGGAGAATGGAAGAAGTTGCTCACCAAAAACTCACCATTTGAAAGGATGGCGGCAACTGAAACCTTTGCCAATTTTTTAAAAGGTAAGTAAATGATTTTAATGTATATTCGAAAAGCTAAAGTGGACTGAGAAAGTCATTAGGGCCAGAGGTTTTATTGTAAAAAAACAATTGTAAATAATTTAAGGGAATGGAGTCAAATCCTCTGCAAATATGAGAAATGTTTAATACAAGCAATGCTTCAATAGGATTGGCAAAGTGGAGGAGAAGGAACTGTAAATTCTCTTGGAACTTGCATAAGAAATCCTCAGAATTCAAACAAAAACTTGCCAACACAACAAAATAGGAAAAGCAGCTTATTTTTTAGAATTATTAATTATTTGTGAGTTGACTCATATTTCAGTGCAACAGTTCGGACTCAAGACATTTTACAGATGTCACCCTTTATTCAAACAAAGAAAAATCACGTACCAGTGTAGCAGGATTCCAAGTTGTAGTTGGAGCAACTTTTGGTTGCCAATTGTTTCCACCAGTTAGTTTCTTTTCCCCAGGCTGGCTCCAATGAAGATTACTTGTTGGGCAAAGGATTATTTAATTAATAATTCTGCACTCCAAACATATTTACATCATTATGATGTCCAATTGAACCAAACATTAACTAAATTGAAAAATAGCCACAAACCCTCAGACAAAATAAATTGTAACTGCAGAACTAAACTGAAGCTAGACTGTGCAATTAAAATAAACGGTATCATTACGAAGGCTCTGTCATTTGCAAATTCAGTCATTACCAAGAAATTCTGCCATACTAATCATGCAGATTTGCATGAATAAAGCTCTAAAAATTAATTATTACGGTTCTGTGATACATGGATAAATTTGACAAATAATAGCCAGAGGAAGTGGTGCAAAGTAACATAATAGGCGTTCTTTGAGTGATCCACTTCAGTGTCCTTGACATTTATGTTAGCAAATTTAATACTGCAAGTAGATAATCAAGTTATGATGAGTCAAGTGATCATCAGATATTATTAAATGGCTGGGAAAAAAGGTTCTAAAAAAAGCCCAATAGGAATCTTAACCGCTGTTCTCTCCAATGTTATAATATATAAAATATAATGACGGTACAATGAAAGTCCAAATATCTGTCATCTATGCCAGTTTTTCGTTCTGTTTGTTCAATGTTATTTTTAATGCATGTGAAAATAGCGAATGGTAACAAAAAAGAAAAAAAACACGTAGCAGTTACATCCCAACAATAAAAAGTTTTGTTAACTGGATGTGTAAGAAGGAACTGCAGATGCTGGTTTAAATCGAAGATAGACACAAAAAGCTGGAGTAACTCAGCGGGACAGGCAGCATGTCTGGAGAGAAGGAATGGGTGATGTTTCGGGTTGAGACTGATCTGAAACGTTCGGGTCTGAAGAAGGGTCACGACCTGAAACGTCACCCATTCCTTCTCTCCAAAGATGCTGCCTGTCCTGCTGAATTACTCCAGTTTTTTGTTAACTGGATAATGCACTGAAATGTGGGTCATTAAACATCTTAAATCAAAGATACCAAATCTCAATTTTCTGACACATTCCTTGGCATTGTTTGTACTGTCACTCGAATCTTTTAAAGCCGGTGTTAATTTTTATTCTGGGAGACATATTGAATAATTTCTCAATTACAAATAAATGTTTGGAGTTCATTTATTTCATTAGTATATACACAAACGGGGTCTGTAGGAAAAATAAAGTATTGGCAATAATAAACTGATACCATTTTAATAAACATGCATAAACAACTGGTCCTTACTTCTTAGCAGATCCGTTTCCAATTCCCAAGTCTGAAATACATGAAATTGATTCACATTATTTGATCAGCACTGAGAAATAAACATCGTTAAAAATGCAACCACATCTGTTAGATACTTACTGCCGACGAGATTAGCCAACGATGAATCCAGATCCTCTCCTACTAGCTTGTTTGGATGTGCCTTTGAAGTTTGATGAGTCTGGCTCTGCAAAGCTACAGTTGGTTTCAGGAGTCCACCTAATCCATCAAAGTCTTTGGAGGTCAGTAATGCATCACAATTAGAGCAATACAAAACAAAAATTTTGCAGGAACGTCACTTATATTATGCCAATAAAGATCAAAATGTTTAAATCCCAACTCACCCATTCAAGCATGCCAAGCAAAGCCAAGGACCCAAAAGGTATGGATGGTGGAAAGAAATTAAGAATAATATTTATAGAACAAGCCAAAAATGTAATTTAAACATTGTATATTTACTGATTACATGTCAACCAAAAAATGACCTAAAAGGTATTAAACAATAAAATGTTTCTGCTTTTAACTATACCTTATAAAAACCCAGCATAACGCATGCAGGTATGAGCCAACATTACTGCATGCAGTAAACAAATGTCTAGCTAAAAACAATGCATTATTGACAAATATTAAATAATTTTGCAAGCAACATGTCAAATACAAATATATTTAAAATACAACTGCAACAAATGTCTCAAGTGCTTTTGTAAATTTAGGACAATCCAATGTATGCAAAATTGAGATACGAATACCCTGACTATGAGAAACACATCCCTCTTTTCCACATTACTCAAACTTTTGTCACATTTCCTTACAACATGGAAGGAAACTAATTAGCCAGAGTCTACATCAGAGCAATCTCATCAATCCCACTGTTCCGCTTACTTCCTTGTAACCAAATCTTTCTAACCATACAATCAACATAAACCTCCTGATTTGTTACCTTCCACCTCTGCTGGAAACAACTTACCCAATCAACCCAACTATAAGCATTTTATGGAATGCAAGAGGAAACCAAAGTAAATGGAAGAAATGGAAACCAGTCACAAGGGAAAAGGACAAACTTTGTATGGGTTTCACCAAGTGGACAAGATTGAACCTAGATTGCTGGAGCTTTGCAATAGCTGCTGCACCACCGTGCTACCTTACAAAACCAGATCCTTTGATTGCAACAACTAAACAGTGTTGTTGATAATGATGTGGGCAATAAATAGTTCAAATCTATTGCCACCAAACAGATTAAATGAAAAAATTGATCACTGATATGTGCTTAAATAGCAGAAGCTTCACCTCTCCATAGGTAAAAGCAAAGACTGCTAAAGGGACTGAACAAATCCAAGGAACTTTTGACTACTGCTTATAATGTGCTGCTGTAGTAAATTTCATTGGTATACAGACACAAGATGTGAATAGATTGTGACATTCCAAAAGAAATGATTATTTTTGAATGACCTCATCCAAAGGAAAAGGCTCTTCTTACCACCAGGATCCATTACGCTATTGGCTGTGGAAGTTGATTTAGCCCCAAATACAGATTCGAAATCAACATTAAGGCTTGCTGAAGATAGTGCCTGAGTAGCTGGTGAAGGAGTGAACCCTAAAAATACAAAAAACTATGGTTACATTCAAATAAATAATGCAACAAAAGGAGAAAAACTTCTTACCAATCAGAATAGTTTTTAAATCAATACATGATCCAAATTTTAGTGATCATTTCATTTGGCTACATTTCCAGCATCAATGAAGATCAAACAATACTTCATGAATAATCTTAACCCAATAGTTAATTAGAAAGCAACTTGAACATTTATTGTAAAAGCATTCCCTTTCACACATGTTTAATTTTTGAAAAGGTCTCCATGTTACTCCCCCAACCTTTTCCAAGTCAAGTCAAGTCAAGTCAAGTCAAGTCAAGTCAAATTTATTTGTCACATACACATACACATACATCCACCCCATGTAACTTCCTTTCATCACACGGCCTACCATCCCACAAATGAAGGACTCCCAACTTCTCCCAACACTTCTGTTCCCAGCTTCTTTTTTTATTCTTCCCCTCTGCAAGTTGTGTTTTGTTTTTTTTTGGAATAGTAGAACCACTGGATGTGGAAAAATATTCTCCTCATCAGAATTCCCCCATCCAGTATAGAACAATTGAAATAATTTCAAACAGAAGCAAACTAGTGAGGCTTCTGATGCAGCCAGAGTCCTCAAAATCTGTACTGATGATATGCATGCAATATTATAGAGGTAGGTGTATCACTATTACCTCCAAAAAGTCAACACCAGAATAAGTTTATCAAAAAGTGAAAGTGAAACCAAAATGCATAACACAGCACACATTTTTTTCAGTGTAGTCAATAAAACTGTTGCATTTGCTGAAGAACAAGTTGCATTTATTCAACTTTCATGATGGTCGAGTCTGATACTTCCCAAGCAGTGGTTGTTATTATTTATTTGCAGTCTTTGAAATAATATATCTGATTATACCAGATCTGAAATTTTCTTCTACAATCTCATGCTTTAAGTGAAAACCTAAGAGAAGCCAAGTACAGTAGCAAGAAAACGCTATGAAGGTTCGGCAAAACTAAGGTTTGGGTTGAGTAGGTGAGAAAAGTCCATGTGGGACATAATCGCGAGTATGGACCAGCTAGGCCATATGTCATTCCCCTATGCTCTAACTCTGGGACAAAAGCAATATTCTGTTAACAAGAATGAGACACAAGAAACTGCAAATACTGGAATCTTGAACAAAGAAAGTGCTGGAGGAGTTCAGGAGGCAACAAATGACGGAGGGAAATGGACAAACAACATATCAGGTCGGGATCCCGTTTCAAACTGATGGAATGGGGGAGGGGGGGGGGGGTGCAGCCTGCAAATGATGGACACATACAGACAAGGATGGGTGAAAAGGCTAGAGGGAACAAGGAGACAAAAGGCTATCAGATAAAGAAAAAGGAGTGAAATATATAGCCAGAGGGAGATATGGATAGGAGGGAAAAGGGAAGAGGAAAAGAGGTGATGTAGGGAAATATGGGACACGAGGATGGAAGAGGAAAACCATGTTTACTGAAGAGGCAGATGTTGCAGTCAATATAGCTGTGGGAGTCAGTGGGATTGTAATAGACGTCAATCCATTTGTGGTCCATCTTCCATGAAGGGGACAGATATTCTGAGAGAGGCGAGAGAGGCGTCAGAGATAGTTCAAGTGAATTTGAGGGCAGGTTGGAACTTAGTGACTCAGTTGATGAAATCAATGAGTTCTGTACAGGTGCAGGAGTAAGTTCCAATGCTGTCATTGAAGTGGTGGAGAAAGAGTTGAGGAATGATGCTGGGGCACATTAACAAGCATTTTTCCCATTGTAATATTAACAGCTAACTTAAATTGATTTACACCAGATAGTCAGCATCAGAGACAGCACAGAAACAGGCCTTTCAAGCCACAAAGACTATCAACCATCCAATTTTAACATTAACCCAAACCTAACCACTGTTGAAGGCACAGTGACTGCATGGGTTTCCTCCAGGTGCCCTGCTTTCCTCCCACAGACCTGCGGATTGTTGGTTAGCCGGCCTCTGTAAATTGCCCCTAGTGTGTAGGGAGTGGACAAGAGTGATGAATGGTCAATTTTAAGGTTGTCTCTCCAAAACTAAACCAACCCATTTATTCTCATAACATTCCCAAAAATATCCCACCATTCTACAATACATCCATACACCAGGGAGAATTTACAATGACCAATTAATCAACCTAAATGCATATTTTTGGGATGTAAAATGAAACTGGAGCTCCTGGGACAAATCCGATGTGGTCATGGGAATGCACAAACTCCCCGCAGACAGCACCAGAGGTCAGGATTGAACCGAGGTCGTTGGAGGTGCACGGCAGCAGCTCTACTAGCTGTGCCATCATAGTTAGGGTAGAATAATTATTCTGAAAGCTCACAAAACAAAATACTTAAAATTATAATGCAAAATAGAACATTCTTACCAGTCAAATCTAAAAATAGGTGTACTATTCAATCAAGTTCAAAAAGTAAGCCTGTCATTGCCATCATCTAATAATTACACCAAATCACTACAGCGACTGATATTAGAAATAAGCATTCAAGCATCTTGCAGTCTTTTCAACTGATGACGCCAAGCAACTGGAAACCGATGTAGAGCTATTATTTCATTTTCAGATCAGCCACTTTGTCTAATATCCAATGGAAATTGTTTATTATTACTGAACTATTTATAACAAAATATGTGAACAGTACTTCAAATTTAGCACAGTATAGAATAGACAACTGTCACGGAAAATGTGCAAATTTCTCAATGCTACTTTCCAAAAAAAGTCATTTTCTGATTTAGGTACTTTAAATTATTATTTTAAAATATTATTCAGGTACTCGTACTACGTGATCAGCTACTATGAAAACCCCAATGATCACAAGATTTTATTTTAGAACCAACAGCTAAACTTCCATAAAATGTAGCCAATAGAACATAGTACAGTAGAGCACAGCACAGGAACTGGTCTTTCATCCCACAATGTTTGCGCTGACTATGATGCCAAGTCCAACTCTCCTCTGCCTGCATTTAATCCATATCCCTCTATTCCCAGCATATCCATATGCTTTTCTAAAAGCCTCTTAAATGCCCCTAACATATCCACATTCACCACCACCCCTGGCAATGCATTCTCGGCACCCTCTACTGCATATTAAAAACAATTGGTCTGCACATCTTTTATATTTTACAACTCTCACTTTAACGATTTTCCCTCTTGTCTTAGACATTTTCATCCTGGGAAAATGACCGTTTATCCTTTCGTAAAATTTTAATTTGGACAAACAACTCTTTTAGATCTTTGGGAGACAGACGGACAATTTTCAAATACAACCCAAAGAATTCCCTAACCCCACCTCCTTTCTCTCAATGATTTCTGATGCCGTGCAAAACAAATTATGAAATCCGGTTAAATCATTAAGGTAACCCAACCCTTTAGGAGCACATTCCCAGTTAAATAACACAAGAGATCTGCTGGAAATAATTTCTTTAAAGACAAAATATATGCCACAGGCTCTCATTTTGCAAGCACGAAACAGAATTAGATGCAAGAGGAAATTTTCCCCATTATAATCGGAAATGCAGTTTTACATTTTAAAAGGAAAGGATTCATACTTGGATATTTCCACTGGTTTAAGATCGGGCATATTACCACCGTACATTTATATGATGACTCGCCCAATACAGTTTAGCCCTATTACTCAACCACATTATCGGAATAATCACTGATAATTATTAGTAATAAGAGGGAAAAGGTATGATTTGCATTGAATAGTTTTTATAGTTTTTTGTTAGTAAAATCAAAATTCGATAATGCAACTTCCAGTGTGGTATGCAAGATAAATGTTAATAGTATTATTAAAGCAGGAATGGTGAAGGTATTGCAAGATATATTTCAGAAGTGGGAAAATGTATTCGATGATACACATCTGATTACACATCTGATTACAAATTTTCAATGATTAGAAAGTAAATGCACAATTTAATTGATTTTACATGCACAGGACAATTCAGCAAACATCAATAAAAAGACTTGACCAACAGCAATCTCAGAATGAGAAACCAGATAAAACCTACCTGCAAATAGACCAGCTACAGCAGGGGACTCTGTTCTAAACTGGGAAGCATTAGAATAGGCTGGAGGACCACTGAAGGAATCTGACAGATAAATTGTGCAGAGAAAAGATCAGAAAGATAAGCAGCAGTTAATCAGCCAAGGATTGGAGGCTAAACAAGCAGAAATAGCATACAAATAGTTGAAAATGAACTTCCATAAACACTAGTTTACTAACCCATTACTTAATATGCTTCAAGGATACTCACATCGATAATCAATTCTTAAATTATTATTTGCAATATTTTCATTTGACTACCAAATTTAAGACCATTTAGCTTATTTCTGATTATTCTCTGTTAGTCTTTAATGTCTTCTGCTAGATTAAGCCTCAAGGACATTGGTAAAGCAGAGAATTGATTTCCAATGAATAAAACAAACAGGAGCCAATAGTACAGTTTCTAATTTTAATAGCACTTTGAAAGAAATGGCCTGAACTAAATGATATTCAATTGTTGATGAAACATTTGACACAAATGAGAATGTCTAAAATGGAAGAGAACAATGTAATCCTCTTCCAAGTATTATGAAAAAGAAAGATAAAGGCAAAAATGAAGATATTGCATTTTAATATATATAGGACTATATCCAAAGCAGCTGCTTTTGAAGCGCACACCCTTGTTCTGCAGGCAGAACATCAGTCTTTTAGCATACAGATGAGTCAATCATTACAAGTTGCAAGGTCATTTTATGTTCTTCTTTTGCAAGTATGGTCATGGGAATAATATTGAAAAACAAGGATACTTGCTCAATTTCTTTCCAACTGGAATTCCTAATAATTTGCCTTTGTAGATTCATTAGCATAGGAAATGTGCCTCACAAGTAGGCATGGTAAAAAGCAAAAGCAAATCATAAAATAAATTTATTGAGGTGTACCAATGTAGGTCAAAGAATAAGAGATGGTGCAAAGCCAGGGATAATTTAACAAATCTATGACTGGATGTTACACAAGTCTAAGGGAACTAATTTCAAAATAATCACACAGTAAGTATACTTGGTACAATCAGTCTTCTTTCTTTCCGTGATATCAAAGATATGGATGAGAATGTACAACGCATAATCAGTAATTTTTCCAGACAACATTAACATAGGTGATGTTATAGATAGTGAAGATAGTTATGAAGTATTTCAGTGAAATTGTGATCACCTGGACAAGTGACCTGATGAATGACAAATGAAGTTAAGATTCAAATAAGTGCAAAATGTTGCATTTTGAGAAGTCAAACCAGAGCACGACCTTCACAATGAATATTAGGACTCTGGGGAGTGTGGTAGAGCAGAGGGATCGAGAAGGACAAGTAAACAGTTCCATGAAAATGGAAGATAGATAGGGTGGTGAAGGCAGCTTTTGGCATACTGGTCTTCATTAATCAGGGAATTGAGTATAGAATACAGACATACGGAACTGCACATAGTGGTTAACAACAGAAAAGCAAAGTGCTGGAATAACTCAGTGGGTCAGCCAGCATCTGTGGATATGGAAAGGTGATACTTCCATTCAAAACCCTTCTTAAGACCGATCATAGTAGGGGTTGAGAAAACTGGAAAGGAGGTGGGGTGGGACAAAGCCTGGCAGTAATAGGTATATCATATCATATCATATCATATCATATATATACAGCCGGAAACAGGCCTTTTCGGCCCTCCAAGTCCGTGCCGCCCAGCGATCCCCGTACATTAACACTATCCTACACCCACTAGGGACAATTTTTACAATTTTTACATTTACCCAGCCAATTAACCTATATACCTGTACGTCTTTGGAGTGTGGGAGGAAACCGAAGATCTCGGAGAAAACCCACGCAGGTCACGGGGAGAACGTACAAACTCCTTACAGTGCAGCACCCGTAGTCAGGATCGAACCTGAGTCTCCGGTGCTGCATTAGCTGTAAAGCAGCAACTCTACCGCTGCGCTACCGTGCCGCCCTTTAGATACAAGTGAAATGGGTATTGTAGATACAAGTGAAGAGGGTGGACAAAGGCTGGAGATAAAAAAAAATGACACAAAAGGATGCAAGAATAAGGAGGGAAGAGGAATGAAATGTGAAGCCAGAGCAAGAGATTTTGGTAGGAGATAGGAGAGGAAGGCAGGATAGTGGGAGAAATGAATGCGCACTCAGTGGGGCACAGGGAAGAGAGGAAGAAAACAAAGAGGGACGGGTGTTACCTGGAGCACATAAGACTGAGATGTATAAAATCATGAGGGGAATAGATAGGGTGAATGCACAGTCTTTTTCCCAGGGTAGGGTTAATTTAGAACCAAATCAAGGGTATACTTTTCAGCTGAGAGGGGCAAGATTTAATAGGAATCTGAGGGGTAACATTTTTCATACAGAGGATAAGGGTTATATGGAACAAGTTGCCAGAGATAGTAGTTGATGCAGGCACATTTTTTTTTTAAACGTTTCGACAGATTTAGAGGGATATATTGGGCAAACATAGGCAAATGGGATTAACTTAAATGGGGCATCTTGGTACGCATGGACAAGTAGGCCAAAGAGCCTGTTTCCATGCTCTATGATTGTACCTTTTAAAAGCAAAACAAAGCAGAAAGGTGTGGTTAAGAATGATAGATGCCATTGAGATCCTGGAGATAACAATGTAGGAGATAAAGAAGAAGCCACTACTGAGAAGAACCAACTATACTTCACAATCTATAGCAAAGCCATCTTTCTGGAAATAATTGAACTGTAAGAGGGCTCGGCAAACACTGAAGACTAGAACAATGGGCGATGAGCCACTTAAGTTAATTGCCCCTACTGTATGTGTCCATTAAGACGCTCAGTGGAGTTACTGGGTACGTGAAAGAGAATAGATTACATGGAAATAAGTGGCAGAAGTAAACTGAATCAAGGGTGCTTAGAGCTGCCAAAGACTCAATAGGCCAAATGGTTTCTGTGTCATAATGGAATATGACAAAAAAGTATGAAATAGATTTTCGAAAGCCAAAATTCTTCTTGAAAAAGGCAGCATATTGATTAAAAAGGCCATAAGTATTGTGTTTTAAAAATATGAACAGAGCATGTGAGAAAGTAGATCAGTATATTATATAGATCAGTTACAGTTTTGGATACAAGAAATAACAGATCTGTTTTCTACCCTCTTCTACACTACGGCAGAGAGGGGAAAAGGTTTCCTAGCTTCTCCAATTCTTGTTGAAAAGCGAGGACTTCTGACCACTTTCTGAATATTCTGGATTGCCTTTTACCTCCACCATTTCTCAGTCACCTTCTTTCTTTCCACATTAGGTGCCAAAACCCAGCTAATGGTAATGCAGGATTGGCTGGCACCCTACTATTGGCTGGTTGATATTGCTTCCGCCACCCCAATATTCTTCTTAGATATGTCTTTGGCATGGACTAGTTGGGCCGCAGAGCCAGTTTCCATGCTGTATGACTTCAGTAGTTTGTCACTGGTTTTGTTCACTGCTTTGTTGTTGAAGGTTAAGCCTGACATAATAGCAAGCTATTAGGAAGATCATTTGTATACAGTTATTCTCAGTGTTTGATGCATTGGCTGATGGGGCCAGATTGGTGACACTCAATTTATTTATTGTCCATCTTTGTATAACTCACTTCAATTTCACTCCGTTCAATAGCTGGTGGTGGTCAGGGGTACTAGCAAAATTTTCTGAAACAAATGTGAGCTGCACATTCTTCTTTTCTAACTGACATTGTTTCTGTTCTCTCAGAAGTTATTTAATGTTGTAGTTTTCATGTGCTTTATTCAGCCTGGAGCTGTTCTCTTTGAGTTGATCTTCACAACCTGCAAATAAAACTTGATTATGTGCAAAAGCAAGCTTATTTGATGTGTTTTATTCTTTCATGGGGTACTCTTTTGTAAATGTCAGCACCATTTCCAATGAATAGAGAGAGATGATAAAGCACATCCTATCCGTGCACAGCTGTAGTTGCAAAACTTGGAGAAGCTCCTGTTTTCATTCTTACAACACAGCAATTCCCTTTATAACAGTGGATCACTTGATCACTGATGCCATTGAAACCAGAGTATAAATTCACTGGAGCAACAAATCAAAGCTATTTCAAGAAATTTAAGATAGCGGGAAAATTTACTTTATAGCAAAAAGAGGCTATGGGGTAATTTATATATGTTTTAAAAATAAAATAAAAGATTTCAGTCTTGTAAACATGGAGAAAATGATTTCCTTTAGTTCTGGAATCAATGAATTTTAAAGGGATTATGTGAAATTTCTTTGTGCACCAATGTGTTTCCATGGGGTGTACCACAAAATACATATTACACCCCTTAAAACAAAAACATTTGAAATTGAGGAAGGTACAAGCTATGCAGACACAGACAGATGATAGAAGAGTTGCTCAAGAAAGGTGTGGGTACAATTGCCCAAAAGAGTTTTCTTCTCTGCAGCACTCTTCTATATTTATTTCATGAAACAGCAGACAAAGGGGAACCAGACTTGGTCAACAATAATGGACACTGCAGAAAGGCTGCACTTCAGGCCATAAAATAAAAGCAATGTTACTGCCTTAGGTGTAGAAAGACCAGAAATTTGACCAAATTAAGAAAAAGTATATCGAAAACTTGGAAACGGAGTAAAGATAAAGTGACATTGCCAATTTCTACATTAAACATCATTATCACGTAGAAACAAAAAACTCCAGACGCTGGTGAATATACACGAGGTGCTGGAGTAACTCAGCAGGTCAGGCCGGGTCTCTGGAGAACATGGACAGGTGATGTTTGTACCTGCATTTGGATCAGCATGGCTTCAAGAATAAGTAGCCATGCATTTGGTTGCTCTTCATCAGTGCAGAAATATGGTATTCCTGCTCATTTTCTTTTCCTGATTGCTATTGCACCTTTTACCTATTGTTTGTAGATTCAATGTTATTGGCTTGCTTTCAGCACCTGCAGGTGCACTGGATCAGAGTTTAAACCGGGTGAGCATCTACATGAAAGCAAGAACTGTATTCATATCCAAAATAAATAATTTTAAAAAAATGATTGTTCCATAATGTTTTTTGATATGTCAATGAAAATAGCCAAAGGTGATGGACAAACTACAAACACAAAGGCCACCCATTTAACAGGGATGGAATGGGATTTGTGCAGAAGCGGTTATATGTGATATATATCCAGAGATAGAGGCATGCAGTTTGATCAAGCTGAAACCACGATCCTGGTGTAGGAGTTCATTACATGGATACACAAGACCAACCAGTGAAGCATGTAGATTAAGATATTTCCTGCAGAAATAGAGTCAATAACAGTAGTTATGCAGGTTCAATCCCTCAAAAAAAAAGGCCCACAATGAAATGTAGAAGATTGGTCAGTAAATTAAGGATAAATTTATGATTAATGAATTAATAATTTATAACCAATGTGAATAAAATAGACTTTTGATATGAACTGAGCGACAGCTGCATATATTTTTCTATCCTACTGACCTCGTGTGTCATTAACAATGCCAAGAGCAGTGCTTAATTATCCCTGTAGATGTTGGACTATTCACTCACTAGTGAGAAACAAGCCTCACTCAGCTACCTAATGTTTTAATTTACTTCCAATTATAATTTCCAAGTTGAGAAAAAAAGTATGATACTGGAAAGCCCTTCCATTGGTGTACCCAAGACCAAAAGGTCTATCCGAGGAGTGTATTCATATTTTGTGGCCACAGAATAAATTGGCTCAGTGAAAGGATTGAAATGATCTGGGGAATCAAGAAATTAAATGCATTCATAGGCACTCAAATAAATTTAAGTAATTAAGGATATTTTACATTTTTCCTTGCAGAAAATATAAATAGTTAACTTATTACCAAACATTTCATGGCTATGCGTCCTAGAAGTATAGATCACACCATCTGAGAAGGCGACAGTGGTGTTTAGAACTTCATCAGCTTTTGCAAGAAAAGGATTTAAGCTTGGAATGGTTTCATCAGCAGCATCAGAAGTGGAGAAAGGATCTATAAACATCAACAATAAATAAAGCAGAAAGAAAGACAAGGAAAAAGGCAAAGAAACAATGTCAAAAGACAAAATTATTCAATTAAGGGATTTTCATTCAATTAAAATGATCCATTATAATAGTTCATGCTGATTCTAAGTTCTTCATGTTAAATTTGTAAAATTATTAGCTAGGAGTCAAAAAATGTTTTCAATGTAATCACCTCTACAGACGAACTTTGCATTATACTGTCTGATTGATAGTTTCTAGACATTTTATTCTTTCTTCCAAGGAACTTTAAATATTTCCACAAATAAATACAATTCTTTAAGTTTTATACAATGCCTACTCAGAGGGACGGATTTAGCACTAACAGTACATACATGTTGCTACTTATGCTGCTCCCTTTATTTCACCCGATATAATCACTTTCAATAGGAACTTGCATATTTCAATGTATCCTGAAATATCCTTAATATAAACCATATTAAATGTAATCTTCGACTGCTGATTAATTACTTCGCAACTTGAATCCCTCCCACGAGCCAGAAAATGTGACGACAAATGAAAGACCTACTCTGAAATTAGAGTGAAATACATCATATTACTAGAATGTGACATGCTAAATGCAGTTCTTGTGCAAACCCGAGAATCTTACATGGAGTGAACAATTTGCAGGATTTGTATCAACCTCAAAAGATGATTCTAAATGTCTGCACTTTCCAAAGATACCCACTTCCTCACGACAAACCCACAGTGAATTTAAAACAGGAATATTAGCATTTCTTGGTCTCCTGAATTTTCACCGAAAATCATTTCAAGAATTCTTCAAGAATTTATGATTTGGGTAATAATTTATTTTATAGTACTTCCAAACTATATGCAACAGGTTTATGCAATTAACCCAAAAGGTGTTTTTAATTACGTCGTCGATATGGAAGTTGCATGCTCTGGAGTCAAGCCAAAAACACAGTATTTGGATGTTCAATCCCAAAAAACAGAAGCCAGCTTTATAAATGGATCATGAACGGTGAAATTATGAGAGCAGAAATTATGCTGCACATGTGCAATTAATCTATTCATATATATTTTTTATGCCTTAACTTTGCATTCCAATTCTTTTGATTAAGATTTCCTTTGAATATTTGCCCGTTTCCACATCTTGAAAGGTCAACTTTCAAAGGACCTTGATGAATTTCAAGCTAGAACTAAACCTCCAAATGACTAATGTACAGCACATGTTTCAATTATTTATTGTAGGGAACAACTTAAGTAACCAACAGTAAACTTGAGAAAATTAAATAAAGGTCTCCACATTGTCAATTCCTCACCAGTATTTAAACAAATTACAATTTTCTGGGTAAATAGAAATCCATTCATCCATATTATTGCTCTCTTGAAAACTGGGTCGCAAAATTTCACTTGATAATTTCATCATCCATTGAAATGTTTCATAACTAATAAGAAAGTTTATTAGCAACAAGATTTGCCTTTAGTAGGATGTCATGATTTTCCTGGTCGCATTTACTCCGATTCCAGAACAATTTCCATTTCTCTAGGGGCAGCATGGTGGCGCAGTGGTAGAGTTGCTGCCTCAAGGGTGCTGTCTGTACGGAACATACGTTTTCCCTGCAACTGTGTGGGTGTTCTCCTGGTGCTCTGGTTTCCTCCCACGCTCCAAAGATGGAGTGATGGTTTGTAGGTTAATTGGCTTTGGTAAAGATTGTAAATGGTCCCTAGTTTGTAGGGTAGTGCTAGTGTATGGGGATCGCTGGTTGGCACGGACACGGTGGGCTTAAGGGCCTGCATCCGTGCTGTATCTCTGAACTAAATTAAACTAAAACTAAAGATGCTATCATCTAACCACTGGTCAGGCAGTTACTACTGCTGCTACCTCCACTTGTCAGCTTGGAAAGTGGGCAGATGAGCAGATTCTGTCATACATTGTCGAACCTCTGTTCACTGGTGCAGCAGGGAACTGAATCAACAGGCCTTAATGTCAACTAATGAACCTTTATTGCATTGTTCCAGCCTCGACTGTCAATTTTTTTTAAAATCAATCTTAAATGGCTTGATGGTGGGATAATTCTGACTTAGAGACTCAGCAATGGAACAGGGTCTCTGGGATTTGGGGCAATGAGGATGCAGGATAGAACATAGAAAGCCTTTGGTAGCATAAGCTAATGAAGTTACAAAGATGTTGTGGTTTGATATTTTATCAAGACTGAAACATTTTCACCTAAATTTTGCTTTTTCAAAACCAAATGTTAATATTGTTTTCCTTTCAAAAGCACTCGAAGGTGACACTCAAGGAACACTAATAAAATGTGGCATTGGCTCAAACAAGAACCATCAGTAAATAGTATTTGAAGCCCTAATGGAATTATACATCTCAGAAAATCCTCTATTACACTGGATTCTCATTCTTTTTGCATCTTCCTTATTCAAAATGAGAGGCACAATGCAAAGAACTATTGGCCAATTCATTTCGAATCTGATAGAGGGCAAATATTAGAAGCTATAATTAATGATACAATCAGAACACTTAGTAGAATTCAACATAATCAGACAATGTCAACATAGGTTTGGAAAAGTAAATTATCTTTGACCATACGATTGGTGTTCATTAAATAAGTAAAACAAGCTGTGGATAAAGGGGAAATCAATGGATGTGTTGATTTTTGATAACCAGAAACCAATGATGTTGCAATGTTCTTGCAGAGTATAAATGTTCATTGTGCAGAAGGCAAACTTTTGGCATGGATAAAAGACTGTCAAACTAGAAACAGTTCTGTTTCTCTTGGCAATATTTAACAAATGCCATGCCACAGGGACCAGTACTAGAGCATTATTTTTTTAATAATTTATTTAAAAAACAGAAGAAAACATGGTTGCTCTATTTCCTTTTTGTGTAAAGGAAAAACATGTCTAAACAAAATCAAATTCTGTAAATATCTAGGTCAGGAAGTGAAACCAGGCTTGTAAATTTGCAGACAACACTAAAATTGCTGGGAGAGTGCACTGTGAAAGTGGTTATTTAAGATTACAATGGGATCTTGAACAACTGTGCCAATGACCTGAGGAATGCCGATGAGATTTAATTCAAATAAATGTGAAGTGTTGCATTTTGGTAAGACAACCAGGGCAGGACTTACACAGTAAATGGTAGGGCTCTGGTGAAGTGATGCAGAACAGAGAGAACTAGGGATGCAAGCACATAGTTCCAAGAAAGTGGCAATATAGGTAGACAGAGTGGTGAAGGTGGCATTTGGCACACTTGCCTCCATCGGTCAGGGTATTCAGTGTAGGAGTCGGGACATAATGTTACTCATGTACAAGATGTTGGTACAGCCACATTTGGAGTACTGTGTACAGTCCTGACTGCCCTGATGTAGGAAAATTATTAAATTGGAAAGGGTGCAAAGATATGAGGATATCACTAGGTCTGAGGGGTTCGAGATATGAGAGGTTAGATGCTCTCGGACCTTTTTGCCTTTGAGCATAGGAGGCCAAAAGTGACATTATAGAGGTTAATAAAATCATGAGGGCCAGAGATAAGATAAATTAACAGTCTTTTCCCCAGGGCGGGGGCAGGGGGTGAGGGGGAGGGAATTGAGTCTAATTTTAGAGGGTATAATATAGGTTTAAAGTTAAAGAGTTAAAAGGCACATGAGGGGACAATCTTCTTACACAGAGGTTAGTGCATATCTGGAATAACTTCCAGAGGAAATGGTAGAGAGGTGTACAATTATAGAATTCAAGACATTATGGCAGGTACATTAAAGGAAAGGATTGGAGAGTTGTGAGCCAGGCACAGCCAAGTGAGACTAGCTTAGTAGGACAACTTGGATAGGTTGGACTGAAGAGCCTGCTCCCATGCGGTTTAACTATGTGGCTGTGTTCTTCATCTGCGAGGCATTTTCTGACACTACCTTGTGGGAAGCCACGTTAGTCACAGCCAACTCTTGAAAGCAAACTCTTGAAAGCAAACCCTCATCCATTACTCAAAAATCACCACTCTTTAAACAATTAGGTATCTGAACACCTTCAACATCACCCTTCTCCTATGAACGGCAATCCTCAACCCAACCCAAAATGTCATTCATCCATAAACTCCAAAGATGCTGCCTGACCCGCTGAGTTACCCGAGAAATGTTTATCTTTTTTCTCAAATCCCACCCCTTTTCTGAACATCTCCACTTCCTGAATCATTTTACAATAGTCAGGGAGTTTCTTCCCAGCTGTTGTCAGGCAACTGGATCATCCCTACCACAACCAGAGAGCAGTGACTATCTACCTCTTTGATGTCGCTCGGATTATCCTTGACCAGACTTTGCTGGCGTGCACAAATCGTTATTCCCTTATCATGTATCTGTACACTGTAAATGGATTGATTGTAATTATGTATTGTCTTTCTGCTGACTGGTTAGCACGCAACAAAAAGCTTTTCAGTGTACCTCGGTACACGTGACAATAAACTGAACTGAATAATCTACCAGCCTTGCGCATCAGAGAAAATGCTTCACATGAAGAGCACACCAGCACAGCAAGTACTGAAGTGGGCCTGGTAAAGTAGGGATTCGGCGATGACTGCCAAGCCAAATCGACACAGTGACATCATGTCCAAATTTTATTGTCCTATAGTACCGTGAAAAAAATTAAAATTGACAACATTTATTGTTTATGTCGGAGAAACCTAGTCCATCCCACCGTCTAATATTGTCATTAGCTATTAACAGCAGTTATTTGTCATTGCCGATAAAATGGCTTATTGTGAAAGAAAATCATCCCACAAAGGGGTTTGTGTTACAAAAAAAAAAAAAAAAATCACGATATGGATAGTTCTCTAGGAAAACAAACCCATCCATAACGCAGGGCTCATCTGCAGTGTGTTTTCATAAGTATCCCAAGCCAAGTGCAGAGCAAATCTTTTCAACCGGATGGCTAAACTATCATAATCTTCAAACAATTACACAGCACACTTTACTGCTCAGAAACATTTTATTACCATTTTGCTTCCTTTTGTCTGAAGGTTACTGCAAATTCCCATGGAAATTATCTACACTAAAGATCAAAGTATGAACTATTTGGCACACTCACAATCGTAAGGGAACTAGGGTTCCCTCACTAATGGCTTTACTTTCCACAAAGAAAACAATTAGAAACAATCAACCAATCAAAATTACAAATTGCATATTGCTGATCTTAGGGGGCACGCAACCTACCCCGTTCCCATTTCTTATATTCAAATGCAGGGTGAAAAACTACAGTGGGTTCAAAGTTGTGGACTGAACAGTTTAGTTGCAAGCAATCTGGTTTTGCTGTAAAAAATTGCCAAGACCATCAATAGAATTGGTGGCTGAGTAACTCTAGATCTTAAACAATAGCTTCAACTTCTCTGAAGTTAAGATACAGGAAATTGCAGATCCACGTCTCAATGTCAGATCGGTTAGGTTGTGGCAACATAGAGAGATGACCAGATAGCGCTGGGTGTCAGTGCACAGATGGAACCTGACCTAATGCACACTGGCAATCTTGCTCAGGAGTAAGGCATTTAGAAGGCATGTCCAGGAGTAAAAGCCAAACATTATAGCATCTTTGAAAAGATTCACAATTATAGCTTATCAACACAAAATTAAAATATAAACAAATGTTGGTAGAAATTCTGCTCCTAAATAAAGGTCGATTTATAACTTTATTCCAATGAGCCTTGAAATGACCCAGTTTCAGTTGTGAAAGGGATGGAGCAGAGCATAGCTAGTGACACATTTATTTTCAGGAAGAAAATAAGCCACCGACAACTTTTAAAGATGTTTGTGGTTTAACTTTATATGAAGTCGGTTATGCCTCCCTGGCCTCAGGAAGATTGGAAGATAAACAGATGTGAGGAGCAATGGCCATTAAGTAACTTGAGTGCATGGCTGTGCATCAGGAATGGTAAAGTGTTTAGTTCCAGTCTAAAGAGCCGTCTTCCAACCCTACCACATCCCATGATGCATTTACCTCTAACCCAACCCAAAGTAACATTCTGTTAATCCTTAAACCACGTCCCAAGCCCCTCAAAAAACAGATCCTTCCTTATCTTTTCCTAGTATGATGTAGCCTTTTCTACCCAACATCCAGGTGGTCTAAGGCCAACCTGGACATGCTGATCAGGTGGGAAATTCAATAAATTTGTAAAGCACCAAACCTGCAGAATAAAACAGCATTAAATGGTATCAGACATTGCTTTTATTTCCTCCCAAATTTAATTTCTATAGTTTAGATATCCAATACAAATTCTTCACACTTTGCCTGATTTAATTGTATGAAATATTAACATATTAATGCATTTAGTTTCAATTTCAATGGTAACAATTTTTACATTCATATTCAGATCAAACCTTCCAAATATTTATGTGTAAGATTTCTTTGAAATGATGAATACCATTTTGCTTTGGTTTTGTGACACCTTACCTCCCCACGTATTAGCTGCCAGGGGTACGGCTGAAACAGAATGCATGGATGGTTGAAATGTTGGCTGTAGATCAAGCAAATCATTTGGCAGTTTGGACGTACTGTAGGGAAAAAATTAAAACAGAACTTACATCCAGTACGCCAGGTGAGTGCACACAATGTGAAGTATTTAGTTTCAAATCTTATTGGATTTTACAAAATAATCCTCCAAGAAGTTAATTTTAGAAAGAAATATCAAAACCCACCCTGCATTTTAATTTTAGGTTTGAAAATTTGCTGCAGATCAAATGAGATGACAACTACTTGGTTCATTCATTCCTTTCCACCTGTTCCACGGGTACTTTCCTCTACCACTGCAGGAGATGCAACACCTGTCCCTTTTCCTCTTTCTCTTCCATCCAGGGGCCATAGCAGTCCTTCCCTGTGAAGCAGTGGTTCGTGTGCTCCTCTTCCAACCTTGTCTAAGGCATTCCATGTTCCCGATGTGGACTCATTTACGGAAGCACGACCAAGCACAGACACAGATATTTCGTCGAACACATGTACTGAGCTGTCAAGACCTGCTAACTATTTTAATTCTCCGTCCCAATCCAACCTTTCTGTCCTAGGCATTCTCCGTTGCCAGGGTGAGGCCACTCACAAACTGGAATAAGAGCACTAAATATTCTGCTTGGGTTGCCCATAACCCAAAAGTATGAATATTGAATTCTCCAATTTCAAGTATCGCCACCAGGTCCCTCTCTTTGCCCTGCCCCTTCAAGCCCCACATTTCTCCCACCATTTCAGTGAACATGCTTCTTTCCCCTTCTTTGTACACTCATTTTCCATTCCAAATCTGGCTTCTCCCTTTTATCCCCCCCCCCCACCCCATTCCCCTCCCACCCACAACACTTGTTCCAGCCTTCACTCCCCTTTTTTTCTTATTTGATGCACTTTATTTTCTCCATATCACCTAGTGCCTTGGTTACCTACCCCATCCATCTGCCAGTTACCACCCCCCACCTCACATATTCACCTGTCACTTGCCAGGCTGTGTCTCACCCCCACCAATCTTTTTCAGCTTTCTCCCTCCTACTCCAATCAGCAAAGGGGCCCAACCCGAAAAGTCATCTGTCCATTCCCTCCACAGATGCTGCCTGATCCAGAGTTCCTTCAGCATTTTGTTTTTTTCATCATCGTTGGACAAGTTGAGAATGATAACTATTCGATATTAAGAGGTCAATCCTAATTGCAAATACAAATGGAAAAACATAGCAGTAGTTCAGATTTTGGCGCAAAAGCACTCAGTATGTGAACAAGGATACATTGTTGGAACATGGCATTCGAGCTCAGAGACCAGATGAGAAATCATTTTGCTTCTGAATAATTCTGAAAGAGAACTTGTTTCATTATTGTTGCCCCCTCGTTCCCTAAAATACCTCAGTACCTTGCTTGGATCCAATTTCATGGCTTCAGTTTCTCCACAATCTTCTTTTGTTTCTGTGCAATTCTTTGTCATTGAGGAAGGCTTGCCTCCAGTCTTCTTATGCGTTCTGTGGTGACTAATGAAACCAATGGGGGCAGGCGGGAGAGTGCATGTTTTTCTGAGACTGAGGGGCAGGTAGGTGTATGGTTTGAGTTCACCCACTCCTTCTGCAGAACTTCTGTACGTTCCAATACATGATCACAAGGTTCTCAATACCAACCGGCGTGTTCCTTCTCCACTTCAAGCAGATACAGGCCAGAGATTCCCAGGGGTCAGTAGGATCGCTGAGGTTCAAGGAAACTTTGAGCGCATCCTTGAATTTCTTTTCTGCGTCTACATCTTGCATGACAGAGCTTGGAAAACAGTTCCGGTTTTGAGAATTTTAAGTCACCAAAGTGAAGCACATGGAATGTCCAACAAAGTCAACTGAAACGTGACTCGGGTCTCAATGCTGTTGGCCTTGGACAGGACACTGACATCGGTTTGTTTATCCATCTCACAAAATGAGAATTTTACCAAGCCAGCACTGCTGATATTTTTCCTGTGCCATAATACCCCACTCAAGGACATTTCTTACATACAAACTATAATCTACAGGCTATCTGACCACGAGGGTGCACATTTGGCAACCAGGCTAGATATTGTCTCTACCCAACACCAGAGATCTAGTATTACAGGAAGATGTTCAGAAATCCTGGACAAATTTCTGATCCCTAATCAAGGAGACAGCACCCAAACAAATGGAATCATTACCAGTCAAGGAAGGCGATACTTCAAATTTCAAAATATACCTACAACACATGAAGAATATTCCAATATCAGTGTAAAATAAATTGATGTCACAGAGCTTATTTAATGTTCTTTAACCATAATTTCTCATCATTTTGTCAATATATCTTTGGTGTGGTTACTTCTATTTAGAATCAAGAATGGGGAACATCAATTTCCATCAAGACAGTGTAATTCTCTGGACTTTTTAAAATCATATGTAACAAACTCAGATAACCTGCCTTCCCTATTTGTATCAGAACAGGTCAGTTCCAATGCAAGGCCATCAACCTTTAATATTTGAAGCTCCCTACCTGCTTGGTATTTCTAGCATTCTTTCATTCCAATTCTCCAGTAATTATGTTCTATATTTCACACTTGACCATTTCCCCCTACGATTTCCTTCTTTTATTTCCCTCTATTTTAACCTTCTCTCCAACCTAAATACTTGCTTTCTCACTTTCCCAGTTACGATGAAAGGTCATTAACACGAAACATTAACAGTTTCTCTCTCCACAAATACTCTTTGGTCCACTGAGTAATTCAGCGATTTCCAGCACCACCAGCATTTTTGCTTTTACAATATTAAGTTTGATTGTGAATCTCACTTCACCACTCAAATTCAGTAGGCAGTTGTAAATTGCCAAGAAATAAAACAGTTGCTGGTTTCATACCTGTTGGAAGAACTAGGGGTAGAGAAGAGGTCTATGGCTGCTGTTGTGTTGATACTTCCACCTGAAGTAGAACTAGGAGATGCCGCTGTAGTTCCAGAAGATGGATAGGATTTCTTTGCAAGTTCCCTCAAACGCTGCTCCTGTTAGAAAACAACTCTAACTATTTAACAGACATAAGAAAACAATTTTAAGAGGGTTAAATTTAATTGGTCAAATGGAAATGGCTTTTCAGCTATGTTATGGATTTTGTTTATCTACCTTTTACATTTTCACAGCAGTTCATATCAATTCAAAGTTCATTTAATCTTGATTTTCTTATGATACTTTACAGTTTTTAATGAAAAATGAGCGAACCTTAGGAAAATCTAGATTTGGACCTAATGAGGCAACATAATTAAACTTGGACATTCCCACTGGTGCAAGGGGTTCTGTGGGACCATGCCAAAGGCTGCACAGAGATCCAGTGAATGGCAAAATATTATTGTCACAATCATAGAAGATTCAGCTCTGTATCTTGGGACCAATTTAGTGCCAAGGCAAGGTTAGAAATTCAAATCACAGATTTGCAGACTACAGTATGAATTTGGGGGATGACAATATGCTTATAGAATTCACAGAAAAGAGTGCAGCCAACAACGAAGCAGTAGCTATCAAAAGCAGTGACTGAAGACTGGTCAAAGATTTGAAATCATGGATGATGAATAGAGGCTTGGTTTGGCAACTGCTCTACCCAAGACCACAAGAAATTGCAGAGAGCGATGGACAGCCCAGTCTATCAAGCAAACTAGACTCTTATCCAATCTATACTTCATGCTACCTTCAGAAAGTAGCCAACATAAACGAAGGACCACTTACATCCCTGTCAAACCCGCTTCTCCCGTCTACTGAATATCTCATAAGCTAAGGATATAGAGCTGATCCTCAAAACGACCTCTTTACAGCTTTTGCACTTTTAAAAATCCGCACTTTCTCTGTAACACCATTTTTTGCACTCAGTTTCCTTTCTCTTTCTGAACTACTGGTTGTCCTCATATTACTTCTTGAACTCATGTATTGTGTGATTTGAACCACCAGCACATAACAGGTTTTCACTGTATTTTGGTACACATGAAAATAATAAACCAATACCATATGGGCAAGGGAAGGAAGAGGTATTTGTTTGGGTGCCTGTAGTTTAATGAGATGGGGTAAAGGGAGAAGGAATAGCTTCCACTGAGAATAAGCTTGGAGGACACAGAGATAAGAGGACAGAAGCAAGAGCAAGTTACCAGTCAGAGGGAGACTGATGGTGGCAAGAGATTCAGCTTGGTAAGGAAAGGGAGCAAGGGAAATAAGCAGATTGAATTTTAAAAATTGCCCAAACCTGTTATGAAAAGCAACATTATTTTCATATTTGAACATATACAATAAGTACACAAGTCCCAAGTAATGTGGCCTTGATGTTCAATTTGTCTTCGACAATAAGAGGAAGAGAAACAAAAACACAACACACCACCTTGAGTGCTTTCAATCGGGCCTGCTCTTCCTCCAAAGCAGCTTGTTTTTCCCTTTCATCTACTCTGCTAAGTGACATGCCAGTGTTAGAAAGTGATGAGACTGCATTTGAAAGGGTGCTAGCCCTGGGGAAGAAAAAGAGAAAGTATAAAAACAACTTAAAATATCTGTACAAAACACACTCACATTACAGGCCTTCAAGACTCAACAAAATCAACATAATTTGTACAATAAACTCATCTTTTTAGACGGAAACCTTCAAATCCATTTTTTCAAATATTTAACTATTTGAGATGAAATTTAGTTTCCCAGAATTAAAGGCAGCAGGCAGGAATGATGAGCGAATGCAACAAATCAATGTATATGCATTCTTAGATTCTGATCCTACAGAAGACCAGCTCACTCCAATAAAGAGAGAATCAGATTCTTTTAATTCAAATCCCATTCAAGAAACGGACACGAGATGCCATGTGCCAAGTGTGATAAAAGATGTGCAGGCCATTTATTCTACTTCCCATATAAAGCACAATTATGTTTCCCTCCTCACCTTCAACACTTTCGTGCATCGCCTATAACGAATGTTCATTATAGGCGATGCACAAGAATGTTGAAGGCAAGACTAGAGGCAAGGTAGTCTAGCAAGTGGCTTACCCGAAACGTCACCCATTCCTTCTCTCCTGAGATGCTGCCTGACCTGCTGAGTTACTCCAGCATTTTGTGAATAAATACCTTCGATTTGTACCAGCATCTGCAGTTATTTTCTTACCCTAGCCTCTCAGTCATCTGCAAGGTACAAAGTGATGGAATTCTCTACACTAACCTACAAGGGTTCAACAGGACAAACAAAAACTGGTCAAAATCATCTGTTTGATCAGCAGTTCAATCATTCTCTCGAGTACCGACATCTGGGCATGCAAAACAATCATTTTCTCCAACACATTGTTTCTAAATCACATTATTTTCTCTTTTAACTCTGCAGCATTCTTTGGTAACAAAGGACACCTTTGTGCTCCCACAATACACAGAATTGTGCCTAAAGCTTTGCTATATATGCAGCGGAATTCTCTTTGTTCATGCTTTGGGCACAGAAAACACACAGATTATGCACTTCAAAGTCAGCCTGCTCCATCATTGAGATAACGTACTGCATCATTGGAGCAGAGAATGCAAGGGTTCTTCAAAATGGAAGTTAACCAGATGCAGTTTTGAAACACTCATATGCTCTAATCTGGCAATCAGTGAACTCAGAAACCTCTTTTGATAATGACGAGGCATTGCCAGCTTTCAAAGCCAAATAATGGCTTTTCTTTGTATCCCAGGTTATTATTTATTTTGAAGTTGCTTTTATATACTTATATTTGTAAAGCCTTTAATCGATTAATGTTTCTCAAACCTAATGCCCTACAGAAAGTTCGGCAAGTTTGTTCAAAGATTACCAAAAAAAGCAAAGGAACTATTTTGGTCACTGCCGGATAAGTTGCAAACTTCATAAGCTCCTTAGGTAATTCCCATTCATTCCTGCTGCATCAGTTTTGGGACCAGATAGTTTGAGGATATCATTATTTTTATGGATCTGCATTTCAATTCAACGACAAGTCTAACTGTGGCTTTCATTTATACATGACCTTAAACAGAATACCCTTCAGAGGGAAGTAATTGGAGATTTTTCATGGTGGGAAGCAGATAGCCAGCCAAAAGATCTCAGTTCCAGCAAAATGTTGACATGGCAGTGGCCTCTGCCAATGCTGATAAAGCAGGAAGTGAGAGAGGGGTGGAGGCAAAATTGGAGACTAAAACCAACTATAGCCACATGCAAGCTTAACATAAACATCCCAACTGCAACAGCCAAATCATCTTTTTATGGAGGAAGAGTTACATTTGCTAGATATAATGTTCTTGCACATGGTTTCCATGTTCCATCTTGTACAATGGAAACCAAGTGCAAGAACATTACATCTCAACTCACTGCACATCTCTCAAGTCAAAGGGTTTCTTTCTCCATTGGTCACCAGAGCTGTTCGACCTGCATCATGAAGCTGGAAATAATAGGTGATGTTTTATAAATGGGCACTATAATGGTTTAGATCAATGCAATTACCTGCTAGCAGCTGTTGAAGAGTCTTTCACTTTCTTTCCTTCCAATGAAGCTAGATGCTGTTCTAGTGCATCAAGGAGGCTACTTGGTGCCTATGGTGTAAAGAGGAAAAAACTACCATATCATGCAAATTGCTATTTTCTTGTGAAAAACTGCACCAGATTTTTATTCCCCCAATTACAAAATCACCCGAAATAATTTATCTCCAAAAGAAGAGAAAGACTGAAAACTGTTTCATTACTTTCTGTATTTCTGTGAATTTTAAATAAAGCAAGACTCTTGAAATGTAAAACCTATAGTTTCTACATAGTTATATTAGCACACCCCAATTCACACAGCCAGAAAAAAAATGCTCTCAAATGATGTTTTAAAAGCAGTCCTTCTATTAAGATGTTAATCCTTATGATTTTTTTTAAAAAGATGCTCAGCTCCCCTGCCAATCTCCAGAAAGACAAAGAGGGGGGGAGGTAATACTTCAAATTGGAGAATTCAATGTTCATACCATTAGGTTGCAAGTTACCCAAGCAGAATACGAGGTGCTATTCCTCCATTTTGCGTGTGGCCTCACTCTACCAATGGGGTACCACCAGGACAAAGGTTAGCATGGGAAAGGGATGGAGAGTTAAAATGGTTAGTAACCAAGAGATCCAACAGGCCATGGCAGACAGAATTATATTTTGGTTAAATTAGAGCGTACGAGTTATTTCTACATCATTACGAGTTATTCTAAATGGACACAAAATCTGGAAGCCAGTTTAAAGCAGTATAATTAACAGAAACTTTCATTGGTTCTGAATTTAGTCAAGGATATGGGATGTTTTGCAGACAGGACCTGCTTACAGCACATTGATTTAAAAACTGGAATTCAACTTCTCTGTAGGAATTCTCCACTCTTTGGCAGTGGTTATGTGGCTATCGTAGGAATTTCCCAAAAAGTATCAACGAGCAAAAGGTCAAGGCAGAGAATTAACTGTACTTCTCATCACTTAAATTGTGAAAGATTACAATGATGTTAAATTATCAAATCGCTAAATAAAGGTGACCTAGGTGTTGCAGCCATATGGGTAATTGTAATTCAACCTTGTAGAATTCATAAATCACAACCCAAACCGTTGAGATACAGAATAAAATTAGCTCAGAATTTACATGATTAGTACAGTTTAGTCATCAGCAAGCACATCCAACTCAGAAGATGCCTACCTGAGAAAGATCTGGTATGTCGCCCCTGTCAATTCCAACTTGCTGTGTTTAACAAAGAATACGCATTATTATAACGTAGTTTACATATTTAAAAAACCTTTAACATTTGAGAATATAGTTTACAGTGTAGAAAATCTTACTTCGGCAACTTTAAGGAATTCCGAGATCCTCGTCATTCGAGTAAGGAACTTCTTGTATATATCTAGAGCCTCCTTGCACTGATTTTTCTTCATATCAAAATATTTCTCTGGCAAATATTAAACATAGATAATTAACACAAAATTCAACAACTTACACATATTCATGCAGTTGACCTGTAATTCCCTGCCAGTAACTGTTTCAGACTGATCACGAGCCAGACAAATGTACCCATTTACTGCTGTTTAACTTATATTGTCAAGTTACGAGACAGACAGGCCTGCCATTGAGAAATCTTTAAACGACAAAGGTGATAACCAATGACCATTTTTTAAACAATATTGCCCTATATTCCCTATACTCAGCACTGTTTATTCCCCACTTGTTTTTAATCTACAATACAAATTTCTTCTTTTTGTAACCGGGCGGCACGGTAGCGCAGCGGTAGAGTTGCTGCTTTACAGCGAATGCAGCGCCGGAGACTCAGGTTCGATCCTGACTACGGGTGCTGCACTGTAAGGAGTTTGTACGTTCTCCCCGTGACCTGCGTGGGTTTACTCCGAGATCTTCGGTTTCCTCCCACACTCCAAAGACGTACAGGTATGTAGGTTAATTGGCTGGGTAAAATGTAAAAAATTGTCCCTAGTGGGTGTAGGATAGTGTTAATGTACGGGGATCACTGGGCGGCACGGACTTGGAGGGCCGAAAAGGCCTGTTTCCGGCTGTATATATATGATATGATATGATGATAAGAGCTTCACTGCGAATTAGAAAAAAGGGCAATAAATTTAACGTCGCTCTTATAAACAAATTATATAATGCCCCAAAGTGGAATTAGAAAAAAGGGCAATAATTTTAACGTCACTCTTATAAACAAATTATATAATGCCCCAAATGAAGCAATAGATAGTTTTCAAACTACATTGTTATCGTCACTTGGCATTAATGCAAACAAAGACCACAAGAACAAATTTGCAATAAATTTGTAATCGCAAATCAGAAATAAATTTTCCCACCACGACTTACTCCTAAGATAGACATAAAATGCTGGAGTGACTCTGCGGGACAGGCAGCATCTCTGGATAGAAGGAATGGGTGATGTTTTGGGTCGAGACCCTTCTTCAGACTGAGAGTCAGGGGAGAGGGAGACACAGAGATATGGAAGGGTAAGGTGTGAAAATGAGAACCATGGGGACAAAGATCAAGGAAAATTTAGAATAGATCATTGTTAGCTTGGGGAAGGTGACAATGAGGCATACAAAGATGAAAGTTGGACTGGTTGGAGAACTAGGATGGGGAAGGGATGGAGAGAAAGGGAAAACAAGGATTACTTGAAGTTAGAGGTCAATAATATCTAAATAGATACTCGAGGCTGGATTCTGCTGGGTCTCGCTGCCAGCTTCACATTGAATATCTGGTATTCTTCGGTGTCAATACTGGTAGGTTTCAGGCCTCATGTGCTAAGCAGAAATCCCAAACTTACTAGCAAAACTGCAGACAATTCCCACACATATTCCACCATTGGAATCTAACAAAAGAGCAGAATCAAGGTGATTTAGTGGACCCTCGAGACTTGTGGTACCAAACTGACAGATTTTCTGGGCCATTGGATATTATTCCTATTAATTCACCCATACAATTTTAACTCACTTTTGTTTATAAAATAAACAATTTACCCAGCAGTCTGAAAACAATTCCAGTGAGTTTAAAGGAAGTGCAGGAAATAGAATCAGGTGAGCCAGATCCCAAATCAGCAATTCTGAACATTAGATCTCACTTTATGCACATTAAATACATTAGCAGCAAGTGGGTAACATAATTTATTTGTTGACTGTAGACCAAGAAAAAAAAAATCGATGGGCTTCCTTTTAGAAAATAAAATTGAAATTACTGGAAGCACTCGGGTCAAGCAGCATCGATGGTGTGATGAATAAAGCGACCTTTTCATAGTCAGAAATTCATGCCATCAAGTTCTCAGCATTTTTTTTTTTTATGAAATCCAAATTTAGTGTGCCATAGCCCAACAACGTTAACAAATTGTAACAAAGTGAAATTCGATAGCTATATACCCAACAAAAAGTAAAGAAACATACATATGAACTTTAAAAAAAATGGTTTATCTCACATGTCCTGCAATTCACACAGGAAGAAAGAGTTAAGCAGCAATGCAAGTTTTCACAGGGTTTGATAGAACAGGAAAAATGGAGCTCTAACGGACCAAGAAAATGAAGACATGCAGTCTGTATGAGCAGTGTTCACTTGGGCTTCTGGTTGCCCTAATAGCTCCTTACAGCCGATGTAATATAGACATGAGTGGAAAAGCCAGCATATATTGAAGACCTACAACTGCCCAAAGACAACATTGAGTGAGAATTTAAGAGGGCAGTAACACAATCCGAGTACAGGGAGTTCTAGGATTAGTACACAGCAAATAAGCTGGCATCCTTAAACAGAGTTTGCACTTGTAAAGCAAAAATAACTTACCTAACAGGTTAATGATCCCTTCGTTGTATGCTGCAAAAAGTCTTATTGCATCTTTGAAGAGTAGCATGAAAGCTGCATTAATCACACCATTTGTGAGCTCATTGGCACTGACCTGTGACAAAGAAAACCAAAAGCAAGATTAAACCGCAACTCTTTCAGATCAGATATTTATTTAATTCTGGCGAATATATATATGATTCAGCTTTTTTCTGCAATAATATCTTAGAAGAAGGCAATGGTCTGAGGTTCATAATCATTTTTAAGCCAAAAAAAGTTGAAAACAATACAAAAAAATGTTTCCAAAACATATGAATCAAGAATAAAATTAAGAATGGTTTCAAAATTACAATCGCAAACCTGGCACTTTTAATATTTACATGTCAAATGGTCCGTTTAAATCGACCATCTTCAGCTGATGTTTTATTGAAAATTGAAAACTATCCCTTGCACATTACAAAAGTGTGATCGATATATCACAAATTGTCCAAAATGCTTTCTGAAAAATATTTGCACTTTTATCCTCTCTAAATTATTAACATTAAAACTAAGGGTTTTATATTCCTTGCATTTTATAATCTAAACTATTTAGCAATTGTTCTAATAATTAAGATATTACTTTACAAATCCTCAAGTGCACATAATGTAAACTGAATGGGGGGCATAGAGGCTGGTGGTGGGTGGGCTGGTGCTGGGGGGGGGGGGGGGGGGGAGAGAAAACCAAAGACTTAGACAGTAGGCAAAGCAAAATTAAATGAATGGGACACAGATAAAAAACATGGGGGTATGGGCAAGTCACTTGCCACCTATCATAAGAGCAACATGAGCGCAAAAGACTAAATGGCATAATTTATTGTTATCAGACTGAAGCTAAAGACACAAATATAGAAGTACATTGGGTACACATGCTTGAAATTGAAATTTGTGATCTGCTCCTTAAATTAAAAAAA